>NW_017728913.1:9562308-9621688 GCF_001723895.1 Crocodylus porosus
CTCCACCACCCCCACCTACCTTTTTCTCCTCTCACTTACATGAACTTCACTAACCATGGTCAGTCACAAACTTACCAAAGCAGGAATACTTATGACAGATAGAGGTAGAGGAAGCGAATGAAGAATTAAAGGTCTAGTGTAATTTGTCATCAGTTCTCAGAGTGAGGGGTCAACAATCTCTTACCTTGGGGTCGATTTTCTTAAAACTAGGATCTTCTTCATCTACTTCAAAGTAGAGTTCAGAAGAGGTGATGGAAAGAGTGCCCTTCGCTACTACAGAGGGTGCCACAAGATGAGCTGGTGTACACAGGCTAACTGGACCTGCCAAAGCACAAAAACACCACCATGGTTCAAAACACCCAAAGGGCCTAGCACCGACTAAGCATAGGCTGCGTTAGGCAGACCTTGTGTAGGTTATTTTCTGAATGCAAAATACAAGTAAAAAAAATCCTGGAGATTTTAGCTTTAAAAAGCAAACTTAAAAACCAGGAAAATGCATGTGTAATAGATTTGCAGTTGCTCTGCACTGTCAAACACTGAAGCAGCTACAGCTGCAGACTGGTGCATATATTACATATGCCAAGGAGGTGGTTATATTGTAACAGAACCTAGTTTTATTTTACCACATTCCAGTTTTGCAACACTTTGATAAGCCTTTGCCTTTTGTTACTAAAAGAACAGAGAAAACGCATAAAAGAGGACTTGAACTCTTCATTTCAAATGTGTGTATTAAAAACCTGGAGGTTTCCATCAAATTCTCGAAAGATGAACACAAGCCTATGGTGAAAGTTATCTAACTTACCCCAGCTAAATGTGTTCTCTCTCATATTCCTGGTAGAAATCTATTGTTAAGATTAAACACTCAGTGCTAGGGACTGTAAAGCAAAATGTTTTTAAAATGCTTTTTAGACCACTGTTAAATATTGCTCAAGGATTCTATATAGTGTTAGTGTAGCTCGGGGACTGTGGGAGTAAACAGCTGGAGGGTTGGTTTCCAACTGAATGAATTTTTATTGGAATAATCACATCTCCACAGGGCTTATCACAGAGACAAATCAGACTACTACTGAAAACAATAGGCTCAGCACAGTTCTAACAATACAGAACCTATTAAATAAAACAACGTGAACAGAGGGAAAAACACCTTAGGTTTGTCATCCAACTGATTAAGAGAGGGAAGGGAATTAAGCTACTTTGTAGCGATATTATCTGTATATTGTATAACTTGTAAAACAATTGGAAAATATGAGTGTGACATGCCCAGGTCTGAATTAATAAAGTGTCTATAAATGAGGTACACACATTCAGGTAATCAATGGGTGAATAACTGCCAAAAAATTCAGATGAATTGTCATTTCCATCGATTGTTAGGAGGGTGATGGTCTTTAATCTCGCATCAATCTTAATGTGTGCCACTAGGACAATAGAAGAGATGCTCTGCTGAGATCAGAGCAGCTTTACCTTCTATTCCCAATGTACAAATACATTGTGTTTGCAGATGGGCATCAGATAGCTACAGAACTGCCATGATTTCCCAAAGCTCATCCCCACAAATAGATGAAATAAGCAGCTCTGTGTTCTTTTGCTGTCTCCCTTTGCCCTCTGTACATTAGCATGTAATCCAGAGGAGAAATAACATTTTTTCAATCACTCTCAGACATTCAATTACAGGGTGAGCAGACAGCTGCAGAAGCTGGGGCATCCTAGGTCCTGTAGAAGACCCCTGACAATTTCCACTTCATTTCTAACCCACACCACTTTATTAGTGAGGATTACTTCTTAATCCTATTGCCATTGTCAAGATTATATAATTAAACTCCCCTTTCACCTCTATTACAGTATGAATGTATTACTAGGAGCAATGAATGCATAATAAAAGAGAAGGGATGGGGCAGAAGGCTGTTGGAGAGCAGGCTAGAGATAGAGGGGAACAGATTCACTATAAGAGACCATTGTATTATGCTCCCATTACCTTCATTTTATTTCACTGATCAGTATATGGCCTTGAATTAGTATTTTTAACTTTTTTTTTCTTTGAAGTGGCATACAGTTCAGGCAGTGGGTAAATGAATTGGCATCAAGATGTCCAATAACTTCACATAGTGATCACCAGGGAAGATTATATTTCTTGCTTCTCAGGGAGCCAGAATTGACCAGGAAAAACATTCTTCTGTCCTATAAACCGACATGTATTTTGAGTGCACTCAGAACCCAGATGGCTGAGTGGAATAGTGTAAAGGAGTCTCGCTTTCATGTAGCCTGTGTTGCTCTCATAATAATGGAGTTATAACTAGAAGTTACATACTCTGAATCCAAAGCCACTGTCTGAATTGTGAACATTTAAGTAGTGAAGTTAATCCATTTTGATTGCAAAAAAATCTAACAGAGGCTTATATCCAGTACAGTGAAAAAAAAATACATTTGATGAAACTGAACTTTTTTTTCATGGTAAAGAAAGGAAGCCAGATACAGGGATAGACTGCAAGAGGGAAGGGCAAGAGTGAAGCCAACTTTTAATATAGTGAACAAACTCCTCCACAAAAAAAAAAAAAAAGAGATTGGGACATACATTTGAAATGCACAAAAATAAAGTTTGAGAAAGGCCTTCATTCTAAATAACTTTCCCAGCTGCCTGCCAGTCCCAGCCTTTGAACAGCTGGACTAGACAAAAGTGGAGAAGGGAAATCCCTTCAATGAGAAGCCACTTTTCCTAAGAAAGGGCATGTAGAAAAAAAACACACCCCCACAAAACAGTAGGATAAAAACAAGAGGGGTATAAAAGCCAGAGGCGGGGAGATTCCTCAGTGTGCTGCAGTTGGTGCCCACACCTCCAGCTTGGCAGGGCATTCACGCCTGTCCCATGCAAGGGGAGCGATCCCAGTGAAAAGCAGTAAAGGAGACTGAGGGGGGAAGAAAGTAGCTCGAGTTACCCGTTAAGTTCTCCAAGTCTTTCTCTTCAATGGATGACAGGGTATCGTCATCGCCTTCCAGGAGAATCTCACTCTCGGAGTTCTGGTTTCCCAGGGCCTGGCTCTTGATGGACTGCTTGCCCCTAACCAGCACGTCTTCCTCGGGAGCTGAAAGGAAACAGAAAGGCCTCGCTGTGTCTCGGCAGCAGCAGCAGCAGCAGCGGTGCCAGCCGGGAGCAGCCTGGGGCCGGGGGCTGGCAGAGCCGCTCCCAGTGCTGTTTCCCCGGCCTCAGCCCGCCAGCCCGCGGCCCCCCGGGGCTGCAGAGAGAGGGGTCGGGCTCTTCCCCCCGCCCAGGCCCGGGGGCTGTGCGGGTCCTTCAACCAGAGGGGCCTGCGCTTCACTCGCATGGGCATGATGCCGCGACGGGGTGCGGGCTGCGTCTCCAGCTCCATGTGCCCCCTCCCCCGCAAGCTGGACTGAGCGAGGCGGCTCCGGCCGGCGCCACGCGGGGTGCGAGCCCTGCCCTGCCCTGCCCTGCCCGGACCCGCGGGCAGCCCCCGCCCTCCGCCTCAGCCCGCGCGCGTCTGCGCGCCCCGTGTGCCCCTGAACCTGCCGCGTGTGAAACCCGCCGGCCCCCTCCCGAGCCCGAGCGGGGGTGAGGGGGGGATTTGGCCGAGTACGACTCCTGCTCCCCGCCGCCCAAGCCCTGCCCTGCAGACGTGGCGCTAAGGGAAGAGAGTCGCCCGCCGCGTGCACCTGCGATCGCCGCAGTGCTGGGAGCCTGGCAAGGGACAGACGTGTCCCTGCCCGTGGCAAAAAGCGGGGGGAAGCAACCCTCAAAAAGTGGGGTGAAAAATCCTTTTTACCGCTGCAACTAGCAAGCGCATTTCAGCCTGCGCCTTGTAATGAAGTACTGCATGTCAGAGCCAGGCGCTCCTTGTAGTAACATGACAATGCATTTCACTGTAACGTGTCGGGAACAGCCCCCTCCCCACTATCAACACCACCCCCTTGCGCCCTGCTTGGATCGGCCTCCAGCTCCCCCAGGAAAGCCAGCTTCTTCCACAGGGAAGTCCTATTCTCTTTCCAGTGCCAGGGGAAAACTGTCCTATTTAAATTTCCAGCTCATAGTACTAACAACGCCCAGGGGAAGGGTGGCGCTTTCCAGGCAAAGGTTGCTCAGTGCTACAGATCAGGTAGGAAATTATAGAGTGATCCTGAAGATCAAAAATGCTCGTTCTTAAAAACCTGTTAAATAAGAATGTACAAGGTCATACCTCCTTTGAAAACCATATGCCAAACACATCAGGCCCAACTAACTTCAACACATTGCTCCTGACTTTCTCTGATTGCTGCCATACAGGATTTGAGGTTCCACTGGCTTATTTTTAAAAAATGTTAATCTGCAAACATTTACAGAAGAAGCCAATCCCCCAGTGGCAACATACAATGGCTTAAATTGTTAAGTAAATATATGCACATAAATTGCAAATAATAAACTATTTAAGTGGAATGTGAAACAATAGCCCTAGTTTATATTTAGGCCTTCCACTTCCACTTTCATTTTTAACTTCCAACAGAATGAAACTGCTTCTCTTCTGCATGATCATTTCTTTCAAATCAGAGCACTTTTCCACATCATACATAACCCTTTTTTTGCCTTGAAAAGCTCTGAGTGCATTGCACACCCCGAAAATATTATTTTGTACTCAAATATATCAGTTCATATAACTAAAGAAAACTCAGATTCTGGAATTGTTCAACCTGAGTTGAAAAAACTCTTGTCATGGAAAATATGCAGCTGATATTTAGAAAGGTTTTCCTGTAATTAACTCCCCCTTGAGGATTTTAAGTTAGCAGCAGTAAAATTACCAACAGTATTCTAATACACACCACATGCACTAGCATTTAGTGGCTTTAAACAGTATAGTGTTTAATAATTTATTTTAAAATGAGGACAAAACTATTCCAACTACAAAACAGGATAATGAATATGTTCATAAATGCTGGGAGATTTTATATTTAGTTTTATAAACCACATCTGCATTGCATATATGATTCTCCATTTACAGGAAAATGTCAGATATTGTCACTCTCTGGTATATCAGGACATCAGCGAAATAAAGGCAGAATACACCAAAGGTCTCATTTCAAACTCAAACTATACCTGTTGCCTATTTAAGATTTAATTTGAAGGCCAAGATCTGTCTGTATGACTTTTAGACTCAAAACAAGGTATTACTAGTCAACCTACAAGTATTTTCTGCAGTCTCCCTCTCTGTCATTACAAAAAATAAAATCAACCTAATAGTTCCCATGGCAAGGTGACTGAAGACCTAGAAAGTAACTCCCTTCTACCATCCTCTTTTTCCCAAACATTCAGATATAACTTTTGTATTAATATGAATACTCCTAATGCATTTTGCTTTAATATTTTCTCCAAACTAAACATGTGAGGCTACTGGTTGTTTTAGCTAGAGTTTGTGAATGTTTTAACTTCCGGAATTTCCTCGTATCTATTAGCAGGCATTTGCAGTCCCCTCCTGTATATAAATACAAGTATACATGCATATACTTATGTGCACAAGCTTGGATATGCATTTACAAACAAATAAATGGTAGTTCCTGGAGGGCAGAATGTGACATTATTTTGAAGTATCATCTGTTGGCACACTGCAACACTGAATTCAAGACTAATGTGCGTGCACAGACAAACATGCACAAAAGCACATGTACAAGTGCAGATGTATTTTATTTCACGAGATAAAGCCACACAGATGCACCTAATTTATACACATGTATAAACAAACCCATCTAGTTCTCTCTTTGTAAGTATACATGTGTTTGTGTGTGTGTGCATGAGAGCATACCCACAGATATATCTAGCTTACACATACCTACATGTGCATGCTCATTCATGTAATCAATTTAGCAAAATGCTAACAGATGACACTTCAAAAGTATTACAAATTTTCTACCTTCCAGTAGCTAATATTCTCTTATGTAAAAAGTGTTTAGGGAAAAACACAATTTACTCTTGTAAATCTGTTTAGAAGTATGAAAGAAACACATTTTGCAAAGTTAAGTTAGTCTATTGCAGGCCTGTACAACCCTAACCCTTGCATTTCATGATAAGGCCTGAGCCACTTGCCCCTGATCCCAAAGACTATACTTATGTTAACACTTTTCAGAATCACAACTCTAACACTGGAAGCCCTTGTAAGCATGATTCATATTGTATGGGATGTGGTCATCATATATATCTAGTATCAGGTTTTAAAAACACATACTGCTCCCACTATGGTCAAAGGCCCTTATCCCTCAAGGAACTCTATGCAAGGAGCCCACCGTGGTTACACAGAATCTTACTAATTTTAATGAAGCAGAGCCTCACTGCAGAACTGGGAACTAAGTCTCAATGAATCTTGCATTACTGACAAAAGTATATCTTTCCATACAATAATAGGATTTTTAATTTTAAACTCTCATATATTTGTAGTTTAAGAATAATGAATAGTTTAAGGAATCAGTTTGATAAATAATTAGAAAGCAACATATAGCCAATAGTATGTTACCAGTATGTTGAGCTGATAAATTCAGTGAAAGGAGGAAGCAAGGAAATATTTAATTTTAAAATCTTTAATCTGATAATGTTCATTTAAACTAATTTTTAAACTCTCATAATAATTAAAAACATATTTCTTCCTCCTTTCATTCAGTAACACCCCACCTGGTTAAATGAAACATTTGAAGAAACAATATTTTAAAATTATTTTTTCCCACTCCGTATTAGGTAATGAAAATTGACTAGCTAATCACCCTTTTTGTCCATGGTCATAAACTCATACAATCTGAAATATATTTCAATTGAAAATACCATAGAAGCATAGTTTAATCCAAACAGAACATATTTTTAATTAAATGTTGAAAATATTTTAAATCATTTTCTTTTAGAAAGATTTTGAAATAATTTATTTCAAAAAGATTTTTGAGGTTCAACTTTAAAATATTCATATATGCCTGATGCTGCTAATTTCCACAAAGGAAATTCACTTTCTATACCTATTATTTATTATTCTAGGATACTTTGTATTCAAATTCTAAAGCAAGATAAAAATATTTAATCCTCCCTCCTAGAGCACCCCCTCTTCTCCCCCCCTCCTCCCCACACACACAGTTCTAAGACTGACTTTTATAAATAACCATATTGGAGGTTCTCTTTTTCTTTGAAAAATTACCTAAAGCCCTTTTTCCCAAGCAAGTTAATGTGAACTTGGGAAGGGCAATTAAATTGTCAGAATTAAAAAATTTGTTTTTAACTAGAAGGTAGCCAGAAGTATAGTCAGGGGGCTGGTATTGATTGTCTGAACAGAGAACATTAGTCTTCAGGTATTTACTCTGCCACCTCTGCACCAGAGGCTCTCCTTCAAATCAAATCAATCCCTGGAAAAAGATGGGTTCTTGCTTTTAAAACATAACTGGGCTGCAAGAGAGCTGCTTTTTGTTGCTGTTGTTCTCTGCAGGCTTTACTGTACTGTGTCTAGGCTTCCTATCATCTTTGAATCTTTTTCACTATTTCAGATTGTGAGCTTTCTGCAGCAGGGCCTACATTTGATTGTATTTGATAAGCCTAGCAGTATCAAAATCTAAACAGCATATAAAGCCTCTCTTAACAGTGAAACGGTTGCTGAAAATACAATGTTTTCAGATATGTTTAATGCAGTACTTTCCTTTTTTGTTCTTTATACTTAAAGACTTGTGTTTCACAAACTCATCTCTTGACAAAATCCCTTATGTTTGATGTCAGAGTAGGCTAACGTGGAAAAATAAGTTTTTAAAAGGTGGGGGAAATCTCTTTAAAAAGTCTATTTGCTTCAAAGAAGTGCATATTTAATTGAAATAGAATGTTTCATGATAAATTATTAATGACACCCCACAGAACACAAGTTCTATTCCACTGAGAATTCCAGTGACATCTGAACCCATGAGAACCAAGCCTCAAAGACTGGTCACCAGAATCTCAAAGGATGGAATTTTCAAATCCAAAATTGTTTCATATTTTTCTTTGTTATTATAATATAAAATGTTTCTATATTTGTATTGAGAGGACTGTTTTCTCACAGCAATTCAGAAGGTTATATTAATATGCTACTATTTCAAATAGGGGCCTGCTCTATCTTTTCCTAAATTGACCCACTTAATTTGTATTTGCATCTTGTGACATTTTCCTTTTAACAACTTCTTAAATATGTTATGATTATGTTCCTGATCATACTACTACTTGTTTTTTTTCATCACCCATTTCTGACCTTCTCAGAGAAGAAATGTCAGGACATAACCTAAATATTGTGCTTCTCATCAATACTAATAACCTCCTTAATTTGCCTACTTTTATGTACATTTTTAGAAACCACACAGATGGGTAAATGAATTGTGTCTAGTTTATGTTCAAACCCTACATTTAAGAGACTGAAATGATAACAATTTAACTGGAAATAAGTAATGAGAGTAATAAGTATTAAAATTAAAATGGAATTCAGGTTATTGAAAAATGGCCCATTTATTGGAGAGACGAGTAACTATTTTAGTCTATTTGTTCATAAAGAAAGGACTGTGTGTTCAGCTAAAGATACCGTCTCAATATCTCACAGTTAAAATACTAAAAAAATATGCATAGTTTTTATATTTTGATAAACAAAAGTATAGGAAGTTTGAAAGAAAAGCTATCCCTTTTAAAATGCAACATTATAAATACAAGAAGAACTCATAACATCTGTGACAAGATCTATTTTATGGAGACTGCGTGTAATTTTAAAGGAGGCAGTTCTTCTTAATGTAAGGATCATTAGCCAAGAGACATCTTATGCCCTTGAAACCTACCCTGTAGAAACAACGCTCAAAATTAACAACAAGCCCCACAGCAGAAATGGCCTAATTAATTCTACATCTTGTTCCTCCTTCTATAGGAAAAGATGTAGGGCTTTGGGACCATTATTGCTTTTAGATCACTTTATTGACTATTCTCTGTATGGTCATTTATTTTAAAGGACTGATGTCACATTTGGCATTATATCTGCTGACATATTGTAGACATTTTCTTCCAGAAATGGCTCTTTAAGGCTGAGTGCAAGAGGTTAAGATGTTTGGCTGAGGCCAAACTTTAAGATGATAATGCTCTTCTACAACCACAACAATAGATTTATGGATTTAAAACTAGTGTTCAAAGTGTATATAAAAGGTGTGTAAAATATGTATTGAATTTGTAAATTAAAAAAGACCAGGTTTGCTAAATAATTTAAATTAAATAATTGTTTCATAAAAAATACTTCTGTTGTTATGAAACCATATTAACTGAAACCATATTAACTAACTCCAAGGGGTTTTTTCACTTTATTAATGCACCTTAATTAGCAAAGTCATAACACTATAAATGTAAATGTATGACTGAACTAAAATTATAAGCCAAATGGAACAATTAAGTGCTTTGCTTATTTCATTTCTTTTAGTTTATCAAAGAGCTTTTAAAGCTGTTACTAAAATTGGAATTTTGGAGATGCACATCTGAATGGAAATGGAAATGCACATATCAAGACCCCTCTGCTAATAAGATGTGAAATATGTACATATGAACAGATTAAAATACTGTTTTCCTCATCAAGGCATCAATACTATTACTTACCAATTGCTGTTTGGACTATGTCTTGCATTTTACCATTTGTTACTCTGATTCCCTTGCTTAATTCTCATATTAAAATTTAGGAGGTAAAAACACAAGCATGCCTGGAAATGTATTTAGCTTTATAAATGCTTTCCTTTTTACACTAAAGCTAATTAAAGTAATTGGTAGGGATTTCTCAAAGGGAAATATTTACTATTCAACTTGCTAAAACATAAATAAGTAATTTACCACAAAAAACATGTCCAGGGATTAGTGGAAAAATTGCATCCACCTTTGCTCTTTAGTAATGAGAACTGTATGCGTAATCATTATACGTCTGACATACACGCACACAGGTTCTATTAAGATATAATTAAGAAGAGATTTAACAGATACTAACATTGTTTATGAAAAATACTGGTCAATTTATCTTTGTGCTGAACATGTTTGAAAGCAATGACAAGCCTTTGGAACGTGGAGCAATTTTACAGTGTCTAGTAGGAATGTAGGTCTAATCTTCATCGCCATGTACTATACCTGCTGCTATTGGCAAGAAGCAGTTTTTACACTGACCATGTTCTACGGCTGCTTTTAGTGTCGCTTCAGGATGTGTCGATCCAAGGGGGTTACGCACAAATCGTCGCCGGCGCCGCAAGTCATCTTCCCAGTAGTCAAGGCGCCAGAACTCACGAGGACGACTACAATGAAACAGAGGAGCCACATATGTTAGCAATTATCAAACAGCATGGTAGCACTGAATTTCTGCATAAAGCACTCCTTGTTTGCTCTGCCTCCTTTTTTTCTCCCCTTAACCTCCCCCCCTTTCTCCAATCTTTTACTTAGGTATGTCCTTGAAAATAACAATATCACCTTCCAGTCTAAGGAACTCCTTTCCCTTTTTTCTTGGAAGGTGAAATGAGCACTAAATACATCATTTTGAAATGAATTGCTGACAGTGTGATCAGTTTCCCCACACTCTAGTGGCATGTGCTCCGATTTCAGCCTCATTTCAGCCTCAGCAGGGCACCTTTCTCAGTGACTGCATTTATAAACCAGAATAGGGAAAAGGCTATTATAAATATGGTATAGCATTACCTATATTAATCAAAGTCTGTCCCCCTTCATTTTTCTTCCTAATTTGTGCCTTTTTGCACAAGGTCAGTAAATCATACCATGAATTCTTGGTCCAGAAAGTGTTAACTTTAATGAATACCTCAGTTACATGGTTATGTATGTGATAATAAAATATTACTCTGTTTAGATGTGCAGGAATTTAATTAAAATAATCTCTTAAAATATTCATTACATTTAGCCCCTGAGGCTTAGAACAACACAAGAAACTGCATTTCTTTTCCATTTACTGTTTTTAAATAAACCATTCCAGGAGAGTGAAACAGCAATCTATTTTCAAGCAAATCAGATTGGATTTCTGTTTTATGTAGTCATGTTTTTGCATTTAATTAAAAACTACATGTTATGATGTGCAATAATTGGTATATTGAAGGCATACTTTAAAAAATTACATCTAGAAAAGGTTATATCAAATTCATTATTTCCCATTGCCTGCTCCAAATATACGTAGATCTTTTTAATATGGTCATATATAAATGCCAGTTACTATCTTGTTAGATGATCATGAATGAGTGCCATTGTAAACTAATATTTTAGCCAAGCAAATGTACAAAAATACCAATTTCCAGTACAACAAAATAAATAAATAAATACATACATACATATATACATACACACTTTAAAAAAAATGCCTACAACACACAACAATCACTATACATCTACAGCCTGAAAACCTGTGTGCCCCACCTGCAAAATACTAATTTTGTTTCTTAATATAACAAACTTCTGCTAGAACAGTAAATAGAAAACATGAGCTAATAAACGGTGTACTCATCAACAGTAACAGATGAATAGCTTGGATAATTCACAGATCAAAATGTTAAAAACAAGGTACCCATATTCTCTTAATTCTGCAGATTAAATCTAAATGAAGCTAGGAACTTTTTGTTAAAAATCAAAGTTAAAAGATAAATCAAGCTTTCTAACGAAAATAACTGAAGTACTAAAATCCACTGTACAAAGACAGTCTCTAACTTGAATGTTAAAACGCAAGATTTTTATTATTAAAAATAATAGATTGCGTGCAATTGAGGCACACCCTTTTATTTATTTGCATAAAATTCCTATTCCTGAAAAAGAATATTCATCTCTTTTATTGTCCCAACTTGTCACTTTTGAAAAATACTGATTAGTATCTCTTTTTATTGAAATACCTTGCTGTCTTATTTTTATATTCTATATGAGGCATTTGAACGATGCCAAGATTTGACCTATTTTGATTATAAAATCAAAGTATTATTGAATAATTAAACAGAGCAAGATTTTTATAAACCTGGGAAGACCTACATTTAGTCAAAGCTCGCTATTAACTTAAAATTCTCCATTGGCAATTATAGAAAAAAGGCAGAACACAGCTGGCTACGTGCATGCCTTTGATAGTCGTAGAGCATGGATAGGCACTTCATCATTCTGCCTTCCTACATTTATCTGTTAAAATTATTATCAAATATCAGCCAGGATGCAGTCGTGAATCACAGACTGTTCCTCGTCTTCAGGGGAATGATACAATGAGGGCCTATTCATCAGTATGGCAATCGGCACAAGTAATTAGTTCCCTAGACTGAGATCTCCTACAAAGCTTATTTCAGTCAGCACCACAAACATATGACAATGAAAAGCTAATGGAAGCTGCTAAAATTTGTTAACCTCTTCTGCCATCAATCCTTCTGGTATTTTGTGCTACAGTATTATGTAAAGATGTTAAATTATTAATTTGTCATCCATTTATCTCTCTGCACTTTTGATGGAATTAAGTGATGCCATTCTTCTTAATAACAATTAAAATTTATAAGAGATGTTAAGTAACTATGCTCAAATTATTAGAAAAATTAGAGAGAACAATGGGTTCCAGCATAAAGTATTATTCTGAGCCATAATTCAACATATTCAGCAAAATTAATTTGTATAAAATACCATGCCCCTCACACCTATATTGCTTATTCATGAATAACCACATGTAAACTACTAGATTTGTTTATTTGGGGATTAACGCCTGAGGCAACCAAGTATATAGCAAAAAGAAAATCTACCCCTTTCACAGAAAATAACCTACTGAGCAGTTGTACAGAAATGAAGCATTAGCCTCTAGGGTAATCTTTAATTGTGAGCCTCTGTTGTAAGAACAGATTGCTGTGACATTTATGCACTTTAATAGCAATATAATCCACATTTACTAACCTAACAGTTTGATAAAATTTATCAAATTACTACTGAAATCAGTTAAAAAATAAGAAGTGCTACATTATCGAACCTCCATACCTTTGAGGTAGAGTTGACATTGCAGCCACGGGCTGTCAAATTTTGACTGATAGTATCAGACTGTTGTAGGAGCACCATTTTATGATGCAAACTACTAAGAAATTGGATTGTGAAAACACTCTACTGCCCTCTACTAACTGGATGTCTGACTAGACAAATTTCTGGCCCTATTTAAAGGTTGCCATATGGGCTGAAGGTGCTATATGGACTGGATCAATGAACATAAGTAGTCAATTAGCCTAAGTGCATGTGTAACATGCATTCCTGTCTACTTCTCATGGGACCAAGAAGGGTTTATGAATTGTCAGTTATATGATTTGCGTGAGTTGGGGCCCCACTAGCATGGCCCAGAGTGGATCCTTAGTAATGGTACTGAATGTACAAAGACAACTACTTCCAATTAAATATTTTCTCAGAGTATTTCTTTATTGTTTTTCAAGAATTCCTCAAGCTTGCAGGCTCAAATTTAAGCCTGTTCACCTTATTTGCATGCAACTGCTAATGACACAATGGTACTTACAAACAGCTAAAAATAAAAGTTAGATTCTAGGGCTTTAAAATCTAAGATAAGTGGATATTTTAGTCTGCTTTCAATCACTGATCTTATTTATTCATCTATCTAATTTTATCTGGATTAGGCCTAGTAGAATAAAACCTTCAAACTAAACTTTACATTATAAAGCTTTGCTAAATAGGATTAAAACCAGCTCCAGTCACAACCTAGATTATAAAATTTAGCTAGATTGAAATAGTTCATAAACTTAGAGAACACATTACATACTCATAGTTACATTTACACTCTTTTAAAGGGAAAGATAGAGTAACATCACATAAATTGAGATAGATTTAAACCACTTCTTAGAACCACAGCTGCTGGCAGTCATTCATTTCATGGCGCAATAGGATTTGATCCCTGATTCCAACAATCATGCCTCCTGTCATGCCATACAAGTGTGATAGGAGAGGCGATTGTGGAATCAGTGATCAGATTGCAATGGCATCATTATGACTTGCCATTACAGGGGGAGCCTGTGATCATAATCCTGAACTCCCCCTGCACTGGCAAATTGAAAGAGGGGTGCCTGAAGGTCCAGCCTGGCTGATAATCAACTGTTTGTCAGCTGGCCACTGAGACCTTAGAGAGGACTCGAACCAGCTCTGGTACATTTGAATCCTTAGTGCAGTCCAGGGGATGGAGCTGACAATCAGCTGATTGTTGGTCCCAGCTGGGAAAGCCCCAGGTCTGGTTTGAGAATGGGCCTGTTTCATCCAGGCCAACAATCAGCTGACTGTCAGAACTCCACGCCCTGAACCTCTGCCAGGTTGCCAGGCACAGGGAATCCGAGGTTCCCAGTGTGGTGCTGTGGAGCCAAAGGGCCCTGGGAACTAAAGTGGATGTGCAGGTGGGGGTCCCTGATATTGGCTTCACAGCATCCCCTCATCTGCCTCGGGGGAATCAGACAAAAATACTAGGTCCAGGACCCAGTACTGCCCCCACACTGATCCCACCGATTGGACTGTATCCCAGACCCTGGTGTTGCCCCATGCTGGATCCCTATGCTCAGCTGAGTGTTAGATTCTGTCATGGCTCAGCCCCACATGCCACACATTCAACTTAAGATGCAACTCAAACAAGCCACATTATATGTGGAACAGCTTTATGGCTCATTTGCTATATTATTATATCATAAATTGGCTTCAATATGTGGCTAGTTTATTATTTATAATGCATTTAACACCTTCATGCTGCCTTATATGTAACATGTGCCAGGGCCCAGAGTAAGAGTTTTTAAACTTTGCTGAATAACCCTCAGGTAAACATTAGACTAAGATCGTAGTAGTTTCAAATTCCTACATTGTATATTTGACATGAATACGTTTTTTAAATTCAAAGCTATATTGGTCCAAAAGCAGTCTAATGGAAATGGAACCACTACTGTCCCTTCTGCATATTGTGACACTGCGACAGTGATTGGACTTCTTGATCCAGAGTGGACCCGAGGCTTCTTTGTAGAGGCCAAGTATAAATTGCTTGCTAGCTGATAGTTACAGCTAATGCCTAGCCAGAGATCTAAAACCAAAGACTCCTCTGAGATCAGTCTGATTGTACTCAGAGTGCCCCAGCACAGAGTGATTATACCTCAGGACAGAGGAGAGAGCTGAATAGATGAAGAGAGTTTGCGCTGCAGCAGGAGTTCTGGCTGCACAAGGAACAGGCTGCAGAGTATTTCCAAAAAGCAATTAAAAGAAAGAAAAAAACCCAAAACCAACAAGAACCTACACATAAAACTATTCCATAAACAAAAAGGAAGAGAACAAGACAACCTCCACCTTCCCAAAAAGTTCAACAGAATGCAGGTAGAAGAAAAGCAGTGGGGTAGAGGTTGCCCAGTTTGTTGCACTGAGTTCTATACACATGATTACCTTCTCAGAAGAGACATGGCATACGTTGGCAAACATTAAAAGGAACTTCTGGCACTTGGGGCTAGGTAGGGCCTGAATGTAGCTAAACTGGAGCAGAAAAGAGAAGTAGAGAGGTATGCAGATGAGACCTTTTGGGACATAACAGGTCAGTCCCCAAGTGATGCCATGAAGTATGAAGGTACAAGATATGAGGCAGCAAGCTGGAGAGGAAGAAAAAGTTTCCATATCTGACCCAGTGTCCACATGAAGTTCCAGTATCCCCTTACACTGAGGATATCCCTTGGGGGAAGGGACCCTAGTGTGTAGATGGAAGGCTTTAGTAGTGGAGGATTTGATTATTAGGACTATAAGATAGTTTTGTCTGCCATGTTAAGGGGGATTGCATGGTGACTTGCCTGCCAGGACCTCAGAAGGCTGGCTTGCTAGGAGTACTGGGGAGGAGAGTGCACAACTGTTTGCCAGCTGTGCACCAACTATAGGAAGTGTTGGAGAGAGGTCTTGGAAGCAAAATTTAAGTTTGTAAGGAAGAAACTAAAGGCCATGAAACATCACTCAGGTACTCAGGGCATTCTCTGGAATGCTTCCAGTACCACATGCTGGCCCAGGAAAGCAGAACTGCAGAGTTTCTATATGTGAAAAGTATAGAGAGGAGTCCAGATTTGTTTAAGACTGGGGATCCTTATGGGAAAGCAGGGATAAGCTGCACTTAAGACAAAAGGATACCAGAGTGCTGGCACAGTCATAAAAAAGAGAAGTCTTTAAATTGAAAGCTGGGGGGAAGCCTATTAGTAAGCACATGATACAGACTGACACATCATTTAGGGATAAAGTCATAATAATGCTAGATTCTCTCAAAAAGGATAGGAAAAAAGGGTGATAGAGCTCACATAAGGCAGGAAGGGCAACCAGAGTAAGCATTCCCAACTCAACAGGGCACATAAAAGTAGGCAGCCAGAAGTCTAAAAATTAAAAGGTAGGTGAACAAGCATTCAATAATAATATTGATAAAATTGGCACCTCTGAAACCTGGCTGAAAAAATAAAATCAATCGGACACAAATTCTAGATTACAAACTAGTTTTAGTAGATCATTATCAGTAGGATAGTGTGATTTTATGTAAGATATAAAATTGAATAAAAGGGGCTAGAAATCTTACCTGATAAAAGAGGTACCACACAATCTCTATGGGCAGAAATTCAGTGTCTAAATAAGAAGAGTTTACTTTTGAGGTTATCCTACCTTCAGAGGCCTAGGAGGTTCTAATTCTAAGATTTCAAGCCCTAGAACATTTAATACCACCTCAGGGATCTATCATCCATGAATCTGTCCAGTGTTCTCTTGAACCTGACTAAATAGTAAGCCACTACAACAGGGGTCGGTCTACCCCAGGCACACGTGCCTGAGCATGGCATGTGAAGGCATTTTGATTGGTATGTATGCCTCAGGGTGAATGATGAGGAAGGGGCCAGGGTTGCATTGCTACAAGGATCAGGCCCCTCACAGCTTCCCTGCAATCTGCCCTAAGGCAGGCGTGCACCTGCTGCTGGCAATGAGTTGAGCTGGGGCTCCATGGACACCAGTGCAGTCGCAAGCAGCCCATACTCCACAGTAGGTGGCAGGGGCCTGCCCAGAGCGCAGGCTGGCAGTGGCAGGCTGCTGAGAGGCTGCAAGCAGCTGCATAAGAGTCTGCCAAGCCCAGCCTGAATCACCGCTGGCAGCAGGTGCACCTGTGCCTCAGGGCCTGATTCTTGTGGCAGCAGAGCAGTTCCCGCCTCTTCCCTGCCTTCTGCCCTGACTCGCGTGTTCACCTGCTGCTAACAAGCTGGACTGGGGCTCCACAGACCCAGTGCAGCTGGCCGCAGCCTCTAGGAAGCGCCTTTCCACCCATACCAGAGCCCAGACTATTCACAGCAGGTGGTGGGGAGGCTGCCACCAACTGCACCAGGCTCTGCAGAGCCCCAGCCAGGCTTGCTGCCAGTGGCAGGTACACACATGCCTCCAGCAGAGAGTGGGGAAAGGACTGAGGCTGCACTGTCACAACAAGGATTGGGCCTCCCCACCATCTGCCCCTGGCACCCCAACATCTTGGAAGTCAAGGTTGGGGTGTTTTTGGCACTCTGCCCAAAAACGTTAACCCCTGCTCTACATCAGCTTGTAGCAATGAGTTCCACAGATTAATTGCATGCTATGTGAAAAGAAAATTTCCTTTGTTTGATTGTTTAAAAACATCTACCTGATAAGTTCATTGCATGTCCCTTATTTCTAGCATTGAGAGACAGTATGTCCTTATTTATTTTCTCCAGAAAATTCACCATATTATCCCTCCAGTTATCTTTTCTCTAAGCTGAAAAATCACTGTCTATTTAGTTTCTCTTTGCTCACAGGCCTCTCTATACTCCCTGAGCATCCCTGTTGTCCTTTCCTTTTTCTTTTCTATCTCCACTACGTCATGGTGAGCTGGAACAGAACTGCATTCTCTGTTCATGGTATAGGTGCATCATCAATTTATGCAGTGCCTTAAAGATGTATTCTGTGTTGTTTTCATTCCCATTCTCAATTGTTAACATTCTACTTGCCTTTTTTCACTGCTAACTGCTTGCTTTTTGACTGGCTGGTGATCTCAAACAACTATCCACAACACTTCCAAGATCCCTTTGTTATACAGCAACAGGTAGTATAGAGCCTGCCCATCATATATGTGCATCTCAGATAATGTTTTCACATGAATTTCATTTTGCACTTATCAACATTGAACTTCATCTGCCATTTTGTTACCCCTTCACTCTTACTACCCTCCACAGAGACAACAGACTATTTATACCTACATACTCTTGGTCTCTTTATACCTACTCAGTGTCTACACACTGCCACTGTGAGATACTAGAGATTAGGCTAGATGGACCTGTGGTCTGACCTGGTATGCCATCTCTAACATTCTTAAGAGGAAATAAAAAGCAACTAATATAAATTACATCATTACATTGCAAAAAATAGAAGTTCTTTTCCCATGCACCTTGGTTCATAGAAAGCATTCAAGCTCAATTTCCAACAGATAACTCATTTCACAAACAAACCTATTTACTCTTACAATTCAAATTACTACAAAAAAGATAGACATCGACGAACGACTGGTACCTCCCACAACTGGGGGGGCACAATGGTGGTGAGCAGGTACTGCCTGCAGCTGCCATTGGCATGGAGGGACGGTGCAGCTAGTGACCGCCCACAGAAGCCAACAACAGCTTTGGCGGCAGCCAATCTTGGGGCCCCCCTATGCATCACCTACAAGCACATCCCCAGAGCATACTAACTACCCTGGTAGTTTTGTTGCAGTGTTGTAACATTGCAGTCCTAGATTTTAGATTCATCTTAAAGTTCTCATGCCTGATGATAGGCTGAAATCAAATGCAAGTGACATGGGGATGGTGGCATTGAACATGTCATACAACTGTTGGACAATTACTTCTTACTACCTTATCTACTTGAAACTCACCATTACAGGCATAGGAAAGGGGCAGTAGCTACTGCTGTATAGACAGAAAATGGCCAACATATTTGAAGCCCAATGTAGCACACAGAAACCCACATTTGATGCTTTAGAAAAGAAGAGGATAAGAAATAACAAGCAACATGAAAAGGGAGAAACAGCAAAGGCAGAACTGTAAATCATTATAGAAGCAATCTCCTAACATATTGGACTACTAGATCACTGTACTGCTCTCTTGAATTCAGACATCTGGCTAGTTTCAAAGGCAAGAAAATGCACCTCACAAGAAGGATAATTGTAACACATTTAAAGGCAGATGGAAACTAAAGTGTAGTTATCTTAATAAACCATGCTATAATGAAGACAGACCAGACTGGTGCTCATTTCACAAGATGCTGTTAAAAAAAAATATTTCTTTCTCCTTGGGTTGATGGTTACATATATCATGAAGGTATGAAACATTTGTTTGCTCCTAGCCATTTGTTTGTATTAATGATGTATGCTCTTAGATATCAAAACAGAAGCCACTACTTTTTCAGAGAACTGGTTCACAGATGTTGTGGCTCCTCTACAGTATCTCACGCACATACCCCAAATCTACATAGAAGCAACAATTAAAAAAAAAAAAATCAAAAAAAATCAGGGAGCTACTTAAATGGAGTTGTACTTATAGAAGTAAATAGCTAACTAAATCTCCAGGCTCAATCAAGCCTAGGTTCCTCTTTTAAGTCTATCAACAAGACTGCTAACTAACACCCTTAACACAATTTAAGTGATGTAGATGCTTGTTCCCCAAGAAAGAGATTAAGAAATTTGGTTCAAAGACCATTAACCAACTATACCGGCAACAATAGGTGGTTACCCCTAACTTGCTATGGATTTGAAATGAAGGTCTAGAGATGAAAGGCTTTATCTTCCCATTACCACCCAAAGAACTAATAAGACTACTGGTCTCAACTTAATCTTCGGCGGTGTAGTAGGTGAGCTATTACGAGTTTTAGAGCTGGCGATCAGTTGATACAGTAGAAACTACTGATAATGGTGTACAACATAAACTTATTAAAAATGTTCTGAAAATAAATAAGTGTCCTGTCTTAAAGAAAAGTTTAATACTCGTCTAGATTATTTTGCTTCTTCTCAATTAAAGTTTCTTCCCCTACTACCTAGCTAACTTGCTGCTGTGAAAAACAGTTTAAAAATTCAAGCCAGACATTAGCTACTAACTGAATAAATGGTTTCCCCTCAAAAAGCAATAAACATTCACAGTTGATTGTCAATTGGAAGATAAAAGTGCTAAAGTTCTAGAAAGGTTTCACTTTCTGCATAAATCTTGATGAAATAATGCTATCGCATGATGCCCTGCAGTATGTTAGAAGAGAATGCTTTATCTCACAAACTGAAATACATTGTGTTTTCATGCAGATAGATATGGAGAATATTAATGAAAACCTCTAACGTTTACCAGCTATAAATAAAATGCAAGGTAGCTAAACAATCTTAATGAAAAAGAAAACATGTTTTCAAGGGGAAAATAAAAATATTTTTAAAGGGTTGCATAATGGGTTTTTTTAGGGATGCTTCATAAAGAATGGAAAACCAAGATGCACCGTGGCACATTAAAATGACTAACCATATTTCTATGTCCTGCTAATCTATATTATAGCTTTTGTGTATACCATGCTATATTATACACCAAAACACAGATATAAAAATACCAAATATATATTTCTTGAGAAATAACATTTCCTCTTTGTTGAACCATGGTGTTGAGAGCAAGCTCTGCTCCTAGCTCTACCCTGGATCACAGAACCAGAGGCAAAGTCAATCCCACATTCAGCATCAGTATGTTTGCCCTTAAAATTTCAAAATGTGTAGGATTAATTATATTTGTGTAAAATGTTTTGAGATCCTTGATGAAAGAGCCACTTTATGCTATTGGGGTTGCCCCAATTAACTCTGAGTAGATGGACTTATTCCAGTATTCAGTCTACCCAAGGAGCTAATCGAGAAAAACTTCTTGCACAGACTTTTAATCTTTACAGTAATCACTGCTATATTAGGAGCAGCTGGTATTTGTATTGATGGACCCAGACCACTGAATGGATGTCTTCACATACTATTGATTGTACAGATGAATAATGCAATACATTAAGTTAGGATGAGGACTATTTACTTTTGAGTACTTGACCATGTAAACGTCATACTGTATTTATCTGAATCCAAGACAATTTTAAATTTAAGACAACCTCTTAATAATTAGATTCTATACATGAGAAAATTATATATGTCTTATAATTTTCCAAGTTTAGAATCTACAGTGGAAGGCAGAATCTAATTATAATCATACTCTCCCCTCCACACTCTTACTGCTGCTGTAGAAGGGAAAGCAGCAGCAGGGGCAAGAAGCCAAACTCCTAACCCTTGCTCCCCTGTCCCTTGCCCCCCACCCCTAACCCCTTGTACCTGCCCTCTACCACTTGCCCATCTGTGCTCGTGCCTACCCCCCACTCCCTGCTCCATCTGGCAACCTTCCCCCTGCCCATTTCCCCCCATACCTATGCCTCATACTCCCTTACCTCCTACTGCTGCTTTGCTCCAGCTGTGGGGCAGTCAACACCAGCAGTGTCCCATGCCTGGCACCAGCCCAGACCAGCCAGGGAGAAATGGCAACACCTGCTCTCTAGGCCAGGTCAGGGCTGGAGGGACTGTAGCTGGAGCACAAAGTAAAGGGGAAGAGGCAGCGATGGAGTGGAGCAGTGGGTGGGGAAGACAGGGGATGTGGGGAAGGCCCAGGAATAGGCATGGGGAAGATGGACAGGCTGCCTCCAACTGCGCTGTCTCCCCCAAACTCCCTCAGCTGCAAGCCCCTTCTCCTCCACCAAACAAGCCATTTGGGCCCAGGCAGGCAGCAGCTTTGGCCTAGGGCCAAAGCCAGAGTTGGCCTGTTGCCTAGCCTAAACCAGTACTGGAATTCAAGATAAGGCTTTTTTTCTCCTCTTTTTTTTGGGGGGGGTGGAGGGGGTGGCATAGGACGACAGGGACGGACCTCATCTTGGATTCACATAAATACTGTAATTTGACTATCCAGAACAGATTATTTTTGGAAAGAATTTTGCTGTCCTGTATTTTGCTGAGGCACCAAATATCCTTCTCATGTTAACTGTTCAACTCTTTCATCACTTGACTTATGATTTCAAATTTTAGACATCACCATGTAGTCTTCCAACACTGGTAGGCTCCAAAGTTCTAATGCAAAACGCAAGTGAAGGGAGGGGAGGGATCTTTCACTCTTTTGTGTGTTGTAAAAACAAACAAACAAAAGGCAGGCCACCTATTAAAGAGCCACGGTTTTGCATGACAGAAGGACTTCCAGGTTAAAAAGAGTGCATCATATGTACAATTTTCCTTCCTTCGCTATTTATTAGCTAGCTGGTTGCCAACCACAGTCACAGCTTTTACTCAGCAGCAGCAGCATTCTTTTAACTATTGGCATCCTGAAGAACACTGACACATCAAAGAAGATGGGCTTATATGCAATATAGGAGTAATCATACTTTTTGCATCCAAAATCTTACACAATTTGATCACTCTAAATAAAGCAATACATTAAAAAGCAGCTAGTCTCAAATTTTTTAGCAGTTCTTTAACATGTCTAACAAGAAAAGTATAATTCATAGTTATTTTTTCCGAAACAGAGATACTCTGATATGAAATAGCAGGTATATTGCCAAGTTTGTAATAAGGTGCTTCGGCCTAATGCCAGATGTTAGTAAATGGTTTATATCTTTTCACAAGAACTGCAGCTTAACCAGATTTCTGATGCAAGTGCTGCACTCAGCCTAACAGTAAAGTCTCAAACTGGTATTCATATTGAAAACAATGAAATGACTAGGTCTGAAACACTGCTGGTATAATTCACATGTGTATCCCCTACCCACCCCCAGACTTATTTTTCATAAAAGATACTGTGAATAGAAAACCTAATATTTACAAAAAAACTCTCTCACAAGGAATGAATCTTCTAGCTTGGAGGTAGATCAATGTGTTAGTAACAGCCATAAAGGTCATAACAGTAGCTGAAACTTTCAGTATTTGTTCATCCTAATTCCTCCCATTTATGTACCCTTAATGTGCAGCACAGCCACATCAAATACAATCCTGAAGTTTATAGAAACTATATACAAAAAAAAACTTCCCAAAGTCAGAAAATTCCAGACTTAAGTGTTCTTGTTATGACAGACATAATTGTGTTAATTCAAAGTGTTTGTTCTCACACACAAGAAAAGTAGGATTAAGGAAATGGAATGAAATAAATAAATAGATCATAAAAAAATATTAGGAAAAGATCTGATGACCAAAAGAAGTCTTTGAGGAAAAGCATGTATGTGTTTGGGGAAAATAAAAATCACCAGGTGACCACTTTGAAGATACTCTCGAAAATGCTCTTTTCTCGTCTCCTGACAGGATATAGAGTTCCTGTTGAATGCCTTCTGAGCACTGAAAGCTGTCTTTATCAGTTTAATAATACGCTTTGAAATTAATAGATTCAACTTTTCTTAAACTTATAATTATTTGCTCTGAGATAGTTATTCTTATCAGAATAAACAATGAACAAGGATTTTAACTTCCTGAATTACTGTCAACTTGTTCAGGAAAAAAAAAGACAAAAACTGTTGGACCTAGTCATAAAGAACCACTTGAATTCTGAAGGATGAGCAGTTTTAGACAAGTCTCATCTTGACTGACATAGTTAGAAATTCCTTTCTTACTAAAAAAACTACTTTAAAGCTGAAGACTGGCCTGTTCTGGTAGTTCTGTTTTAAAAGTTAAAGAAAAGACTATATGGTAGAAATTGTATTCATGCACTTAGGTTTCTGGTACAACCTAATGAAATTAAAAGTATGATTTATGTGAAAACGAAGTAAATGGATAAACAGCCACAGATTCAAATGTATGTTCTATCACAATGCTCCAAAAGCTTCCAGCTAGTCAAAAGGATGACAGCCCTCAAGAATGAGATACAAAAATGTAATACCAAGCTGCCTTAATTAGAAGGCACATTTGCAAACTTCCAATGCCATTGCTTGAAACCTTTGGTGAAGGTACCCAACAAAAATCTGAGAAAGGTTTTGGGAAGTCATGATTTGAACTTTCACGTCATCAAATTCCTCAGGATAAGAATGTACAATATATAGCGGCAGATTTAAGGTGAAGGCTTTTCTGTTTTGAGGAACACATGGATTTGAGTAAATGCTAAAATATCATCTCTCTCAAGTTCCATGTGGCCAGTAGGAATTTAAGTGGGCCACGGCATTTCACTGCACCTGGAATCATAGGATCTTGGTGATATACAACTTGCAAGTCCAGTGTCAAGGATCTGTGTTGCCAGATTTCTTGCCATCTGGCAAGGAAAGGAAGGTACAAGTCCTGCAGTCTTTTTGGTGCCTAAAACAGAAGTTTTTTCCACCTGGAGGCAAACTGATCTTTGAGATGATAGTCCACCAGTCAGATGCCAGAGGGAGAGGAATTATTTAGCTGGATCCTAGAACAATTGAAGTAATACTCAAGAGGACACCTTCCATGCTCCTACTGAATTTGTCAGGCTATTTATCTTCACGTTAGGACATAACCTCTTTACATCATCAGACAAGAAATCATGTTGATCCTTTTCACTACAGGCAACCCCCATTCAGTGCTCTTAATTGGTTCCTGAAAAACTGAGTGTTAAGCGAAACTGAAAGTATTTGACGACCCAAGATGGCGACCACAATTGTTTTAATGACCCAAGATAGTGACCACAAGTGTTATAATGAAACTCATTGAGCACTAAGTGAAATCAGGTATCAATTTCAAATGAACATTACAGCAAAACAGTGCTAAGTGAAACAGTGTTAAGCAGGGGTTACTTGTACTTGATCTGATAGAGGTTTTCTTCCTGAATAATGCAGGAAGTAATAGCAGCTTGGGTTTGCTTACTGAAAGGTCTTTCTAACCAGAAAAAAAATTCTCTCTGAGCCAAATTCCTTAAAGATGTCTAGTAATTTGCCAAAGATACTTTGATATTTGCATGTTGTTCAGAAGAGGAAAGTCTGGAGATATCCATGCCCACTTTTCTTTTTCCCTCTATTTTGGGACACTGGTTGGCCTAGCCCAGTTTGGAAGGCACCAATGGAAAGAATTTTGGGTGTAATTGTAAGCCTTTAATACCTACATATCTTTATCCTCCATTCAAATAATTAAATCAATCTTGAAACCCAAGAAGGGGAAATCTGAAAAATAAGCTTGTTATATGGTTATTATAGGACTGTTTAAAGAAGAGTTCTTGTCAACTGAAATACTGCATCCACTCTCAAAGACAGGAAAGAATAAGGACAAGCTGACTGGGTAACAAGGGACACCTGGACATATGCCCCCATGCCTTAATGTTCTAATCAGAACATGTTCGAGCAGACTTAATTATTCTAATTAGAACATTTCAGCAGCCTCAGTGTCATGTGTATTCAATTTCCCCACATTTCAAAATGGCGGCAGAGAGCTTTAACTAAAGCAAGCTTTAGTTAGAGTGCCCTCTCTGCCATTTTGAAGCATTGGACACTGAATGCACGAGCTGCTCTAATTAAAACACCCTCTCCCCTATAAGTTTATGCAACAGTCCTGTCAACTGATACTATGAAACAGCAGAGCATCATCAGGAATCAATATGTATACAGGACTTAAGGACATGTAATGCTTTAATCTTTTAAATGTTTTACATCCCTCTCAAGGGAAATTCTGTAAGTCTGCCTGCCCTTAGAAATTGACTTTTGGGAATATAAGTGCCTCAACTTATTTAAAGGTGATTAAACACCTTATTCTGCCAGTACTACTAGCATAAGAAGAATGTTACCTCTTACTTAAATGCTGAGAATCTTATTAATTTGGGTGTGAATGAGAATCTCTGACGTTAGTCCCAAGAATAAAACATCTCTCTCTACCCTTGAGCCTGTGAAACTTGCTGTAGTCACTTCAGCCCTTCCTGACCTCTGACAGTACCTAGGACTTAAAATCCTCCCAAAACTGAAAATCACAGGAACCTCCCTACCTGCAGCAATGAGAACAGTAATAAACAACCAGGTAAATGTAATCAAATGCATCATAAACAAAAGACACTAAACCACCCCAAACTCTCTTTATAGGATGATCACAGGGCTTAATCTATGGCAAGAAAATCTGAACAAAGTGATATAGGAAGTGGCTGCTCAAAGAGCTGCAAAGGTTTCTTCCTGACTGCTTTAAAGGAACATTCTAGCAAAAGGCAAACTTGTAAGTACAGTAATAGTTATACTGAACAAAATAGGGACATGAAAGCATCTTTTCCCCAATGTACCTTTATTTTGCTTAAGGATTGGAAGCACTTGCATTAAAAGCTTATCCATTAAATCTAACCTTACTGGTTAGGTTTGAGAACAAAGGCCATAAAACAGAAGTCTAGAAGCAGTAAAACAGGAAAGGCTGCCAACTTTGTTTTAGTTTGTGTTATACATTAGCACAGACCTCAGAAGTGGATTTTTCCTTTCCACTGAGTTATTTTGAACCCACTATATATCCTTCAAAGTGCTACGCACAGACATACTCTCTTTTTGCTTTCTTTTCCTTAACAGCCACCTTAGCAGTATAGTGAGCTCCCTGAGTTTCCCTTTTCTAGATAGCCATTTCCTTTAAGGATAAATGTATCAGCATCCTCCATGTCAAAAGATCTGGATTTTAAGTCTGGGTTCTCAAGGAAGGGAAAAGATAATTCATTTTCTACAGAGATGGATGAGACCTCTCTGAAGCTTTCCTAGAAATTTTTTACAACAGTTTTGCAAGCTGCTACAGAAGTTATTTTCTACCTGATAATAAGGACCAAATATAACAGGGAAAAGACAGTGGTGTAGCTAGGGCAGAGGGACAGGGGCAAATGCCTGGGGTGTTGACAGGGGTAGGGGGCAAAGAAGCTGCCGTCACAGCCATATGATCACAAGCATAGCACGGTGGCAGCCAGAAGTCACTGCTTCCCCTGTGTTCAGTAACAAACCCAGGTGCCTGGCCACACTGTTAAACTGCTGGAAGAAGATACAGGGATTACCCATATCCATGATTGAAGGTAGGCTAGATGACATCCTAGTTTACTAGCCTGAGAAGACCCAGTGTGGACTCCCTCCATGCATACTAATTTTAAGGACCTTATTATGAATTGTAATGCAATCACATGAACAACGTCTCATTATGCAATACAAAGAGTTCCAAATAGCTGTGGGTGTGATGCTGTCCACATCACTCCTTTGGCATGTTGCTAGTTAAGAAACACGTGTGCCTTAATCATACTAGTCTAGTCCAATGCGCTGTGAAGACTGAAATGGACTCTCCTTCCTTCTAAGCACATGACAGCACCTTGATGGGGCATGACTTACCTATGCTGAGCATGGCATTGCTGGATTCAGGCAGCAAGAGTAATGCAGGTTTAAAGGTGCACAATGCATTTCCTGCAGCCAGAGTCTGGACATGTGCTCACTGGGTCTTATTTTGTCATATCTGCACTGGATTTCAGTTTATTCTCTGCAGGGATTTGGAATGTCATGCTATTCCAGTCCAACAATGACAAGCCACATGCACTATGAACTCACTTTCTCCCTGGAGGGCAGTGGCATCTAACAGAACAAAAGCAGGACTGGGATATTTCCCAGCCATTTCTGCACCTTGAGTGTAGCGCTCTCGCAGCACCAATAACCCCACGGGCCTCAGCCCAAGTACAAACTATTACTGGGGATGGAAACAGTAGAGAATGAAACCCAAGAATCAGCAGCCTATGCCCACAAGCTCACAGGAGAATTGCTGCAAAGAACTGTTTAGTGTGGATAAAAATAGCTGGCTTAGATTCAGTGCTTTCGTGGAGGTAGCAAACTAAGCACCAAAACAGAGTTTCAGCTTCTCTCAGTCTCCAGACAAGAAGATTCCCCTTGCATGTGCAAAAAAACCAAAACAACAAAAACAGGTATCTGCTTCTCCATTTCATGATAGAGAAACAAAGAGGAGGAAAAAAAGATGTCCCTAAGGGCTTCACCTTAGAAA
Organism: Crocodylus porosus; assembly: GCF_001723895.1. Taxonomy (NCBI): domain Eukaryota; kingdom Metazoa; phylum Chordata; order Crocodylia; family Crocodylidae; genus Crocodylus; species Crocodylus porosus. The sequence goes on from NW_017728913.1 coordinate 9,590,268, forward strand.
TTTGGACTAGAAATGTGAGTTACACACTTAAGTCGCCAGAGCATCATAAGCCACATGCACACACATTTATATTTTTATTTTTGTGTGTGTGTGTGTAGTACCACACACACGAGCAGGGGGGCATTTATGTGGGCTAAGCTGTAATGCATCTAAATTAACTAATCAAGATAGGCCCAATAATATATTTATTACTTATCTATGATGGATTACATTCTGGTCTGTTCACATTCACATCTGTAAATTTTCTTTGTTAAATCATAATCTGTACACAGGTACTGAACATTAGCTGCATACAAATAGATTTGATTTTCAAATGTGAATTTTCTAACATAAATGGATAAACTTTCCGTCTTTTGAGAGCTTAATCTGAACACTACTCAACACTGTAGATAATAATGATCTATCTGACGACTGCTCTCTTATACGATGCTTTCATAGGCTACTATATCTTTGGAATTGCATCAACTTAATAAATATTACCTGCAATATACCTATCAATGTTTTAACAACCAATATTTCATCACAAAGAAATATTGATATGTTTAATACATATGAATATTCATACCAGAAATAGATGCACACTACGAAGACACAGATCAAGACCTTCATCATTTTCTATTTAAAAAGATACTAAAGACCTTCTGTCCCTTGGTAAGTAAATACAAGATATTACTCTTGACTGCTGCATTTAATAACTGCCATCCTGCCACCAGCTGACTTGAACTATAAAGCTACTGTAGAAATTCTGCTCTTCTATTTTAAGAAATTTCAAATAATGTATAATTTCATACATTCATGTTCAATACAGTAAAAATGGTTCCCCAACGATGGTGAAGGTTGCCAGAAGTCTTTACAAAAGCTCAAGTTCACCCGTGCAGCCTGAAGACTCAAATCCCAGGTAACAGTGAATAGACATTGACTGGCTGGCAGTAGAATAGCAAGCTTGGAAGGCTGTTCTGCAAACAGTACAGAGCCTCTGAAACTGGACAGTCTAGAAAGCTGGCCAACATTGTCTTCAGTCACTGCAGGCAAAGAGTGCAAATATTTTGATACAGTACAACTGCAGGGGATTTTGGTTTACCAAGAGTTTATTAAAGCAAAAAAATTTTTAAAATATCCTTGTTATGGCAAAAATCTACATTGAGAGAAGAGCACAAGGGTAGTCCTATTTTCAGCAAATAATATATTCACCAAAAATGCATTTCAGGTTGATAGAAACCATTTGTCAAGTAGGTTGACTAGTTTCAGCCAAAAAATAAAAATAAGAGAGAGAATTTTCTTTTTAAAAGCCGAAGTGTTTCATTCCAAAATGTTTTTAAAAAAATCTCACTTTCCTTTCTGAAATGTGTGTCTCATACATTTATTTTAAAAAACGAAAATACAGAACCAAAACCATATACAAAACATTTTTTACAATCAGAAGTGCAATTTTTAGGATTTTGCCTGCATTTAAAAATGGATTTGTATTTCAGGTAAATTTTTTTGTTTTAATTATTTGGCTTAGCTACTGAACTGAAAAAAACCCAACCAATTATCATATCCCTAGAAGAGAGTGCAACATGATTTTTAATCCAGTAATTAATTAATTTTCATAATTTATTGTTCATCGGTTCATAGACATTAGAGCTGGAAGGCACCTTGGGAGATCAAGTTCAGCCGCCTTCCCCAGAGGCAGTAAGTCAGCTGGGGTCAAAAGATCCCAGCAAGATAAACATCCAAATGTCTCTGAAAGGAGTCCAAAGTAGGTGCTTGTACCACCTCTGGTTGCAGTCTGTTCCAGGCCTTGGGGGCTCAGAGTCAAGAAAGTCTTCCTTATGTCCAGCCTGAAATGGTCTTGGAGGAGTTTGTGACCGTTTGACCTTGTCATCTCTTGGGGTGCTCTGGTGAATAGGCGTTCCCACAGATCCTGGTGTACACCCCTTATATACTTGTAGGCAGCCACCAGGTCCCCCCTGAGCCTGCGCTTTTCCAGTCTGAAGAGTCCCATAGCTCTCAGCCTCTCATCATAATGCCTGTTTTCCTGCCCTCTGATCATGCGTGTGGCTCTCCTCTGGACACTCACTGTTGGAATGTTAACTGTTAAATGGCTGCAAATGTATAACACACTGAGATGGTCCAAATTAAAATTCATGAGTGACTTTAAAAAACAGGGAAAAACTACTGATTTAAAATCTGATCTCCTTCTACAACTTTTCAAGGTCATGGAGTTTGCTTTCACTATCATGCTGAATTAAAATCTACTCTTTGTTGTACTAAATACTAAGAGGAATAGAGAATACGGTTTTCACAAGAGAAATGGCTTTCATTTAGACTTCCACCAAATTTATAAGGAATATTGTTCCTAAACTTTAGAAATGAAATACATGTGAGGCTAGATGGGTAAGCAGCAAATCACAGTAACAAATAGCTAAAAATTACTTATCAAGCCTTCGCTCAGAAAGATAGTACTGCCCTATTTTAATCCCTGTACTGCCCAAAATTTTGCTTACAAGGAAAAAACACAATACAGTGATCCTTCATGTTTCACGTCCTTGCATGACAAGGTATTGAGCAGAATTACAGATTCATTGGAATCTGAGAGGGAAGTGCCATGAATGTGTCTGCTGTGGCCTCAGACTTGCAACCTCTGGGCTGTCAACAGTGCACCTCCAACACCCCTGAAACCATGCACCGTAGTGCCTACACCACCACAGCCCTCGGTACAGTGATTGCAGTATGCATTTGTGATGGGAAAATATTTGACTAAGGGGAATCACCTATGGGGATAAGTGGGACATACAGCAACTATGACAATTAATTCCTGAAGAACCACCTTAGCATTTCAGATGGGGATAAACTTAACTTGACTCAAAAGGTTAATTGATTTCTCTACCTAGGTATGTAAAACTCTGAGAGATCTGGTTTTCCTTTGGGGGAGGTGTGGGGGGGTTTACTTTGTTTTCACTGTTATGCATATTTAACATTGTATATGGGATATGGGCTTGGAGGACTGAACTAATTTTTCAGAGTTATATGGGTCTGAATTCTAATCCCAGATCCAGAAGAGTAGCTGGCCAGGACTGTGCCTGGGGCAGTCATACCTTTTCTAGTACCTTCACTGCTAAGCTCTAGCTCTGGAGGTTCCAGCACTCAGAAACAGCAGCTGCAGTCTACTACTGCTGGAGGGAGATGTCATCTCATTTTTTCCTGCATGTGTTCTGTTCTGGGCAGCAAAACAAATGTGGTGACATCTCTGCCCAGGAGCAGTAAACTTGACTTCTGCTCCTGAGCAGGGCTGTGCCATAGAACTACATTGCCCAGAATGCCCTTCACTGCCGCAGTACTGCTGCTTGTTGCCAGGGCAGAAGGCAAAAGGACAAGAGAACAGGAGGATGAAGAAGCTGGCTCCATTCTGGCACCCCCAAATCTCTGCTCCCCCTTAGGCATAGCCTGGGGCTTGTGTCTCACTTGCCCAGCCATCCTTATGTTACTGCCCCAATGAACCACTGGGCAAGGGTACATGACCATCAACCTGACCCCAACAAAATAACTCCTGCTCACTCCTACTCAGGTGCAAAGACCACCAATTAGGTAGAGTATATAGCTTGGAGCAGCCCTGAATGCATGCGCCAGGGCCAGGGCCAGGTCTGCTGTCTCAGATGATCTGGAGAGTGTGTCTGTGTGGGGGCAGGGAGGATGACAACAAACCTCATGCTCTTCTTTTCCTTAAAAGAAAATGGGGCTAAGATCTGAGAGCAGGAAAATTGCCTTTCCTGTGGACTCCAGCAGCTTGGGGGAGGAAGCTGTGTGATTCCTATTCAAAGGAAACAAGAGGTAGATTTGGAGAACTATGTGGGAAAGGCCAGGGGAACACACTGGAATAAAGGGTCTCAGAGGCAGAGGCTGAGACTGTCCAGACAAGGATACTAGATCAAGGAGACATCAATGGAAACAAGGAGGATACAGGGAGCTAATGTGTATGGGTAGCTGAAATCAAATGACAAGCAAGTGAGTAAAGGCTAGAAAAGGCAAAAAAAGGTGATGGGGAAGGGAAAATACATCTGGCAAGAAATCAGGATGGAACTGGGACTGGTTAGTACAGGGAACTAGGAAAGGTGAAGATACAGACTATGGATGGGCAAGGGACAAGGGAAGAATAGTATGTGATCCTTTAATTAAATGCTGTATCTTAAACATACACAAAGAGGCCAAATTAAGAAACAATAGTCAACTTTAACTCTGGCACCTCCTAATTTTAAAATGCTTGATTTTATAACCTTAGTAATATTATTTCATAGCTTGTGTGTGCAGTTTGTATACAGTACTTTCAATTTCAGAGATTCGCAAACCACAGCTTATCTTGCAGTTAAAGGGAGAGAAGCATTTCTAATTTAAAAACAATTCCCAATGTTGTAATATCACCTCTGTACAGTATCTCCACCATGGACAATATTGTGTTAGCATAGACTAACCATGTCAAAGCCCATGTCATCAAGGGATTCTCTGAGCAGAGACAGACAACCTGGTGCTGAAAACGTTGGCAGGTTGTATACACAAGCAACCTCGCAGTTATCAACAATGGCAAAACTGCTCTGGGTATAATACAAAGCTCAGGAATGCTTTTCAAAATATGCCCATGTAGAAACAGCCAGGGAGAGTTTAAATGACTTGCTCAAGGTCACAAAGGACATTAGCGTAAGATATGGTATTAGAAAGTCTAATTTCTGGTTCTCTTTTATGCTGAAACCATCCAATTCTGCCTTTCTTTCAGCTGACTTTTACAGTAAAATCGCTTAGCTATCCATTTGTAAGAAATTAGCAAAGACTGATTAAACACTAATCACTAAATAAACATTTGATCTACAAAAGTACTCTTTATGAAGTTAAAAACAACCCAGTGTTAACGCATCTAAAATTGAAATAACACTAAGCTCTGTTCCTAATTTTGCAAATGTTATCATCTTACTAACCAGACAACGGTCGTCTTACTACTTACTTTAATACAGTAAGAAGTGATAAGCTACAAAATAAAGTCTCATGGAATATATATGATATGACAAAAATCAATCAATTAAAGTCTTTCTTTCCTTTATATGTAGGAAAAAAGTATTCTAGAGCTGCCGGCACTGAAGTACTATCAGGTACCACACTTCTTTTTGTTTAAAAAAGATGACTATCGAGCAGCACATGCTTCTTATTTCTAATCTTCATTAACATTAACCTTGTCTTAAATGTACTTTAAGTCATGGGCCAAGATTCCCAAGTCTGACATACATGAGGATTTGTAAAACAAAACTCATTATTTTTGCTGATTTTATATCTATTTTTTCGTCTTGTTAACCTTCTTTGAAGTCAATCTTCAAAGCTTCAGTATCAATTGGAATGTAGCATTAAAGATTTTACAACACTATCTTACTTAAACTTTTATTGTTTTGTTGACAAATCAAAATCAGAAGGATTAAGCTCGTCTGTTCGACTTTTTAGTTCTCTTTTCTGTTTTTCTAATTTACTACTTTTTTTAGTTCAATACCAGTATGTCATAAATCTAAAGTATGCCACTTTTAGTCCTACCACAGACAAAATAATGCAGTTTACACTTAAACATGTTTAAGAAAAAAATTAACATTCTTTATCATTTCCCAACAGAGACAGTTAATGCTCTGAGGCCACATTAATAGAATCTTTCTCCCATTGTAGAAAGTTTGATAGCACTCTTATTTCAATGTCTGAATTTTTCTCCTTTTTTTGACAAAGACAAATGATTGCCATCAATCAAGATCCAATCGGGTATACACAGAGTCAGGCAAATGCATCACTCTTTACTGGTTTTCCTGCTATTTGTGCAGGCTTTGCTCCATATTATTTTATAGAATGATCAAAAAAGCAGCCATAAGATAGATCATTCACACCCACTGTAAAATTAACTTTCATGAATAATGAGAGTTTTAAACCTCAGATAATGTATATGTTATACAGAAGATATTGCTGGAGTTCATTTCTGGCTGGAGATTATGTAAATGATACTATATGACCTTTATCATTACAAACAGGACATGCAAAACACATATTATTTCATACATCATTCTAAAGCAAGTCAGTTCCTAAAGGAGAAACAGTCATTTATAATGTTCATGGTGAAGTGATAAGGTTGCAAGAAAATGATATGAAGTACTTGTGATCTTTTTGACTACTCCTCCCCTTTAACCTGTTACTTATTTCCTCTACCATAGTAGAAGTCATAGCAGTAGAAATACAAGGTTTTAAAAACCCTTATTTTACAACAAAATGCAACTGATATGGTGACACTGTCTAGTCCAAGATCATAAATTATGCTGACCATAACCTTTCAAAATGTACACACAATGAGAATAGATTTTTATAATGTATTATTCTTAAAACATCAAACAGTATTTGCCAACTGTACCACAGCTGTAGCCCTTTATTAGGTTGTTTCATTTTTGGTGCTAAGCACAATGTTCAAAATAATTCCCTTTCCTTTGTTCATTACTTATTACTACACATGCATTATTTTAAGCACATTTTTAAAATTGGGTAAAGATTTTATAAGAAATATAACTTACCAAAAATGACATTACAGGGTACAGGGACAAATAGAATAAATGACAAATTGTATTGAAGACCCATTCACACAGCTGCAACTAATAAGAATTGTTGCAGTTTTCTTCTGCATACACCAAGAAAGAACAAAAAAACCCAAAAAACACTGACCCCTTATGAAAGACTGTTTTAAGTCAACTCAGAAAACTTTGCAATACTTAAGTATGTAAGGTTTCTTAAAAAGATATTTAGAAAATAGGATCTACATAAAGCATTATTCCAGTTTGAAACGTCACAAATGTTTGTAAAGAAACAAAAATCAAATTAGGAGTTACTGTACCCTTCTGCATCCAGAAATTAATACTTGAAAACAACCATACTATTCTCAACTCACCTGTCCTTAGAAAAATATTTGTTCCCAGATCTTGGAGACAAAGGATACTGGTCCCAAGACACTTGACTGTCCACTGAGTCCTCCAACCAATCCATTCCACTCCAACTGCTACATCATCCACATATCCCCCATGGGCGCATCCACACAGGCAAGCACATGCACTTGCAGCAGCTCAAATAGAAGCGGTGCAAGTTTGAACCAGGGCATTTTGCCTTAGCGCGCATGCTTGGACATGCACTTTGGTGTGGAGCAAATCGTGCCACTTGGGGCAAAATAACCCTGCCTGGTTCCTCCCGGATCTGCAGCCAGGGGGGAGCTAGAGCCCAGGGCCACCTGTGCTGTCCCCAGCAGTATAAAAAGCTGCCCTGTCCTGGCTCCATCAATGCAAAAAACTGCCCTGTCAAGTAGCTTTCAGGAGCTTCTGGGGCCCAGCTAATTGGTATCGGAGGACACTACCCCTTGTGCCAGCTGGACTGCTGCAGCAGCCCTAACTGAGAGTCCTACACCCTCTACCCACTGTAGCAGTCTGGCAGTGGGGGCTGCTGCCTGGCTGTGACCTGCTGCACACCTACCAGACCTGGATGAGGCATCTGCCCCTCTGAGCCAGCTGCCAGTGGGGTGTGGCTGCAAAGTTGGCTTTTGTGCAGCACTACTGCCACGTGTGCCCCCTGCCAGGCCATCTGGGCAGCTATCGCCCGGAAGGTGTTCTGGGTGTGGTCGCCTGCTTTGAACTGTCAAAGCATGTCCTCCTGGCCAATTGGGACCAGGAGGTCAGCCACATCCAACCGAGTCCAAGGTACCAGCTCTGAGCAGGCAGGGTCCTGCCACTGGCCTCCCTAGTAGGAATTCTGGTGTTCCCTATTGGAAAAAAAATCTCAACGTCACTCTATAAAATACCCCAAAATCCATATTCCTCCACAATTAAAACAAAAGACCACTATAAAGAGAGGGAGAGAGAGAGACACAGAGAGAGAGAGAGAGAGAGCATGCACACGATCAGTTGGGCAATGTTTTATTGATATATCTAAAGTGTTAGAGCAATTTGGAAGACTTCCAGCGTTTCTATCATAATAATAAAGTGAACTGTAAGTGCATGTTTCATGAATTCATGAATATACATTTTGCTGCCCCCCTCAGGGGCTACAACCTTCCCCTCAGGGGCTACCCCCTCTGCAGGGCCCACATGCCCTGCCCCAACCCCACCGACTGCTGCCTCACCTGGCCCCATCCCCTGCTGGCTCCTGCAGCCCCCACCACAGCTGCCCCATCAAGCCCCAGCCCCCACTTCCCCAGACTCCCTAATGGCTGCCCACCCAGCCCTCACTTGCACCCCCAACCTCTCATGGCTGCTCTCCCCACCCCAGCCTCTAGCACTTAAAAAAAAAAAAAAAAGCCTCTACTCACTGCAGGAGCTGGGGGGTGGCGCCGGAGCTTCCTGGCAGAGCCCCCCCAGGGGGACAGGGGGGCTGAGGGAGATGGGGCTGGGAAGGGAAGGGATCAGGGAGAGCTCAAGAGGGAAGGGATCAGGGGCTAGGAGAGTGGGCGGGGCTGGCAGGGGTCCCCCCAAGGTCACCTCCCCTCCTTCAGCCCCCTGACCCCTTACTTACCAGCACTGGAGCCTGGGTCTAGCTCCCTGTTGCTTCAGCATCAGGGCGAGGGCTAACCATAGAGATGCTCTGGCAACCAGAGTGTCTCTATGGAGGACCAAGCCTCCAGTTGGCTCAGGGCACGGTCTGGGACCATGCCTTGCCCCACTTCTTTTCCATGCAGGTTTTTTTTGACTCCTGGATATCCAGGTGTCTAATTTTGCCCTGCACTGCAAACCTGCAGCATGGGGAACATTTTCTCATTCCTGCACGTGCTTCTTGCAGCATCTCAAAGGGGTTTGAGATGCTGCAAGAAGCACGTGTGTGCTCATCTGGATGCACCCCTTGGGTTGGATCAGTAACCTGTGCTGCTCTGCTCACCATGGCTCCTCCATATTTGACCTTACTGCAACATTTGACGGTAACCACACAATCCTTTATATGCTACATACACTGGGGTATTTGGCTCCATTCTAGTCTATCATTTCTCACACACTCTTTTGAGCTGCTCTCTCTGGGGAAGCAAAACACACTTCACACTAAATCAAAGGTCTTCAGCCTGCTTTGTTGCTTTCTTTCCTACTTACTCGGACAATCTTCCCCTTTGTTCACCACCTCGCATTTTTCTTGCAACAACTACAGTATTTCCTTCGATATAAAAAGTAACATTAAGAAAGAACACTTTACAATTTCAGCTTTCCCTCCAGCAATTTTCCTTTCCTCCTCCTTTTTTTGTATGCTGAGTCTTGCTCTCAATACAAAAAAAAATATTCCTGATCCTCCCTTGCCAAATCAGAGAGAGAGAAAATATTTCCACAGACAGCACTGGAAGTTTTATGTTCTCAAACAGGTTTGATAACTTCCAACAGTAGCATAACTAAGAGTGAGTAGGGCATCAAAATGGCAGTCTCTAGGGAGCCTGTGCTGCCACTACAGAAGCCTGTGTTCTCGGAGCATGTGCCAAGGCAACAACAGTCCTGTGCAAAGAGGTAAGCATCCAGTACCTCCCCTGCCTCTGGTCCATGGTGCTAAAATTTCATGTGACATTTCTGCTGCCAACAGTCATGGCCCAATATCTGCCTGTCACACTCTTTCTAACAAATTACTCATTCTCATTTTGCAACATAAACTCTGGCCAGCATTTTAAAACCTGGTTGCTTTAATCCATATGCAAGTGCTTAAAGAAAATAGCCTGGTTTTCAAGGGTATTAAACTCTGGCACTCGGTATTATTATTTTGAATTATTGATTTTATGATACCATCCTAAGGTCTCTTTTGGGACTGAAGCTTCATTTTGCTGGGTGCTTTACAACTAGAACAACAAAGTTACAATCCCTAAACAGCTTGCAATCAGAAAATGAAAAAATATAAAGTACAGGAAAGGATGCAACTTACAAGTAAATGGATGTAAGGAAGAACTGGAACAGTTATATAAGCTGTAAAGGCAGTAATAATAATATAGCACTACCTAGTATTAAAAATACAAGATACTTTCTATTACATAGCTTTGTTTCATGTGCTTTGTCAAATTTTAAAAATTTGAGCTAAAATTTTCCATTGCAGGTATCTGCTTCCAGCTGAACTGTTTGGAAAATATATCAGTTCTAACAGCCAATCAATTTCTGAGGAAAAAACTAGGGAATAAAACACATTCTGTCTACCTTTTCTTTGCAAACTTCTAGCACTCAAGGAACTCTGGACTGAAAAGTCTGGCATTAGGTGGCATTTCTGTTAGGTATGTGCTTTGTTGCCATCCCTGTGAACATCTGCTGACATAACTTAAGACAGGGGCTGGCAAAATATGGACCGTGGCCTAATCCAGCCTTCCAGGCCATTCTATCCAGCCCAGGGAGCACCTAAAAAGTTTAGAAAATTAAGATTTATCTGCTCCTGGCTGCCTGTCAAAGATAGCAGGAGCCAGGGGCAATAGAACCCAGAGAAAGCCAGCAAAACTTAGGAGAAAGGCCGACTTGGCCCCACCCTTCCAGCCCCCTCCCACCCCAATCGGAAGCCTCTGCCTGCCCCAGCACTAAGTGGCCCTGGGCTGCATTGCTGGACCACAGGAGCACAGGGCTGGCACCAGTATCCTGGGCCCAAGAGTGGGAGGGTGGGTTGTGTATGTCTGTGCAATGAGATGGGGAGGAAAGACAGCGAGCTATGAGGGAAGGAAAAAAAGAGGGAGTGGGAGAGAGTGTGTGTGTAGTAAGGGAAGAACAGTGTATGTGTACATTCATAGGGTGAATCTCACAAGCACAACCCCACCATACACATGCACCCACAACCCCCCTTGCACTGCCATGCAGACCCTCACCACCATACCCCCTCACACACCCCAGCCATCCCCCCAGAAAGCCCATATTCACCCACACGCTCCCTCACCCTACATCCCCACACCTATCCACCCCCACAAACCCCCACCACATACCCACACCCTCCCCACACCCCACAGGTCTACACACACAACCCACAGCTCCCCACAAACCTATACTACCCCCACACCCCCTATAGTATACAAGAATAAGATTTCATCTTGAGCTATTGTGCGTTCACCTCTGTGTACACTACACAAACACATGCAAATCAGGACAACAATATTTTTTGAAATCAAATTAATGAATGTTGTAGATGTTTGATTTTTAGAATATAATTTGGTATTTTTCTGGTTCTGAGATGGCAAAACCCCTTGCTGAAAAGAGCATTTCTAGGGGCAAGGGGAGGGACTTCCAGTGGCAAAGATCACGGGTTAGAAGGTGGGACTTCCAGTCCCAAGATGGAGACCAGGGGGCAGGGCAACTGTTAAGAGGCGGGCTACCCATGCCACCCTTGACAGCTTGCCAAAACTCAGTTAGCAGTCCTCCACCCAAAATAATTGCCCCCCCCGACTGAAGCTAGAAGCCTTGGAAAACCTGCAGCTCATATATGTATAGTAGAGATTTGCTAGTGTTTAACAGCTACAAAGGTCAATAGATTTTATCCACACTGGACATGACTCCTTCCTTGGACAGACCAACAGCTTCCCTGCATTTGAACTGCTGTGGGCCGTGCTGGGCATCTGACCTGAAAACAAATAACTCTCTTCATACCTACTTTGTTTGGATCTAGGCAATATGGAAGAGGAAGTAAGCTGCCTATTTTAAATGCAGGAAAAGAAAGAAGACCTCTAGGTAGGGCAGGGTGAGTAGACTAGCTAGGACTTAAGGGGAGGAGTATCAGAAAGCCAGGAACTTGGAGATGGGGTGAGAGATTGGGCCTAGGTGAGCAAGGAGAATGGAGCTGGGATTTTCTAATAATATTAACACAAGCACATAGCCATTAAGTAGCAAGGAAACATGTAAATACTGTATTATACTTAATGATAGTGAAATCATGGAATAATAATTGAAAATCAGAGTTGAAAATTAGTGCTCATGAGGTCACCTAGTCCAATCCCCTACTTAAATCAGGACCATCCCCAAAGATATCATCCTACCCAAGGTTTTGTCTAGCCAGGTCTCCAAATGGAGAGTTCACCATCTCTGGGAAACCTATTCCAGTGCTTTCTGGGTAACCTATTCCAGTGCTTTACAACCCTCCTAGTGAAAGATGTTTCCTAATATCCAACCTCAACTTCCCCTGTTGCAACTTGATACCATTGCTCCTTCTTCTGTCATCTGCCACCACTTAGAACAGTCTAGCTCCATCCTTTTTAAATCACCCTTTAGGTAGTTGCAGGCTGCTATTAAGTACCCTCTCAGTCTCCTCTTCTCTAAACTAAATACGTCCAGTTCCCTTATCCTCTCCTAAGAAGCCATGTGCCCCAGCTCCCAAACCATTCTTGTTGCCCTCCACTGGACTCTCTCTAATTTGTTTGCACCCTTTCTGTAGTTTGGAGCCCCAAACTAGACACAATACTCCAGATGTGCCCTCACCAGTGCCAAATAGATGGGAATAATCACTTCCCTCAGTCTGCTGGCAATGCCAGTATGAGGTTAGCCTTCTTCACAATAAGGGCACACTGTTGGCTCATTCAGCTTATTGTTCACTGTAACCCCTAGCTTCTTTTCTGCAGAGCTGCTGCTTAGCCAGTTGGTTCTCTGCCTGTACCAGTGCATGGGATTCTCCTGTCCTAAGGGTTGGACTTTGCACTTGTCCTCGTTGAACCTCATAAGATTTCTTTTAGCCCAATTCTCCAATTCATCAAGGACTCTTGGAATCCTAACCCTAGCCTCCAGCATACCTACTACTCCCCTCACCTTGGTATCACCTGCAAAATTGCTTAGGGTGCGCTCTGTACCACCTTCCAGATCACTGATGAAAAAAACCAGCCCAAGGACTGACCCCTGGGGCACTTCACTTGACACCAGCTGCCAACTAGATATCAAGCCATTGATTATTACCTTTTGAGCCTGATGATCCAGCCAGTTTTCTATCTACCTTTCAATCCATTCATCCAACCTGTACTTCTTTAGCTTGCTTGCAAGGAGGTTGTATGAAGCCATATCAAAACCTCGCTAAAGTCCAGGTATATCACATCCACTGCTCTCCCTGCATCCACAGCATGATTTGCCCTTGGTGAATCCATGCTGACTATTCCTAATCACTTTCTCCTCCAAGGGCTTAGAAATGGATTCCTTGAGGGACTGCTCCATGAACTTTCTAGGGACTGATGTGAGACTGACTGCTCTGTAGTTCCTAGAATCTTCCCTTCTTCCCTTTCTTAAAGATGGGCACTACATATTTGCCCTTTTCCTATCATCTGGAACCTCTCCGACTGTCATGAGTTTTCAAAAATAATGGCCAGTGGCTCTGCAGTCACATGTACGAACTCCCACGTAAAACCACAACATTTGGTGACACTTAACATGGTTCAAAACATACCCTTTTTCCCTGCAGCATTTAACCAACTACCCAAAAAGACAAGGGAATAGCACTAACCAGTTTTTGGCTAAGACTCTTTCTACTGAAGAGGGATTACTTCTTGGCTTATACAAATTCTACCTTTGGGACAGCAGATGCGTCCTGAAGAACACACATGTACACAAAGGTAAATGGCTAAATAAGCCCTCCAAGATAAATTGGTACTAAACCACATAGGTTTCATACACACATGAATTAGAAGCCAAGGTAGAGTACACAGGATAAGTTTAATATGTTCTTAAACTTCTCTCAGTTCAAAAAGCATTCTGTACTTCAATGGTAGTTAAGCATGTTGTAGAATGTCCAGCTTTGAGATAAAGTCTTAAATTAACTGGTTTTACATTATTTATGTAAGACATGCTGATACAATAATGCTGAACATGGTGCCAATACATAGGCAAGCAGAAAGGCAGCTATGGATAACCACAGCAAGCTTCACATTACAGAGGAAAGGATGCTGCTTTCTCAGACACAAGAGAAAGTGATTCTGCCATGTAGAAATTCAAAACCAGAATTTATTAGTCTATAAATCCCAGACATGACCAATCATTTTGGCAACAGATGGATTCAGCTGAATATACAATCTCAATCTCAGTCCATGCTAATTCCTGGAAACATCTCTCCATCTTGCCTTTACCAAGCTTGAGGCAGAGTCAGATTACTTTCATTCAGACTTCTATTTTTACACTAACTGGGACAGCAAGATCACTCTATTCCATCTCAGGTGAACGAATGAAAGATCAGCAGCCCCCACACTGCACAGCTCCTGTAAGCTAAGCTTACTATAAATAACCATGGGCTGCTTTTATCCCTCCATACGTTCTCTGCAGGAAACCCTCCCACCCACCTATATTTCTGGGATTCCAAAACAAACATCCCATGGGGGCTATGCCCCTTATTTCCTCTGGATTACCATTCTCAATTTTATCTCCTATCAGGGGTTCTGTGCTTCCCAAGACACATCTTCCCTTGCCTACTATGGCAAGAGGTCTCTCAACCACAAATAATTTCCTCCCATTGCTACATGGCAGGGCTCTGTGCATATCCCATGTCTCCTTTCCTACCCCCAAGGACTCCCTGTACCCTCTATTTCTCCTTTCCCCACCATTGTAAAGGTTTCAAGTACCAGCCCTTCTGTATTCCCTCCAAACTTAAGTATCTCTTTCCTCCCTTCCTCCCATGCCAGGACCTGCATTTCCCCTGCTCCCTGATGACTAAGGGGTCTCTCACATGCCTCAGTGCTACAGATTGTGGGCCTACCTCCTGTTTTATGCTATTCTTGTTTCTATTCTTTCTATCTGAAAGGGAAGTTATTCAGGGCGTACTGGCAGGATTGGCTGAAATGAGATGGGAAAGATATTACACTATGCTAGAAGATACTAATGGTTACAGTCAACCGGTTCTTTTATCTATGGACAATTATAAAGGAAGCTAAAACAGATGTATAGTATACATTAATCAGACAACATATTCTTTATTTTTTTCCCCAATGAAGTTTTTGCCACTGATGCCTGATATCATCAGTACTGAAATCTTGGGATTGATCAAATATGGCATTCGAAAGTTAGTATTACATATAGACAAACAGAAATATGTAACCTGGGCATAAATACTTGCACTTCATAATTTCCACAAGCAATTTCACATACTGGTTTATTGAAACGGAGATCCATCATGGTAAGTGTAAACTGCCCAGCAAAACGTTTTGGAAAAAATCTCCATGAAAAGTAGCAGAAGATGTTATAAAGCACAACTCTGTTGATCCCTGTCAGATATGCAGTTAAATCAGCAACGATACCATGAATTATGATCAATGATACCAAATGCCCTCAAAAGAGGAAAATCACTTTCCAATTTTACGGAAGGAAAATTGCTATTCACCTGGAGACTTAGGTCTATTTGAACAGTGAAAAAGGACTGCAGCAAGAGAGAACCACAGAGGGTGTAGATACAGAAGGCAAAATATAGGAAGAGTAGAGCTAGGAAGCAGTAAAGAGGATTCAATTTATTTTTTAATTATGCCACTTTACTTAGATTCTTCAATTTCCTTCACACAAATATTTTAACTGTCATAAATTTTTACTATTTCCTCATCCAGGTTGTTGTCTATAGACATCTGTGGCAGAATACAATGTTGATTTCTATATTAGAATTCCAAGCAAACACTGGTTGAGTAATTCTTTTTGTCTACTACTATGAATTCAAAGGCAGCATAAGAGCAAGTATTATTAAGGACAAGAGAGAAAACCACTCTCATTTCGCTCCAAAATTATTATTATTTCCTGTATTTTCTTACCTGTATATTTCAATGCCCTCGGTCCTTCAACAGGGACTCTAGGCTTAAAGGCTGTATCCAGAGAGTTGTGGTGGACAGGTCAATATCAACCTGCAAAGATGTGGGCAGTGGAGTCCCCCAAGGCTTGGGCCTTGGGCCAGTACTGTTTCAATACCTTCATCAACAACCTGGATGAGGGCATGGAAAGCACTCTGTCCAAATTTTTTGATGATACCAAACTTGGGGTGAAGTACACACAATGATGGGAAGAATCTGAATCCAGGTGGACCTGGACAGGTAGAGAAGTGGGCAGAGAGCAATAGGATGCAGTTCAACAAGGACAAGTGCAATCTGCTGCAGCTAGGGAGAGGGAATAACCAGCACACCTATAGGTTGGGGAATGACTTTCTCAGCAGCACAGCAGCAGAAAGAGATCTCAGAGTCGTCGTCAGTTCCAAGATGACTATGAGTTATCAATGTGATGAAGTAATTAGCAGAGTTAACCACACTTTGTCATGCATTAATAGGTGCATCACGAACAGGTACAGGGAGGTGATGCTCCCCCTCTATGCGGCACTGGTCAGGCCACCACTAGAGTACTGAATCTAATTCTGGGCACTGCAATTCAAGAGGGATTTGGACAAACTTGAGAGGTTCAGAGGAGGGCCGCTCATATGGTTAGAGGCCTGCAGGGAAGGCCCTATGAGGAAAGGGTGAGGAACCTGGATCTTTTCAGCCTCTGCAAGAGAAGGCTGAGGGGGGAATCTTGGGGCAGCATACAAATTCAGTGTGTGTGTGTGGGGGGGGGGGGGTGGCAGCAAGGAATAGGAGATGCTCTGTTTACCAGAGCAGCCCTTGGAATGACCAGGAACAATGGGCACAAGCTGATAGAGAGTAGATTTAGGTTGGACATCAGAAAGAATGTCTTCATGGCCAGGGTTGCCAGAATCTGTAACGGGCTTCCAAGGGAGGTGGTACTTTCCCCTACCTTGGGGGTCTCAAGAAGAGATTGGACAGGCACCTGGCTGGGATCATATGACCCCAGCACTTTTTCCTGCCATGGGCAGAGGTTTGGACTTGATGATCCATTGAGGTCCCTTCCAACCCTACCATCTATGAATGTTCTAGGAGCAACAGCTACTTTTCAGATTTAAAAACTGCACTGTTAAAACTGGTCACATGGGATAAAGTGATCAAAAGTGAATTGTTGATCTAACTGCACCCTTTGTTCCCTTTCCTCTTTTGAACGTGTGCAGAATTTGCTTTTTTCTTGCCATTTTAAGGGCTTTCTTGCTGTGACTTAACAGAAATGCATGAAGTGCTTTACAGCACTTCAAAAATGGGTATAGTGCATTAAATTAATCCTTGTTAAATGAGGTATTAAATTTGAAGCACTGTATTTTATAGCACTTTAGCAACCATCAGCGCTTTAAATAACTTCTGCACGCTGGTCAAATAGGAGGCTGTGGAGCACCCCCTGCTTCCTAGCTTGGAAAGTGCTGGGAGGCTCAGAAGCCCCCCTGAACACCAAAAACTGCACTTCTGTCATGTTTAAGAGCGTTGCGACTTTCTAGTGCTATAACAAGTTAGCTAAATTATAGCACTGTAAAACGTGCCCAGAGCACTTCTGTACACACCCTTTGTTCCCTTTCCTGAAGTATTAGACATCCTGTCCTTTCACTCATTTTCATAACTTCTGTGCTATTATAAGTTGTCTTTGCCTTTAATGTTAATAGAAAAGTCTGGACACTCAGGTATGCAAGCCTGCTCTTGCCAAAATACATGTATTTGATAAGTCAAGACTTACTTCAGGATTAACTCTCTGCATATAAATGATCTTGCTTGGGGGTTTACATACAAGAATCTAATGTGCATTTCTGTGACTCGCGTAATTTTAAAGTTAGACTATCCTTGATGGTATATTTAATCAGATAGTAAAAATTTGTTAGTATTTGCTGGGTTCCTTCTTTGTTTATCATTCTGTATTTTTGACCAAGACAGCAGATGTAATAACCGAATCCTAAAATGCTTTTCAAGTGGCACTATCTGGACATCAATACCTTTTCACATCCCAGTGTTTACCTTTGCTGTAGAAGGAACTGTAGTACAAGAACTGGATACATAGTCATTATGCTTGTAATGTGGCAAATACTATGGAGTCAGTTTGAGTAAACTCTCCAGGGTTAGAAGGTCAAAATAAAAGACTGCATAATTTATCAGATCAGGCAAATCATTTTGAAAGTACAGAGTTAAGTGCGACATTAGCCTAGATTACTGCCTTTCATGAATAAAGGTTAAAATCAATGTTTATTCAGTTATACTCTAGATGGCATATGCTATATAAACTTCATTCATTTAAAGAAATCCCTCCTGACACTGCCACAGTTTAAAACAGTGGAACAAATGTAATGCACAATATTGTCTCAGGATAATATCCTAAGCCATCTAGTATTGTTATTTTAAAATATCAAGTCCTACATTACCAAAGTTGCTTCAGCTTACACCATTCTATTCAGTAAACAGAACAGTTTTTACCACACAGTAAAAAAAGCTTAGCTGACATATTCATTCCAAAATATTGTAGTCTTTCTTATTAAAATAAAACTACTAAAACATTTGGTATTTCTCTCTCTATAATATGCACAAGCAAAGAATCAAGAAAATCAGGATATAGACTATGAAAGCTGCAGTATTTCCAGAAATATCTGCAAAATTGTACTGCTAAATGCCATTTTTGACAACTTTTACTTTTGTCTTCTTCATTGAGGCCATTTTTAATCTGGGCAAATGTTCTTTACAGATTCTTTATCTAATTAATAAAAAACAGGTAGCAATTAAAACCACGGCAGGGTGAACAAAATGTGCAGACATTTTTACAAATTAAAACCAGACAGGGAAGTTGAATATTTCAGGAAAGGACTTCACATTAGCACAAACAGATTGATTCTCATACATTTTGATAGCTCACCCAAGGATTAGCACCTAAAATGTCCTGTAGGTAACTTTTAAACTTTGCGGGATTAAACACTGAAAAGGGAAGGAGAAATCAACTTGAGCACAATAAAGGAAAAATATTAAAATAAATAAAAAGGAGCATCACCATGGAGAAGAAGATGATGCTGGAGAAGTAGTTGGTCTCACCATGACAATCAATAGTGAATAGACTCCTGTTCTAAATCTTGGGATGACCTTCCTAATCTATTCCTCTAAAACAGTGGGGACCCCAACAGGCATGCCAAAAGGTAAGCCAAGCATCCTTCCCAAGTGCCACTCCAATCCTTTTCTCCTGCCTGACCTGCTGCTCTCCTTTCTACCCCTACTCTGTGCTCCCTGTCCACATCTTTGTCCTGCTGTATGCTCCCTGTCCTATTCTCCCTGTTTACTGTGCTGCTTTGTTTTCTGCTCCCTGCCCAAACCTCCACTGTGTTTGTTCCCTGCACCCTCCATACCCTGTTGCGTGCCACATAGAGGCTGCCCATACCACCTCTGACATGCATGCCACAAGTTAACTATTCCTGCTCTTAAATAATCTTCAGGAACGGGTAACTTTTCTAGCAAAGATTAATTTTGGTCTCTAATAGTAAGTATCTGGAGACGCAAACACCTCTCCATCAGTTTGTGATGTAAATGTCCCAAATGAATGTCCCTTTGGAAAATAATATTGTGAAATGTCTTTAGTACAAGAGCTTTGGAGTGAAAGCAGTGCTACACTGGTGGCATCCATGGTAGGACTGCCCCATCTTCTGGCTAATATTTTTCAATTTCCATTGGTACTTTTAGTACCCTGTTCACATGAATGTATATTTTCACAGGAACATAAGAGTAGAAGTGGCTTCTGGGCTGATCAAGATGAGTCCCAGCTGTCCATAAGCGCACACTGACCCAAGGCTCTCTCAAATTGCCACTTCAGACACTCACACTCAACTACAATGCACAAAACAACACACAAATGTACATGCACACATATGCACTGACAGTCAGTATTAGAACAATATTTGCAAAATTAAATGGGATACAAGTTAGCAAGATAGAGACAGACTTGTTCATGTACTTCAGAACAGGGACTATCCTTGAGATCTGATTATACTTTCCTATGAATCAAAGTACATATTTTGATTCATAAATATGCCAGTCACTATCAACATCAATTAAAATTTGATAAAGGCACTAGTAATTAAAAATGCCCTTAAAAAATATAAATTCTTTCCTGTAAATGAAATTAGGGATAAAGGGGCAGGTCTGAAAAATGAAAGACCTGGCATTAGCAACTAGGAGATAGATAAGGTTACATGCCCACCGTAGCAAGTAAAGTTGCACCAGGTAGTCAAGCTGAGCATAGTCAACTGAACTATATTGGTTATAACTTTGTCTATTAAGGGGGCTAAAAATGGTAATGTGCAAATTTAATCAATGCATGTCTCTGTTGTATACATCTCAGGTGATATGACACAGAGAAATATAGCTCTGGCAATCAAACAACACTCCAAAATAGGTGAATGACTGCATAACTGGGGCCATATGCTAAATATAATTAAATATATGAAGACAGAGAGAAACAACTGGACTTGAAACCCATGCACAAACTTGTGTAACATAACATTTCCTTGAACATGTGGATAGTTACCAGCTGAAGTGGTGAAAGCATTCATCAACGTGTTATTAACTTCAAAAAAGTCTTGTACACATGTGGATATTTTTTAATTAAGATGAGTCAAATATGAAAATAAATTTTGTTATAAACAATCACTTCACTAACTTTACACATAACTCCTTATAAAAGTTAAGCTCATTAAATATATTCTTTTAGACTGACAGTTTTGCCTGAATTTTGGTAAATAGTGCAAAGCTGAAAAAAATTCCCTTTCATCACTCCTAAAAATTTTTCCTCAGACTGTATAAGGCAGTTTCTAACCCTCACAGTACGCTGGCCCTAGTCTCCCGTTGTCCTTGGTCCAAGCTGAACCCAGTAGGGGACTCCTCTGCTTCTCACAAGGATCATTATGTTGGAAGCTCAGAGTATCTCTAGCCAATGCCATTCTCCTGGTAGGAACCATAAGTGTTTCCTGGTCACGCTGTTTCTCTCAAGTCAAGCCTGCTAAGAAAGGCTCCCGTGTCTTCCAGGGACACTCCAGTCTAGAGAAGATGCAAGGGATAGGTCCTCTGACTCTTTCCCATAAGCCAGGAGGGGAGAGGAAGAGCAGCCTTCAGCTGCTCCCTGCAAGCTCCTCACACACCAGAGACTCTAGTGTGTGAAGAAGGAAAGGGGCTTGCAGTGCTGCTCCCTATGCTCAGCTCCTGGTCTCAGGAAGTTGTAAGGAGCAGGGGAGAGGATATGGTTTCAGGCTCAATGCCTGTACTATTTCCTCTCCCAGAATCATTCCTTGCAGCAGAAATTTTCCACTGCTAGAAATGAACGTGTGTATGGAGCCCAAATAATTGTTATCCCCATGGTATACTTGTTTGTTAAATTTCTGTCTAGTGTTGTCCACTCCTTTTGTGTTATGCCACTTCACAGAAGGAACCAAAACACCTCTTCTGCATAAAAACACCGATTGAGTTTAGATTTTTTTTCTCCTGCAAATACTATTTTTGTGCAAATTCTCTTTCAAGAGAAGGAAAATTTACCAGTATCTGGAGTATTAAGTTTCCAGTAATTCTCCCCAATCTCTGTGGATCTCTGTACGTGCCTAAAAAGTATCTAAGTGACCTTAAGGACAAGAACTTGCAACTCCTTGATGGTCCATTAACTAATCCAACACATCCTGGAAGATTATGTAGGTCTATTTTGAAGGACCCAGAGTGCTTTACTTTCCCCTTATGGAAGTCAGTTATGGTTCATTTTCTCCTGTGTCCTGCTCACCCCTGAGGAGTTGAACTTGCCTTTCATGTCTGCCTAGTAGAAGTGTCTCCTCTGAGATTGGAAAAGGAAGACCTGTCCCCATTATAAAAATAGTCATTCACCTGATCCTGGCTGCTTTTAACTAAGGTTAGTGATAGAGTTCCCCATTAGTTCTCTGCACACATACCTTCTTTGGAGGAAGAGAAAGGAGGAATAAATAGATATTTCCATGTAGCCAAGGGAAAAATGATCATGTTTAGCTTGCTGTTTGAGGGTAGAGCAGGGAAAGAGGACAAGCAAAAACAAGAAAGAGATGAAGAGCTCAAAAAGAAAGAAAACTAAGAAAAAAAATCACTGAAAGTACTAGAAATCTAAAAAACATGGTAGAGGTGTGTAGAGAACTCTAGAGAAGTTCTCAGAGTTGTTCTATCTGCTGCACATGCATGACATTTGGGATCTTGCTTCCAGAAGGTCAAGCTCTACAACTGGGCCTCCGCTAGATTCTGTTTAGATCTGCTTTTTAAAACTGGCAAAAACTTACCTAAGCACATGGTATGTCTGCACATATACTTAAGGATATTCCAATTTTTTTTAAAAAAGCGCATGCACACACAAGATGGTCCTGTTCTGTTTCCTTTGTTCAGAATATATCTGTTCATATAACATTTCTTTAAGAGAAAGCAGAAACTGTCATCAATTATCACTATTTATATAATACAGTTTGACAAGTTGTGGTAAGTAACAGTCACTATTAGTGGACTTACTGGCAAAGGAATGAAAATAGAGATAGAAATCTAACTTTTTAAATATATTCACTTTTCCACTTACTGAATTAGCCTACACTATCAACCAAGATAATCCCTTTGTAGTTTTGTGTTTAAAATAACAACAATGAACTGGCTGTGTATATAAAAAAAAGGTAAAAGCACTCAGATACATAAGTAAAAGATATAATCAAATTTCACAGTTTCCCTAGCTCTTTTTCTATGGAAGTGTAAGAGTATGGCAGACAGGGGACCAGAAATCTGCTCCTCACCATTATGTACTCCCATTATCTTACTCTTCACTTAATTCTCTATTTTTTGTGCATTAATGCCTACTCGCAACCCCTTATCCCCCCCACACCAACAAATGCATCATACCACAAGCAATCCTAAGGCTTTCTGAAATTAATGTATTTGTATCATTCTAAAAATTCAAGTAAGTTGTGACAAAAATAATTTAGACAGAAAAGTAGTGTCAAACAAAAAGAGAAGGATATGGATAGAGTGGTCAGTTCCAAATAGAGCTTTCCTATGTTCCTCCAAGGAGTACAGCAGCAGCCATTAGGAGAAGAGATATAAAAGGAAAATAATTAAAATGTGTTGTTGACAAAGGTTTCAGAGTTGGAGTAGACAGATGTAGCAGAGACTAAGAAATACCCAAAGTTCAAAAGAAACCCTTAGGGATTAAGGATCCGGGTCAAAGAGGGAAAGGGGGATTAAAGGAGAAACATGCCAGAAAGAAAACATTTACAGTGAGCAGCAACAGAAGCAAGGAAAGAAGTACATGCCCCTGAGCAACACTGCTTAGCTGCCTGAAAAGAAAACCAGCCTCATTCGTGTGGGATTTCCTCTCATCAGATAAAAGTGACAGTAGCAGTGCAATCTGATTTTTGTATATAAAGGCACTCAGAGATAACCATGCAAAGGAGAAACATCTGCTCAGCATTCAGCAGACCACCTCAGCTCAAGCATAGAAAAGGTACAGTAGATAGAGAAAAGCCAAGAGTGTCAGTAACAGCCATCACCACTGAGTGGATAGACTCAATTATCTCTTTCCTAATCATTATTTCACCACTGTTGAAAGGAATGGTGTGGCCGGCAAAAGAATTACAACTTAAATGCACACCATGGCAAAATTGGTGTATATTGTTTAAAAGAACAAGAAAAAACGGTAGCAGTCATCCAACAAACTGTATGTTAAAAGTAACAAAGACAAATGTAATAAAGTTTGTTCTGGAGCATAGAAGCATACAGAATATGTAGCTTTACAGAAGAGGAATTAATGACAAATTCTGTTTTTCCACCCAAGAGGCACTGTGCAATGTATAAAAACCATGAGAGTTTCAGAGTTTGTCAGAAACAAAAGATTCAAGTGCATTTTAATTAGATCAATGGCAAACTGCTAAATTATAAAAAATATTTTAAGAATCAAATAGTAAGAATTCTTTATAGTAATTGCTGCCTAAACCTGTGTGGAACTGAACTTCTTCTTGCTTTACCACTGTACCTTCAACTGTTCTCTCAGAACTAGTGTTAAAAAACAGACACCTCTACTTCTTATTGTTAGTTGCCAGTCAGTTTTAATATTCCTATTTTTAGGGAACAAGAACAATAATCCAAAGAAAGAAAACTTAGTACTATATACTTTTCAAAAGTGATAATCGGCATAATTGATCTGAGCATTATATTGCCAAGTGGTTTATTGTTGTCTGAATAATTCTGACTAACCAGTGCAAGTTGTTTGGAACTAAGAATAGGTCTTCCTTTGTGTTTTGTAACACAGTACATGGGACTGAAAGCATTTTAATAATAATTAATTATAAAGAAATAGGCACAATACTTGTCCTAACATTCACATATGCCTATCTGAGTGGAGCTAAGTAGAAGATAGATTTTCTTCTTTGTAGAAAATATTTCAAAAAATTAAATGAAAGGCCATTTAAACAAAAAAACAAACAAAAATACTTTTTTAAGTGATAGAGCATCAGATCTGTAATTGGTATACTTATTAGGAAAATGAAATACTATACGTTTGGTTTTAATTTCAGCATCCATTAATCTTAGGGCAACTCCATTTGTTTAGATGTAGCATTGAAGAGAAAGTCGTTAATGACTTCACAATTCTGACTGATGCCGAAGTACATGAACCTACCTAGTGCAATTTTCACCTTAAAAAAAACAAAAAAAAAGCATCTGCAACCCTTGGAGCCAGGTGCAGCCATTGCACTTTTACCGATTTAAGTGAATAGAAACTGATCTATACCCATAACAGAACAGAACTTCGGTATAGCAAGACTGCTTTAAAAATGTCAGAACCTGGTCCAAGGTTTACCACTCTCCCCTTCTCCCCACCTCCGCGGAAAAGTGTATTTTTACTCAAGTGTTACTTTTACCAGGTCTGTACCCCACGTAGATGATCCACTCAAAATACAACAAAGCTAACCACCATCAGAGAAACACTCTTCTTTTCCTTTTGAAGTAAATTCTGTGCAATTAGAACAGTATTTTGGAGCAACTGATAACACTGGTGCAAAGCATTTAACTGTATATCCTTTCTGCCATGATGTAGGAAAAACGGGTTAAATAGCCACCAAATCAGTGCACACACTCAAAGGGGAGGCTGACACAGTAAGCCCCAACAGACAAACTCACACATGAAAAAGTAATAAGTAAAGACCACCTTTTACACTGACTTTAGCAGATAGATGAAAAGATTATAAAAATTAACGAAAGTTAAGCTCTTCTCAATAATTCTCCTTCACAAGTTCTCCACTCATTACCATCTTTACCTCAGGAGAGAGACCCTTTAGACAGACTGATTTTATGAATGTGAGAAAAAATAGCATCTGCAAATGCAAGCTCATTTTCTCCTTTTCAAAATAAAATTGTCCTAAGACAGCGGTCTCCAACCTTTTTAAGCAAAAGATCACTTTCTGAATTCAAGTTCAACCCAGGATCTACCATGTGGCACCCCTGCCCAGCAGGTCAGTCTGTGGGGGAGGGAACGGATGGGGTTTGCAGATCGAGGCCCTTGCAGTGAGGGAGAGAGTGGGATGAGGCAGGGGTGAGTGAGGCCCAGACTGGGCTGGATGGTGGGAGGACCGGAGCCCTGGCAGCTCGTCCAGCAGCATGGGGGGGCTCCTGCCACTGCACACACTCCGGCAGGCGTTTGGGGGCATATGACCCCCAGATATATGTGCAGGGCAGAGGCACCTGCCACTGCGCTCTGCACCATGAACCCCACCGCAGCTGCCTCGGGAGTGGCAAAACACCACATCTGTCCCACCGCGGGGCTGAGCCATGCCCCCTGCCTGCCTGGTAACATTGCGCCACTCCCGGGGCAGCTGCAGTGGGGGTCAGGGTGCAAAGGGTAGTTGCAGCCACCTCTGCCCCACACAGATTGGGGGGCACATGCCCCCCGGGCCTCTGCCAGGGTGCACAGAGTGGCAGGAGCCACCCTCTGCGACCCTGGACAAACTGCCTGGGCTCGGATCCTCCCACCAGCTGGCCCCACTCACCCATACCCCTGCCTCATTCCCTCGCCATGGGGGCCTGAATCTGCACCCTCCTCCCCCCCCGCCAATTCCCTCCCCCACAGACTAACCTGCTGCATGGGACGGAGGGGTTGTGCATGCATATGTGTGTGGACACAGCACTCCCAGGCTGAGATCAACTGTCAGAGGCTCCATGATCGAGCAATCACAAGCAACTCGTTGGGGGCTACTGTCTTAAGTGGAGATCTAACACCTTCTCTTTCAACAGTGGTAGTTTTAAGCAGCACAAAAAGAAAAGGTAGGAAGCACTAATTAGACTGGAAGAGGGAGGAGTGCATAATCATCATTTTGGTAGTGCTGAAGTTAGTTATTTTCAACTTTGCCAATTTACCACTAACTCTGCAAAGCAGTGCAAGTTTATCAGAAAAAGGAGGAAGTAAGCCATTGCTCCCCACTTTTCTCCTACAATATGGAGGTAAGCCATTGCTGACTAGCAAGACAAGAGTGTAAATCAATTTTTACAAAATACAAAATTTCACATTTCAACTAAATGGCCCAGTAGCCATATATTTTTCTTCCCCATTTGGCTTATGTTTCATTTGGCATCTTATGTCCATTGCCATTACAGGAATTACTTTAATCTTGGTTTTAAAAGTTAGTATTGGACACAAACTAATATTTTCCTTGCAAAAAAATTGGGTTTGAAATATTTTTTGTTTTCACTTCAACAGTTGCATTTCTTTCAGACAGCCTTCTTACCTTGCTTATGATTCTGTTCTCAAGTGAACTACATAAAAGGGGGTAGAGAAGAGAACAAAATCATAAACAAAAAACCCCCAAAGTCTATCTGTCCATACATCCAAACCTCCCTTTGTCATCTGACTCAGGGTCATGCATATCTCTATTTAAAATGCTGCTCTTAATAGCTTTGCCTTTTGTGACCGTCTTTCTCCAGCTATGCTATATAGTAAACACTAAACAGTAAAATTTTCAGCAGTGATCAGTCTACTTTCTTGCTTTCTAGTGGATTACTTTTGAATAATTTCTTTATTAATGATTACTAAAAATCCTCAAGGGATCGCTCCTGACCTACCCAAGGTGATATTAGTCTCCATGGAGACAGAGTAGATATACACCTTTACATACTACTTAAAGAAGAATTATACACCTATCTATGTATACCTACATACATACATACCCACACTATCCATAGTGTGTGTGTGTAAACACTAATCTATCTATCAGGAGTGTGTGCATGTGTGTGTGTGTGGTCTTTGCTCCCTTCCATGCCTTTACTCTGACTCCCTGAATCTGAACAGATTTTATGGAAATGATTTTTACTAAAAATACTGTCATGTTTACAGAATCCTTATGTTCTTTTAACAATTGTTTATTTCAATTTACAAGAGCAAGAGAAGAATTTTACCACAAACATGAGAAAGGATGCACTAAGCCTGGTTTTCTAGGATTGTAAACACTCCACTCAGGCACATATATATGCTGAAAATAGAATCTTCCTAGACACATTACTAATTTGTTAAATAGTTTCCTCAAAATTCAGATGAAGACTCAATTGTGATAAAAGCAGATCTTCATTACTACAGAGGAATGCAAATTTGCAATCAACGCTTCTATTGTTGCTTCAAATACCAGTTTACTTCAGCTTATTAGAAGTCAAAAGAAAAATACTGTACATCTAACACCAATAAATCTGACTAATCAGATATATAATCCTTCCAAAAATCATTAGAACTGAAGAAAAACATAAAGGAAAAAAATGGGATGTCTATTATTACTGTGACTAAATAGGATTATCCAATCCTCATGAGAAAAAGTTACGAATTAAGTGAGGGTCGGAATACCAAGAAAATTTGTGAGAAGAGAAATTAAAATGGTTTCCTAATTATCTACAGCCTATTAACATGCAATCCTGATTACTAGCAATTAAAAACCCCTTAAATTTTATGACAAAAGTTCATTGAAACGTTGAAAATTATATGCTAATTATTGTACTGTAATGCACATGCTTAGTGTGTATTCTGACTACAGACTCAATAAATAACAGAATACACAGTGCAACTTGAAACCCAACTTAATGTAACATGCTGATTTCATATCGCAAAAGTTCCCATAACATTCATTAAAATATATTAAAGATTTCTGTAAGAGACATAGGCTGCCTCATTTTGCCTATTACAAGGTTATCAAAACACATATTTAAAGCCAATAAAACCAAACCATATTTAATTTGTAAAATTTTTAACCATACCTAATTTACCAGATGGTTAAAAGAATTTTTTATATTTACAATTTTAAGTGTTCTCTCTCTCTCCCCCTCCCCCCCCCCAGTGCGCTCTCTCACTCCTCAATGGAAATTTTTAGTTTTGTTTTTCTAAAGGAACCAAAGATTACATCTGGGATTTACGGACCACACGTTAACAAGAGGAAAATGTTAATTGTAACTCTTTCAGTCCAACTTTTGAGCAAGTCTTCAAGTGGAAGTGTGGGCTAGTGGTTAGAACTGAACGGAAATCAAAATTCTACTCTAAATACTACTACGACTACTACTACTATTACATTACCCATTGTGTCTCATTTCTCATCCATTAATGTTTGTCATGAGGCACTTTCAGGATTATATAACATTTTAAAAATACTTTTTGAATATCACAATAAAATGTAGTAAGACCACAATTGTATTTCAGTTTCAAACAACAGTTCACATTGAAACAACTTCCCCACATAAAGGACTAGCTATTATATAGAAAGGAAGTACCAGCATGGATCCCAAGTTCTATTTGTGGTACTGCTCATTGTCAGTGCCCTCCCACCAGCAGGAGCATCACACTTGCCCAGTAAGGGAGAAGAGAAAGAAACAAGGAGCCACTCCAAGTGCTGATGTTTTTGTTTCCAAGGGGAAAAAGGTACTTCAAGAGGAAGCTACATTTAGTAGCACAGAATAAAGGTTTAATAATTCACAAGGCTGTACATTTAGAGGAAAAGGATTTTGCATGTCAACTGGAATAGGCAAAGGACAATGAGAAAGAAGGAACAAAGAATGAGAGAAAAGGAGGTGGAGAGAGATGAAGAAAAGAGGGCAGTGACAAGCCAAGCAAAGGGGAGAGATTTGGAATGGTACTCTCAAAAATTGGGGAAGTATTACTAAACAGCAATACTGGAGTTCTCCCATTGGCATTAATCTCATTGCTCCATTGCTTTGTGGCTCTCAGAGATATGGTATCTTTTAAAAACGGCTTATTTGATAACAAGAATAAAATATTCCTGTGGTTTAAATTAATTAAAAACTGTTTTCAGAGTTTGCTTGGATCCACCTCCCTATTTCTGCTGTTCTTAATGTACTTAATTAAATCTGAGGCAGCCTCATAAGCCTATGAAAACTACATAAAAGCCTGAGTTTTCAGACCAGAAACCAAAGAAAGGGGAAGCTTGATAGCTTTGAGACCAGGGAAACAGATGATTCAGAAGAGAATTAGGAAAAAGGAAATGGAGCACTTGACTAGCAAGCCTTGCTTGGTTCTTTTATGAAGAACACGACTACTTAAAAAAAAAAAAAAAAAAAATCAAACCCAAAATTTTTATATCCTAAACAGGAGCTGTCTTGCCTAAGGGCAGCGGCAAAGCAAAGCAACTCAAAGAAACTAACACCTGTAGCCTCAGAGTTGCGCAAATTGTTTTAAGACAGATGGGCATTATTTAGCACGTGTACTGTCCCAACGTTACAAGTAAACCCATATTACAGATATAATATACCTAAATATTTCATCACTAACATTTCTTTCCTTAACTGCATACTTTCATTGTTAACCAAAAAGTGATCCTAAACTCGATTCCATTCTCTGATACACGGAATATATTTTCATTATATGTTCCTTTCTAAAAAAGCTGCTAATATGTTTCATTTTGAGATTGAAATCATGCACCTGAGATTAAAATAGGGATATAGGTCACAAAGCAGTCTCAGGACAAGAGTTTAAATATAAACATACATAAAGTGACTTATATGTCAGAGTGAGAATGATTTAGGTTCTTGACATGCCAGCACATTCTGAAAAATATATGGGGACACTGTAAGCAATAAATATAAACCAAAAAGTAGCAATGATATAAGGTCCTGAGTTTAATATTAATAAAAAAAAACCTCAGCTCTACATATTTGTTCTTTTATTCAAAATCCAAATTTCAGTATACTGAAATTTATATTTTTAAAATTGTTTAAAAACAAAAATAAACCTTTTTTTCTTTCCAGTGTTTGATTACATTGTGAAAACTGGTGTTCAAAAAAGTGGTAGGATAACATTGTAAACAGTGGGGCACAGGGGCAGTGGAGACTCCAAACAAATTAATGCAACACTTCAACCTAATTTGCAACTCCCCTGCTATTTTAAACCTAGGACCCCAAGCAAAAGAAAATTCTCAACTGTATACCACCTTTGTAATGTGACTAAGGTCAGAGTTCCTTTACTCATCACCTCATCTTAACAGGAATAAGTAAGTGTTAATACACTAACAGACTAAGCTTCACATCTAAAATTCATCTTATATAATGTTACAGGCTGAAAATCATGTGAGGAAGCTTTTGCTCCTGTAATGCATACAAGCATGACATATACTTTAAGGCAACCCTAAAATTTCAAATAAGTCATAATGTGACTTTTCCTTTTATACTCCAAATGTATTCAACAAGAAAGCCATTTATTTCAACTGATACTATTCTAATTTCAGAGAAAAGAAGACTTACACAAAATAAGTAAAAATAAAAAGTGGAGAGGAAGACAGTTTGATCATGTAAATGAAAGCACTAGTGTTAAGAGATAAATACAAAGTAAAACCATTCAGAAATAAAAAATAGTGTTTATCAGGCACATGAAAAACAGTGCACTGGGTTTATATGTTTTGTTCTCTAGGACAGTAAAAAAACAGATAAAAAGTATATTAGATGTTCATAAAAGGTAGAACAGTTTTTTAAGTTATTCTTAGTTATTTTTCAAGTCTTTACTTCTGGACTCTAGTGTTTTATGTGCCGTTATTTTGCTTTTACTGCAAAAGGAAGAGCTGGCTTCCAAAGATAAAGGAGATTTTTGGTAAATGGTGAAGCTGCAGAAATAAATGACCCACTTGGCTAGTGTGTAATTACACTGGCTGAGATTGTAACAATCTATCACATGAAGGAGGATGACACCACGCTAAGGGGTTAGTCAAAGGAGATAGCCTTTGACTAACTACTGGACACAGACGATCGATACTCCACAGATATTGTTCTCTCAAAAACAATTGAGTTCTAGAAAAGTTTGAAAATAGATTCCCCCTGCCCTCCCAGATACCGATCGGAGTCTCATCTTGACCTTATCCTGGAAAAGCAATGCTTTCTTTAACAGGTATGTGGAACAAATAAATCCTTTGGTATCCTGGAAAGCTCTTCCCATCAGAGGCAGTACAGATTTTGCTTGGGATTTGTGTTTGCTTAGTTTGTAGGGTTTGCTATGATAGTTAAACAATATAAGAGAAACTACAAATATATCCATTATGAATTCTCTTTTCATTATACGTTTGCCATTTACGGCAATATAGAAAGCCAGAGAAAACATGGGAGGGAAAGGGGGTGGGGGTGGGGAGGG
>NW_017728913.1:9621788-9636788 GCF_001723895.1 Crocodylus porosus
AGCTGGCAATTCTGGTGGGGTGGAAGGGGAAGGGGGCTGTGACGAGGAAGGTATGTACACAGCTTGAATAAAGAGTCTAATAAGATCCACTAATTATATATAGTTTTGCTATAGGTGGAACCTCTAGTGATAGGTTTATACAAAATATTGTTTAAAAGTAGAATCAAACCATTTTCTTACTCCTAATTGGCGGAGTGGAGGGGGGGAGCTAAAAAAACCCCCTGAAATATCACAAGAGAAAAGATGAATTGCGATGACAAAATACCTTTCTAGAAAATTCTGAACAACAAACAACAGTCCACACTTTTTTTGAGGAAACAAAGTAAGTTGGGATATATGCATTTTTCTAAATACAGAGGCAATGTTATTGAAATATTAAGAAATACTAATAAGTAACCAAATAATGCTAAACTGTAGATATGTTAAATATTAGGCTCAGTATTTTTTATTATGTAACTACAACATACTACTTGTGTTAAAGTACATTGCATATAAAAAAACGCAGGCCTGATCATGCAACCAATTAAGTCAATAAGAGCTTTAACACTGACTTTCCTAGACACAGACCTCTCACAAAATTATGAAATGTGGGGCGGTGTTTTTACCATATATAAGAAAAATTAATCTATCATCTCTTAGACTGATTCAATAGAATTCATCTCATTCTCTCCCCCCTGCTCCCCCACAAAAAACCCTCAGAGACAAATGCTATCCATAGTACAGAAAAAGCAGATCTGTGTGAAAACCACTCTAATGTCACATCAACCTAAGATGTACAATAATAAAGAATGTATATTAAACTTGCTGGATATTCCATCCAGAAATCTCCCCTCTCTGATGAATGATGCTATTGACCTTGACCACCACCATCATTACATTTTTTACATATTTTACCACTGTCCAGGAATAAAAAGTTGGTAAAATTTGTGTCCTTATTCTGAAGATTAGCATACCATCATCTATGTATAACAATCTGATCTCTATAATACCAAAAAAACCCCAAATCAAGCATGTTATTGGAGGCACATAATGAATAAATACATTTATATTATTC
Organism: Crocodylus porosus; assembly: GCF_001723895.1. Taxonomy (NCBI): domain Eukaryota; kingdom Metazoa; phylum Chordata; order Crocodylia; family Crocodylidae; genus Crocodylus; species Crocodylus porosus. The sequence goes on from NW_017728913.1 coordinate 9,622,843, forward strand.
CAATTCTAGCAACAATAGACCATGAATTAGCTTACTACAACATCAATCACAGCCACAAAGGGTCTGTCAACATGTAACACCTATTTCTAGGAGTTTATAATTTAATGGGAAAAGGAATAGTTTATGGACCCTACCATCTGTGAACGGACTACCTGGCTGATTCTACCACTAATAATTTCTGCATGGAAGTTCTGCATGTTCCATAGCTCATCCAGTACCACAATCCAGCTAAGATCCAGGAGCCTGAAGAGCAGGGGGATACACTCAACTGAAAACATGAATGGGTACAAATACATGTAGGCACATGTACACCCACATGGATGTTTTTGTATATGTGTGGATTTGTATTTCCTAAATTGAATTTATAACAGATATCGCTAAAATATCATGTTATGTATCAAAAGTAAAAACTATGCTAAGACTAACTGATTTTGCAGAGATGCTACAGCTGGGAGGCACCATAAAGTAGGAAACATATGCCAGCATAACCATCATTCACACCTGTATACTACACTTAAAATGGCAGACAACACCAGGCATGCTATGTGTAAAGGGATTAGTTCCACATTTAACGACAGGAAAGTTTTCTCTGAATGCTCCCACTCAGTGACTGCATCTATGCAAGATGCTACTGCGCAGTAGCAACGAGCTACTGTGCAATAGCTCATTGTTACTGTGCAGTAGCATTGGGGTCACTAGCCATGACGCAATACTACTGCACAAGTAGTAATGAGCTACTGGGCAGTAGTGTCAGAAAAGAAATGTGAGGGGATGCTACTGCACAGTAACACCAGTTATGCACATACTAAATGACTGTGCAGTAACACCTGTGCAGTCTGCTGCTTGTGTAGACATGGCCAGTAATCTCCAATTAAGATCAGGGTATAGCTTAAAGAGAATTCTACTGTGTAATACCTCCATATACCCAGTATACAGAGAAAATCTTGTATATTTAATGGTATTAAAAGTTACTGAATTATATTGTTCAAGTGGCCTGCTATTCTAAGGTCCTTATTATGAGGGTTTCTGCTAAATATAAACACAGGTTGTACATTTAAAGCAAAATGAGTATAGGATTTATGGAAAATTATAAGGTCTTTGAAATTTCTATTACTAATCACACAAATTATATTAAAGCGCAAAAGTTTTGGCTGAAGTACTAATGTTAGGTCACCTTTGGAATAATCTGAACTAGATGGGGTCTGAATCTCCATCTCCTTGTGTCTTGAGTAGATATTTATACTTGTGAAAAGTGAATGTAAAATGCTACAGAAATCTCCATTTACACCCATCAGTCTTTTCCAATTAATTCTACAATGGTATAAATATACAAAATGCAAGGTTACGGAGAATCAAGCAAATACTTCTTACAAGTTGTTGACTTCTTTATTAAGCAAGAAAGTATTTGCTACAGACACATGATGCTCTGTAGTCCTAATTAGAATCATGCATTGTTTTCAATATGGATATTAGGTGGCAAAAGAAAGAGTACTTATGGCTCAGACAGCATAGCACATCTACTGCAACATTTGCGATCAAGTTCTCTTGCAGAGCATCTTTTTCCCTGGTTCTTCAATTACTGTGTGCTTCACATTATGTACCACACCCATTAGCTTTTTATTCTTTTGTGCTATATCTGGGCTACGGGTATTAGGAACATGAACTAAATTTAACTATTAAATAAACAATAATAAAAAGGCCACTATTCAATACTATCTTCATTCCATCCAGGAAACGCACACATGAACTGCAGAGGCTTCCTCAGCCTGACGAAGGGGTTTTAAACCCGAAAGTTCGCCAAAATTTTTTTTCCAACTATTTAAGTTGGTCTAATAAAAGATTATCAGATTCACCCAAAGAACCTTGTTTGTCTATATCCTTAGACCAACACAGCTACAACCTACACCCCACTATCTAGCTGATGTTTTCCAGCTATTTAAACCTACTTACAGTTCAGAAGTAAGTATCAATTTTTGTTCATTACATGTTAAGGAAATACCTGACTTTGATAAAAGAGGTGAAATCACCACTGTAACAGGGACTAATGACTGTCCCTTTTGATTTAGCACTTCTTAAGTGCCTTTATTTTTGAGGACCAGACACAAGCTAAATGCTCCACAAATAGAGGACACTTGTCCTGAAGAGCTTTCAGTCCAGTTATAACAAGCAACATGAGAACAACTTGGTGATGATGGGGGGAGGGGCAGGGGGCTAGGATGGGGAAGAAACATTCATTAGAAAAAGGTCAGATTTGTTTTGGGTAATATCTTTTTATTGGGTCAACTGTATAATTGGGAGAGATATTTTGGAAAAGCAGTACTATACACACAGATTTTCCTTTTCTTCGACCATCCCCCTTTGCCACCCCAAGCTTCTTTTGTACATTACATTTTGTATCAGCTGGAGTTTGGGATTTTTTGTATCAGCTGGACTGACTTCTTTCTAATCAATCATTACTATAAATATATATTACTAATCTTTTAATACGTATTATCCAGCTTGCATGTGTTATTTTGCAATAAAATACTTTTAAATGCATCAAAAGGGCACCAAACAGCCCTAAAGTTAACTTGATCTTTTTCTAAATCAGCTTTTTGAGAGGTATGTGTAAGAGCAGGGCACAACAATGCCTACAGAGGAATCAGGAGAAATAAGGTAGAAAAATGCAGAAAAGCATAATTCTATTTTTCTTTGTTTCAGCTAAAATTATTGCAATAGATTTTTCTAAAGTCTCATAAGAAAATGTTCTGGCTCAAGTTTCTTCTCTACAGGGATCTTCAATTGGTTATGCAATATCTGAAGGTAGGGGTTCTTTGGAAACCCTGTCAACTTCAACTTTAGTAGCACTCTGAAGGTTCCACAGTAAAAAACTACCACACCATATGGAAAACTTTAGTAACTCTACAGTGCATTCAGCTATTCATATACTTTTCATATTATTGTTATTCTTGGTAAGCTTAGCAACAATGTTTATACTTTGGAAGGTAAATGTTATCATAGAATGATTTTCTAACAATTCCTCTCCCTTCTGTTTTGAACAGCTTTTCCATTTTCTTTTAGATTCATCATGTCACAGTCTCCCTTTACAGTATTAGGCTTAACTTTTTTACAAGCAGGTTAGCTATACCCAAAAACCTGTGGGTATTCTTTCTCCCCTCTCACACTGTTTTTGGTTGTCTGCTGACTTATAGTGTCCTTGCTGCCTTGTTCCTCTCCCTTTTCAACTTGTGTTCAAGCGATCTGATCAGCTGATCCAGCTTTCACTATCATTTCTGCAATGATAATTCACTAGCCCAGTGATTCTCAACCTGGTTAAGAATACAGCACTCAGGGTGCCATAAAATCCCACAACGGGTGCCATGAGGTGTGAGAAAATTAGCAGATAAAAAACTCCCACTAGTCAGACAAAAGAATGCACCTATATCTGACTCTCAATATCTCTAAATTGATCCTTTTCTTTCCACTTTTCACAGTCAAGTTTGTCATTCAGAAAAATTTCATTGTTGCAATCAAGAGTCAGTAACATAGATAAGAAGGCTTTATTTTTTAAATAAAATACAAATTTGAGTTCAGACTCCTTTTCAAAGGAGCAAAACAAGCAACAATTACTTTGTGGGTTTTTCACAGCATGTCACAATCTACCAGAGAGATGCAGAGACACTATTGTCTTCTAAATTATGGAGATTTCCCATCTCAGTGGCTATAACATCCTACTTGTCCAGAAGATATACATTAACTCTTTCCAATCCATGCCAAAGTCAGTCATTAATGTAATCGCCCTACTTCTATTTTAAAAGCCTTTTCTCTCCACATATATCCACTACTTCAGAGCTGTTTTAATTCTAACCTTTCCTCCTTGTTCTTTCTGGTCAAATTTTTCATTCCCTCCCACACTGGTCCTACTGTTTCCAGCTCCTCATATACATCCTTTCAAAAGTGCTAGTTTCTACGCACTATCTGGGGTCGGCAACATGTCCCTTACTCTGCCAATGTTTGTGCTCAATTTTAAAGGTCAATATGCTTCCAGTGACTCAAACTGACTTATATAAAAGTGAGCTCCCATTTCCCTTATTGCTTATTTTGAGTGTAAGCTATCCAGAGTGGGACCATGTACCACTGGTGCTTACCTCCCTTGTACTAAGTGCTAGCATAAAAACTTGAATTTTAAAAGTAAAACAACAATACCTAGTACAGAAAATGAAAAGTTAAAAGTTTAATTTAAAAACATATCAGTAGGAAAATTACTTTATTGGATTGTTTTTTCCAAAGCCATTTTCTTTCCTCCATATTACTTTAGTAGAACGCAATGTTGAAAGTAAAGACAAAGAATCTAAACTTTAAACTCAATCATTAATGGGAAGTTTTTTTCCTAATTTTAAATCCAAAATTCCTCTCCCATCCCTGGGGCAGACTATATACTTTATACAATGTGAGCACAGTTAACAGAAATATCACAATAATTTACTGTGATATTTCTGTTAACTGTGCTCATGTTGTTATACTATTGTATGATTCAAGTTACATCCTTAGCCTGTGTACAGAAAGGGGGGAATTAGGTGCCAAGGCTGATGCTAAATGTCCAGAAGAGATTAAATGGACATTTAGCATCAGCAGTCTTGAATGACTGTGATGGTATATCAATAGAGGTGTCAGAGGCAGACAAACATGACAAAAGGAGAGAAGGCTGGAAAAAGCAGGCTGGCAAGTCTGAGGCCAGAAGAGTTAATGGGACTCAGAGAAATGGGAAGAGCTGTGGGGATCTGGAAAAGACTGGAAAGGAACAACTGAGTATTGTTGAGGGTGCTCAGGGCTGTGCAGGTTTGATTGGGGATGGACTGAAGGGACTAATTAACTCCTTTCAAAGGGACAGAGAACCGATGGGTGGGTGGTCTTTGCCCCAATAAATGCCTTCACTGAAGAAACTGTCTGATGTGTTGCATGGAACTGTAGGTTGCACTGGGCCTCCCCAAGAGGAGCAAGAGTCCCTCTGTCAGGAGTGGAACTGGATATTAACTCCCTGAATGAGGACCACAGAGAACCAGGGAGGGTGAGGGACCTCAAGGCTGGGGTCTCAGAGTGGGAAGGAGTTCAGGCTCCCCACTTGCTTTAGAAGCTAAGCTGGGGCTGGCTTCAAGATGTACTGTCTGAGAACGTACAAGGCTCTAGCAGGCCCAAGCAAGCAACCCCACCTCCAGAAGGCACTCTACAACAAGATCCAAGATAGATGATCTCCTCATTTCTGCCACAGGCAGGGGGAGTGGAGAAGCCCAACAGTGGGGCTGGGAGCCCTTGCCACTATTAGGACGGGTCTCTCCAGCCATAATATCCCAAATGGCTCATCTCCCACTCTCATCAAAGGGAGACATAAAGGGGATTGGGGCTGGAGAGCCTGGCATCAGCAATGGTGGGGGGAGGGGGGCTAGAGTAGTTTGGCTGAGGAAACAGGATTGGGACCAGACAGCTAGGCAACCTGGCAGGTCAACTGACTTACAGCTTGCTCACCCTCCTCTCCCTTCCTCCACCAAGGAGTGGGGGGTGGGGAGCAAAGAAACCAAGGAATGGTGGGGAGGGGGGGGTGTGCAGAGCACTATGGGATGCTGGAGGACCCACCACATTCTTAGGAGGAAGACTGCCACCAAGAGACAGGATCCATCTGATGAGAATGGGGAAGAACATCTTTGGTCATCATCTGGCCAACCTACTAAAAAGGGCTTTAAACTAAGTTTCATGAGGGATGGTGACCAAAACCCTCCAGCAACAGAGCACGCAGTCCAGAGGAGAAAGGGCTCAAAAAGCAACTCAACCCTGGGAAAGGTCCAGATTGCTACAGGACTGCAACAAGTGGTGCAAGAGGAGAACACAGAGGTCAAAATGCAGAATACATCCAATGCATGTATACAAATTGAGAAGTATGTGGAATAAACAAGTTCAGCTGAAAGCTGCAGCCTGTGAAGAGGTCTATGATCTGACTGACATAACCAAGATCAGGTGGGACAGCTGTCATGAATGGAAAGTCATGAAGGGTTACACTCTGTTTTGGTAGGACAGGGCTGGGAGAAAAAAAGGAGTGATGTTGCTTTGTATGTCAAAAACACATACACTTGTTCCCTAGTTCAGGAGGAATAGGACAGCAGAAAAGAAAGCATTTGAGTGAAGATGAAAGGTAGAAGATGCAGCCCCAATATAATGGTGAGGATTTATTATAGGCCACTTAATCAGGAAGAGGAGGTGGATGAAGCACTCTTCAAGCAGGTGACAAATCTATTCAAAAGAATGGTACTAATGGGAGACTTCAATTTTCCAGGTATCCGCTGGAAGAATAATGCAGTCAAACATAAAATGTCAAATCAGTTCCTAACTTGGGTGTATGAAAACCTTCTGTTCCAGAAAGTGGAGGATACAACTAGAGGATCATCTATCTTAGATCTTGTCCTGACCAGCAGGGAAGAACTGGTAGAGGATGTGAAGGTAATGGATAACTTGGAAGGAAGCAATCATGATATGCTAGAATTCCAGATCCAAAGACAGGGAAAGAGTGAGGTTATCAAAAAGGCAGATTTAATCTGACTCAAGAAGCTAACAGGCATGATGTCACGGGAAGACAGATTGAAGGATAAAGGCACCCAGGAGGGCTGGGAGTTTCTAAGGGGCACAATACTGGAAGTCCAACAAGAAACTGTACTGACAGATGGAAGCACAAGAGGAATGGCAAGAGAACAATATTGGTTCACAAGGAGCATCTAAGATGCCTCAAATGCAAAAAGAAAAATAGCCAGGCAGGCAATGGAAAAATAGCCAGATCACCAAGGAAATAGCAAGAACCTGCAGGGACAAACATCAGGAAGGCACATAAAGAATGAACTGCACCTGAGAAAAGAAGTTAAGGACAACAAGAAGAGGTTCTACAAGTATGTTGACCAGAAAAGAAGAACCAAAGAAGCTGTGGGTCCCTCTGTTAACATGCCAGAGGGAAACTCCTAACTGAAATGCAAAGGAAGTAAAGCTACTTATTAGGTACTTTACCTCAGTCTTGACAAAAAAAAATTAAATTTTAGCCTAATGGGATTACCTGGATAAGGAAGGGGGCAAGCTGGAAGAAGATAACAAAAGGGACAGTCGGAGAGCTTTGGTTGGGTTTGAATGAATTCAAGTCAGCAGGGCTGAATGAACTTCACCCCAGGGTCCTGAAGGAACTGGCAGAGATCTCGGAGCCCTTGGCAATGATCTTCATGAAGTTGTGGGAAATGGGCCAAGTACCAGAGGACTGTAAAAGGGCCAATGTAGCGCCCCTTTTTAAAAAAAGGCAAGAAGGAGGAACCGGGAACTACAGACCAGTTAGCTTTACCTCAATACCTGGGAAGTTACTGGAGCATGTCCTAGGAAAGGCCATTTGCAAGCATCTGGAGAAGGAAAGGCTGATCACAAGCAGCTAACATGGATTTATGAAAAACAAATAATCGGAGGGGGGGGTTTAACTACTTGAGTGGACGAAGGGAATGGCACCAGTACAGCATATCTGGACTTCAGCAAGGCTTTTAACAAGGTCCCACATGACCCTCTCATAAACAAATTGGATAAATGGGGGCAAGATAAAACTACTGTAAGGTGGACATGCTGTCTCAGTAGCCACAAGCAATGGATAATAGTTAATGAGTCCATGTCTGAATAGCAGGTGGTTTTGAGTGGGATCTCACAGGGGTCTGTCCTGGACCCGGTGCTGCTCAACATGTTTATTAACAATGTGGATGCTAGCCTAGGAAGCTTCTTGGACAAGTTTACGGATGACATGAAACTGGGGAAGACTTCAAACATGGAAGATGCAAGTGTAATTCAGAAAGATCTCCAGAGATTGGAAAGTTAGAGCTAGAGCTAACAGGATGAAAGTCAATGCAGGCAAATGCAAGGTGTTATACCTTAGGAGGAATAATCAAAAACACAAATATAAAAAATGGGGGACACCTGGCTAGACAGCAGGCTCTATGGAAAAGAATCAGAGATTCAGTACGAGACTGCAGCATGATGCAGCTGCAGAAAAGGTGAATGAAGTTTTGGGATGCATCAACAGAAGCACTAGGTACAAGACAAGACACAAGGCAATACAAGACACAGACTCATATACTCTGCACTGGTTAGGCCTCATCTGGAGTACTGCATGCAGTTTTGGGCTCCACATTTTAAAGAGGACATGGAGAAGTTAGAGAGGGTCCAGAGGTGGGCAACAAAGATAATCAAGGGCTTGGAATGCAAGTCATATGAGGAGAGGCTGAATGAGCTAGGCATATTCAGCTTGTGGAAAAGGCACTTAGGTGGGGACATGATAGCAAGTACTTGAAGAGATGCAATAAAGAGGAGGGAATGCACCTTTTCTGTCTTGCTGCAGAAAGGAGGATGAAGATTAATGGCCTGAAGTTGCAGCAAAAAAAGTTTAAACTGGATATCTGGAAAAATCTCTTCACTATTAAAATAGTGAGGCAATGGAATAAGCTGCCTAGGGAAGCTGTGGGCTCTCCATCACTGGACAGCTACTGGTTCGGGATGACCCAGGCATAGCTATGCCTATATTCTACCATGTGTATTTCTCATGGTTCTGGGCTTTGCTGGTTGTCCCCCTCCTCCCCTCTGCTACATGTATCAGGGTGTTATTTAGCCTTCCCAGAGGCACTGGGTGTTGGCTACAGCCAAACCTGGGAACTTTAATGAGACTGTGCCAATGCTCCTACTGGAACCAAAGCCGGAGGTTCTTAGCTAGAAGGTCATACCCCTCTCTTCAGGTTCAGAATGATTGTCATATTTGGGGTCAGGAAGAAATTTTACTCCATGGTCAGACTAGTATGGACAAGGGGCTTTTTGCCCTCCTTTGTAGTGGGGGGTGTGGCCCTCTTCCTGGGACTTCTTGAGCATATACTGACAACATTTTATAGGAGCAGGAAATTGGCTCCCATGGTTCCACTGTTTTACCTGTAGCAGGTTACGGTGTTAGGTCTATGTTGTGTCAGGGTTGACTGTAGTTTTATGTAGAGTTTAGATAGTAACTTGTATGGGATGGTTTGGACAGAAATTATCCTACTTCAGGCAGGGGGTTAAACTAGATTGATCTGTGGTGGTCCTATCCAGCCCTACCTTCTCTATGACTCCATAATCTGAGGAAAAATGTCTTACAGTTGAAAGCTTGTCTAACATTGTTCCAACTACATAGTTGGTTCAATAAGAGACATCACCCGAAGAAATCTTTGCCGCTTGCATAATTTGTGGACCATCACAGCTACAACACCACTCTTACACTACTAGCAGATCTAGGGCTCTTTTTGGGGAGTTTTAAACTGGTTTTGGCATGTCAGCTTGCACAACTGGCCCTTTTAAATATTTCCAGTTGTTACTTCTGTTCATACCCTTGAACATATAAATACTAAAAACGAAGGAGAAATTTTGGAAACTATAATGCTGAGAGTTAAGGAAGGAGGACAATAGCTTTCAATTAAATATGGCAACAAAAACAAGAAAACAACACAATTATTTTGCATTACACAGAAACATTAGCACTAAGGCTAAAAGCCATTCTATAGCCAAAGTATTTCCACCATGTGTAAGCTATACAGAGAAAAAGAGTTTAAGAAGCTGTTTTCCCTTCCCCACAACTTAACAACTAATACTTTTCCGCAGGTGAGAGAATTTACTATTCAGGATGGGACATATCCCCAGTCCTGCCACTCCCTTGCAAACCACAAAATCCTCAATAGATGTAATCTGAGTTTTCAGTTATTTTTTTCAAGCTGTCTATCCATATTTATCACTGTCATGTGATAAGGTATCAAAGTTAGCATTTAAACAAATCAAAGGATACATCCTCTAAGGATAGATTTTCATTATAATACTACACAGGCAACTGAGTGAAAATCATCTAATCCAATATTTTTGAGGATTTTACTTCCAGTTTTGATTGTATAAATGATTATAAGTTTACATGAGAATGATTTCTAGTGCTTAGCCCACAACAGTAGAAGCCTAGTTGCTATCATCAGCTATGCAAGCTCTTTTAGCTCAAATAGCAGAGACGTGGATTTGAACACTATAGATTTAAAAACTCTTGACAAAGCCTTTTATACTGGCATCCTACAGACCTACAAGCCCATTGTCCCACACTAAGGACCTGTAAAGTAGCAAGATAACACTTTCCCTGCCCCCCGAAAATTTGGAGCTAATTCAAATTAATTGTTATTCAAACTGGATGTGTAATCAACTGCTCCTATTTTTTTTTTGATGCCAGGTAAAGCCCAGATATACCAAACATCTATTTTAAGTCTGTGGTTCTCCTTTATATGCTTTCTGTTTACAACCAACATATTTTTTAGAATGGTACTTCAGCTGCATCCCTGGCCTCTAGGGCTGAAAACAGACAACTGGCTTTATTCTCATTTGCGCATCTAAGCTGCTTACAGGTGTGAACCCCCAAACAAACAGTGCTTTACTCTGAGCTCAGTGCACTCTTGCATCAAGCAAAGCACATAACCAGAAGAGACACTGCGTCAATTTGACCCAGCTCGCCCAACATCTGTATAGATCAGGTGCTTCAGCGGGGCTTCTTGGCACTTTTATCTAATAGTTGATTGAATCGGCTTTTAGATAAAAGCATCAAAAAGCCCCGCTGAAGCACCTGATCTATACAGATGCTGGGGAGTCAGATCAAACTGATATGCTTCCTTTTCCTGTAAAGCGTTTCTTTTTCACGTCTGTCAGTAGCCCTCTTTCTCAGCAAATCCCATACCTTACAAACTGACAGGCCCATTGTCCCACATCAGGTACCTGCAAATTATTCAAATTAACACAGAACAATTGTAGCTAATTCAATTTAATTGCTACTTAAACCTACTATGTAAATGGCTGTACCACTCTGTTTTAATGCTAGTCATATCCCAGCCTAATCTGTATTAAACCACTCTCTGTTTTTAGCCTAATGAGCTGAGCCCCATTGCTACAGTTCTCTAGCTAGAGCACCATAAGGAAATGTATCCATAATTTGCAGCTTAATATAAATTAGACTTCAAAAGTAGGTGCAAGGTCTGGTATGCTATGTTATGTAGTAAGAGGTACATACACAAAAGAGAATCTCAAGCAACAAGGGACAAAGGCTACCTTATTTATATAGGAGGAATGTTAAAAAAATTAGAGAGACCTGGAGAACACAAGTGTGTATGACAGGCAGCACGAAAACAACTGGAAATAACACAGGAACACCTTACTGAAAGAGACCTCCTGGGTCAACATATCCATTCTCCTGCTATTGTAAACAATAGGAGTAGAAAGGATTAACAAACTGGTAATAGTGGGGGGAAGGGAAGCAGGAGTATCAAAGAGAATAAACTGAAAGAAACCGAGTTAACTAAGGAAAAGGAAAAAAAAAAAAAAAAAGGTAAAATGAAGGATTTATAGATTGAAAAAGGGGACATTATATGTCCAGGAAAACTAATAGGGCAAAAAAATCAGAGATGAAGATATATGTCAAGAGACACAGTAGAAAGTAAATAAAATCAAGATAAACAAATAAAATTACAGGTATGGGCAATATAAAATACAGCAACCAGTAAGCTGTGTGTAAAGAGTTCAGGTAAATTCCACTGGAACTAGCTATTGTACCTCGGCAATAGCCTCACTGAGTTGGTTTACATGATAACAAGAGTAAGATCCACATTCGTTAGGGCTGGATGTTGAACACTACAGAAAAATGCTAACTTTAGAGTTTGATTTTTATCATGAGGAACCAGCAACAAGGGTGCATATCACTATCATTTAGACATATTATGGTTTTTTCATGAACAGCTCCGATACATTTCTAATAAACTTTCGAATCTGGAAAAGAGCTAGATCTGAGCTCAGAGAGGTGTCTTTTGTTCATTTAGTGCAGTGGTGTCAAACACAGCCTACAGGCCAAATCCAGCTTACAGAGCCTCTCTGTCTGGCCCACCAGGTTACCAGAAGTTGTGGGGCACAGCCTGAAATAGAATGCAGGACCCTTCAGCTCCAGTGGCTATGGCCATCAGCAGCAAACTTGGATCACTACCACAGCTGCCTCTGGAACCTTGTTGTGCCTCCTGATCCTTGTTGTTGCCAAAGCCCTGCGTCTAGTATCCGACTGCTTCCAGCCCCTTGCCGTTGGGCTCCTTGCCACCTCTGGTCCCACCACCATCACCACTGCCGCAGTGGCAGGCACCAGAGGGATTCTGGATGAACTGTTTGGGACCCCATTTGGTTATGTTTGCCAGATAATTAAGGCTGGTAAAGAAACAGGAATCATTGGAAGTGGGAAAGAAAAGTACAGCTCAGCTCCAGGAATGAAGAGGAAGTTGAAACATATTCTATGTAGTGGCTCACTATGACTTTAAAAAGAGTTGGTGCTGAGGGGGACTGCATGCAATGGGCACTACCATGCATCTGTTTCAGATGGGCTGCACTAATCTTGTGGTAGGTTCACATCAGTATATTTGCCCAATGTGGGCCTTTTGTTTTATAGTCATGCTCAGTGTTGGCTGCATTTAATCAACTTCACAGTTTGTTTCCATTACTGAGCACATGCTGCTTTCAGCAGCAGTTTAACAGTAGATGTTGTATTTCATGAGGTTTGTATGTGAATGTAAGACGAGGAGTTCTCCCCTCCCCCGCTCCCCCACTGGACAGGATGGGGGAGACTCATCCTGTATTTGAGTAAAGATGGTAGTTTTGATTTAAAAAATCCCAAAATGCCTCAGCAACACTTATCAGCATTCATTAACTAGCATATTTCAACATTTTTTTAAAAAATATGCTAACCAGCTCAAATTTGACCCATGAACCTATAGCACATCACACCTAAGCTACAGGACTAGGACCAATTGCATCACGGGTATAAACAGATACCGCCAAATTAAATGGATCAGCCATGCTGGGGTACATCAGCTGATCCACTTAATTGGCAAAACACACATTGCCCACTGTCCCACCCACTGATCATGTGGGACAAGCAACATGCTCCCTGTTTATAGAGATGCACCCCTAGGGATCTTTAGGGAGTGTCTCTATAAATGGAGAAAGCTGGGTGGGCCCTCCTAGGGACCTGATCCTGCATGGGAATTCACAGGGAATTCAGCCCACAGGAGTACCTGCCCAGGGTGGCTGGAGAGTTATGGGCAGCTCTAGGCTGCCTCGTCTCATCCACCATAAAGCAAGATGTCCACCACAAAAAAGTGGCACAAATTATTAATGCCTTTGGTCACAGCTACAAACAAAGGTATTTGTGGTATGCCAAAAGGTCTGAACCTCTATTTGCTTTCATTTTGTGCTGTCATTAAAATTGTTATGGTGGCACAAAGGTGATGTCAGTTTCCAGCCTAGTTTATACCATTTACAAGTAACAATCATATCCTCTCAGCCACTGTTTATGTAAGATCAAAAAAACCCCAAAATCTTTGTCTGTAAAGAGACATTGCATTTGTCCCAAAAGAAAGCCTTTTGTCTTCAGATCCTATGTATATGCACATCCATTGTCCCATTGTTCAAGTACCTATGGAATATGCAGGATAAAAATATAATAGCTCTTTTTTCCCTGGGACACGGCATGTGTGTCTGTAGGGTTATTGCAGTTCCTGCAGGAGCAAGCCACCCAGGCTATGTGCTAACTCAGGCTGTGTCACTCGCCACCTACTGGCAAAGGAACAGAAATGCCATTTAGGAGAAACAGCTGTGCCATTCTTGTTCTGATACAGGTCAAAATCCAGGATAATCAAGGACATCTCAAATGAGATGTCTATTTACAATCTTTTATTCCATTTTCAGAAGATCAGCTTCCATTCCTCTGATCATCCCAGTAGTTCTTGCCTTCAGCTATTCAATTACAAATTCATCTTGCTTGAACAGAATACTGCAGGTTGATGGGAATCTCACCAATGTCTTGTGCAATAGTCTTCATATTTTCTTAC
>NW_017728913.1:9641788-9655829 GCF_001723895.1 Crocodylus porosus
TTTTTAAATCCTAATTAAATACACAGTACTTGAACTTGCATTTTAGATATACAATTGAAACTCTAAGCTTGACCTATGCAGACTCAATTAAACAGGTGTGTTAACATAGTTATTATTCCATATATGAAGACTTCCCAAAAATCAACAACATACTCCCTATATGTTAGTGTTGTTTTGCCCCTTAGAGAGCCCATAAAATGGCTGCTTCTTCACATCTAATGAGAGAAAGAGACTGGATATGATATTACTTTTTTTCAAAATTGTATTATTCCATTCCATTCTTGAACCACAGTAAATATTCTAGAGATGCTTAGGTACAAATAGCTGAATAAAGGTATAAAAATAATCCATATTTTTAAATAAGTAATGCAATCCTAATATGGAATTTGGCAAGGTGCAATAAAGGAGGGAAAGTCAAAACAAAGGTGGGAAATGTGAATGTGTTGTTCTGTTGTTGCCTTAAACATGTACTTTACTGGTTCTGTAAGTTACTATTTACATTCAAGAAAGCAAAATGCATTTTTATAATTACAGACATGCATCAAGATGATAGTACTGTATTAAAAGATGTCACTAAGCTATATTGTTTTGCATAAAGAAGACTGACTAAGAAGTGATATGGAGTAAGCGCTAAGTGTACCAGACTACTAAAGTAAAACCATCTCTTCCAAAACGTTTTAGATTCCTATTGTTATTTGCTAGTTTTCCTTCAGACTTGACCTCCCCTGAAGACATTAATTCAAATCATTCTAGGATACCTGCACAGCACCCAAATCTTCATAAAAAAAATCTATCTTTACCTTGGTGCAGAACTTCCCCAGGCTCCATGCTTGTCTGTCAGAATGTTGATAATTTTCTGTATTAGTTGGGTTGCAGTCACATGGTCCCGGTACTTAGCGGCTCTAATCAAATGATCACACATTTTTTCTTCTTCTCGTTTATCAGCAGAATACTGGGCGCACAGTGACTAAAAAAAAAAATTATTTTATTTATTTTATTGTTTTTACTATCTTGCACATTTACAATCATCCAACAGAGCTCCTTAAAGCACTTTTCAAAAAATGAGTTTGTCTTGCAAAATCCTTTGAGTAAGAATTATCTCCACTTTACAGATGTGCAAACTGAGGTGTAGAGCAATTGTCCATAGGACAGTAAGCCAATTGTCTACAGCTAAGTCAACTATAAAACCTGGGCCAGCCATATGCATTAACCATTACAACGTCCCCCCAAGCTATTTTTTTAAACATTACTAATGTGATAGCAAAATTAAACATTTAGGCACAACCAATTCCATCACACTTGAAGAATAAGAAAAGACTGTGATTATAACACACAAGGACAGATTTACAAAAGGAATTATATACCAGTTAAATGCCCAAAGCCTCCCAAATTCAATGGCCATTTAACTGCTATCTGTGTCAGCCTGAAATTGTAAAACCTAAGAAGAGATTTTCATATTCTCAGTACACAAGACCATATTGACACCTAACTGTTATTCACGTCTTCAAAGTAAAGCCTCACAAATAAAGAACACTAAATAGGTTGTTAGCTATTTAAGGTTGTTAACTACATGAAACTTCCTTCCCAAAATGTCAGCTGCAAAAAACTATCTAGATGTAAGACTGAGGCCACTTTTCACCTGTAGATATGGTTCTTTAGTTTATGGTTGTGTTACAATAGCAGGCTGTTACGGCAAAGCTAAACTTTCTTCTTTCTGTACCTTATCAGTTGCATAAAAATATTACATTTTTCACAGTCGTCAAACCTAACCATTAACAAGAACTAAATCACAAAAAATGAAAGGGTGAAGGATTCTTTGTTACAATATTTTTTTGTTCTTGCTGCTACTTTTGTTCCCCTTTGTGTTTCTTCTTTTAAAAAAGTTATTGATAATATACCACTCTTGAAAAGTAACAATTTACAGCCCTGGAGCCTGAAGCCAATTAAAATACAGATCAGATATAATTATGGATATAGGCAATGAAAGCTTCTCCCCATGTCAACACTTCCCATTTCTAATCTCAGTTTTCACCTGGCAATTCTACAGATAGTGTATGTCAGACAAAGCACTTCAGCCTTTGTCAATGATTGGATTATGTTATGACCAAGTTAGCAGAATGGATACAAATGTCTGGAAAAGAAAGCGAGAGAAAGAAAATGCCTTTTCATTGTGAAGGACAGACAATGAAGATGTTAGCACAATTGTTCTAAGTTTAGGTACTTGTTAAGTGATCACAACTTTCCTGACATAGAAAGCATTTTATGGAACTTTGTGCTATGATACCTACAAAGGATTAATTTTATCAGTCAATCGCCTTATCTGCAACAAGTATGAATAGAATTAAAAAGTATGGGGAAAAGCCCATGAGTAACAAATTCAACATAGTTTTTCAGACATTTTCATTGTCAAAATGAACTAATGGAAAAAAAGAAAAAAAATTAGAAACATCTTTCAGTTTTAACAATAAGATATACTGATTACAAACTTCCTTGTAAATGTTCCCTGCTATATTTCGAATATCCCCTGTTCCAGTTCTCAGAACAATGCTCACCTGATGAACAGAAATCCAGAAAGCGTGAAGCACAGGCAGCAGACTTTGCAGTTCAATGAAACATTATCAGGAATTGCCTTTTGTACTCCTAAACCCAGCATTCCACCATCCCCTCCCCATCAAAAAAATAAGATGGCTAAGTCATGACAAACACTACACAAGATTTTTATAGCTCTTTTTAAATATAGCCGTCTTCTCCAATACATTAACCTATCTTGCACCCATGACAATTTTGAATTCTCTTCACCAGCACTTTGTAAATGTTTGATAAGCTGTTATTTTTAAGTTGCTTGAAAGGGCAGAATTCTAAAAACAAGTGTCCAAGGTAAGCTAAGTAGTCAAATGTTTTAAAGTGCTCTTTAATGGATCCTCCTTTACAATTTGAACAGCAACTTTTCATATCTGACATAAAATCCATAGATATAAATCACATTAGAGGGTTATTCCTTCCCCATTATCAATCTCTGTCTCTTTATAGAACATTAAGGTCACATTTGACCTTAAAACATGATAAAATGGAAATCAAACTAGAATGTTTTGTAAAAGATATAATGAACTTGTACGTCTTTAAAAAAACTCTTTTTGATGCCATTTTGAATGCATTCTTTATTAAATACCAACAATGAATTTGGTGTGGAGACATGACTTTCATATGGAGAGAGCCCACAGGCATTTCCCTCCTCCTGACAACTTGCATGTACTTAAAAGAAAATGGCTTTAAACTGTCACACGATTAAAACTAGCAAGGAGTTGACTTTTCAGCAGAACAGCCTGATAGAGCTTTAAAATGAATGAGCTTGCAATCCCCCTAAATCCTGCTTGAAATTGATAGGCTTTAATATACGGCAACACCACAATTATGACATTACTCTAGGCAGGGATCTTAAGTGTAACAAGTTCATTAACAGTTTACATTATGTCAGTAAGACCTTGAAGCTGCTGGAGTTCTCTTAAGATGTTTGGCACCTGCTCACTTGTAGTTGCTAACATCTGAAATATTTCACCAGATTAGCGGGCTGTCAGGCCATCAACTACCAGATTGGTCTGAACAGTCTAGTGTTTTTCTAGATTACTTTAGTTTTAGAAATGTCAGCAGGGGGGAAATAAGGAAAGTGGGAGAGATGGTCTTAAAGAGAAAAAGGCCTTTGTTTGGCCACATAGTCCTGGGACAGCAGCCAGAACCACAGTTGCAGATACAAGATATATTTTCAAACCCTGGGAGTACCCTGGCCAAAGAGAGGCTATTGGCAGGTCTATATCAGAGTTTGGAACAGCCTCACATGCAGTTACACCCTTTAAACAGTTCAACACTTCAAAATTTTAGTTTCGATTTGGGCTAAGTTCCAAATGCAGAAATGTTTCTCTCGAGTTGTCTATGCCAAATTATTTACCATAGAGTCCTTTAAAATCATCCAAAAAGAGTGCTAGCAGGTCCCCCAAAAGTAACAAATTTCACATTTCAAACCTAAGTGGAAAGAGGGAATGAGGTCAAATAAGCAGAAAAGGGTAAAACATAGCAAAGTATTAGGTATCTTATCTTCCCTAGATTCAGTTTGATGTTAGCCTGAGTCTTCTTGAATGTCTTCCTTACAGTCAATTTGTACACTACTTAATGCAAAACTGATTAAAATAAAAATGACTGATATTAAATCTGTTCTTCATTGAATAAAATCATTTTAAAATAGATGGTTAACTTCAATGCTAAAACTATGGTTTTCCTTTTATTTAAAAGTCTTGGTTTGCCTTTATACCTTTACTTATTCTCTATACTTCACTTACAGAATCACTGTAAACATGGCAGTAATTTCCCTTTTGCTTTAGACAGAGTTTTTGTTCCTTGCCAACATAACTATTCTAAATTGTCTACTCTTCTACCAAGTACTCTTTTTTTCTCTGTTGCAGTTTGTTTCAGCAAGCCTGTTAAGCCTCTACAACTAAATTAGTTTTATTTCCCACTGATTCTTACTAAGGTTGATAGTACATAATTCCTGTTCTCAGTCAGATTAAAAAAACTGGAAGAATTAGTAAATCATCGCTCATCCTAAAAAAGAGTAGATAACTGATATTCAGTGTGGCAGCTGTAATCTAGCCTGTTTAAATCTTAGAACCTGGCCAGAAAATGGTTCCTTTGGTGAAAATCCAGACTAAGACAGTAGTATAAATTAAAAGCAATGTACCTCCCCCAGGTGTACATTCCCTCAAAAACTATTATTCGTACTATTTGCAGTAAATGAGCTTCCCCTGATTTTCAACTTCATATTATCCTATGTAAAGTACTGTAGAAAACATTTTTCAAAGAGTTTAAACAGACGGAAAAAGCAAGTAACTATATTTTCCTGTTGAACTTTAGGACTGGACTAAATCACATATTCTCAAGTATGACATGCCATTTGAGACCCAATGAAATTGCTATTCTGAAGGATGATAGGAGAGGTACTATATGCCTCACCTCATACATCTGTTCAACTTGCAACTAGAAAATAAAGAATTTATCTGTCAGGGACAAGAACCATCTAGGATAATTGTCAATAGGCAATGAGAACAGGGGTAGGCAACATTGCCACACAAAGCCATGTGACTATTTCAAAGATTTACTATTTTAAAAAAACACCATGCATCAACAGCCAAAATTCAATCACCAATCAGTGGTAGACCAACAAATATGCTACTTGAAAAAGCAGCTATTTCGGAAGTCATGAATACTATATTTACTTGAATCCAAGACAAGATACTTCCCCCACCTTAACATACAGGAAAGCCTCTGATCTTACATTCACATACAAGCAAGGGGTCAGACCAGGGAGAAGCAGCTGTGGCTGCAATTCCAAATCTGACCCCTTGTCACCTGTCTCTCTTAGCCTTTGCTCCCAATATTTGTTCCCTACCACCCCTGCTTACTTGTCCTCTGTAGCTCTGGCAGAAAGCGCAGAGCATGTGCTGCCTCCGGCCCCAGTCCAGCCACATAGACGTGGTGGTGGCAGCTCTGACCCCAGCTCCAGGGCTGGAGCAGAAGCTGCTGTATGGCTAGGCTGGGGCTGGAGGCAGCATCTGCTCTGTGCTCCCTACCCCAGGACAGAGCAGGATCCAACAGAGCCAGAGACAGAGCTGTGATGGGAACATAAGTGGTGGTGTCAGCAGGGGGAGAGGTGGGGGGGAGGGGCAAGTGATGAGGAGGGGCAAGCGGGAGGAGTGGAAGGGGTGGCAGGCAGCAGGGGGTACAGGCACTGCAGTGGGTGGCAGGGGTAAGGCCACACTTGATTCCCCAGCCACCAGCTCCTCTGCTGCTGCTTGCCCTACTGTAGCAGTGAGGGGATGCATTTAAGATATATATATTCAAAAATATATTCTAAACATGGAAAATGATAGCATATTTATACATTTTCCATGTGTAGAATCTAATTATTTGAGGTTGTCTTAACTCAAAAGTCGCACTGATTTTGGATAAATATGGTAATACTCAAATTATCTATTATGCTTAAATTTTTTTCTGAAAAGAAAAATCTAACTTTATAATTCAAGATGAAAATGTTCAAAGTCAGATTGGTTGTAAAGTTTCTTTAAAAAAAGTAAAAATGATAAAATTCATTAGATATCTACTTCCTCGGTTCTACTGGATGACATACTATAATGTGTGCAATATGTGTGCCACAGAGTTCTGATGTGGTCATAGGCAAGATGACATGTAACAATGCAACTGAATCAGGGCTTTCCATTTCCACGCTTCAAACAGTACTTTGTTTTGAGTGGTAGGTTTAGGAAAAGGCCCAATGTAAGAAGACCGCAGAGATGCTGAGGAGAGGATTTTAGGATGAAGCAAGGGCATATGAGGGGAGAAAATGGAAAAAAAGTTTATTCTGTTTGCAGAAAGACTGTTGCCAACAACTGTCATGGTGAATCTGTCCAGCTTCCCTGCCTGCCCCTACTTCAGTGGAGAATGAGATTCTCTGATATTTTAATAAGATAACCTCAGGCTCCGTTTATAGAACAATATGTGAAACAGAGCTGAAAGTAAAACACTTTATGTACACATTAACATATGAACCACTACAGTTTCTAAAACAATGTATAATATTGCACAACCTACTTCTGAGTTTAATACTATTTGATAGCAGATAGGATTTTTTTTAAATACAATTTTTTCAGTCTATTGTCTGAACTTCAAATTTCCACAGAGCTTTCACTAAGCATTTTGAAGTATGCCAGTCTCTTTGCTTAATTTGACTCAAAATTACTGGTATCATGAACAGCCTGTCCCAGAGGGTGTCATTTAAGAGGAAAAGTCATCCAGGAGACAACGGAGTCTCGTGCTGCTAATGCAAATTTCCTTCAAATAAGGACATTTTAGTAAATGAAGGAACTCCTCACAATCTTCCACTTTCAAGGATCTTTGCACTTGACCCCTGACCTCAGGTTTAAAGTCTGGACTAAAAAAAATGCTACCCAGGGAAATCTTACAAAGACTCCTGAATAAGACTTAGAAAAATGAAAGCTTAAAACCTCAATAGCGAACAAAAGTCAACCAATGACAATGTCTGACAGCCACCTTCAATTCTGAAGTGATGCTTCTGTCATACAACGACTCAAAGTATTGATTTCTCTCAGCATGAAAAAAGCCTAAGCCAATGAAATAGATATAGCATCATCCCCCCGATAATAGCCATCAAGGTTAACACAGGCAGAACACTTATCAAAGTATCTCTTCTATTTCTTCTTGTTTTAATGGACTGAATACAATGTGATGGCTTCTTGTCTGCACAACCTACAGTTTCCAAACCTCATTTATCCATCCTTTATACTGATTTGGAGATTAAGAAAAAAATCTGCATCTAAATTAACTGTCTCTTGTTATAAATTTGTTCCAGAAGACCCTTATAATTTCACAGTCAAGCAGTTCTCTAAGAAATATATATAATGCATGCTTTTAATATGAAAAATGAATCTTAAGACAGAAAAAAATGCAATCTATTCATGACAAAATTCTCAGAGACAGAAAGAACAGGCCAGATGCAGATTAGTAAAAAGATGAGCAAGACTAGAAAAACCCTAATGCAGGCAGCCGTTAGGGCTAGCAATGAAAAGAAATGGCTGGAATTCTCAAGAGATTTCTGGTTCAGCCCTGATTAAAAGCAATTGCTTTCTCTACAGCCTTGGGTAAGCAACACAATATTACATGTTAGTAAACTCAACAACAAACTGGGTAAGTGCAGAACCTTAATGGAAGTTACATGATGCATGCCAGCAGAACTTAGTAGGGTAAATAAAGTCATCAAAACCAAGAAAAGTTGAAGCAGATATTAAAATGAGTGGCTCAGCTCTGAGTGATAGAAAACATATGACTGTAATGGTTGTAGCTAGTAGTGACCAGTTACAAATTAGATTACTTGTCCCTTCCTTCCCCCCTCCTCTCTGTAACATCTCCATTCCCTTTTTAATTTCTACTACTGCAACATCCTTTGGTCTGATCTACCTCATTATTATTTGTAGGGCAGTAGTTCTTTCAGGCTGCATATAAAGATCAGGCTTGTGCCTACATACATCTTACTGCATCATTCCTCCCAGAATTCTCTTATTAAAACACTGTTCTTCCAATGCTAGGAATGTGTTCAGCCCTGTTCCAGGTCCTTTCACTGGCACCCCAAATAAAATTCAAGCTCCTTATTCTCCTCTTCAAAGTCTTTCACAAATTCACTCTTACTTATATGGACTTTAATTTCTATCCTGGCATAATTGACCCTCAGGCCTGAATGCCCCTTGCTCTGTATAGTTGGCCCATCTCTCTGTCTGCACTTGCCTTCATGTTGTCTTTTACAGAGGAAATTTCCTTATTGACTCCTGCACGTTAGATTGAATCTGCAAAAACATTTCCAGGTGGACACTTTCTCTGGTGTTTGCATCTTTGCATTGTTTATGTTTTAAAATAGGCTACCAACTTGATGCAAGTCAAGAGCCTGAAGGTCCACCTCCAGCATGTAGAACCATCAGAATTATCTACCAATGTCAGGCACTAGACTTAAATCTCATTAGTTGTGAACATTGAGAGTACTCTTCCAGGAGATTCCTGCCTCATTCTCTAAACCCCTTCAGACTTATGCAAACAAGACTGTTATACACAGTGAAAAGCCTTCTTCATTCCCTGCATATTACCCATTCTGTGGATGAGATAGGGGAATTATATTCAATAAATAAATAAATAAATAAAATGTGATCATTAAAAAGACTACCTGATAATCCACATGCACAAAACAGCTAAATTAAAGGTTACACCAGCCCACTTAATTCTGGTATGTCACAACTTCTGAGTGTTTGACTTTCCAACCCTACCAGTCCTCTAAATAAGTAATACTTTAAGTAGTATCATAAGTTTTTAAAAAGCTAACTGAAGGACAAATTTCACTTTATAGAATATACTGACTGGTATGGGCACATGGGTGGATAAAGGAAGGTCGGGGGCAGCCAACGTACCCCAAAACAAAGTACCAACACACACTTCCAAGGCACCTTGTTGAGATACCATACTGAGATGCTCTGTGCACCCCAATGTGGACTGTTGATTCCATGTGGGACTGTTGATTAGCTTTACCGAGCAGCAGAACTAAACTGACAATGACTACAGTGCTGCCATACTGGAACTAAAATGTATAGAGAACTAGCTCAGATAGCTCTGCAGCATGACTGGCAAGACAACCATGAGACAGGTGGGTGACGGGATCATATGAGAAATGGGTCAGAGGTAACACATAAAGCTTTTGTGTTTGTCTCCAAATTAACATGTGGACCTCTCCATTTCTGGTTCCCTGTTTGCTACATTAGTTTAGTAAGTTTACTTTACAATTCTGTGTTGGAAACTGCTCAACTATGTTAACTTTCATATTTACAGCTGATCTTTCTGAACAGCTCCCAAGACTATAGGAGGAGAGAAGGGAGGGAGAGTAGAGCAAGTGATCATACTACAAGAGGCAAAGACTTTTTGGGGAGACACAGGAATCAATCCATCATTCTATACAACCAACAGAAAAATAAAACAAGCACACATTCCATTCCTGTGCAATATTTGTAAATATCTCTGAACAATACTTCTTGTAGAACTAAAATTTTATTTAGAATTAGACAGATCTCAGTACTAAGATATTACATAAGTTATGGATATGAATATCAGAATGGTTATCCATAGTACAAGAGGAAACTGCCATCCATCTTTCACCAACTACTAGCTTCTGCTCCAGGAGTTATTTTGGCTGGCTTAAAGTTAATTAGTCTGGGACCATCCAGCTTCTCTAACTTGAAGCTCTGACTGCCCTCCTAGGCACATGCCCTCAGCAATACAAATAACTCTCCACTGCTAAACAGGACAAACTATTTTCTAACCCCAAATCATTTTCCTCCATGTACTTAGAAACATCATTTCACAGTGTGTGACATGATGACTCTGTGTCCAGCTGTATCTGGAGAAAGTTTGGATTAGTTTTTAAGAGTTTCAAATCTGAAAAAGCATTAGGGGCTTTGGTTTCCTGTCAGAGGGACTTTCAAATGGTTGTCAGGAACCTCTGAGGGGAGATAAAAGAAAAGATAAAGGATTAGACAGGATTTATTCAAAGGGCCATTTATAATATAACATGCTCGGCTGTGCTGACCTGTAACTATCCTCTCATTCCTTACCTGCTTTCAGAGTTATGATAAACATAACTGAGACAATATTGGGGAGATTTAATCTTTGTAAGAGTAGATTTAAAAATATATATATTTCTATTTAGGAAGAAACAGACAAAAATATGGAGGAAAGAAAAAATAAAACAGGACAGTGGGGTAGGGGCTGTAAGAAAAGGCCTGACCTGTTTTGGTAGCGTATTGACTCCATGGCTAGGGACAGAAACTACACATAAACCAGTTTAAGTAATCAGAAACCAGTTCCAATCTGTAACACAACAGAAGTTCAGTGCACATAAACCATTTTCAAAATGCCTGAAACTAATTTAAGATAAACCTGAATGGATGTAGTATCAGACTTAACTAATTTAGGTTAACTCTATTTCAGAGTATCATAGTATCACAGTAATTAGGGTCAGAAGGGACCTAAACATATCATCAGATCCGATCCCCTGCCCCAGGCAGGAATGGGTGCTGGGGTCATATCACCCCAGCCAAATATCTGTCCAGCCTCCTCTTGAAGATCCCCAAGGTAGGAGAGAGTACCACCTCACTTGAGAGCCCATTCCAGAGCTTGACAGCCCTAACTGTAAAGTAATTGTCTCCTGATGTCCAGCCTGAACCTTCTCTCTAACAATTTGTGGCCATTATTCCTAGCAACCACAGGTGGTGCCTGGTGGAATAGAGCCTCCCCCAATTCCTGCTGGTCCCCCAGTGAGTTTGTAAATGGCCACCAGATCCCCCCCTCAGCCTTCTCTTGTGGAGAAGAGCCTTTAGCCTCTCTTCACAGGGCCTGCCCTGCTGCCCCTTGACCATGCAAGTGGCCCTCCTCTGGACCCTCTCAATGCTAGTCACATCCCTCTTGAAGTGCGGCACCCAGAACTAGACACAGTGCTCCAACTGTGGCCTGACCAACACCGCATAGAGGGGAAGGATCACCTCCCTGGACCTGCTTGTGATGCATCTGTAGATGCACGACAAGGTGTGGTTAGTCAACAATGACTCCAAGATCCCTTTCTACCACCATGTTGACAAGAAGGGTGTTCCCCAGCCTATAGGTATGGTGCTGGTTTCTTCTCACAAGATGCAGTACCTTGCACTTGTCTGCACTGAATTCCACCCTATTCTCATCCACCCACCTCTATAATTTGTCTAGATTTAGCTGGATTCTGTCCCTCCCCTCAAGCGTGCCCACCTTGCCCCACAACTTGGTGTCATCAGGGAATTTAGACTTCGTGCATTCCACACCCACATCCAGATCACTGATAAAGATGTTGAACAGTACAGGCCCCAGGACTGAGCCCTAGGGAATTCCACTGCCCACATCCCTCCAGGTCGAAAATGACCTGTCCACCACCACACTCTGGGTGTGACCATCTAGCCAATTTGCCACCCATCTGACTGTGTAGGCATCAATGCCGCAGTCACCAAGTTTTTTTAAGAGAATGTGGCAGCAAACCATGTCAAAGGCCTTCTTAAAGCCTAGGAAGTTTTTTGAACTTCTGCCCCAGCCTCCCTCCAGATTCAAGTTAACTCACAGTCCCCCAGCATTCCAAGATACTTTGCACCTCCCTTGCAGGGTGGATGGACTAGTCTTGGCTCAAGCTGTCTGTTCCAGCTGAGCAAGATGGTGTGATCTAGCATCCCCCCAGCTTCTGGCTTAGGCCACTGCAGGCATGTGGTTGCATTTCTAAAATCAAAGGTATACGAATGTCTGTTCACTTCCTTATTAGTTCAATCTATGCAACTTGGAGAAACCTGCAAAGATTGAATCAGTTCAGCCTTAGGCTTTTTGACTCCCTGTAATTAGCCTATAGAATATGTAAGTAAAACCTGTAGAAGATAAAAGCCGAAGGATTTGCATAAGATCCCACAATACTTGTAGACATTCAGCATGAATTGTGAAACTTTTTTGTAGTAGAAGGACTGGGTTTTTGAATGACTACTTACCAGGATAAGAAGCAAGGAATTGTGGGAGATATCTTTCATTGGACCAACTGTATAATTTAAAAGATATCACCCACAAAAATCTTTGCTTCACATTTTTCTTGGGTCATCATGGCTACAATATCACTCCAACAATATACCCAATTGAAGTTTTTTATTTGCAGTATGTATATTGAATACATACATGCTCCAACATCCCCCAGCTTCTGGCCTGGGCCACTGCAGGCATGTAACTGCATTACCGGAATCAAAAGTGAATGTCTGTTCACTTGCTTATCAGTTCAATCTACACAAATTAAACCAACCTACAAAGACTGAATCAATTCAGCCTCATGTTTTTTGACTGTCTGTACTTAGCTTGTATGTTTGGAAATGTAAGTGGTCATAAGCATTATGTAATTGATGATTTATTTCAGTATTTATGCCAATAGCCTACATTTTCACATTTCATTCCAACTAATATGAATCTGAACTGGGCAGATCCTGATTTGTTTCTGCTTCTAATGCATTGACATAATGTTTCAATTTCAGCGCAACAGAGAAATAGAAAAACTAAACAGCTTTTTATTTATATAACAGTGCCCAACATCCTTAACAAAAAATAATCAAATTTGGACCTATACCTTCTTGACAGAACGTGCTTTAAAAAAAAAAAAAGATCCAAAACTGATGTAAACACAAGTAATATTGCCAAAATACACCTTAAGAGAGACATTGAGAAATTTTTTCACTGGGAAAGAAATTGCAGTGGACTGTGTGTGTAAAATTAGAATATTCAGACTTTAAAGCTCTGTTCTAAACTACCATGAATGGGGTCTTTCCTCTAAGAATACAGTACAAAAAACTAAGTAGTCACACAATAGAAATGGTCCTTAACAGTTTTAAACTCTTCTAAACTGGGTAGCAGGAGCTAAATTCAATCTACCTTCAAAATCAATAAATAAGAGCCTTTAAATGCAGTTATCTGCATAAAGATACGGGTATGAGACAAAAGCATTCCATGAACTTAAAAAAAATGCTGAATCTTTAAGGTACTGAAATTCATGTCAAAGTAAAGCTCTGAAGTTCTTGTCAGGTGTGATCTTTTCTTACAGTAATGGAAATGTGTTTTTACTGGCCAGTGGAACTCCACTGTTGCTACAGTAGATGTAAACCAGGTTCATAAATGTCTACATACAAGTAGAGTAGAAAAAATCAGATGCCTAAAAATGGTGCAATTCTGTATAGTTCCATATCACTAACTTTTTCATTAAAATTTTAAAAATTAATTTTAATTATAACTATGCTGAAGTTTCAATTGTGAAAATTAATAGCCTAGCAGTATGGGAAAACCTCCTACTTCTCAACAAGAATCTGGGATTTGCTGCAACTGCTAGCTAACTTCCTTTCTACTGGCAATATAGTTAAGAATGCACAAGGAGAAGATGCAGTACAGCATTATGTAAATAAATTTTATATTAATAGCACATCATGTAGACAGGTGATATCCATCTGACACACTGCAATCTGCATTATAAACTGCACCAGACTCTGTTACATTCTACATTCCAAATTTGAGTGGTTCTGAACACCTGAGACTCAAAACCAACTTGCCAGAAAAACATTCCTTTCTCTTCCCCGCAATGAAGACATGAGATTTCTCTACAATGTAAGAAATGCTTTGTAAGTACTCTGTCCTGGATAAGCAACTGATTTAAATCCCATACCATGTGACCAGTTAGACAAGATCCAATTCTTTTCAAGGCTATTATTTCTAACCTGGCAAACGACAAAATAGTGATTTAGCAATTCGTGATAGATTTCATAGATTTCGTAGACATTAGGGCTGGAAGGGACCTCGGGAGATCATCGAGTCCAGCCCCCTGCCCAAAGGGCAGGAAGTCAGCTGGGGTCATAGG
>NW_017728913.1:9656927-9735567 GCF_001723895.1 Crocodylus porosus
GAGGGGTCACCATGGCTTGAAATGCTGTTGACTGGAGGGGCTCAGACCAATGAACTATATAGTAAATCATGAGCCTTTTGGCTGTGGACTAATACCATGCATAGTTTATACTAGATGTAAGTAGGTGCCAAAGGGCTATTCAGAAGTGTGTTTATGGACCATCTGTGTTAAAACTTTTCACAGTTTTAAAAAAGGTACTATGCATCAATTCTGGATAAACTAAATTTATGGGTAGTATATGCAAATTGCTATAGCCATGTTTAATTTCAAGGTTATTGTTTTCAAATTTGCTCCTCACTTCCATGTGCTCAGGGAGAACAAGGTCTGACAGAAAGGAGAGTAGGAAAGGACTGCCTGGGGGATGTTGAGGGGAAGCAGAGAGCAAAGGAGCTACTTCTCCCTTTCCCCCCATCCGATTTATTTTCCCTGCTGTAGCAATGGGAGAGGGACAAATTCACAGCAAACTCCAATAATTAGATTCTATACCTGGAAAATTGTAACAAATGTATATATTTTTCATATAGAGAAATCCCAATTATTGGGAGGTTGTCTTGTTATTTGAGAAAATATGGTAATATAGACTTCAGCTACCATAAACAATTTTTATGTGGAATGCACTGACATGCACATGTTTTCACCCTGTCGAAAAATTTAAGCAATGAGAGTGATCCCACTGGAACCCTCATGCTGACCACAGGTAGCAACACTGCTCACCTTTTCTCTGCAAGTGGTCAATGGACCACCCTTATTAATTCCTAATAGGGAAATCTCCAGTATCACTTATGGTAACACTAGCAGAACTTCCTCTCCCATCCCTCTGTCTCTGCACCAATACATTCATTAGGCTAAAAAAATGTATCTTCTGCTGATAGTAAGAAGCTTCCTAAACACTAAAATTGCTTCTACCACTTCAGTCTCTGTGCATGTCTAACTTCCAAGCACCAAGCTTTCAAACAGAGCATACTAGAAGCCAATGAAGAATGGAACCTATGGTAATGTATCTAGAACCAAGATGACAAACTTTTTTTGGGCAGGAAAATCAGCTCTAAATACCAGATTCTATGGTATTACAACCATTTCCAGCCACTTTCTTCAGCTCTGATTTTCCAGAGGACCGGGGGTGGGGAAGGGTGGACACACAGACACAGAGGGGGAGGAAACTCCACTCTCCCCACCAATGTTATCCTGAAAGAGATGGTTCTATTAAAATAAGATAAGACTTAACATTGTTTTAACATCCAGAAAGTTCCAATGCTATTTCTGAATGCCTAGGTTTGGCACAAAAAAATGGAAAAAGCAAATCTCCTATGACATACTGATGGAAACATTTACCACCCTAATAAAAAACTCTGGCGTACATATCCTGCAATAAGGTTCATGACTCCTCAAATAAGATACAATCAAGAACCTATGACCCAGACCACATTCTTTGTGTCCCTAGAGTGCTCCTCATCCTGAAAGACTAACATCTGTGGCCATGATTTTGGATTGTGAAAAGATTATGCTAACATCACAAGAACTCAGTCACTGGATGATTTACTTGCCTTTGCCTCTTTTTGGTTAGTACTTCCAGATATAGGAGAAATTCCTGAAATTCTTGTGAAAGGCATAATCACAGCGCACAAGACCAAAAGACCTGTGAAATTCAGATAAAGAGATGACAAGATAACTCACTGGAAGCTAATGACACCAAGATTTTTCTACAGTGAGAAAACTCTAGCTTTGTGTCTGTCTTGACTTGTTAGTGTATTGTCCATAAGGAATAACAATTTAAATATGTCACAAGCCTCAGGGTTTGTACAATAATCTTACTTTCTGTCAGGTTGCAGTCTTGAACCTGGGGTCTTGGCTTGGCCAACAGAGCCACTCATCCGGACCTTCCACCTCATGGTTGACCACCCAGACTGGGCAAAGCTGGCCTGATGCCTCCAGCAGAGCCTAACCTTCTGCCTATCCCCATCACTGGAGTGGCTAGTTAGGGTCTACTGACCCTCTACTTACCCCATATAAACCTCTGTACAGGAACTGGAAATGTTTAGGCACCAGGGCTCAATCTGAATTGAGACTACTTCATTGTTCTCTCTGGCTTGCTCTTAGCTCCACTCTCCATTTGATCTCCAAGATTCTTGACTCTGCTTGCCCTTGGACTTGGCTCTCTGTTTGATCTTCCAGTTTTGTTTTGTTTTTTTACTTGCCTCACTCTTAGACACTGCTCTCAGATTCACCTCTTGGGTTTCTAACCTGTTTCAACCTCAGCACCTCAACCCCCAAGTGGCCCAGACCTGGCTGCCCACATCCTGATGTGACACATACTATGCAGCCAATCAAGGAAAGCAGTTACACTACTTTATTGCCATTAACTCTAGAAAGTAAGATCCCTATTTAGGATAATCCAATACTCTGTCACAGATTCACCCCAAAAACAAGTTCCCTTTAAGGTTCACCACGTGGCATATGTGGACATTCTCCCAAATTGGATTTATTCTGGTATTTGGTATCTATTTATAGCCAGTATTAAGCTGAGTTCAGTTTTAGCATTTTATGTAGTCTGCATGTGTTACAGCATTTGATATAAATGTACTTTTTAAATTTCATGATTAACTGGAAGCTATGGGATTAAGATATTTAGCACACACCCACAGGCTATCCAGTTGGTATGCATCTTGGGTCAAACAGGGTGGTGACAGTATGTAGTTGAAAAAAAAATAGCTGTTGTAATTATTGGGGTAGTTAGCTCTTCTCACACCAAGTAGAGACCCCAAGTGCTAGGTTAGACAGAATGGTGACAAAGGGTATTCATGAAACAACAGCTATTCTCATTAAGAATAGCTCATAAGATCATGTTTATGCTTCGTTTGGATTGAAAAAAAAAATGGCCAATTGGCCCAAAAGCTTTTGTCTGGGAAGGGGAATGAACAAAAGTGAAGGTACCCCCTTCAATCACATCCAGATGGCAAGAGGAAGCTCATCCACACAATATTCTCTCTCCCCAGAAACTAAAGGGAGATGTCAAAGTATGTGCCTTAGAACCGGTATGGGTGCAGCAAATCCTTAAGGAAGAAGGAAGTTTTCTGGCCCAGATTTATGGAATCCATCTAGGGCTCAGCTGGGACAAGCTGAAGGAGTCTTTTAGCTGGCAAGACACTAGCTAAGAGAAGCCATCTGCAGGAAAATCACTAGTCAGAAAGGATTATTCTAGCGATGTTTCTAAATAGAGAAGCAGGGTGAGAACTTGTATTTTTGACCTTTTACTTTTCTCTTATCTGTTTCTCAAACTATAATTTCTTTTTCTTGTATGTCTTTTTTCCTGGAATAAATCCGTTTTCCTGTTTTGCCTTACCGATCATCTGTGGCAAGCATGATCCCACAGTGATTGATGTTTCAGGTATTCCCTTTTCCTCAGAAGAGGAGATCTGTTTTCTTTTTGCAAACCTAGGGTGATAACCCCAAAGAATGGCAGAGCTTCCTCCACTGGAGCTGCAAAGGTCTAGTACAGAGTGAGGGAGATTAAGCTCATCTAGGGGTGAGAAATCATCCCAGGAGCAATATCTGGTATATCCCCTAAAATATGCAGCACAACAGAGGGGAGAAGCTTGGTTTCTGGGGTCACCCCAATGTTTTATCAGCATAGGGTTTGTCACACCCTCCCCTTTGTTCCCTCCTGGTCTTACCATTTTTTGCATTTGGACGGAGGATGAAGGAAGAACATGGAAACCTCCTAAGAATCTTGTTAAGCAATCTTCCCAATAACCATCTGTTAGAATTCTACTGGAATTCAGTATTTAAAAAATGAAATGTCTTACAACTTATCCACAAGAGGAAAAAATGGGGACACCCTGAACACTGGCACTCTTCAGTATCAGGCATATCATTGGAAAAGAAGTAAACAGGAATATTTTGAGAGAACCCAGACTTTCTAATCTAGGAAAAAGGAGTATCCTTAAGGATGATGAATTCCCTGACAAATGATTGGGTTATTAATTTAAGAATGAAGGATAAGACTCTAGAACTTGGAACTGGCCTAGGGGCAGATGGCAGAGGGACTGAGCGGTTTTGGGATTTGACCCTGCAGTGAACTTTGATCAATCGGTAGAGAGGAAAGCTGAGGATCTTGCAATTCATTTGGCTTTCTCCCCTGACAGTGAGGATCTGTAGGTTGGGACCAGTCATAGCAGAGTTTCCTTTTTTGTGGCCAAATTGTCTCTTGATGCATCTTTTGGCCTTTTATTTGGTTGGCTAGCTCGGAGAGGGAAGATTAATAGGCCATTTCATTCTGAAAATAATCCCTGAAAAACATCGGTTTGGATGAAGAAAAGGAGGAGGAAGAACATGGCTCATTGATACTATATATAAACAAAAAAAATTTTTGAAAGCCACCATGGTTATGTATAAGGTAGAAAGCCTGTAACCATTATTTGCATAAATAAAATATATTTTGTGGAGTCTGCGAGGACATTGAACTCATGTTTTCGGCCAAACCAAAGACTTTACCCATTCCTTTAGAGTGCCAGTCTACTTTACAGACTAACAACTTGTGCTAAATTGGGGCATAGGGAGGGACTTACAGTGGATCAGTTGATGCATGGTAACAGTTTAATTTGTGCACTCCTATCCTGTAGAAAGTAGAAGCTGAACTGGAACAAATTTACCCCTGATTGGAACATCTGAACAATGCTAATTTTCTAAATGCTGAGCTAAAAAGTTACTCTTTA
This sequence comes from Crocodylus porosus, assembly GCF_001723895.1. NCBI lineage: Eukaryota > Metazoa > Chordata > Crocodylia > Crocodylidae > Crocodylus > Crocodylus porosus. The sequence goes on from NW_017728913.1 coordinate 9,661,640, forward strand.
AGTTATATATCCCTTTGCACCCCATCGATCTACACTCACAGCAGACACTACATGTTACTGTGGTGGGAGCAGAACATGCTTTGGGAAGACCTGAGCCTACAGCCCTTAAAAAGAGAGAGGAGACCAGCTCACTAACTATATTTAGAGCATAGGCAAAGTTCAAGATTTTGCACAAGATTTCGCACAAGATTTCACTTATAGCATACCTCACAAAGGATGACAAAGAATATTTTTTCTTAAACATGTTTGAGGAAGAGAATAACAATTTTGTATTCATCGTCTAGATTCTGTCATGATGGTCACCTCATGTCTAAGAAAGCATTTCAGCATGGAATGGATCATGCTTTTTTCCTTCTAGCCAAAGTACTCCTGCTGTGACTCCAAGTGAAAAATATGATTTTTTGTTTTTAAAAAGTTCCATAAACATTGGTAATGTCTGCATGTATCAAGCTTTATTATGTCAAACTACAGAGTATCTAGAAAGACAAGTCTAGATGTCTCAGTTTTAACATCAGAGTGTCTATGTTCATAATAATTTGGTCACAATGAAATTGATAGAGAAGTTGCATATCATCTGTGCTTTCACTGAACCAAATGGGAATAGATTAGAAAATTTCTAAGTGATTTCTGGCATACTGTATAGCTGCAATAGTCTTACACAGATGAGACATTCTCTGGTTTTAGGATTCATTCTGGCGTGTTTTGGGGAGTGGATTTCAATTTGGACATGTAAAGGAAAATGTTCTTCCCTTCCATCCTATGAATGTCTGGAGGGCATGAAAGATATGCATGCTTTAAAGGAAGCAGCCATGTAAATAGTAACGTTCCTTAGTTATTTAAATATTAACTAAGTTGGTTTATATGTTTTTTACTTTTATGCAGTTCTACTTAGTATGCTGTTAAAAGAAGGGAAATATTCAAACAGTTACATACTTCATGGGGTAGGCAGTTACTGTCCAAATGTTTATATTATTTAATTAGCTTCTAGGTTTATCTCATTGAAAAAAACTCATCCCCAATATTTTAGCTAACAAGTATCTAAATATCACGTAGAAAGACCAATCATATGATCCAGTTTACTGTTATACATAACTACAAGGATTTCATTTGAAATCTACCAATAGTTAAACAATTTGGGCCATGCCAGAACAGCCAAAAATCACCTCCTCATACTCAGCATTTGCAGTCAAAGAGTTTTAACTATGAAAAGTCAAGCAAATTATATTAAGAATACAGAAAGGAAATAGATGGGAAAAAATACAACTGTGTGTCGAAAACACTAGTTTTGTGACATCCTTCTTCACCCCCTGCCCTAAAAAGTCTCTCATATAAAAACAGTACTTTTAAAAATGAAATTGTATTTAGAGAAACAGCCATAGCTACTGGATAGCTGCCAAATGAATCTGGACCACAAGTAACACTAGATTGAAAGGTTTTGATCCAACACAACACCATGTTTAACAAGCAGCTGCATATTTCATCCTTAATGAAGGCCTGGAAAGGAGAGTTCATTTTATGCTAGATGCAGGTATCAAAGCAGACCTCACAATGCAGCAGAGGCGCATCATCTAAGGATCTTTTTCACATTAAGAATCCTATTAGAAGGAAAACACTAAAAGGTAATTGAATTTCCCTCAGTTATCTTCATCTCTGTCAGCTCCTGCTACAATAACTTACTCTCCAGAGCAGAGATAACTCAATTCTGTCCAGCAAGCATATGTTATGAATCTCCAAAGCAAACTTGTCTAAATCATTCTGGTCTTCTATCAAGGTTGGCTGTGGATATGAACTCTGACAGAAAGCAAACAAATTTATTTTTATCTTTTCAATAATTCACTTCCTTATATTTTGATGGAAGAATCTAAAGACATACATGTTTCCAGTAATTCTGGAACTATAAAAACTGGTTGAATATGTTGTGCCTAAAATCTACATTGTTAAAAAACTGCATTATTAACCTTTTTGTTTTTACAAAAAATAGTACCTAAAGTTCTTGTTATAGCAGTATTTCAATTTGCTGCATGTTTGCCTGAACTGAACTGGCCTTTCTTATTGCATTTCCCAAATTTGTTTCAGAGTGATTTTGATGTTTTCACTTTCACATTCAAAGAGAGTATCTTACTTATACATACTGAAGTTAACAAAAATTATTTTTGTGTTTAATTTTATTTTGCTTTAGTGCTTCTTGTATTTTTTAAAGATGATTTTTAAGAGCATGCATATATTTGTAATTAAGAAAAATAAAATATATCCAGTTCTTAGTTGAGGAGGAAAATAGCAACTATTAAAAACAAACATACAATCTGTGTCAGTCATTTCAAGAAAGGTTTGAAGTCTTTAACAAAAAGTCTACTCTAACATCAAAGGAGGAAAGAAAAAAAGGTATTCCCCAAGTGCAGTGGCAATACAACTGAAGAGTGACTGAAATCTTGTCAATCTGATTACTTACTGTATACAGGTCCAAATGTGTTTATAGATATATTCCTAGGATTTTACATTTTTAGAAATAATTAAACAACATCACAAACCCTTTCCTTAATATGATGAACAATAGACTCTACCTTAGGGGGAAGGGAGGGAGCCTTGCCTTCAAGATGGCTGTGCGCTTTCCCAATGACCACAACAATATTGCTCTCAATTTGGTTTTCTCTTTTATTATTTTCCCAGTGTTAGTTCTTCCTGTTGTTCTTGCTTTCAACTGCAAGTCTTTTGGAGTACGGAATCCAACTCAAGTGGGCTGCTAACCATCCTGTATTACTGGCTCTATTTCAGTGGCAATCTTCCTCAGGAATCTCAAGTATTCTTTTTCTGGTATTATACTGGTCTCCCCGGTCTTCTGTTTTCTTCTTATTGTATACTATTGCATCCTGCAACATCCTTTTGGCACAATGTTGGCGCATCCAATTTTCACTGGCTACTCCTCAATGAAGGAGCCTATCTATGAACCCTCCTTGGTGAGGATTCTATAGAGATTTCCACCCCTCATTTTCTGGGCCCCTGCATACTTTACTCTAGCAATACCCTGGATGTAATGAGCTGTTTGTCCAATTTGATCACTCCAATGGCACTGCAGAGGTTACCACTACCAGCAAAAGATTATGGACACAAAAGAAACCAATACAAATATAAGGCTCTCACCCCAGGTCTATAGTCCAGTTGCACAACAGAGCATGATTATTACCTTTGCCAAATATCCAGTTTAAAAGAAACCCCGTTAAATGACTTTCATGCAAGTTTATGTTATCTGCAGATGGCAGAGATGTTTATTTTGGTTAGCACAGTGTTTCAGTACCATCAAAACAATGGCTGTATTGTAGATTTAATTTAGCTCCTGTTTCTTCTCCTTGTGATACTATACCAGGGGTCAGCAACCCCCGGCACGTGTGCCAAGCATGGCACACAAGGCCAGCAACAGAGCCTGGGCTGCTCCCAGCAGGGCCTGCAGCATCCCAGCTGCCTGCTAGGAGCAGCTCAGGCTCCTGGCTGGCAGCAGCTTCTCCAAGCTGGGGCCAGCTGCAGCCAGGAAGCTCCAAACAGCTGTGCTGGGCTCCGGGCTCCAGCATCAGCTCCGCACCAGCGTGTGCACCCGCGTGTCAGAGCGTGCAGTGAGGGAGGGGCCTGAGGCAGCACAGCCCCGGTCTCTCCCCTGCTGCTGGCACAGAGGCAATGGCAGGCTTCCAGAGCCCAGCACAGCTGTTTGGAGCCAGCCCAGGCTCTGGGCAGCTGCAGCAAGCAAGCAGGGGGCAGGCTCCAAACAGCTGCACCGGGCTCCAGAAGCCTGCCATCACCTCTGTGCCGGAAGAGGGGAGAGACCGGGGCTGCGCTGCCTCAGGCCCCTCCCTCACCACCCACTCTGACACGCAGGTGTATGCGCTGGTGCGGAGCTGATGCCAGAGCCCGGCGTAGCTGTTTGGAGCCTCCCGGCTGCAGCCAGCTCGGGCTCTGGGGAGCCTGGTGCTCCCACCAGGCAGCTGAGACACTGCAAGCCCTGCTGGGAGCAGCCCAGGCTCCAGCAGCTACCCAGAGCTGGGGTAGCTGCTGACAGCCACAAAGCCCGGACTGGGGGGCAGGAGCTTAGGGTGGGGGCACAAGGGGGCAGGAGCTTTGGGTGGGGGCATGGGGCAGTAGGGCTGGGAGGCACAGGGCAGCAGGGCTGGGGGGGCAGGGGCACAAGCAGGGCATCCTGCCACGTACCCCTTGCCCTCAATTTGTTTTTCTGCCATGCCGGCACTCCGGCACCTTCTGAAGTAGGCATTGTGGTGTTTTTCAGCACTCCGGCCAAAAAACATTGCCTACCTCTGTCCTATACAATCCATCCTGCAAGAACCCAGCTCTATCTGATAGATCCCCCTGCACCATGGAATGCAACTTACACAACTACGTTCCTAAACTTGTTACAAAGAATTGCTTAAGAATGAAAAAAGTATCCCCACCTTTTACTGACAAACGCAGGTCTTAGACTCAAATTTCTATCTCTAGTGTTTTCATTTACCATGTCAATATGAATATATTCTTTTCTTTTAGTTTTTATTCAATTCTTTAAATATTGTTTAGGTCAAAATACTCCATGTTTAGTTAACCAGTTATATATCTTCATAAGTCAAGAAACAAAAAGCCACCCATTAAAAAAGAAAATAAGTACTACTGGTCATCATTGTCTGAACGATGACTGAAAACTCCAAATCAAGTGCAAAAATGTTTTAATCTATTATATGAAAATATGCGTAAACTGATTGCACTGGTCAGAACATGTGGTCCTAAGTTATTATTTCCTGCATAAAATATGATAAAACTTTTCACTCGTATTTAAAAGGTAAATGATCTTTGTTTTGCATAAAAGATGAGAGTACTAAGTTTAAAACCCTAGATAAAAGGGAACATGTCCAGCACTCAAGCTCACAGAAAAATATTTTCCTAAGCTAGACAAGTGGTTAAGACCACACTCAGATACAAGTGAAATGCAGATGCACCTAATTGGCTACAGATACATTTGACAAAGGAGGATCAATTCTTTCCTCTTCAAAAATCATAATTCATGTAAGAAATTGCCATTGAGAAACAGAATTTACGAACTACACACATTACTGTAACTATAACTCTTCAGTTATGCTGGCTGTACTCCTAATTGGTTCCACTTATATTATACATTCCACTCATATGACTCGTATTAATAATGAAGGCATATTACAAAATAAGCACATATGCCAATGCCAAACAGAATGAATATTAAAAGCAATCTTCTATAAATATAACAGGCTGATTCCAACAACAGGAATGGTTAAAGGGAAGCGCAATGAGAAGACACTTGCATTAACTTTTTGCTTTATTGATGATGATAGAGCAGTATTCTATAAAGTAATGTTAATTAGCTACTTGATTTGTGATATTTGATATTCTCTTTAATGAAAATTCTTTTACTTTTACCTTGTTTCAAATTTTTAAATTATGAGGCAAAGTTATATTACCTATCATTTGAACTTAAAATAGGAAAAAGGGGGAAAAACAAATGTCAATAGCACTATTTTGTTCTTTAAGTATGAACTCCAATCAGGACAAAGATGCAGTATTTAGACCTTAACTTATTTACATTACCAAATATTCATATTCTCCATCTTGTATGGCATCCAGCATACTCCTGTTGACTAAATAACTACCTATTACCTTTTTAATTATGTATTCTACTCAGTAGCACTTAGGATGCACTGCCAGAGTGAAGGTCAGGGTTCCACATGACTAGATCATTACTTACTGCCCAGCTCAGGGGAGAGGACTGCTGAGAGAGTAGACTGCACTTTCTCACACTAGCTTTAGGAAAATCTCTCTAATTAACATAAAGACTCTATGTTTCTTTCATCTCAATTCAAAGTGTTAGTATACTACCAGGATAAAATTATACATAAACAATTAGTGATCACATAATTTTAATTTCTTTCTTTCCAGAACACAGTGGTCATTACTAAGAATCTTTTGAGTATGTTCTGTAAGCCTCCAAATCAAGATAGGAAGATGTTTTAAGTCTATCAATAACCCCCATTAAAAAGCCAAAAATTGAATAAAAAGAAAAAACCTCTATGCACAGAGATTCAGCAGCAATGGAAGTAAAGAGAAGCATATGACAGCTGCACATAAACTACAAAAACCTTAAATACAAAAAAAAAATTTCTAACCAATAGCGCAAAAGATGTATTAAATACACATACTGCAAATGAAAAACTTAATCATGTATACTGTACCCATGATGACCCCCAAAAAAGTGGAGGCAAGGATTTTTGTGGGTGATATCATTTAAATTATACAGCTGGTCCAAAGAAAAATGTTGTTCACAGAATTCTTTACTTCTTATCCTAGTAAGTAGTCATCCTAAAACTGGGTCCTTCCAATACAAACAAGTTTCAGGACGAATACTGAATATCTACAAGTATCTTAGGAGCTTATGCAAATCCTTCTGCATTTATCTTCTATACATTTTACTTATATATTCTATAGACTAAGTACAGATAGTCAAAAAGCCCACAGCTAAACAGATTCAGTCTTTGCAGGTTAGTCTAAACTGCATAATTTAAACCAATAAGCAAGTGAACAGACATTCATATACCTTTGATTTCAGAAACGCAACCACATGCCTGCAGGGGCCAAGCCAGAAGCTGGAGAATGCTAAACACACCATCCTGCTCAGCTTGGGCAGAAGTTAGTCCACTCACCTTTCAAGGGAGGGTTTGTGGGGGAGGTGCAAAGCATGCATCCTGAGATTTTGGGGGACTGAGAGTTATCTTGAATCCGGAAGGAATCTGGCAGAAGTTCAATAAACAGATTTAACCTAAATCAGTTACGTCTGACACTACATCCATTAAGGTTTATCAAATTGCAGCAAGGGAAGTTTAGGTTAGATATTAGGAAAAACTCTCGCTAGGAGGGTAGTAAAGCACTGGAACAGGTTACCCAGAGAGGCTGTGGAATCTTCATCCTTGAAGGTTTTTAAGACCTACCTAGACAAAGCTTTGGCTGGGGTGATATAGTTGGGGATGGTCCTGCTTTGAGCAGGGGGTTGGACTAGATGACCTCCTGAGGTCCGTTCCAACCCTAATTTTCTGATTCTATGATCTTAAACCAGTTTCAGTCATTCTAAAAGCAGTTTATGTGCACTGAATTTCTGGACTAGGTATGGACCATCAAAAACCTGAATTAATTCAATCTTTACAGGTTTCTCTTAAACGGTGTAGATTGAACCAATAATAAAAAAGTGAACTGATGTTCACTTTTGAAACCAGAAAGGCAGCCAGACCCCGGCAGAGGCCCATACCAGTAACTGGGGGGTGCTAGAGCACCTGCTGGCCATTGTCAAAAGCACCCAAATGCAGCCAAGCAGGACTCATCCTTGATCGGCTGCCCAGCACATGCCCCCCCCCCAACTCCTTGCTGCCACCCCCAAAGGAAACCAGTCCCTCCAGCCTTGCACTGGCCAGATCCCCAGCTTTAGCAGGGGTTCCTCACCCTTGGAAGGGTCTCTCAAGCCCTGCCCCTGGTGCAAATAGAGGATTCTCCCCTTCCCACTCCTCAGTATGGGCCAGCAGGGCTTGGCACAGCCCCCAACAGTCCCTCCAGCCTAGGGCTGGCAATCCTCCAGCCTCAGTGGGGGTTCTCCACCCCCAGCAGGGATGTATTCCCCATCCTTGCCCCCCACCCCAACCTCTCAGAGGCAAGGGCAGCTGACAAGGAGGTGGGACTAAGGGACCCCAGCCTGCCTTTCTGGGCTGCAGGGGAGAAAAAGCCTGGGGGAAGGGGACTTTCTCCCTCTGCCTTGTAGACCCCAGCTGGGAGTCCAGTGCCTGGCTGGGTGGGTGCATTCCCCTGCCCCCTTGCCCCTGGAGGCAAGGGCAGCTGGCAAAGAGGGTGGGGCTAAGGTATCTGAAACCCTGCTCTGTGGTGTGTGGTATGCCGGGGGTAAAAATCCAGCAGAGGTGACTTTTCCTCCCAGGCCATACAAACTGTGGCTGAGGGTCTGGTGTTGAGCTGAGTGGGTATGTTCCTAACCACCCCACCCCACCAGCTCCTTAGAGGTAAGGGCAGCTGGAAAGGGGGCAAAGCTAAGGGATCCCAGCTTGGCTCTCAGGGCTGTGGGGGATGGGGAGGTGAAAAGCCCTGGGGAGGGCCTATGCATACCCCAAGTAGGGGTCCCATGCTTGGTGAGTGCATTCCCTTGCTAAGGCAACTCCAGACCAGCTTGAGTGTCTGAGGAAGGGGAGGGCAATAAGGCCCACAGAGGGTGCTTTCCCTCCCCTTGTGCTATACAGACCCAGGCTAGGGGGGTCTGGGGTCCATTCCCTTGCCCCCCATTCCACTGGGCTGACAGGCACAGACACAGACTAGGGAACAGAGGCTTTACTACCTCTCTTCTGTGAAAGAAGGGAGAGGGGCCAGCCCTGCTCTGTTACAGCACGCAGCACCCTGGGATGCTGGGGCACAGAGTTAAATTAAATCAGGAGAGGATCTGGGACACAAATTCTATAAACCGGTTTGACATAAATCAGTTAAGTCTGATGCATCCATCCAGGTTTATAATAAATCAGTTTGGCCATTTTGAAAGTGGTTTATGTGCACTGAACTTCTGTTCTGTTATAGGTATAAACCAGTTTCTGATCACTTAAACCAGGTTGTGTGTAACTTCTGTCTCTAGCCCTGTTGTGTTACAGATTTGAACTGGTTTCTTATCACTTATACTGGTTTACGTGCAACTTCTGTCCCTAGCCCAGTGTTTCCCAACTGGCACAAAAGTGTGCTGTCAGAAATGAACAGGTGTGCATTGGAATTTTGCCATGGCAATGAGCTACAATAGGCATGAGGATGGGGAATGCCCGAAGGGGATGTGCTGTGGAAAAATGTTATTCATGTAAGTGTGCTTTGGGCTGGAAAAGATTGGGAAACACTGCCCTAGCCTATGTGATTGGGAAAGTAGGGAGTGATTATTAGAAATTGTTTAGGTAGTTTTTTCTAGTTTTTTGGATGGGGACTGCAATGCAAACCACATTTTTTCTAATAATTATCTACATTTCATGGAAATATTTCTAATTATTCTTTGCAAGCATTTAACATAAAAAGATTTTTTAATCATTCTTGAAATACGAATGGCCCATTAGCACAAAATGCTTCATAGTAAATGCTCAGACAAATCTAAAACTGTACTAGTTTTCTTCCAGCTCAGTTGAAAAAATATGCAACTTGTATTCATTTAAACTACAGAGCAACACAAACATTTCACTCTTGAAGTAAAGAATCTGTAGCAATATCTTTTCACGTAAATCAGAAAATCTTTTTTTTTGCCAGTTTGCCAGATAACAGCATCTGATAGCTATTACAAAGGCAGACTTCACTGTTGTTCTCTTCAGACTGGTTCATAGGAGGTAGTCAAAATAGGAACTTTCAGCTACAGTATGAAGCTGCTTCTGTAGCAACATCATATTTCTGATAACTCTTAAGCATGCACCTCTTAGCATCTATTCATAATAAGGTAAACCTGAATTACAAAGATGGAAGGAGGGAGGGGGAGAAAAGCAGGCCTCCAAGCACCCCAGTGTGAGCTTTTCTGTCTTTTCCTCTTCCTTTTCTGGCCATTAAAGAATAATGAGACACAAACCCTTGACATGTTTTCCTTCACTCTGGCCTGTTAGGATATTATTTTATCCCTCTGAAATCCTTACTTCCCCACTGAACAGCTACACCTGGGGTACTTTTCAAGCTGTGAACAATAACTAATTCTCTCATTTAAGAATACTTTTCCTGTCAGGGGAAAAACTTACCAAAAAATTGTCACCTCAGGAATATGGTAAACATAATTCTTCAGTCTGAGACTGTTCAACATATTGTAACAGCACAATACTTTACAAGCTGAGCCTCCAGAAAACCAAACTCCCACTATGAGAATTACATGGGAATAGTTTCTATTTTATTTTCTCTTAAAATCTAAATAAGACACAGAAGTTGCCTGCAGATGTTAAAAAACAAACACACACACACACCATGCTTTACTTTAAACTCAGTGCGTTCCCATGCCAAGCCGTGTGCATGCCCAGAAGAGGCAGCACCGTAGTTGGACCCAGTTTGCCCAATGTCTGTATAGATCGAGCGCTTTAATGGGGTGTTTTTGGCTACTTCATCTAATAGCTAATTGAATCAGCTTCAGATAAAAGTGCCAAAAAGCCCTGCTGAAATGCCCAATCTATACAGATGGTACAAAGCCGTGTAGAACTAATGCGCTGCTTCTTCTGGTAAAGTGCACTTTTTTTTAAAAACCGTCTGCAAGCAGCCTAAGAAACAGGTTCAGAATTTTTTCTTCCTCCTTCTACCAACAGATGGAGGTATAATGCCTGAGCTACCCTCTGAAAATAGCATTTACTTAAAAATGTAGATTTCAAAGGAGTTAAACCGATTCAAAGTGAAATATGCAATGCCTTGTTTTTGTGCAATGAGTCTAGTTGCCAGAAAGCTGTATTTTGCAATAAAATAATTTAGCTGCATAAAGAGGTACGATAACATTTGGTGTCAGTGCTACAAAATGCCTGAAATTTACATTACCAACCATTAACTGCAAATACTTCATTCATACTGAAACTGCTAACAAACCATAATACTCTAAGGAATACTGCCAAATAATTTTATTTTGACAAATCTGGCCACTGTCATTAAGCCCCCTTAACATGAATCCTTCATAAAAGGATACTGCAAAGATATACTAATCTTGTCCCTAAAGTATCAGCATGACAGAAGAATCTTGTAGCAAAACAGCTCCTATTTAATAAATAAAGACCAGAAATTATATGGAAAATACAGATATTTTCTATGGAAAGTGTACCCCTCCCAAATAAAATGTCATTTTATGAATACAGGTTAATCATCACCATAGATAATGTTATATACAACAACAGGATGCAAAACAAATAACATTTGAAAAAAGTGAAAACGATTTATAATTTTCCTTTGTAAGGCTTTGATCTCCATCTGATGCAAGACTACTCAACCATGCTCAGCTTCCAAGTCCCATTCCCTTGATACAAAAGAACATCCTTTGTAACCTTTAATGTTTTGCAACATGAGGAAGAGAAAGAGTATAGTGTACATGAGATGTTACTTATTACTGGAACTTCCATATTTCATATCCTGTCAAGAGGAAAACAGTTTTTTTTATTTAAAAACATCATTGGAAGACAAACAAACAGGGCAGCACTGCACCTTACCCAAGTAAAGACAATGTTCATATTAGCATTAAGATTTGTTTTTGAGCATGAGCCATAAAGTAAAACATTCACAGTTTATTACAGCTAAAGCTCGGCCTGTAAACTGGTACTGAATAAGAATTAAAACTGTGAAGAAGTCTAAGTTTTCCGCATGAAGAAACATAACTGAACAGAAAAGGGCAACAAATTTTACAGCAGCTGGAAATGCTAGATTTAATTATTGAAGAGAAATCATGCAGAGAAGTTAGCTGCCTAACATGATTTATAACAAATGCAGAGAAAAAGTCATGTGAAATACTCATTTAATCAACAAAAGCAGGAATAATCAGAACAACAATTCTGTGGATGATGCAAATTTGAGAGCAAAGGCAAAACAATAAAATAATTTCAATGCCACTCTATTTTAATAAGATACTTAAATCCAAGAAGATAGTCATCCATTTGATTTATTTTAAAGAACAGTGGTTTGTAGGACTAGGCAGTCAAAGGCAGTCACTACTTTTCAGACTGACTAAATAAAAACAACAGATTCCTGTTTACTGCTACTATTGTATATTCTTCATACTACGCTACATTCCTTAGAATTTAGAAACATTTCTTGGCAATATTGTGCATGGTTTCATAAAACAGTCAGAGGCAGTTAGCTATGCTAGTCTGATGTCAGGCAGACAGCAGGGTAGATATGCCCTTTTCTGGCCAAACTAAATTAGCGACGTATAGAATAAGCTTTCTTAAGCAAAGGACTTATTTCATCAGATGCTGTGAAGGGACTGCAGGAAGCAGAGTTGCTAAATAGAAAGCAATGATTGGAATATAAAGGGTAGGAAAGGGAGAAGAAAAAGGAGGCTCCACTACTTTATAAAGAAGTGCTGTATGAAGTTCTTTATAAAGAAGAGGCTTCTTCTCATTCCCAGGTTTCATACTCGTGTACCTAAAGCCAAGAAAGAGCTATTGTCAGAGGAAGGACTGCTTAAAATATTTTATTCTGCCCACTGAGTGGAGATATGGCGGCACGGAATCTGATCAAAACCAAGTCGGGTTATTCAATATTTATCTCAGCTGATACTGAAGAGAGAAATTGAGGGTGCCTTGGGGCTTGAATTGTTTATAGCCCTTGGATACATATTTAGATTTATACAAAAATAACCCGTGGTGCCTACCCAAGACTTTTGGTACAGCTGCCATAAATTACAAAACAAAACAAATTAAACAAAATACAAACTTCCCACAACACCAAATCCAATTACCATCAAAAAGTCAACTCTGCAGCAGCCTGCACAAATAGATGTTCTGAGACAGCACAAAACCAGATTTTCAAGGTAATTTATATGAGGAGGACTAGATGCACATGTGTACTAGTAGGCAGGGCACAAAAGTAAGCAGCAAGGCACCCGAGCAGAATTCCCAGCTCTAACTCGGGAGAAATTTTGAAAATGTTGAAGTGACTTGTATGCACAGGTTCCACCAATATTCAGTGGACCTTCTGGTCCTGATTGTTATTGTTGATATGAATACTTCCATCCTCACTCTATAATCCTAGGTAATTATGGTTGCTGTCTTATAGTATCTCATCTGTAAAATGAGTATGGTATTGCTTCCTAAAGCACATCTGAGGACACAGAGCATATATCCATTTCTTCCATGAATCCGTTATGTATATCAACCATTGCTTCCTCAAAAAATAATAAAATATGATTGGGAAAAGAGAAGAGTTCAGAAAAAGCATAATAAAAAGGATGGCCATTGTTGTCCATACCTAGTCAAAGAAAGCCTTTTCTTTCTCTCTTGGCTCCTCTCCTGCATGGCTAAAAAGGTATGAACCCTGTTAGAGGAAATGGCTGCTGGCTTCTCCTGCCCCTGTGGGCTAAATATTGGAATTCACATGTAGATAATTGGAATACAGAGGGTAGGAAAGGGAGAAGAAAAAGGAGGATCCACTACTTTATAAAGAAGTGCTGTATGAAGTTCTTTATAAAGAAGAAGGAATTTGTTAATTCCCATCACCACTCTTCTTCCTGATATCTACTTGCCATCTCACACCAGAAAAAAAAACCTGTGAATACTTGCAATGCAGAAAGAAACATAATAGTGTCCCCATTGTTCTAAGGTACTTGGGATGCTGCAAATAGAGATATCAGGTGAAAAATGCTTGTCTATATCCAATTCTGAGGTGCGCTCATTCAGCAAAGTGATGCCTACTCTTTGTACAGCACCCATGCCTTTCATTCACTTTACCTCACATGGTTTCTGCTCTTCCTCCAGTAACCACCATACATTCTATCCAATTATCAGTTTTTTGTAGCAGTCTTTTTATTATTATTTCTGAAGCCAAATTCTCCAGAAACCAGGCTGAAACAAAGTCTTTCAGTGGTGGCATTTGACTTCCATTTAGAAAGGAGAAACCTCCATTTCTAAAAAGCAAATTTTATGATTCCTATAATAGTCCCACAAAAAATTTTATTAACTAGCAGATAATCCTGGTTCAAAATAGCTCAGATCTATAGGTCTTTTGGATACACTGCAAGACCCTGGCTTTGGGAAGGAGAAAATTTCAGGCAGGATAACACTGAGGATAATAAAGGCTTTGAATAAAGTTTGTTTCTGTTTATTGTTGAATAAAGGTTGCTCTAAAAGAGTTTTATACAGCATCACCAAGAATAAGACAAAGACATTCCTTTTATTGTTTGTAAATGTAAAACAGTTTAAGGAAGGAGAGCAAATTCTTTAAAATGTCTCAACATTATCGGGATTTTCCTCTCCAATTACAGCATCTCCTCACCACACTGGCCCTTCTCCCCCCACAGCTCTGTCACACCCAACTTGAACCAGCTTCTCTTCCCAGCTTTGTGCGTGTGTGAACAAAGACTGCCAATCTTAAATACTGTGGCTCTAAGTGACCATAAGAAATCAACCAATGTGACTAAACAATGCTATTGGACTAACACACTTTGCACAATAGATCTCAGCTTTTCATTTCTGAGACATATATGTATAAACTATTAGCGATATTCATAAATGTACAGTAATATTTCTTTCTCTCTCACACACACACACACACACATCACAGAAATGGAAAAGCTAAGGACTGTTGTGGCAAAGTTCATTAGTGCAGTAGCAATGTGCCTGCAGAAAGATTTATTTCAACTGTGTGCATCTGGTTTACTTTGCTAGTGCTGTAGCAGACTAGATTCACCACCCCGTCCCCCCACTTTCATTTTCCTATCTGCTACAGCACTAGCAAAGTTAACCAGACATTAAAACATTTGAAAATCAAACCATGACATAAATTTGACAAGCCATGCAGAGATTTCTGAACACTGAGTAGACTGGGGGGAGGGGGGGAGGTTTCTAATGAGAGAGGCTAATTATTCTCCCTTCCATAAAAAAGTCACAACATTCATTGCAGTCTATCTAGAAGTCACTTATCTCTAAAACAACATATTTGGCATTTGAGTGTTTTAAAAGTTCCAAGAGCTATATATCATTATTTTTACACATCAACAAATATGATGCTACAGAATTAGATTTTCCAAACATTTTCCAGCAGCAGACACACAGCAACACAACTAAACTTGATAAACAAAACAGAACTGTTTCTTATTTCAGTAACCTAGTATCTGTTTAAGTTCAAACTGACACAAGTTAAACCCCTTGAGCTGTCATACTGAGATAGAGATTCAAAGCAGCATCTGCTTAAAGAAGTGTCAATCAGCTTCCATCCTAGAGAGTTCAGGCATAAGCAACACACAAAGCTATAATAAAAAGAAGTTCTTGTTCAGCGTACATTCCTGCCAAACACCACAAAAAACTGTTTTGAGAATGAAATAATGTTAATGGTGAAGTGTATCCATTCATATCCCATATTTACATGACAAGGCCCAATGCTTCACAATTTTTTTCTTAGTTTGCAGCTAAAAGAAAAAAAGTGAGCTGTTCATCTAATCAATGATACCATGACATGGACAGAGCTTCTGCATAAATCCAGAACATGAGATGTCAAGCATGTCCCACTCCAATGATTATCAGGCAATGAACTAAAAAGATGCACTTTTCATCTCCACAGGACTGTCGCCAAACCCTTGATGCCTTGATGCAATAAATGAAACATGCCTGCTATTTCACCACCACAAAATGGTACTGTAGATATCTTACAACATCTCTGTTTGCAGGAGGGGGTAACTAGCTCTAGATGAAGTGCAGATATGTTATTAAACAACGCACAGCTTGAATCCTGGGGCCAACATAGATGACCTTTAAAACATAAGCACTGTCTAAGACAAATATGCTTTCATCTTTGTATTTTTTTCAAGTAAAGATTTAAGAGAAAAATAGTTTAGAAATACATTAAAAACACAAGCATGCCTTCATACACTAAACATTTCGTTTTAAAAACAAAACACAAGCAATATAGCATATTAGAAGAAAGATTTAATCCCTTTAAAATAGAACACCTATGAATTCAAAGAGATTTCACTAGCTTCATTTTAAACAATCAAATAAGGTCATACACACACAAAGGAACTCTGTTAACCAGCTGATGCCCAAAATTGTGGGCTTGGTTAAACAGGAGTTACCAATAAGATTTGATTTTTTTAATAGTTTAGTGAAAATACATGTCTATATTTTATTTTAAAATTCCCCTGGAGTCATGAAGATACCAGCCTCACAAAACTGTGTTGTGTCACGTGATACATAATCAAACAAATTAAAAACTAACTGTGACAAAATTAAGTGAAACAGTAAACAAGCCATATAATAGTAAAAATTAGACAATTTCTGTTTTGATATAATAACTGCGGTAAGATCTCTCTAGTAAGGATTCTGAATATGAGTTTTAGTTTGATATATGATACTTTAGTAAACTAGCTGTAATGCCACAAAGCTTCGTTAATAGTAAACGCTATAATCATGTTGGCTTTCTCCTTTTCTTCTTGTAGATTCTACTAAGTACTAGGCAATCCCCCACATCCCCATTCTTCTGCTGAAGTCATCGGGGGGCATATCTCCACAGCACTGGCATGTCCAAACTGGGACACTACTGAGCACACCCCATGTACCCACTCCTACAAGCACACCCCACACTTAGAAATATGTCTGTGAAGTTGCCTTATGGCACCTTTCTGTACCTGCTGGGCAGATTCCAGTATCCAACATGCCTGAAAACAGTGACTGGGAATGACCAGAGGCTCCTCAAGGGCATACTTCCAGGCATGACTGCAGATGTAGGTGGCAGGACACACTTGGGACTATCCTAGCCAGAAAGCACCACCCCAGGACATGTAGACATGCCATGAGTTCAGGAAACCTTGCATCTCCCAGGTGTGCTCAGTGCCTTGCAGTACTAAAGCTTTAATTACTAAAGCATGTGTTTTGCATTGGCATCTGCCAGAACTACCGTTTTCTTGAAGATTTCTGACTTCTTACCTCAAATTCAGCATGTCTGTGAATATCCTCTGCTCTCTGTCTGCTCAAGATAAATTCTGCTTCGTTTGCCACTCTTACTAGGTGGTCCTTCATAGTTTGGCTTAACAATCTATGGGCACAAAATATTTAAAAATTAGCAGTTATAAATTCAGAAAAATCAGGGAAATATCATTTATATACAACTCTTTGAGGGCTGCTCCAGAATACTGACCTGTTACATTTAAAAAAAAAAATCTGCAAACAAATAATTTTCCAGCAACCTAATGAAAATGCATCAAAAAGTAAAGATATAGTACTAAGAAGCATATGACCGTTACCATTTAAGGTGACAAAAGGCAAGGCTGAGGTGCATCACAAACTGAATCAGAGGCGACTGTTTGTAAAACACGAGGAAATACATTTCACATGCCTGCACACCCCAAAATGTCATTGCAAATATTAATAAAAGCAACTGTTTTAAACATGTAACATACATGTGTGCATGCATGTAGTTTCAATAACTGATGAAAGGTTTGTGAAATGCACTGCAAAACAATTTTTCCTTCTCTGCTGTAATAGCAATTCTACACTGTGATATATTAAGTAATATTTTAACGATTGCAAAACATGCCCAAACTCACAAACTCAATGCTAAGGTACAGAGCTGTTCCAGTTTGTAGTAAATAAGGCTGTAATTCAATCTAGAATTTCTGAGGTCTTAAGACCATAGCTTGAGCAGTCTATGAATGGCAGCATAGCTGATGGGTTGAAATACAGTCCAATTATTCAGCAAGTTCACAGTTACTAAAAATGTTCATACAAATTCTTTTTAAATTACTAAAATTATGGTTTCTAAAGTTAAAATTGATCTGACATGCAAATGATGCAAGAGAAGCACAATACTACAAAAGCATTAAAAGACAACTTGTAAGCCAGAAGAAAATATGGCTGATTTTTGTTCCTAAAATACTTTATACTATACTAAATAGTAAAACACACTTTTTACAGTTTTGGATTTACAGAGGTAATTTAAGGTTGGAGATTGGGAAGAACTCTCTAACCAGTAGGTAAGCAATGAAACAGGCTACTTAGAGATATTGTAGAATCTCCACCCTTGGCAATTTTCATGAGCGACTTAGACAGACACTTGACTGGGATAATTTAGTCAAGGAAGGTTCTGCCTTAAGCATGGGGATGGACTAGTTCATGAGGACCTATATACCCCTACTTTCTCATGACCCTAAAACAACAATAAAACTATCAAACTTGTAGGCAAAGACTACCTTTCTAAGAGCTTGTATAATCTTATGCAAATTCATGTACTCTAGCTACAGAAGTGTTCCCCTTTTTTCTTACCGTGTCCCCTTTTTGAATATTATGTTCTAGACCTGGCATAAATGTTTCTATCTATGCAACCTTTGACATGACATCTAGCAGTCTAGTATGGCAGCTTCTGCATACACTTAATCTTTGAAAAGGCCCTCTCACCGAAATCGTCTTCCTTTCAGAACTTGCTCTGTCATTTTAAACTTCATCTCTTCCAACAAACTTCATCCAAACTTCCAACACTACCCACTCTTAAAATTATCACAGAAAATGATACACTTTAATCAAACACTTATTTGAGAACATTCTAAAGGAGATATAAAAGAACCTATGGACCACCATACAGGAATTACAGTTCTACTCTATTTTATGGTCCCTCTTTCTCTCTTTCTGATACCTGCTTTGCTGACCCAACATATGTCTCTCCAACTATTGTTGAGGAATACACTACAGCAATAGGACCTGCCTGTTCCTTAAGATCTTTTTTCTTCCTTATCCCATTCAGATGTGCTACGCTTAACAATAATATCTTGTAAGCTCATGTTAAAACATATTTTCTTCTATTCTAATGTAACTTGCCAGTGCATGCATTACTGCCATTTAAAACCAAGAGCTATAGATATAAGTCATATACTTACACTTGCTCACCATTTTATGGCAGCACAAAGGCCGGGCAAACAGATATCCATGCCCCTTGTGCCAATTCTGCGCTTCAGAATCTGTGGCCACAACACAAGTGGTATCAATTTGTGCTGGTATTCTGCACATGCTTGTTTGCTTTAAGATAGGAAAGTGCAGGCAGCTTGGAGCTTCCCATGCTCTCCAGCCATCGGAGGAAGGCACTCCCTTGGCACTGTCTAGGTTGCCCCATATGGAATATCCTGGGCGTGCTTTGCTACAAAAGGGGAAACCTGAGGTTTCCTTGTTTGTAAAGATGCATGCCTAGACGAGGGCACATCTCTGCAAATAGGGAAACTGAGTTTCCCTACTAGTACAGGGAGTGCCAAGGGATTCCCCAGGCACAGCTCTGCTAATGGGAAAACTTGAGGTTCCCCCATTTTCAGAGAGACACCCCAAGTGTTGTCCCTCAGGATCAGCCCCTGACACATCCCAGCACAACTATTCCACTTCATTTGTTTATACCCTGAGAGCACACCTCCAAAGGCAGAAGACATCAGCAGGTAGCAGGAGCCAGCTAGGGAAGTCATAGATGAAGAGGGCTGGTAAGCCCTGAAAGAAGGAAAAAGAACAAAACAATAGAAAGCCTCAGAGACAAGAGCTTAGTTTCATAGTGCTTAGGGTCAGAAGGGACCTAAACAGATTATCAGGTCTGACTCTCTGCCCAGGGCAGGAACAAGTGTTGGGGTAATAACACCCCAGCCAAATATCTGTCCAGCCTCCTTTTGAAGACCCCAAAGTAGGAAAGAGTACCACCTCCCTTGGGAGTCCATTCCAGAGCCTGGCAGCCCCAGCTGTAAAGTAATGTCTCCTGATGTCCAGCCTGAACCTTCTCTCTAACAATTTGTAACCATTATTCCTAGTAAACCCCGGTGGTGCCTCACCCAATTTCCACTGGTGTCCCCTGGTGAGTTTGTAAACAGCCACTAGATCCCTTCTCAGACTAGACTGTGAAAGGTAGCGACTGACTTGCTTTGCATTTTTCTGTCCACTGTTTATAGGATAATAAAAAAGGCCTGACTTTACCTTCGCAGCTGGGTAATATATCTACAAATTTAGAACTACATATACAATCACACTCTCTCAATTAGTAATTTAAGTTTTATATGTAAAGTGCTTATTTAAAAGAAGTCATTTTGCACTTTACACAGAAACTTAAATTACTAAATCGTATATTAGTAACAAAAGGTGATAGTCCCAATAACATTACAGAGATAACTCTGCCAGGGCTATGTAATCCAAAGGTGTTTTGGTGGTTTTTTATGGGGAGGGAAGAGGAGGCGGTGAGTTAATTAATGCTTAATTTTTCCCCCCTAATTCAGGGAAAATGAAATCATAGATGTGCTAATGAGGGCATGGATAATGTATAAATGATTCTGTTGATTGTTTAGAAAGAATAAATGTATACCCTATTACAACAGTATAATGGGAAACAACATTTGCCCAGTTAAACCTTTATCACTGGATATTCAGTAGCGAAAAAACTCAGCTCTACTTTCAGATCAAACATGGAAATCTGTAAAGTTTGCTGCTAGAAAGATCCCTACCTTCTTTAGCAATGTATTTATTAAAGGGACTCCACTGTTATGGGTCAATGGTAAAATCTTTGTCTGCAACGTGGGTAACCTGGGTTCCATTCCCGGACATGCAGACTCAGTCTGGCCTTCAGATTCTGTCTCAATGGTATAAGGGATGATTAAAGATCTGGCCAGCTTCCACTCCACCTTACTTTTGCCTAGGCACGTGTGTCAAACATCTGGGTGACCTCTCATGCATACACCATGATCCAGAAGGATCAATGGTTGCTTATTAAGATTAAAGGGACATTTTGGCATGTTGGCTTTGGAAATCAGTACAGAAAAAGCAAAAAACAAGACAATTTTGGAGTCACTTTTCAGACCAGAACTGTATTTTAATTATTACCAGAATCTTTTACTTCTGAAGTGACTTGGTACAATGGATAATGCTGTACAAAGTACAATAATTTTCCCTGTGCTTGCTTTTATTATATTCAAAATGAGTTTTAGATCTTAACAGTCACAATATCCAAAACTCCCCATTGGAAATAAAACACTTTTTTCCCTAAATAAAGTACCGCACTGAAATATACTGCAGTTTTAAAATAAAAGTCTCAGGAAAATATGCCATTTCATTTTAAGGTGTCTGACTACACCAAACTATTCTGGACACAAAAAACCTAGCAGGTGTGAATAGAATTCAGTATTACAAAGCACATAACAAAAAGCACCACAGGTATTTCAGTCATTATCTGTTACATAATTCTAAGATGCTTTTGTGCATCTGAATCACTCAAACATTTACTACTTCCTCCTTCTTTTTACCCACATCTCTTCTGAAGACTCTTAGCTTCTAAACATACAAGTGTATACACAGCAGCTGAGGAAGGTGAGTGGCAGTTCACTTAGCATGATGAGAGAAAATGAATGAAAATGTGTATGCAGGAAAAGAAGTGAATGAAAGAGTACAAGGGAAGGGAGTAAAAGACTGAATGAATAGAGAGTGGCAGATGAAATGAAAGAAGATGAGGAAAGAAGTGGAGTTAAATGGATAAGAGGGAAAGAAATAAAGACAGGTTAATAATACAACCCCCCCCCCAAAATAATAGCAAGAGAGAAAGAGAAAATGGGAAGTGTTAAAAATTAAATTAGGAAGAGCTTGACCTGCAGAAACAAGACAGAAAATGAAGTAAAGGACTTGTGATAAGGAAAAGCATTAAAGGGGTCACTGATAGGTAGGCATGTTTTTCTACCACTCTTCTATATATATGCCCTGATTTCTACTGCAAGAAGCTGTCAGAAAGAAGGGGGAAGGAGGAGGCAATTTCTTTTTGTCCTTTCACTCCAGTTTCTAGTACTCTTCCTTCCTGACCCATCTCTGTGCTCACCACCACTAGTTGTCCATGTGCATCCTTATACCTAAAAAAGATTTATCTTCCAACTGTTTCATTAGTCAAATGCACTGTCTACATACATCTTCATTTCTAGTATGTGCTATAAACACAGGAACATCGTGGAGAATAATGTCTATCAGGGCAACTGATCTCTCACTGCAGTTGCTCTCTCCCCGATTCAAGAATTCACAGCTTTAAACAAATGAAGAAAGCAGACAAGCAACATGGAGACGCGGAGACAATATGCTCTCAGCAAACAACTGTTATTGATAAATAATCTTTTGAGTTTTCCTCCAGTAGTCTTAGAACATCCTTGTTATTGGGAATTTAGTGCCCAAGAAGGCAAAGTGAAGAGTTCTAGCTGAATTAGGTTTGTTCTAGTCCCAAACAACTGCATCAGTTCCAGATCTGGTGGCAACAAAGTATTAGAAGTACTTATAATTTTGCTCCCCCAAATCTTACTCAGCAAGGGACAAACTGTTTAAAGCTTATACAGAGATTCAGTGAGCTCTAGCAAAGGCAGAAAAAAGAAAAAAAAGGCTTGGGGAAATGAGAACAAACTAGTGGTCTGAAAACAATGGAAAGGAGCAACTACTTGACCGGAAGTTATGGCTAGAACGGGTACTCTTTTTTTAGAGAGTGGACAGACATAACACTGGAACTGTCCCAAGAATGTCACTGATTGGGAACTGGTTCACAAGCGTCCCCGGACAGAAGTGTCCACACACATGCTGCTAAGGGTTCTAAATAGAACCCTCATCTTTCAGAGTGCCAAAACGCCACCATGGGGTGGTACAGTACCCCGACCATCATGCCTTTCTAGGGGTCAGTGCCCTGAATCTTCCCCTACAGTCTTCCCCTGAATCTACCTAGAGCATGGGTGGGCAAAATGCAGCCCAGGGGCCAGATGCAGCCTGCCAGGCCATTCTATCCAGCCCACAGGGCCCTTAAAAAATTTAGAAAATTAATATTTATCTGCCCTGGGCTGCCTGTTATGCGGCCCTTGATGGCTCACCAAGACTCAGTAAGCAGCCCTCTGCCCAAAATAATTGCCTGCCCCTGCCCTAGAGGAAGGAAAAGACTGAGATTAGGGTAAAAAGTTACAGTGGAGGGGTGGCCAGGTGTTGGGCGGGACTCATGCTTCTCAGGAAGCTGGGTGCTCTGCCTTCTCCTCAAAAACTTCCTAGTTGTTCCAACTCTTGTGTGCAGCGTGGAAACCAAGGCAGAGCTGGCTGCAAGCATAAAGCACAGAGAAGCAGCAATTACCAATTAATGAGCTAATTCTCTTCACATCGAGCATATGACAGCCATTTTGTTCTACTAAATGTCCATTTTACAATGCTCTGTTCCCCAACCCCACAACCCAGCAAGTGACATGTGTTTACTGTTACAGGCACAACCACTCACCCACTCCAAGCAGGAGCCATAATGGCCCAACCCATCTCTCCCAAAACCTAGCTACCTCTCCACCCCAAATAAGCCTGGGATCCCTAGCAGGGAAGTGAAACGGACACAGAGGTTTTATGCTTCCCCAATCCTGAAGACTGTGGTTTCTCTCTGTCTTTGCGCAGAAGAGTCCTGGTAGCCTCCCAGAGCAGCCACATGGCCCTGCATGGGCTTGGCAGGGAGCCAGGGACTGAACGGCAGCACAGTTTGGGATGCCTGGAGGACTGACCAGACACTAGGCATGGAATGATCTGTACCTGCACATCACATTGAACCGGTTCAAGATAACCCAGCTCAAAACAGTACTCGACCTTCTCCGTGCGCAAAAGAGTAATCCTTTAAGAGGGCAGCAACTAGCCCATGCTAATTGTATGCGAATGAAATGAGAATATATCAAGTGCAGCAAAAGCACTCCAACTTTTAACACTCTTTTCATCCCAGCTTAAAGTTTGCTGCATTTGAATCATTCTCAGCTTGCTCACACACAATTAGAACTAAAGGCTGCCCTTTAAAATGCTCTCCTTTTGAAGGGGCTCCAAGGGTTCATGGTTGACACGTATGGTCAACACCCTTAGAGGAATATTAAAAAAATAAAAGGAAAAAAACTTCAAGCAGGGAATCCTAACAACTTTGTGAGACTAAGGTTTAACCTTATGGCAAAAAAGATTCATGTGCTTGAAAGAATACCTTCAGGACAACTCAAAAAAGCATTCTTTTAAGATTCCCATAGCATAAGATCGCTGCTATGAAATCAATAGTTTTTGCCACAGCTATCTTGACCAAGCAATTATCCCAAGCCATTTAGCGGTACATAAAGCAATTATTTTTGAAAGTCCTGGAGCACTGTAGGGTGAGTGAAATCTATTACACTGTGTACTGGGCACAGTGAAATCAGAAACTTGGGCAACCCCATAAAAAAGCATTGTTTCAATAGGATCATATGTAATAGACAGCAGTTAAGAGGAACAGGTCGCAAGTGCTCCTCTTTTTAAACTCAAACTCCTGAAACAAAGAATGTCTTCCAATTCACTGGAAAACTTTTGCCTCACACATTCTAATAGAAGACACTTGACTTGAGAAGCGGCATCCCACAAATGCAGCATTCAGGCTACCAATCTGAGAAGCTTCAGGTGGACACTCTCAAACCAAGTCAGAGACAAAAAATCTGGCAACTGGAAAATAAAACTTGTGATGCCCTCATTGGAGCCAGGATATTGAACAGGAAAAGAAGATCTTCCCTGGATTGTTTGCAGCATTTCAACTCCATCTTGATCATCGTCCAGAAAAACATCCGACTCAATGGAATTGTGGGGATGGCTTGAACTCTAGTCCCAAACAGAGCCCACTTTAGAACAGAACTGAAAAAATATAGCACTATTTAAGCAAAAGACATGACTTGCTTCATTTGTAAGACATATAATGCAATACAGAAACCTTGATAAATCACGTGTGCTATTGTATGCGAACTCTACTCAAAGAGTCTACCATGGCATTGTTTTTCTCTGACAAATGAGTCTTAGTACACACTAAAGAGGTGGCCCACTGAGGGCCTGGCAGGTAGGATGGAGAGGCTCTGCAGGCCAAATCTGGCCAACAGGCTGGATGTTTAACATCCCTGCTTTAGAAGGAGAGCGTATGAACAGGGTATACCTACAACAATTGATCCCCTGTTCATACACCCTCCCTGACTTCCAGAAATTTCAGAGGGACAGTACACTCTCAAGAGCAGCGGTCTAGATTAAACTCGAAAGTTGCTTTAATCCATTACTGTAGTATTGTCCAAACAAGTTTGGGCATGTTTGTATTCAGTCAAAAGAGGGAAAGCCTTGTGAGCCTGACACAGAGCTCAGCCACAGTACACCATTTTCTTTATGGAACGCTTCTTATGGAGGATTAACCATTTGGCCTATACCTTAACTACTTCTTAGGTCATAGTTGGGACTAAGAGGAATGCCCTCTAGTTTATACCAAGGAGGTGGTACATATGAACGAAAAGTCCTGCTCAGAATTTCATCTGCAAATAAAAAGTTTCAATCGCCTATGATGATGACAAAAACATATGCAGAGTGGAACTCCAAGCAGTAACCCCATCTGTCATCTGAGACCATTACTATAGAGAAGGAAGTTGGTTAGAGATGTGCATCCTTAGACAACTCAAAATATTTTAGTGTAAATGGCAGACATGCTGTGGCTTAAGTGTTCATAACATCACAAAAGAACTGAACCCTCAAATATAACCTGGTGAAAAGCTCCCCACTGCACTGGTAAAGAACCATTTTCTGTCAAGAGCATTTATGTTGCTATGGAATCCTTTACATTTAAGCAGTCCAGGGTTCATTATTCCTTTAGTGCAGGGATGCAAGTTTCCTTATTATATAAAAAGCCAAGAACCAGACTATTTGCATACTTTACTGTAGGCCAAAGTCTAGATACAGATTTCTGAGGCAGAGCAAGGTATAACAGTAAAACTGGG
The DNA here is from genome assembly GCF_001723895.1 of Crocodylus porosus. Lineage (NCBI taxonomy): Eukaryota > Metazoa > Chordata > Crocodylia > Crocodylidae > Crocodylus > Crocodylus porosus. Next base: position 9,687,105 of record NW_017728913.1, read on the forward strand.
TTGGTCTTTCTGCATTTTTGTAAAGAAGGGTATGGAAGAGTAACAGATATTCTGTTGAGTATATTTAGAGGGGTATTATTATTATCATTTAGATTTATATCCCACTCTATCCAGAAAGTCTACTGTATGCCAGGTTTCTTGTTAGGAGTCTGTTCTACAGAGAAAAGAGGGATCTTATGGAAATTTCCAGATGGTTGGATACGAAGAACAGTTCTACCTTTTGTCATTAGTCGATGGTGCTAGATTTACCAACTGGATAACACTGTAACAAGCAGATCCCCAAAGCTAGTCCCTGGTTTACACACTCCTGAGACCTACTAAACTGTCCTGCAGAGAGTTGCCACATCAGCAGATGCATGCAAGGTTCTTCTCTGCATCAGCAGGAATGAGACAAACTCTCTAGGGACTGATGTAGGACCAGCATCACTTCTTGCTAAACTGAAAGAAAGCCGGAGAACACAAAATAGACAGTAAGCTGAGTAGGATAATAAGTATAACATGGCAAATCATAACATGCCTGATGTTTTAAACAAATTTATTCCTGGATAATAATAGCAGATAAGACCCAAAGAGTTGCTCACTGAAACAATGCAGAAGTATCCTGCAGTAGATCTAACATGTGGCCAGTTGGCATGTTACAATTTGTTGCACAATTCCTGCATATGACATGGGATGAATGTAATGTTTGATAGGGGCCTTAGAGACTAACTCATTCAGAGACGTGCATGCTTTCATAGGTAATAACCTACTCTGTCAGATGCTATGAATGGATTAAACAAAAATTAAAACTCCTCTTATGTTCTATTTTTCCAAACATAAGTGCCATACTGGGCCAGACCAATGATCCATCTTGCTCAGTATCCTTGTTCTGACACTAGAACTAATAAATAGTTTAGAGTAGAGGTCTCAAACTCACTTGGTGCCCCTCACAGGCCAGTTCCCCCAGGGCATGGCAGTGGTCACCATGGGCACTACACGGCATTTGGTCTGGCAGAGACAGGTCTGGCAGCAACAAGGGGTCCAGTGGCAGTGGTGGGTGCAAATGTGGGGGGGAGGGTCTTCTGGGGACAGCAGTGACAAGCCAAGCCAAAGGGCCCTGAATTCTGTGGCAGGCCTTGCCCACCAACCTCTAGTGGCCCACTGTTGCCTGGCAGGCTAGATGAAGAGATTCTGTGGGCCAAATCCAGCCTGCAGGCTAGATGCTTAACACCCCCTTCTTTAGAAAGGTCATATGAACAGGGTATACCCAGAACAATGGATCCCCTGTTCATACTCCCTCCCTGACTTCCAGAAGAGAACTACATACAGCTTAACAAAGTACTTTCCCTTGTTAATTTTAAACCCATCTCCAAGATCGTTTCAGTGGATGCTCCCTAGTTCTAGAGACTTGGTGAATAACAGTTTCCAACACACTTTGTCCACACCCTTCATGATTTTATAGACTTCTATTATATTCCTCCTTAACCTTCTCCATTACAAAAAGAAGCATCGTAGCCTTTTTAGTCTCTCCTAGTATAGCAGAAAAGAAAAACAAACCTATAAGGAAAGTATTTTTATGGGGAGCTGTGGTCACGTTGAGTTCATGACACATTCAGAAGAACTGACAGATGCTTGGAGTCTCTCCCCCTTTTATACCTATGAGTAGTCTTAATGGATGCTGTGCACCAGAATATACTGACGGTTCAAATATTCCTGAAAATAGGAAGAAGAGGGAGGCATGACAGGACCAGATATGTGTTCCACGCAATTATGCTTCCTGCCATGCCAAACGTGCACAGTAAGACACAGGACTGTGGGATCCAGCATCAGATCCAACCATGCTTTATTGCTAGTGCAGTGGAGTCACGATACTGGGCTCCCCCTGCACAGGCAAGTAGCAAGCTCCCACAGCTACAAGTCCACAGCTGACGAGGTTCACAGCTGTACAAGTGCTGCATGCACAGCTGCAATCCCTAGCTGCTGTGGGTTCACAGCTGCAGAACCCCATGGGGTGTCCCCGTAGCTGCAGGCCCCATTGACTGACAGGGCTCCCAGACACAGGAGAGCACCTAGGCACACATTCAATTACTTGTGCGATAGGAACGACCCACAAAGTTACTACATGTGTTTTGTGGAATAACTTTACAGTTTAGTCCTCATTTTGTCACACGTTTGACTGGGTCACAACTTAAGCTGTGATTAACTGGTTAAATCACATCTTAAGTGTAATATTTGGCAGAGGCCCAAATATCAGTGCACATAATACATTTGTTCTGCCTCATCTTCATGACTCCTGCGTACTTGCTAAGCATTACAACCTCCACAGTTTCTGCCAAGAATTGGCTGTTGTACCCATGAAACTTCAGCTCTGGAAGCACATACAAAGATGCCTTAAAGAATCTGCCTCCTCCCACACAAAAAAGGTCTCTTATCTCTTCTCTAGCAGACCTTACAAGAGTGCCTGTGCCCCTGCCAGCAGTTATGTAGCAGTTAACTTAGACGTTAACATTCAAGTTAGGGTCTGGAACCAACTTCCAAGAGAAGTGGTGCAGGCTCCTACCCTGGGGGTTTTTAAGAGGAGGTTAGATGAACACCTTGCTGGGGTCATTTGACCCCAGTACTCTTTCCTGCCATGGCAGGGGGTTGGACTACATGATCTGCTCAGGTCCCTTCTGACCCTAGAAACTATGAAACTATGAAGTAATACTGGCAGATTATACCGTGTTTTCAATTCTTTTGGTTTACAAATGCTCTATATACTTCAAGTTGAAAATTACTAAACAAAGCCAGTCATGTTAATTTTCCACCACCAATTCACAAGAAAAGTACTGTCTGCTAAGCAAGGAACATTTCAGTAGGGAAGATTATTACAGAAACAGCAAAAACAAAAGAAAAATGAATACATAAAATCAATGACAAACAGTTTAAAAAGAACATAGGCAAATAAATAAATAAATGAATAAATAAAGCAAACTCTCCACTCCCACTTCACTGGAAAAATAATCTTTATGCAGTTTCAAGATCAAGGCTTACAATTCATAATCGCCATTAGTAACTCTAGTAAGTTAAGGAATTGTAAATCTCGATATATTTAACAATTACATTTAGCATAGCTGTATACTAGGCTATTATCTTTATTCATCTTGTCAACAGCTATTCCAATTGTTAACATGAAAAGACTAAGAAAAATGCAGGTCATTCTTTACAAGGTCTACCTGCATTCTTTTGCAGTGAATTACCAATTTTTGATACAGGTTTTCCTTTTTGCTACCAATTGAAATATTAAGTGATCAAGTGCATTATTCTGTACTAGAAGGCTCTGACTGTATCTGCACAGGTGACAGACAATTTACAGGAAACAATATGTTAATTGAAAAAGAAATGGTGTCCTCTAGCAGGCTGAAGGTATCAAAAAATTATTAAAATCAGAAGTAAGGCCCACTAAAAGTTTAGAACAAGCCTTAGGCCTGTGGTGACTACATGTTATAGTTCCATGTCATCAGATTTTTAAAAACACACTAAACCTAGTCTAAACACAGTGCTTTTATGATACTAAACTCAGTAAAACTGGTTGCATAAATACAACTTTAACGATACCCAGGAACACCTAGGGCTGCATTTATTTGAATGAATTTCTTATGAAATACTGTTTTGTTAACAGAAGAAATAAAAAGAAAACCTAAGGCTAAAAAGAAAAAATCCCAATTTAGTTTTCAGGTAGCCATCATGCTGGTGGTCACCAATTTCAGATGCTTTTCATGCCAGTGGCTGCCATTTTTTTCCACTTCCTCTCGCACTGCTCACTGTTTGACAGCCCAGCCTTCACCGCTTTCATCTCTCTCCCCCAGCTGGCAGCCACAGGCGTGTTCAGCACCCAAAAACAGCCACTAAAGAAGGAAAAAAATCCTGCTCAGGGTGGAGGGATAATCTGAAATGGCAGGAGCCTCTGGAGGGGGGACGACTGTGGGATAGGCGACCACTACAGAACAAGTGCTGGGGTCCCAAATCCTCCCCCCTTCAGCTCCTGCCACTTCAGTTCAACCTTCCTGGGTCTGCGCAATTTGCTCCCATTTCCCTTCTCCCACCAAGCAGAGCCATATTCTCCACGTAGGGTTGTCAACTTTCCAGGATTGCCCTGGAGTCTCCAGCAATTAGATATAAATCTCCAGGAAACTGCTGAGAGTTACCCAGGAGATAAATGATAGGGCATTCATTAAAATGAATATTAAATGCCAAGTCCAATTTATACAGTAATCTAGTAGGTTTTTAAAATGTAATTGTACTGTTCATTTGCCATCCAGACAAAGTCTACACACTGTAATCCGTAACTGACATACACAAGCACATAGTCATGTTTGCATTGTCGTGAGTACCCTGGCATTCCAGAAACCTCCCAGAATAAACTAAAACAGAGTTGGCAACCCTATTTCCAGGGTCCCAGGCTGTCTTACCACCGCAGCCCTGCTTGACCAGCCAGTTCCCCCCATCTCCCACATCACTACTCTAAATAAAAATGCATTCACAGCTCATTAAAGTGCTTAACTTTTATTGCCTAACAATAGCAAACAGGAACACAAGAGAATCAACAGTACTTAACTTTCATTGCCTTACACATACATAAGCAAACTAAATGAATGAGTAAATTCCCTGACAATGGCCCACTGTAGCACAGGGCTGGTTTGTCCATAAACAAAAATGGCACACTCTGGGTCCACAGAGTTGGCTGGGATGGTAAGGCAGCATTTTGCCAAGGCATAAAGATTTAGGAACCAGTCAGACAGACTTCCAAAACACAATGACAGGCATGGGCTTCTGGCATTCCTTCAGAAAGTTCACGTAAGCAGCAAGTTCAGACTGGCTCTTTACCCCAGGCAGGGCTCAAAACCCACAACAGCTACCTGACTGGGATCAAAAATCCTCACAGCACTGAGGAACAAGGCTGCTGGTTGCCTGAACCACAGGGGGGTAAGTTGGATCGTACCTGTAGAATTGGTGGAATTTGCCTAGAACACCTCTTGTCTTTGCCTGTTCTCCCAACACAGGTGGTCGGCTGTTCTGAATACTTGCCTTCCACTGAGCTAATCAAATCCAACACCTTGCTATATGCTTGGTAGATGGAAACCTGAAGGCTTTCAAACAGAACAACTGTCCACCATCTTCCTGAAAAATGCCTTCAGGGTACTGCTTCTCATGATCCATGGCTGAAATGTCCTTTACTTTGTGGGCTATCTTCCCACTCATCCTGACCTTAAGTGCAGCAGTCAGCATCACTGCACTGTGTGTACTGTCTCTGTAAATCCTCCTGGCCTCCCACGCTGTCCAGTGATCGGATTAATAAGCATGTTAATTAGCACAATCACCAAACCTGACTGGGAGACCCTGTACTTTCCCTGAGGCCCCTGTGCTTCAGGGGAAGGTTCTCCACACTTCCTTCGCTCCCTGCTTGCTGAGGCTTGCCTCCAGTAAGTTTCTTGTCTTCCCCTGCACTTCCCCAGGCTATTTTGCACCAATTTCAGGTGAGAAGGATATTTTCCTGCTCTTCAGGGAAAGCAGGGGATTTTCTGTTTTCCCTGAAAAATGTGAAAATGTGATTTAAGAAAATCCCTAATTATAGGTTGAAGAGCCATTGCTAAATCTGTTTTTATAAAACTACATGTCAAATCAGCCAGAAAGAATGTTTCTATTTTTCAAAATAAATTACATAATTCCTTAATGACAAATTCCTGAAGACAACCACTGGCGTTAAATATAAAGAAAAATGACAGGACAAACTATCTGCACTTCAATGTATTTGTTGTTTTATTATGAGATGAAACAATGCTTTGGGGTGCATCAGATGACAACTGCACATTATTACTACCTCCAAAGAAAGGAATATAAGCAACAATTTTTAATTCCTCACTTGATTTTTAAACTTTTTTCTAAGTACTTGAGCACTGTACATTTAGGATTTATTTTCCTCAAAACCAAATTTATAGTTTCTAAAAGGATGGCTAAAGACATGAGGATGAATAACAGGAAGATCAACTGAGAAGCCCAGCCAGGGACCGACTGGAAGACTGTCATCTCTGGTCCCAAGACATGCAGCCCCAGGATTACTACCCACCTTAAACTGCACAATAGGTATGCATTCCACACGACACCAGCAGAAGCACTGGTGCCTGAGGAATGAAGGCAGCTAATCGTGCATCCCAAAGAAACTCGGGGTGATCATTGTGGGCAACTCTCTCTCAAGGGGGACAGAGGAAAAAATCTACCACCCTGATCCCCTAGCCCGGGAGGTCTGTTGCCTCTCAGAGACACATATCCGGGATGTGGCAGCAAGGATCCCTAAAGTTGGCCGGCCCTCTAACCACTACCCTATGCTCTTCATCCATGTGGGCACAAGTAACAAGGCCAGAAACAATCCTGGCTGGATCACAAGTGAATACAGGGCTCTGGGGGCTGTGTTTAAAGGGTCAGGGGTGCAGGTAGTTTTCTCCTCAGCCCTCTTGGTTACAAGCCACCAGCACAGGAGGGATAAATGCACCAAAGAAATGAGCAAAAGACTCCTGTGTTGGTGCTACTGTGAGGGCTTTGGATTTTTCAATCACAGCATGTGCTTTAGAGACAGCAGCTTGCTGGGAAGGGATGGCATCCACCTCACAATTAAGAGAAAGGCACTTTTTTCAACTAGACTAGAGGACCTCCAGGAAAGGGCTTAAAATGAGAGCATCAGGGAACAGGTGGAAAAATATTAGAGCAAGCTCAGAAACTGACAAGCAGGGAACCAGTAAAATGGAAAGCAATAGGAAGAATACTCTGACTTGGGCCAAAGGACCAGACTCTCCTCAGTGGAACAGGAAATTGAGGGTCTCCACAGATAGACTCGCATGCTTGTACACAAATGCGAGGAGCATGGGGAGGAAGCAGGAAGAACTGGCCCCCCTGCTAGCCACTAAAGAATACGATCTTACTGGGATAATGGAGACTTGGTGGGACTGCACCCATGATTAGACCACAGGTACAGAGAGCTACACCTTATATAGGAGGGATTGCATATGGAAGAAGGATGGAGGTATTGCTCTCTATGTGAAGGAGCAGTACATATCCCTGGAAGCCAAGATAGGCACAAAAGAAAGAACACTTGAGATCCTCTGGGTTAAGATACAGAGAGGGCAGGGCAAAGGACATTTGACAGCAGGAGTAAATTACAGACCTCCAAACCAAATGGAGGAGCTTGATCTGGAATTCTCCAGAGAACTGGCAGAGGATGCATGCTCTTGGAACACAGTCGACATGAGTGACTTCAATTACCCTGATATCTCTTGGGAAGAGCACTCAGCTAGATTCAAGTGGTCACGTAGCTTCCTCACTTCCATTGAGGAGCTTTGTTTGATTCAAGTGTATGGGCTGACCAGGGGAAAGGCACTCCTGGATTTGGTTTTGGCCAAAGGGGATGATCTAGTGAGTAACCTAAGGGTTGACAGTAATCTAGGCGACTATGACCACAAAACGATCACTTTCACCATCCATTGAAAGGTTAGGAAATCAGTCAGTATGGTAGAAGTCCTTGACTTTAGGAAAGCTGACTTCTACAAGCTTAGGATATTAGTGGGGGAGGCCCTGTGAGACCAAGGTCCAATGGGGAAGGGAGTCCAAGAAGAGTGGTCATTCCTCAAGGATATGGTCCTTGGAGCACAAAGCAGATCCATTCCTATTCATAAGAAAAGTAGCAAAAGGACTGGGAGACCCCCCTGGCTCAATAGGGAGACAATGGATCTCTTGAAAACAAAAAAAAAGCCTATAAGAGATGGAAGCTGGGAATTACCCCCAAGGAAGAGTACACAGGTATCACCCCCACCTGTAGGGTTCGGATTAGAAAAGCTAAGGCATAAACCAAATACAAAATAGCAAAGTTAATCCAATTCTTTAGATATGTAGGAAGCAGGAAAAAATATGGGAAATGTAGCACCCCTACAGAATGCAATGGGACAGCTGACAACTGACACTCAGGAGAAAACCGAACTCCTAAATGAATACTTCACATCAGTATTCCACCAGGCAAAGGACATTAACTTGCCAGACAGAAAGCTGGATGGACAAAGTGGGGGTGATCACCCACCTATAATCAGTGCAGATCTTGAGAGGGAATACCTAGAGAGGCTGGATAGCTACAAGCTAACAGGACCTGATGAACTACACCCTAGAGTACTGAAAAAACTGGCCAACATCATCACACCAATGACAAAGAGAACTCATGAGGTTCCAGAAGACTGGAAGAGGGTCCATGTGGTACCTATCTTCAATAAAGGAAGGAACAAGGGCACAGGGAACTTTAGGCTGATTAGCCTGACCTCAGTCTCTATGACCGCCAACTTGACTTTGTTACAGGCAGGTCATGCCTGCTCATCCTCATCCCCTCCTATGATCAGGTAACTCACCACCTGGATAAGTGAGATGAGGCTGACGTCATATACTTGGATTTCAAAAAGGCCTTTGACTTGGTCTCCCACGATGTCCTCATGGTAAAACTGGCAAGGCGTGGCCTCAACAACTTAATGGGCCGGTGGCTAAGAACTGGATCAGAGGTTGGACCCAGAGAGTATTAATAGACAAAACCAAGTCAACATGGTGAAAAATGACCAGTGGTGTCCCTCAAGGCTCAGTACTCACACCAGTGCTTTTCAACATTTTCATCAATTATTTGGACACAGGTGTGGGAAACATACTGGTAAAGTTTGCGGATGACACCAAGCTATGGGGAAGTGCAGGCATGCTGGAAGACAGGTTGAGGATATGGGCTGTCCTGAACAGGCTTGTAAAGTGGGCTGATCTAAACCTGATGATATTTAACATGGAGAAATGTAAAAATTGCTCCATCTGGGGAGAAATAACCCACAACTTACTTACAGGCTTGGCGGTGCTATATTAGTCAGCACCACAACCGAAAGACACCTAGGGTCACGCTCAACCATAAAATGAATGTGAGCCACCAATGCGATGTTATAGCTGGCAAAGCAAACAACACCTTGGCATGGATCAACCGACGCATCACAAGCAAAACCAAGGATGTCATCATCTCACTCTACTCGGCACTGGTGAGACCGCAGATGGAGTACTGCATCCAGTTCTGGGTGCTGCAGTTCAAGAGGGATGTGGAGAAGCTGGAAAGAGTCCAAAGGAGGGCCACATGAATGATTAGAGGTCTGAGAACAGACCATATGAGAAGAGGCTGAAGGACTTGGGACTGTTCAGCCTGGAGAAGAGAAGACTCACAGGGGACTTTTGGTGGCAACCTTTAAGTATATAAGGAGTGAACATCAGGGGCTAAGAGAACACCTGTTCATTAAGGCACTCCAGGGGAAGACTAGGGATAATGGTCATAAACTGATAGAGGAGTGCTTCGGATTAGACATTAGGAAAAACTTTGTGGTTCATGTGTCCAGAATCTGGAATAGACTTCCCACAGAGGTGGTACAATTACCTGCTCTGGGGATCTTCAAAAGACAACTGGATGCACATCTTGCTGGGGTCATCTAACCACTGCAGTCTTTCCTGTCTTGAGCACGGGGGCTGGACCTGATGATCTGTGGGGTCCCTTTCAGCCCCTAACTTCTATGAATCTATAAGACTCTATCATAACTTAGCCTTTTCTTTGCATTTTCTCTGATAAGGCAGTATCCCTATGCAGCTTCTCTAGTCTTCAAAAGTATTAACTAAAGTATTAACGTGCTAAAATATTAACACTTAAATTGGCCAAATTAACCCATACATTATATATCTACATAGAAGCAGCATAATCTGCCAAAAAGTGACCAGGAGTGACAGCTGTCATTAAAGGAAACAAAAAAAGAAAACATCAGAAGACAGCTGCAGTTTCTCAGCATCTTTCTGAGTCAAAACATAGACTGTTATTTAGACACCTAAAACATTTAAGGATCTATTTTTAAACACTTAATTTTGAAAATGCTGGCTTTAGCTTCTCTTTCCCATTTGATTTAACAGTATTAACTTTATTTGAATGCAATCTTTTGCTCCAAGAATAACCCACCGCTTCCAAAAGAAACTTCACTTCTTTACCTTTGCATTTGTGTCAGCCGGGCAGACCATTATGCAGACACAAGTTCTCATTGTTTCAACATTAGTACTATATTTGTCATCTTTATCTTCATTTTTATACATTTACACACCATACCAACTAAGCCAAATATTAGAGTGGTTGTTAAGAAATTACTTGTAGAGGGAAAATTGTTTTCTTTTAGTCTAAGAATTATTAAATTTATCAAATAAATATCAGATTTACTTAATAATTAACAGACTAATTTTAAGGCCAGAAAGAATCATTATAATTTAAGCTGCCCCCCACATATCACTGTTCAAAGACTCTTACTCAGTTATTTCTACATCAGGTCCATTAGCTAGAGCATGTTTTTCAGAAAGATATTTAGGTCTTGTATTGAAATCTTGCCTATATGAGGTCTTTAATATCTAGGCACAGCTATGAATGTTCCAGCAGTTAATTACTGCCCTTGTTAAAAGTATGCACCTTATTTCTAGTCAAAAGTTATCTAGCTTCCAACTATTACATGGCTTCTTCCTAAAAAGCCATCTAACAACTTGCTGTCCCACAAATATTTTCAGACCTATATCAGGGTATGTTTGAAACTGGTCTTGGCAGAAAAACACCATTCTCAAAAGTCAAAGGAGAATGTTCTCAATTTAAGCATCCTTTTCCAACAACTTCTGACTCGTCAGGGAAAAAGTGAGAGAGAAATGGAGACCCAATTTAAATCAAATCTCCTGCGCATGTGAATTATGTGGAACCAGAAGTGATCAGAGCTATCATGTTGAGTAGGGGTGTCAAACATACAGCCTGCAGGCCTGATCTTGCCCACAGAGCTGCTCTATTCAGTCTGCTGGGCTACTAGCAGTCAGGGGAATTTGGAGGCATGGCTAGCAGTGACAGGGTATGCTGCAGAAGCCGGGGGTCTACTGGATATTTGCATCAGCAACAGACAGGGCAGGCGAGGGCTGTACTAACACAGCCCTACTTGCCCTGTGCTCACTACCAGTACTGTGTATGCTGCCTCTACCAGGCCATGTGCTACAGAAGGAGGCCTAAACAGTGTTTGCAACCCTCAGTTCCATACTGAAAAGCAATGCTGCTGCCATGAATGAGGGATTCATGAAAAAAAGAAATTAATTAATTTGTATGTGGTTAATTTAAGACAATGGTCAAACAGACCACAAAAACTTTTTCTTGAAGAAACTGTACAGTGGTTTTGTATAATAAATACAGGGTGCTGACAGATGTGCAGCTCCCCGCTATAACTCATGGCGCTTTACAGAAAGTGCCATGAGTTACAGCAACCCCACCCCCCACAACCCTACAGATGTTCTCTGTTGGGTTGGGGGGGGGGCCAAGGTCCACTTTGGAGCCAGCTGCATCTCCACTGCCCCTCTCCCCTAGCCCCACCCCACACCCCCTCCCAGTTCCAGCACTGTCTTCAGGATGGGAGGGGGAGAAGGGAGCTCAGGTTGGGGTTTGCCCAGCCTGCATTGGAGGCTAGGATGGATGAATTGGAGCCCCCACCTTGAAGAGGGAGTGAGGGGGTCTCCAATCCACCTGCCCCCTCCTCCAGCACAAATTGGACAAACCTCAACCTGAGCTCCCTTCTCTCCCTCCAATTTTGAAGACAGTACTGGGGACCATCTGTTGGGTTGGGGGTTGCTGTAAATCATGATACTTTCTGTGAAGTGCCATGAGTTACAGCGGGGAACTGCACATCTGTCAGCACCCTGTATTTATTATACAAGACCAGTGTACAGTATCTGTATAATCTCTCTCACAGTTTCTTAAAGTTTATTGTGGTCTGTTTGACCTTTGTCTTATATTAACTATATACAAATTCATAGTTTCTGTGACGCTGCATCAGCCCAGCCCTACTTCCAGTGCACACTGACAGAAGTTAATGAAGGTGTTCCACTTTGGAATGCCTTCATTTGAACCCTCACGTAACAAGGTTCAAATTGTTGTGCAATCGTTGTGTATGTTTAAAGTGCTTTGTAGTAATGTACTTCTGTCAGGACATGGCTGTAGGTGCTTTCAGGGGGCTGATCACATGACAATGTCACTTCTGTCAGTGCCCCCAGTGTAGTGTAGTACTATAATATTTCAAAGTTGATATTTTTGGTCCCCTGCATTTTGAATTAATGAGGTTTTACTGTGCTGAGAAAGGAAGTCTGTACATAAAAATGAAACAACTTAAGACCAGAATAGATGTGGTAAGGTTGGCAGAATTGTACCCTATTTTCTCACATACAGCACCCTAGAATAAGATATACAGTTGGTTTTGAAAGTCAGAATGATGAAAAAAGATATTTCTAGTAGTAACTAATTCAGTATCAGCAGCTATGGAGCTGAGCTTGCTCACTGTTCTGCTCCCTGTGGATTATGCACAGACTTTACTTTTGCTTTGGCACAGTATAAAGCCGAAACTGCCTTTACATATAATATACACTGCAATTTCCAGCAGCTGTTTTTTTGGGGGGGAAATTGTATGTTGTATGTGAGAAAATATTATATTTGGGAATCCAGGCAACACCACTATAAAAGACTGCTCCTAGTCTTCTTAAGACTGGGAGTATGAAGTAGACACAAGAAAAATTAATTAAAACATTAAGCTAACACCGGAAATGACAAAAAAAAAAAAAAAAAAACAGTCGATAAGGAAAAGGTGCCCTTGATTAGATATTGCTGCAATCAGACAGGAAGATTCTGAACTTTGTGCCCTACAAAAAAAAGAAAGGAAAAAATAATCATGGGCTACTAACTGACCTCACTTCCCCTATGACGTTTGCTTGCAAGACAGGGTGCCAAAACAGGCTCTATTACCCTGAATGTCAACGTGATAAAAATACTACTTGATACAGAAGTGTCATGGACCCTAATCAATAGTCAACAAATTTCTATGAAAGACTTAAATCAAGAGAAAACTAAGAAAAAAAAAGCCTTCTGTATACAGAACACCAGAGGGTATATCACACTTCTAGGCATAGGAAGCCAGCAATATAGCAGGCAGATGACAAAAGGCTGATCTCAATGACAATTTGTGTTTAAGTGAAGAATTTCTCATCCCAGCTAACTTACTAATTGAAAACCCAGCATCTTGCATGGTTGTTAAATCAATGGTCAAGCAGGGAAAAACTTCGTATCTTTTAAGTGGACCATGATACCTTTGAGAAAGTTCAGGAAAAATTAGAAGACTGAGATACAGGGCGAATGGTAGAAGTACCAAAGAGGAGAAATTAATTTTTTTTCAGAGAAGAGGAGCTGGAAATAGAAGCTTTGTGGAATACATTTACTAACTTAGGACAACCTCAAGGTGAAGGCCACTCCCTAAAAATAAAATATGTCAGTGATCAGCACTGACAGAATACCCATGTAGACATAAACATTCTACAAGATGGGACAAAAAAAAAAGGAACAAAAAAGAAATAATGGGAGGAAAGGTTACTTTATGCTAAAGGTCACAAAAGAAACAGGCATTTCCAAAAGTCCACAGGGAATCAATCCTGAAAGCAGAACACACCCATCTCTTCGACTAGACACTTGGGGAAAAGAAAATATATGCCAGAATCCCAGCCTGGCATATACTGCTGCGAGTGTCTAACTCATATTTTGGACGGTAAAGGTGATTAGTTATAGTGGAATAAAGTGCCTTGTGCCTAGCACAAGGATTAATTAAATACTAATTTTTTTCCTTTATTAAAAAAGCGCTCAAGCTTCTTGGCTTCTTTCCCCCCACACCGTTCCCGCCTTCCACTTGGCTCACCATGCAACAGCCTAAACAGCAGAAGTCACCAGTAAACCCATTTTAATCCATTCCGTATAGGCAACATTGATTTTGCTAATTTCTTTTGATGAGAATGTCATGAAAGGCTAAATCAAACACCTTACAAAGATTTAAATATGTCAGCCTTTATCAACTGAACACACCATTTGAAAGTACAGGGAAGCAATTTCCCAGATATCATCAATGTCAGTTACAGTTTAAGAAAATATTCTCAGCTTTACTCCTCCAAAGAAATCATGCCTGCTGACCTTTAGGTCCTGGGTCAAGTTCCTTCCCTACAATCACCATATTAAATTGCAGCTATCAGCTAGGAGGCAGCCAGTCACATACATTCCCCTCCCCTTTCTGGTCAGAAATAGATCTGTCATAATTACAAAACACTGGATAACTATTATTATACATGCACACTGTCAGCCTTAAAAATAAATCAGATAGGAATGATGATTAAAATATGTTCTTTTAGAATCTACTGCAGTCAAGGGAGTGCTCTTATTTCACAAGTAGGGACCTACCTAATTTGTGGCGGCTGCCCCCAATTTTGCAGTTTGAGTGTGGCATGAATTGCCATTTTCGTGGTGGAGTGCAGCAAGGCCCCCTTCCCCTCCATGCCTCCAATTGGCTATGGAAATCCTGCACCTCCCTCCTCCAGATGGTCATCTGTCAATCTCTGGGGAGGGGCAGGACTTCTGAGGCCCCTCAGCCAATCAGAGGTGTGAGTGGCGCCACATTCTGTTGTGAACATTTACCCTCCTTTCCCTCCTCCCCATGCTTCAGGATGCCAGGACTTTCTGCCTCTATTTGTAGCTCGCTCCCCTAGCCCCCTTCCCTCCCCCCCCCTCACTTGCTGGGTATTTTCTAGCTTTTTTGTAGTCCTGTGTTTTTTTGCAAGGACCAGGCTTTTTCATGTGGGAGCTACCAAGTCCACAGTTTCTGCAAAAATCACAAAATATCAAATTTGGTAGGTCCTTATTCATGAGCACTTACTGTTTCTTTTCAGCACTGGAACATAGTCCCCAAAAGTTAACTTGCCTTCAAAAACATGAGATTCTTTTTTAAAAATATTGTTTTTCAAATTGCCTTACAGAACTGACACAGAACATGAAAAATAGCATTTAAAAAAGATACTTTTACTAAATATTCACAACTTCTAATTTTTCTTTACAACAGTGAGAACTAGAAATTTACATCTGTTTTAAATGAAAACTGGGACTTTTGAGTAATAAGCTGGTTCTAACAGCTTGAGCCCTAAGATACCACACATTCATGGTATTGCAAGACTTAGAAACAGCCTAAATATTTTTGCCTTTTTTTGTGTGACTCTACCCTCTATTACTCTTCTGCAATTTTTCCTTGATTCAAGAAAAAAACAAATTTTAAAGAGAAAATTTAAAAAGCATATGCTGTGAGACATGTTATGTTTGTAGCACTATAGACCTTATAGCACAATGAAAAGCTAACATGTATGCATTCAAGGTGCCTATGGCAAAACAAAGATAGTGGGTCCATTACACGAAAGTTCCTGTTTCAAACAGGAACTTCTTCACAGTGCTACACAGAACATATGAACACTTATATGTAGTGCTGCCAGAAGTATCTCTTGGTCCCCCAGCATCCCACAGTACTCTGCTGTAGTTCTACTTCCCAAAGTGGCTGACAGAGCTACTGCTGCCCCAGGGGACCTGTGCATGGGAGCAGTGTAAAAAGCAGTAACAGGAGAGAAGGCAATTACTGCTGAGAGGAACAGCAGCAGCAAGAGCTTTTAAACGCAGCCACGAGTAAGGGGATGAGGAGAATGGTTCTTCTTGGCCTCATAACCTAAAGAGGTATGCGAGTGCAAGAGGAAAGCTGTCTTTGACAGTTGCTTGTCCTGGTTTGGTTCCAATCTGGGTCCTAGAGCAGCAGCTGACCCTCTCCCCACTCAAGAGTAGCAGCAGTGTTAAATACATCACTGGGAGTGACTGAGCTTACTGACAGGCTCCTTTGGGGGAAGGGCAAAGCAAATGAGCCCTACTGCCCCCTGGCTTAAATTGGGATGCACTGTACTAAAATAACTAACTTAACTGCACCTTCATCTAATAAGGTCACAGGCAAAATTATATTTATTTCATCGTGTTAATTGCAACATGCCACATGTTCAATCAATTTATCACACAACAATGGCAAACCAGACACAAAGATGTTCCATAAAAACATCAGATGGTGCTTTAATTTGGATGTGTGTTCTGTAAAGTCTTGCCGTGCAGCACAGAATTGGTGCTGGGCAACAAGCAAAGACTGGCTTTGCTGTGGGCACTCTGCAGGGGGTTGCTCCTGGTCTGGCCAGCAAACCAGCTTGGGCATACTCACCTGGCCTACAGGGCCAGATAAGTTTGACAGTCCTGCTCTAAGGATACTGCTTGGGGCAAAAAGTCTCCAGTCTAAGACAAGACATGTAAAACAAATGAGAGAATATACATGGCCACTTCAAGAAATCCACATTCACATCATTTCAATTACTCCAAGCTCCAAGCTATTGCTTACCTTTATAAACTGTTCTAACTTGCTATAGTTTTGAAGGACTTAAGCTTATAGTGATCTTTAGTAGCATGAGTGGAATTTACATACGTTACTACACTAACTGTAATAAAAATTTACCGCACAACCTCATCAGCTTCTATCAATTATTACGCAATTGTATAATATGAACGTACCAACTAAATTCAACTTCTTTTTGCAAGAATAAGACTTGCTGGCACAGAAGTCCATAAGTTCCCCTGGCACAGAAGTCCATAAGCTCCCCCCACCCAGCATCTTTTACATGAAGATGCAGTTACCCGACTTGTATGTAGAGACGGTTAGTTCAGGGAATCCCAATTTCAAATGGTTATGGAAATGCAGCAAAACTTCCAGTACACTATTTCTAAAAAGAGTAAAATGGCCTTCAAAAAGAAATAAAGGAAGTTATCATGAGTTGCTATTCCTAAAGATAATACAACACACTGAAGTACTTTGTTGTACTTTGAAAACAACAGTAGTGGAAGGGTGATGGACTGGATGATGTCTGAGACAGAAAAAACCTATTGCTTTAAATTCCATGAAGTTTTATGCCTCCTCCCACCCCATTTTTTTCTTGCTTTCATTCTTATTATTGTTAGTGATATATACCCACCATAGTGTAATCACTGATTACACTAAGTTCATCCTTAGAGTTTACACCTTTCAAGTACCTGTAAACTTCTGTCTTCTCCCATCAGCAGCACCTTGTCATCTCTTAGCCAAATTTGCAGCACTTAATTCCTTATCGACAGGACTTTATGTATCTAGTGTGATCATACCGTCATGTAAGTGACCTCATAATATATTATTTTAAAGGGTGTTGGCTAAGTGATCTGAAATTTAAACCTTTATTTAACATAAATGGTTTAATTTTTAGGGTTGTTGAGATAAATTTTTGGAAAAAATACATATACTGATTTAGCATTTTTTCTGATAATATCTTTTATTGGGCCAACTTCATAGTTGGGAGGAATTTTAGACAAATTTCCAAGCACAAGGTAATCTTTCTCCAGACTTAGGTCAGGGGAACGATTGAGGAAGGTTACTTTGTATCCAAAAGTTTTTTTTTAAATTTGTCTTAATTATGCAGCTGGTCCTGTAGAAGATATAACCCAAAACAATCCTTGCTTCTCACACTTCCTGGACACCATCACTCCAACATTAACTTAGAAAAAGCAAGTTAAGCATGCTAATAGTCTATATACAAATGAAAGAGAGAATAAAAGGACACATTTTTACAAATTGCTTCTTCTCATCTGTTGAGGATTAGATTCCCAGTTTATAGAACAACTGTATCACTTGAGTCAGGCATGAAATGAAGTAAGAAATACTTGATTCAGATATTTTTCTACTAACCAAAGCCATGTTTTCTAGTTTTTGAAAGATAATTTGTTCATGAGCATAGCTCAACCAATTCTACAAAGTCTAGGCCATAAATTACCCCTGTAATTTATATGGGGTTCCCATCTGTGTAAAAAAAAAAAAGGTAATAAGTCTTTAAAAGAAAACAGTCAACTGAATATCTTTACAGATATGATCTCTGAAAATCTGATTTAGATGATGAGAGGATCTTTTTGGTGAATGTTACTTACAACTACGACTCCATAACTGATTTGTTAATGATACCCATCTTACCCCGCTGAATCTAACATGGTTGTTTACGTGTGTAGAGGAGAACCATGTTATCTATACTAATAAAACATTAATCAAGGGCCAAATTTATGGCAGGCACTCTATAAATGAGGTCAAGGAAGGTCAGACACATAATTGGAAACAACTACAGAGTAGATCTTAGCACAGTAACTGAACACCTTCTTTATTTTTCTTTGGCCCTTGGGATCAAGACTGGTAGCAGAACATTCTTATCCACCTTGGAATTATATTCCTCTAGCCATAAACCCAAGCAAACTCAACCATAAAAGGTTTCATTATGTTTGAGAACCTCTGTAAATTTTAAAAGAAAAAAATATTAAATAGTTATTATCTCTATTCCTTAATATTTCAAAGATTCTTTTCTATTGCATTATTTTCTATCGTTCGACAGAAAAAGTTTATCCTCTTTTCATTTTGATCATTTCAACACATATCCTAATCTTACAAAGTTGATTTTTACTGTTCTCCACTTGCTTTTGCTGTAAATTCAAGTTTTGTTTTGTTTTTAAATGGAAAAACGCCTTGTCATGATGCTCTCCAGTTAACTCACTAGGGCTTCTTAAGAAGCCTTCAGAGAAAGTAAGTGTTGCTCTTTGTCTGCTTTACTAATCAATTGCTAATGAAGGAAATATTGATAATTCTGATGAGTCAAGTCCGCAAGCCAAAGTTCACAGCCCTGTCCCCTGCTCTATCATTTCCAATAAATCTCAGTAATTTATATAGAGTTATTGATAGAACATTAAAACCTGGTGATAACATTAAGAGGGTTTAGATTTTTTAAGCATTTGTAGTCATATATTACGTTATCCACTTCAATTCTACTGTATAATGAATATGTGGAAGGTTGGCTGAATACAATATAAATTTTGGAGATAAAAATTAGAAATACTTGCACTTCACCCAACTACACTGAAAGGATTAATAGGAATTATAGTGTCCAGTATATGAGTCCAAATAGGAAGAAAGAAAATCTATAACACATTGCTGATGCAGTATACTTAATATATCTACCAGAAGAACTAAGTTTCTATAAAAAACGTATTAAAATATTTAGACTACCAAGAGTATTAAAGGGATGAAATACTTGTTTGCAAAACTTATAATGATTGACTAAAGAGACCTGCATTCCTGGTCAGTAATATAAGCAGGAGAAAGTATTAGTGACTACAGATTAAAAATCATGGGCCTCACAAAGTGCAGAAAGGTAAAATGAGAGAGCCATCAAATATTTTTACATAGTTACCTTCCCTCGTTGACAAGTTCAATAAAGGCTAGGCCTGCATTCTTCTGTATTGAGTTCTGCCACTCCTATAAAATTAAAGAGAAGGAAGAATAAATGAGTTGTGTAAAAAATTAAACAACAATATACCATTTCTAATCAAAATTATCAGACTATAATAAAGGCATTTTCTTTGTACTTTCAACAACTTCCATCTTCACCAATTACATTTTAAAACACCACATTGAGTTCAATTTTAGAAGGAATCCACCATTAGTATGAAGAAATAATGAAATGGCACTAATTTAAAGTTAGTCACAAGTTCCCAGAAAGAATGTTAAACTGTTGCATCTTCTTCTTTTGACTCCAGTTTGTTTATTTTCCTCTTTAAAAATATGTAACACAAATTAAACAAGCAGGCCAGTGCCTACAGTTGTTAAGTTTTGTGTCAGCAAAATTAGTTAATGTAGCCCAGGTATTTGCTACACTTCTTTCAGTTTAAATTTTAAGCCCTACATTTTCACATTCATTATAGTTTTTCTTACTCTTTAAGCAATTAATTTGACTATGTATTGGTTACACTGATGCCATCTCCTTATTGCCCCATCATAAGGCCATCTATCAAATCCCTTCTACATTTTCATGTCCTCTAGTATTAGATCATGGATACACACTTTCATTTCATATATCTGCCTCTATTAGAACTTCTTTTCTAATAGAGAAGTGCAACAGAAGTACACCATACTGTATATCCATCAGATCCACCGGGATGTTTAAGAGTAACAGAACTTCTCCCTATACAGAGTGTGTGTTTTATTGAATGCTACCTGCTCCACTATCACATGCTACCTTTAAACATTCCATGAACAGAAGGAAGAGGGTTCTTTTTCTGCCAATAAATCCTTTAATGGCAGATAGATGCTCTGGTCTTACACATGCTTATCCAATATCCATATCTAGCTTTCAAGATTTAATTTTAAGTTTGGTACAATTAAAAATCATGTCTAGTTTTTATTTTGTTTCTCAAAGCCATGATCACTCATGTCAGCACTACTATCTTGCCCTTTTCACCTCACCAATATTAATAATAAATCAATAAAAAAAATGAAAAATTCTCAAGATTTCTTAAGATCAGTAGGATATTTTGAAGCACAGGATTTTTTCCACCTGACCAAGTCAGCAGGTGAAAAAAGGTCACCTTATTTTGCCCTTTCATTTATTAAAACAGCACACAAATTATAATTACATCATCTTTTTCAGTCAGTGGCTTACACATTAGATCACACAAAAATCAATAGCTCAGCATTGTTTTTTTCTGCTTTAAGTATCAAGCAAGACAAAACATAAAGGATTTAGATTTCAAACTCCACTGCGTGTTTTGTAGAACATATTTTTAGCTGGGTCCTCATTTTGTTGCAACATGAGCGTCCTGAACAATTGTCAAAGTTACTATCTATAACATGACTAAACAGGTTATTTGCATCCTAAGTGCAATGACTGACATAGAAATCACAGGCAAAAACGGCATTCTGTCCAACTGTCAGAAGCTGGCATCAGACCATCCTGGAAGAGCCTAACAAGAAGCCCAAAACATCTCTATGTTTAAGACTACAGATCCAAAAAAAGAAGTTCCCCTACCTACACTGAAGTAGGGGAAAATAGTTGCTACAAAATGGCAGTGCCCCATGAGATGAAGCTGAAGGGCTTCAGGCAGCCCAGAGAAGAAAAGAACATGCTTCCCAGGGCAGCCACATTAGACAGCAAAGAAAGTGGGGAAAAAAGGAAATAAATATTGGTTTGGACTTCTTCCTAAGGTTTAAATCTGCTAAGACGCTCAAGAAACTCCAACAGGCCATTAAAGAAACTGAGGCATCTAAAGTGTACAGTATCATTTATTCCCTCAGGGCCAGGATACAAGGAGGAGTGGGGCTCTAAGACAGGAGTGCCAAACATACAGCCTGTGGAGCCATACAATTCAGCTAGTGGGTTTCTGGACAGGCTCTGGTCCTACACACTGCATACAATACACAGGCTAGACCTGCCACCACATATGCTGCAGGCAACACAGGGGTCAGTCTGGGTCACTGCATGCAGCCCATGCCCAAGCCCCATGTGCAGCACCAGGTCCAACCCACATGCTGTGGGCAGTGTATGCTTAGTGTCAGCCCTGGGGTCCTTATGCACAGGGAGCCTAGCAGCCAGCCACTCCAGTACGTGGCATGCAGGGCTAGACTGCCCATGTGTGCTGCACAGCACAGGGCATGTGCTCCAGGCAGCACTCCACCCAACAGCCCTGCGCACAGGTTCCAGGCTGGACAGGGCACCATACAGAGCAATCACCCTGGGCAGGTCCCCAGTACTATGTGCCATGCATGCATCACGCACAGGTCCCAGAGCTCACTGTGCATGTGGCCCTGGGGGATGGCACAGGGCACATGCTGCCCATAACATGTGAGCTGAACCTAACAGTGCATGTGGCACAGTGGGTTCAGGGCACAGACTGCACGTAGTGCCCTGGACCGACCCCCTAGGCTGCCTGCAGCACCGGGCTCATGCATCACAGGCAGCACGTACCCCATACCGGCTCTGGGGATTGGTGTGTGCAGGGCTTCATTCAGGACCCAGTGCTGTGGGCACTCTGCAGGGGGTTGCTCCTGGTCTGGCCAGCAAACCAGCTTGGGTATACTCACCTGGCCTACAGGGCCAGATAAGTTTGACAGTCCTGCTCTAAGGATACTGCTTGGGGCAAAAAGTCTCCGGTCTAAGACAAGACATGTAAAACAAATGAGAGAATATACATGGCCACTTGAAGAAGAAATCCACATTCACATCATTTCAACTACTCCAAGCTCCAAGCTATTGCTTACCTTTATAAACTGTTCTAACTTGCTATAGTTTTGAAGGACTGAAGCTTATAGCAATCTTTAGTAGCATGAGTGGAATTTACATACATTACTACACTAACTGTAATAAAAATTTACTGCACAACCTCATCAGCTTCTATCAATTATTAAGCAATTGTATAATATAAATGTTCCAACTAAATTCAACTTCTTATTGCAAGAATCTTTCCTTTCTCCATCATACTATGCACTAGCCTTCATGTGTTTTATAAACTTTGTTGTTATTGTTCCTACCTTCCTATCCACAGCTCTCATTACTGTCTTCGTATTGCCATCACTACACTGTTTCAAATTAGTCTAAGTATCTTTCAGTAGGTATTCTTCATTTTATTAGGATATACCTGGCACCATTTGGGGTGTTGTTATTAATGAACAAAAACACATCTGTAATTAACTCTAAAGTTTTTTCCACCTTAAATCACATAGTAAATGTTTACCATTGTATAATAATGTATTAATATATGATGAAACTTGTGGAAAAACATATAATGAACTATATAGCTCAAGAAAAGCAAATTAAAGATACATTGTGTTTTATGACAACATCCATCTGTTTCTTTATCCTGACAATGGCTTTTTCTTTTTCAGTAGCACTCACTACAATGCTTTAAAATCTCATTGGTGAAGATGGACATTGCCAGAAGTGAAAAGAAAAAGCATTTATCATGATGCATCTCAGCATTTTTCTACACATCACAAACAATTATCAAAGGCGGCATTAGTCTAAACAATTTCCTAAGCTACAGCTGAATGCACCCTACAGCTAGTTTTAATAGTTGAAAGAAAAGCTTAATGGTCATAGTCTTTCATGATCAATTCTATATTTCACCACACTACATACACCTCCACAACAATTACACTCTATGCATACTGCATTATTATATCAACATCTTAGTTATCCAACTCCCAAAGGTGTTGGCGAAAAACATGTTAAAAGCCTCAAACTCAACCACTAATGCAACTAAATAACTACAAAACACATTTCAGCACTTTAAAAAGGAATGACTGTAAGAACAGATCAACAAAGTCAATAATTTCATACCTGTCCTAGCTGTACCTAATTGCCCATCAGTTCCTATGGCTACCCCACTTCTACAGTGATGCAAGTTGCTAAGTTATGGTTGTACAAATGCCAGTATAGTCTTTAAAACGCATGCCTAAAAATAATTCAGACAATGCAGAGTCAAATGAATTTGGAAGTATATGGAAAACAAAAAGACATTGCATAAAATAAGAGGTCCTAGAGCTCTGAAAGCAGCAAAAATCCCTAATACCATATCTTTATATAAGATGGGAAAAGTCCTGTCCAGCTCTAAGAGGAGATGCACTAAAAACCAAAGCACACTAGGAAATCCAACACAGATTCCACCAAACAATTTGGAGCCACTAAGATCATCCTACCCAGAAAATATGGCGGACAGATGGGCAGAAACACCCAAGCCAAAGGCTCCCTTTGCCCTAATACATGATTTCCAGCAGGAGGGTAGAGCCACTCAGCCTCAAGGCAACTGACAACTGCCAATCCACATAGAAGAGCTACTCCTTGGGACTCTAAAAAACAGTTCACATAGGAGATAAATGGATCCTCATCTTGCTCACTGCTTTTTGTTACTTTTTCCTTAAGAATAAGATGCTCTCTGGTTCTCTAAGTCAAGTATAACTACACATTTCCCTTAGGTAAAATTGCCTTCAAGAGCCACAGATTGAGCATGAATAGGCTTTTCTTTATAAATGAAACAAGCCAAATGGTTTCCTTCATTTACACACATAAAATTGCCCATCTTGTTGATACTTCAGTATGGAGAACCATGTTTTGGTTCAAATTTACACTTAAGTCTAGGAAATGCAGAGACAGGATGATGCCACCCCTCCCGCCACATACATACTGTATAAGGAACATTATAGTTTACAAAATGTTGTTTAATACATATGCTTTTTCCTTTGTAATTTCATCACACACATTCCAAGAACATCTCCTTTATGACAGTGATAAAATAAAGAAAAATCCAAATGTTATTTGAAACCAGTATATACTGTATACGGAATGTGTACAATCAAAAGTAACGTTAATACGTTTCATTGTTACTTTTTTTAGAAGCAGGTATTCACAAATATTTCAATTAAACAAACAAAATATTTCTATGTTATACAATAAGTTGAATCAAGGGTTTTTTAAACCATAAAAATATAAACATCCTAAGCTGCCCTATAGATACATGGTAACTGATGTTTTAAATTACCACATTATTATACAACTAGGAGTCTTTTATATCTCATCATATATATCAAATGCATATTCCACTTTTGACAACCCCTTATAACTACTTTTTATTTACATTAGTTAGACTCCAACAACTCGGTAGTATTTTTGAAGCAATAGACTAAAGTCTTAAAATTCATGAGAAAAATGTAGCAAATTGACCAACTGCTTCATCCTTCCCAATAAAGTTCTGTGATTTTTTCATAACTGAAATAAATTCTTAAACAAGTGAGAAGGATGACTTCAATCTTGACAACTGTGAATGGGGCACTAAGGAACAGGGTGGGAAATGTGTTAACATATGACTAAAGAGACATATTATACACTAGACTAAAGGTCAAATCTGCTCGAAAACTTGCTCATACAAAGATATAGTAATCTCTAAGTGCCTAAAGTAAACTATCAAGAACTTTTCAACAGTGTTTGTACTTGGTGTCAGCACTCTCTCAGCACCACATCTACTACAAGCTTCAGTAAATTCAGCAATAAAGTATATATAGTGAAATGTAGATGATCTCAGTGAGTTTTTCATAATAGAGAGGGAAAATTACACATTAAAGTGACACACTGTCAACCTAAAAAAATTCTACACAAAGTAGAGTTCAATTGCTTTAATGCATAGTGCTCTGACAATAGCAAGAATGAAATTCTTTTGCCACTGAAGTGTTGAGGCCAGTATCTCAAAGCAAGTTTTTAGTTAAATTAAGGAGAAGATAGGAAAAGAGCTTGGGAATGGCCTGTATTAAAACTCTATAAAAACTGTAAAACTATACATCTATGATGTCCTAAATGTAAGTAGTGAAGAAGCACTTTCAGAGCAGTTTGCAATGTATGCATCTATACATGCACACAACCACAAATAAAAGTGAAAATTAAGACTTGAAAATGCTCTAAAAAATTAAATATTTTAATTAACAAAATATACTATGCTATGTTACACAGTCAGGTATCTAACTGCATCTGTACCTGAGCAATTATGAAACAAAGTAGTTTGCAAATACTACTTAGTTTTACTCCAACCATGCAGAAAATAGCTGAACTGCTAGCAGAAATATGACACAAAACTCAATGGTGTTTTTGGATATACTCAGCATGGTACTATTCTACACTAAACAATGGACCCTCTATGAAAGCCTTAACCTAGCGCCAATCTAACCAAGTCAAGTTCTCTCACTAATCAATACAGAGGATTTAATTTCAATAAGGGTGATAAAAGTTGCTCTAACCCTACCCAGCTACAAGCTCTCAACAGATGATCATCATTAAGCCTCTATCAGGGTTCCACGTACTGAGGCTGTACAAATGTGTCCTATTAGTACATGGTCCGTTTGTTTGGCAACTCCAGTCTTCAAGACAAATGGCAGCTGCTGCCCTTGGAGGTCTGAAGTCAAGTCTTTAGGGAATCTCAAAGCCCAACTGGAAAAAGCAAGGCCTGTTCATTAGAGACAGCTCCAGGGGAAACTTGCAGGGCTGCCATTAGAACTATATAAAAGAGCTAATTATTTTTATAAGACTTTAAAAATATCAAATGCACTCAAATACAATAAAAGGTACTTACTATTTGCATTCCATTAAAAATGCATTGCTTTTCATCAAAAACCAGTGAGTGACAGTACACAATTAAATCGTTTCTGTTAAACAATTTTAATAAGTATGTCACCGAGGTGAATATTGCATAAAAAATTAACTGGATGATAGTCTTTAGAGCATTGCTAAAAAGTTTGCATTTGGTATGAAGTTAGGCTGATTGTATTTTGATTCTTTGTGAATATACACACTCCTAAAAATGCAAAAAAGCAGTTACAGCAAAAACTCAAGTGTTACAAGAACTCATCTGAGCAAACTGCATCAGTGATTCTGATATTTTAAATCCATACCAATTACTAAGAATTAGTAAGAGTTGGAAGGGCTAACTGCATCCTAAAATGTATTTGGTCCAATGAATATCAAAACTTAACACCGAGCAAAATACAGTAAGAAAAGCTAAAGACAAAAGACACTCTTCCCGGAAATCTCCCTTTATTTTATGCTGGAGAACGTGTAGTCCTTGGAAAATAAACTTTACTTATATTTGAAAAAATGTAGTTAGCTATGCAATAGAATCAATATATCACATTCTGAAATACTTTGCCAGTTGTATGCCATAACAATGCTATATTGAATTGAATTCAAACAGGTAAAAATAGGTCACAACTACAGAATATTTATTTCACAGTAACAACTTTTTCAAAAAGTATTATTCATTAGTGTTCCTTAATCTATTCTTGCATTCATATTACTTTCTGACAACCTAATTCAAAACAGCAATTACAATCATAGTCCTCATGTAAAAAGATGACAGAAAGCAACTATGTTAAACCAGTTTAAAGAATGAAACTGTAAAGAAAACAGATTAGGAATGATTTATATCAATGCCTAGTACTGAAGTTAATTACAACTGCCCCAATAAAATAGTGCCTTTATTATTGTACACCAAGTAATGACCTTAGATGCAGAAAACAGAACTCTTTCTGCTGACTTTTGCATGCTCAATCCCACAGCACACTACATTAAGAATTAAACAAGTACTAAATAACCCATACGAACCAGCAGTTTTTAACTAAAAGCAGAAGACTCCCCTGCTGTTTAACTATTTGGGGTATCTCATTGTGACCAGTGCTTCCTATAAACTGGTATTATGTTATGTGGTAAATACCTAAAATTGCCCTATAATGAGAGTTTAATTTCAATACTTAAAACTTGAGTTTAACTCGCAAAACTTTTACAGATTTTAAAAATAAATTACATATATATTAAATTGAGTCAACTAACTTACTAAAGCTTTAGTATTAAACTGAATTAACCTAAGCGCAATGCCCATGCTGCCAAATATACATTTGCTATACCGTAAGTTTATACAAATGTGACTTTTCCCTTCTCTACGCAAGTATCTCCTAAAACAGACAAACCTACATGCAGACACAAAATGGCAAGATTAATTTCATACTTCCACAAGCTCTTCCAACCAGTTGCAGTCACTGTAATTTGTGGGAATGCACTATTTTGGAGCAGAGGTTGTGCATCAGGAAACAAAATTAACCTTACATCACCAGAACATTCATACATGACAACCAAAAAAAGAAACAACCTTATGAAATATAATACTATTCATTCACCAGAAGATGGTGACAAACAAAATGTCATATTTCGAGGTGCACGTCACCAGAATTCCTAGACAAAATATTCTTATTGTAGCATTTTTAGACCTTACATTAAAAGTTATAGTGCTCCTATAAAGGCATGTGCTGTATGAAATAAGAGATGAGTGATATCACATCCACAGACATTACATTAAGAACAGGCCGACTACTCTAGGTCAAATGCTAATCCCTCTGCCTTCCATATCCAGCAACAGATGATGTTTGGGTAAAACTGAACTGGAGGTTCACCAGTTTTAGACACAGAATTTAGCCTGAAGGAAGAGACAGTAGCCCATCTACCCAGTCACTATCTTTCAGCTGACAGTTGCCATGATTCATCTTGGAATGACATAAGGGGTCACATCTGAGTTCAGCTACTAGGAAAGCTTTTCCTCTGTAAAGTTTCCGCCCCAGGTTCTTTCACCAACAGCTATTATCAATGCTGAGAATGGTGACAGTACACTGAGAGGAAGCATAGCTCAAATGCCACCTGAACCCACTTTTTAATTCCAAATATCACTGCATGAATCATCAGGGTGCCAAATAGTGTCAGAAACAGGGAAGAAATTAAAGGAAATGGAATTAAGGGGAAGAGAAAGGAATTATAAAAAAAAACCAAAAACCAAGGACGGCAAAAGGGACAGAGGCTGAACAAATAGAAAACTGAACAAAGAAAAAGAAGAGACTTTACATACAGAATGTGATGGTGAAAGCT
The DNA here is from genome assembly GCF_001723895.1 of Crocodylus porosus. Lineage (NCBI taxonomy): Eukaryota > Metazoa > Chordata > Crocodylia > Crocodylidae > Crocodylus > Crocodylus porosus. Next base: position 9,715,386 of record NW_017728913.1, read on the forward strand.
GGTAGATGTACCATTTTTAAATTGTTTAGAACAGGAAGCTAACTCTAGAGTGACAGTATGTCAACATAATTACCTCTCACTGATTTCAGTGCTCTCTTGCTGGCCAGTACCTTTTAATTTTTTGAGGTTTTTTGTAAAATTAACAGAGACTACTCTGGGAAAGGCCACTAGTTAATTACCATGCCAGACAAACCACAACACACTGACAGAAGTACAGCTGGGCGGTGACAGACTGATACCACTCAGAGCAACCTCCATCACCAGAGCAGCAGCAGTTGTCCTGCCCAACATCAAATAAGCTTAAACTAAATGTTTGAGCATTCAAAAAAAGTGTCTCCTGAATAGCTTAAACACACTGAAAGATTCCTCTGTTACTCATTCCCCCCATCCCAGATTTGTTTTAATTTTAAAACATGCTTTGACTGCATAAAAATATGCATGAAACTATCACTAGGAGCACATGTATAATTGTCTCCAGATACCAAGAGTAGCTATGTTATTTGAATGACGGGGTCTTTAGGACATCTTGTATAAAACCCTTACCAGACCTTCCCTCAAAGTTTCCAAATCCTCCATTTGTTTTGATTTTGCATCTACCAAATCCCTTCCTAACCAAGCTCTTCTGAAAAGGTTTAACAAACAAGCAAGTAAAGCAAAGCAAAAGTCACAGAACCAACATGATGACATTTGCTGCTATATCATTACTCACTCTGTTTACATGTTCTATTCCCTTCTCTAGTCCTGTGCCTGTCCCATTTACTTAGACTCCAAGCTGTCTGTACTTGCACAGTAGGGCCCCATTCTCACTCAGGTGCTACTACAAACTACCACAATCAAAGTGGCAGATAATAATGCTCAGCTACATTAGGTAGCTGGTATTCCACAGAACTATCCACTGACTTATTCACATAGTTTACAAAAGAACGTTTAAAGACTTCCCTTCTGTAAATGTGGAGATGAAACTAACCAGTTTTTTAAAGTAAATATGAATAGGTCCTCGAGAAAGCAAAACAAGATTCCCCTTCCACATAAACGGCTCAGAATTAGCAAACATTAGGATCTAATATGACAGTAATTCTCCCCAATTTCATATTTATGATTGATTTGGTAGTGAATTATATTATTCTGCTTCAGTGAAGGATCTCAAGGCAATTTATGAAGAGTAACAAATTACATCACACAAATTTATTTGATTTATACATATTTTATTCCTGACCAAGGTTCAGAGCAGCTTACAGAAGAAATAAGGATAACTTGTAAAACAAATGAACAAGAAAACAAAACAGGAGAGGCAAAATAACTTCTGGAAGTCACCAGAGCATTTAAATAACCCACAGAGTAATCCCTCCAACAATATCCCAGTTTAGCCTTGCCTGCTAAATGGCTGCTCAAACAAGAGTGCTATATTCCTTACAGTGCTATATTTAGATTCATGACGATGCTCCCAGAGCAGAAGAAAAAGGTGCTAGAAGTGATTCTACAGAGGTTGAACGACATGCCCATGAGTTAAACAGCAAGTTAGATTTAACTACTAGTCAATGCTTCCTTTAGCACATTATATTAAAGATGTAAAACACTATCAGTTTTCTTAACAGCTTTGCTTGGAAATTCTTAACAGCTTTGCTTGGAAGTTTAAAGCAAAGAAACAATGCAGTCAATTAACACAGAAACAAAACTGTTCCGTCTGTTTTTCTATTTCTAATTTGTGTATAATCAGAGACAAGCGCTGCCCTGCTCTACATTTTCCATAATCTTATACTCCTCCCTTCACAAGCCTTTCTCCATAGTCCCAAATTAAACAGACTAGCTGTAAAACAGCAGGGGGTGAAATTAAAGCACACTTTATTTTCAGAGGTCTCCACACTTATAGGCTGACTTCCTGTCAGGAAGAGTTCCATTTCACTGCATAGCCCAATCAGCAGGGAACTCACAGAATTAAGTGCCAGTTGATATTACTTTGTTTTGCATTTACCACCCATGAGAATATTGTTCAAAGATCTAGTTAGAAAGCCAGCATGGTATCATCCTTCTGACTAGACTGCTAAACCACAGGGTGTGCTCTCTTTGCACAAAATTCACCTTAAATGGTGGTGTTTTTCTAAGTCCTAGTGTGCTGGTGAAGCAACAGGATGCCTTTTACTTCAGAAAAATCTTGCTTCCGTAGCTAAATTATGATCCTCTAGTTCACATCTGCAGCAGAGTATTTGTACTGGAAATTAAGTTGTTTTAATGCAAGCTTCCAATTTATGTAACAGTTTACTCTCCTCCCCAAACATATCAAATAAAATGATACATATCAAAATAAACATGCTACACCCCCGTCTGGACTGTATTACATACAGCACTAGTTTGGGCTCTTTTGGGATCTGTTGCACATGACTGGGTACTGCTACCAAGCCACCCTAGGGCCTGCCTGCAGGGCTGTTCCAGTATGCCCTGTGCCCCACGTGGATCTGCTCACACCAAGGGGGAGCACCAGAACCAGATGGCGGGGCATATGTAGCCTACAGGCAATAATGTTTGATACCCTGCTCTATCCTATTTAACATATCAACACAGCATAACAGAGCCTTGTTCTTGCTCAGTTTAGGAAAGCCACATAAGACAAGTCTCTTTCCCATTAACTTTTAGCGCTGTATAACTTGCATTAAAAGATATAGAGTAGGTTAGTTAGATACTGGACCAATGTATAAATGAACAATGTATTAAATGAACTCTTTCTTAGCTTCACAAAAACACTGAATGGGCAAAACCAGGTCAAACTGAAACAATTTTTCATTTATACCTCTTTTTTTTCCTCACTAAGGGCTATTTATTCATCAAATTTAAGGTTTTCTGCGCCATTTACGTAAAAAAGATACAGAAAAATATTATAAATATTTGTTATTCCTCTCACACAAACATAGCTCTACAGTTTTTGTTCACTGTAAGTCTTAAAAATCTATACTGTGTGTTTATATTCCCCACTCAGAGACAAAGTAAGCCTGGATAACTTCACTGCACAGGTAAGAGTTATAGAAAGAGAAACAGCTAAAAAAAGGAATAGTAACATGAAAGACATTCACTCAACTTCAGCTATATCATGATTAGTAGTGACCATTAGGGCTGCGTGAAACAACATCATTCTGCTTCGACTTCTGTTTCAACATTTCAATGGAACAGGGTTTCGTTTTCAGTTTTGTTTAGTTTTGAAAGCACTCTTCCATTCTGTTTCATTGAAACTATTTTGTTGTTTTGACGCTGTTTTGCCGTTTTGCCCATAGGTTATAATAGGGAATCATAAAATGCAGCAGACAGGCAGATCAGGGACTCCCCCACACCCCCAGGAGGGCTGCGGGATCTGTGCCCAACTCCTCCCAGGGGTGCAGGCCCACGATCATCCTGCCAGATGACAGACCGGTGCTGGGCACAGCCCACACCCAGGGCCAGGAAGATTGGTGCTGCCACTGGCCTCAGGCAGCAGAACCTGCCTCCTGTCATCCAGCAGGCAGATTTGGGTCTGAACCCCTTGGAGGACTCTGGCACAGCCCCTGCAGCCCTCCTGAGGGTATAGGTGGGCCCCCAATCTGCGCACAGGATTACAGGAGGCAGGTGCTGCTGCCTGGGGCCAGCAGCAACATCGATCTTCCCGGCATCAGTCCCAATCGGCAGCACCCACCTCCTGTCATCTGGCAGGCAGATCGGGGGCTCGCCCACACCCCTAGGAGTGCTGCAGGGGCTGTGCCAGACTCCTCCCAGGGGTGCAGGCCCCCAATCTGCCTGCCAGATGACAGACTGGCACAGGGCACAGCCTGCACCCAGTGCCAGGAAGATCAGTGCTGCCACTGGCCCTAGGTGGCAGCACCTGCCTCCTGTCATCCAGCAGTCAGATCAGGGGGGCCATGCCCCTGGGAGGACTCCGGCACAGCCCCCACAGCCCTCAAGGGTGTGGGCAAGCCCTTGAATTGCTTGCTTGATGACAGGATGTGGGTGCTGCTGGCTGGGACTGGTGGTGAAGGTGGTAAGCTTGGCTTCAAAACTTTTGAAATATTTCAAGTTCCCTTTTTTCAATTCAAAGCTGTTTCAAAGGTTTTTGTTTCATTTCAATTTCGCTGTTTCAAGCTTGAAATGCATCAAAACAGCTTCAAAACGAAATGCCAGGTGAGATTACACACAGCCCTAGTCACCATTGTAACTGTTAAGTGTACATTCACCACATCAGTAAGTGAAGAACAGAGATTACTATTCATGTAATATTGATCTATTAATCTTGGCACATTTTAATCTATTTCAACAGTTGGTGTATGAGCAAGGGTTAAATTATGTGCCTTTATTGATTTCTAGTTCTGACCAAAATGTCATGGGTTCTAAATCCCCAAGTCCAACGAAGTAAATATTATATTTTCTAAATGTTTGTTGAAAAGGTAACTGCACATCCAATGTCTATATACCTTCTATGTTAAATTGTTTTTAGTAAAAAAAGAGTGTATCTGCTAATGAACTAGAAAGGCTTAAACATTTTATTTGTTAGCCACACTGACAGTAAATAAGTCCACATATTTGTTAGGTCGCCCACTCCACAATTGCCTAAAATGTATGTAGAAAATTAACAGATCTTGCCTCTAGCAGACCACGTGGGAAGGAACTGAGTGACTCATCTGAGATTAGGCAGACGAGGTTCTTTAAGCAGATTCTTAATCCTTAAAATTTTTCTATAGCCTACAGAGTCACTGACATTTTCAAACAAATCATCACACCAATTACCTGGAAGAATACTAAAGACTCCAAATGTCAGGAAGCAACACTAACCAAAACTCAAGCTGAAAAGATTTAGTATTTGCCTTCTCAAAATACCAGTCTTCTACTATTAAGACAGACAGCTCAGATCAGAATTTTACTTGGAAATTAACATGGAAAATGATAACAAATGAAGGAAAGAAGCCACTTTGACCTGAAGGCAGAACAATTTAATTAGTTTATACAAAACCTGGAACATTTCTACAATACATGGCTTTCCTTTTTACTAGATGACTATGCAGTTCTCCAGACTAGCACAAAGACGCTAGGTAAAGTTTCCAGCAATTGCTGTCTGCCAGTCTTGGGTGAGGTGTCAAAATTTCACTTGGTCTGCAGTAGATGTGATTTTAGGAAGACGTTGCCCCTGCAGTGGCAGACCGATGGTGGGGAAGAAGGTCAGAGGGGTCCCTGGCCCCTGGGCACCAGCCTGGGGGGGGCGGTGCCAACCAGGCCCTTCAGTGCCGTAATCAGTGCCATAGCAAGGTGGGGGGTGGGAAATGTGGCAGAATGCCATCTCTGTCTCTCCCCAAAACTCTGCTATGGGACAATTTGGTTACCAGGATCACTGCAAAAGGCAGACTCCCTTGCCCCATCTCTTCAGGAAACGCCGAGTTGTAACCTAAGCTGGATACATTTCTGAGGGAGGAGGGAAACCTGCTCCCTCTGCCTAGGTGACTGGCATCACATACCTGGGTGTGGGGCTTAAACTTCTTCTTGTTCTAAGCAATGGCAGCAAGACTGCAAGGGGGCTAAAAACCCTGCCAGTCTACCTGGCAACCAGTGATGCATTTCAAATTGGTTGACTGGCAGCCAAAAGTTGTTGGCCTTCGTTGGATCAGGTAAATGAAGTCATAAGGGTTATATAAGAGAAGGACTGCCCAGGAGTGGGGGCAGTAGCCATGATGAAAACTCAGAGAGAAGCTGAACCATCTGAAACTTGCTCTCTCTCTTGAAACTTATGATCAATGAACTGCCTGCCTCCAGAGGGAATCTCCACCTGCCTCTGGATGATACGCGAGAGTAAGCTGCCCGAAAGCTAACTAGATAAATAGCCTGCAGTAACAGATGCGTAATCAAAGGCTACCATGCCATTTTTCTCTAAGGGATTTCTCTGATATTGCTCTACCCTGTACCCTATTCCAAACCTACTCCTTGTAACCAATAAAGTTCTCCTTTGTACCTAGCATGGGAGACTTACTGGGAGAGGGTCTAAATCAGAGGTCGGCAAAATGCAGTCCAGGAACCAGATGCGGCCCACCAGGCCATTCTATCTGGCCCGTGGGGCCCCTAAAAAATTTAGAAAATTAATATTAATCTGCCCTGGGCTGCCTGTCATGCAGCCCTTGATGGCTTTCCGAAACTCAGTAAGCAGCCCTCTGCCCAAAATAATTGCCTGTCCCTGGTCTAGATTATGCCTTGGGGTCCTCTTGGTTCAGCTGACTAAGGGAGACCACTATTTGAGCTTCACACTGAGGGAAGTACCCCAAGTTCTTGCAGCAGGTCAAGTACCCACAAGGACTACTAGGCCTGTGTTTCCTAAAGGGTACAGGTCCACATCATTCCAGACTCTGGGTGGGTGGTGGTGGTGCTATCCCCAGGCTTGCACGAGGCTTGCTCCAGGAAGGGGGTCAGCTGGACGCCAGGCACCCCCAGGGAACAACTCAAAGCCTGGAAGGTGGTCGGGCACAGTGAGGTGGGTGGCTCAGGAGCACCTCCTACTGGCCCACCAAAGGCAGTTGCCACCAGTCCACATTGCCACCACCAGCTTCACATCTGGCCACTTGCCACCCCCTCCCCGCCAATACCGCCACTGGCTTCTTCACATTGGGGGCTCCAAAACTAAAGCCTGCAGGGGACCCCCAAAAACTGTGGGCCAGCTCTCCTTTAAGTATTGATATGAGAAGGATGGCAGGGGACGGGTGCAAATGTAAGCATTGGCCCCCAAGCGCTAGAGACCTACGGTACATCACCGTGCTCCTGCTGTGAAGAGCTGACATTCTAAGAAAATAATACATCATACCCTAAACTGAGGATGGAAACAAGATCGCAGTGAAGCTTTGTTGAAGAAACATCAAGAGTATCATATAGATTGTAGCATAATGTGGAGTAGGTGAGCAGGCCACATGCCCATGGCACCACTTAAGGAAAGGGGTGTCAGAAAGACAGGGAGGGGGTGCCTCAACTTCCCTTCCCCAGCTCCATCTGCACCAAGACCAGCAGCTCATGCTTAAGGCAATAACCTGAAATGCTGAAGGATGGAAAAGAATAGACTTGAACTTGAGTGACTGCCCTAAACTCCCATTAGCTATCCTGGGAAGAATCTCTTTTAGTCCTTCTGTTTGAAGATATTCCACCTTGTATAAATAACACTGCATGCTGTGCAGCAGAGATTTAAACGTAGGTCTCCACTATGTAAAGGGATATGTAACTAGCTTGGAAGACAAGACTATTTTATTTCTTCCAAAGCCTGCTTTCACCCACACCTATAAAATGACTATATTGCCATTTTTATGAGTGATCTTTACCAAAATAAAAACCTTTATTTAGGGCACGAGTGTCAAAAGATATGGCCTGTGAGCCAGACATGGCCCACAGAGCCCTGTCTTCAGGCCCCCAATACTGCCCTTGAACTGAGTTGACTCAAACGCCACACACAACACCCACTCCATGATCCCTACTACACGTAGCACCCTTCTGGCCACTCCAGGATCCACACTACATGTAGCACTTCCCACCCCTGAGCCTGTCTGGGACTGCACCACATGTAGTGCCTGCTCTAGCTGGTCTGGCATCCTTATCACACACAGCAACCATTATCCTCAGGCCAGGCCAGGATGTGTGCCACACACTGCATCAGCTTCTGCTGATCGGCACTGCATTCAACACTGTTCCCAGACTGGCTAGAGGTGGTACCACATGCAGCACAGTTCAGACCAGCTGGGAGGGCAGTACATACAGCATGTATCCATGACCAGCAGGAGGAGGGGGTAGGTACCACGTGCAGCACAGTCCTGGATCAGCCACAACACGTGCCATGTGTAGTACTAACCTGTTCTGACTGCAGGCACTGGATCCAGCAGTAGGAGTAGGAGTGGGGGAAAGTCTAAGGGCCTCATGTGGCCCATGGATGAGATTGGTGCCATGCATCTGACCCACAAAGTTATATGAGTTTGACACCCTTGATTTAGCAAATTGGACCCTGGGAAACTTACACTTGCCATTTTTTATATTGGAATATGCTGTATATTACTGGAATTTAGAAGACTTGATCATCTAAAAGCAATTAATAATGCAAGGAGAAGACCTGTAAAGCATGACTTCTCCAACAGCACAACCACTCAGATAAGAGTCCAAACAAGGTTTCATAGGAGACTTTTTCTTTGATTCTACCCACTAAGGTATCAAAAGTACCCTTTTGCCTAATAAAGCTATGTTTCTCTTTGGTCCATATTGTTATCAAAGCAATTGTAGCTGCTGAAAGCAAAGCCTTTTAACAGATCACACAACTGAAATGTTAAAACTTTGAATTATTGGTATGTGCAGATACATAAAGGGGCTTTGAAATCTGAAATCATGTTAATGTTTGCCGGGATTACACTGTTCAAAACTGCAAGATTTCACAAGAAAAAAATGCCAATGTGAGGCTATATTGATTCAAAGGAATGAGGTAAGGGATCCTAAGAGTCCTGATAATTATAGTTTTAACGGATAATTAATTAGAACAGGCAGTGAAATAGGCACAAAGTTATTCTGCAGCTACAATCCTAAAACATCTGTTCTCAATATCAAGAACTGTGGATCTACTGAATCATGCTGCTCCTTTTAAAAACTCATGTATAACTTATGACTATTTATACACAAAGTAATTAGTAATTGCACAAAAATATTATTTCAATTAAAAATGTGTCCATCTAACACTTGGGCCACATGCAGACACTACACTTTTTTCCCATTTAGGTGGTCGAAACCAGCCTATACCCCTAACAGAAATTCAAAGCACACAGACTTCTTTAAACATAGCAGATTCTGGTCCAAAATAGACCTGCATCAGTGTAGTATCAGACTTATGGCAGATCTACCAAACTTCAGTACCAGATCCCCTCCCAACTCCAATTAGGTTGCAGCCCCCTGGCAGACCAGGCACCTTCCCAGCTCTTCTGTTCCCCCTTTTCCCCCCTTGCAGGACAGCTATCTAGCCTTGGCCATGCTCAACTGCTCTGAGCTCTCAGCTACAGGTAAGAGGAAGTGTGGGGGGGAGCAAGGAGCACCTGTAGCTCAGGAATTTTCTATATACAATGTTCCTAGGCAGGGGAGGGGTGTTATCCTTAGAAGAATCAGGGACCTCCTTAGAAGAACTGATCTCTGGGAAACAGCACCTGGCAGCATGGTTCTTGCAATCATGTTGGGCCATTCACTAGAGCTCCAAGGGCTAAGAGATCACAGCTGCCATGTTCTCTTAGCCTCAGGGCAATGTAAAACCCTGCAGGGCTGCAATCACAGGGGTTTTATGAAGCCCTGAGACTAGGAGATTGTGGCAGCTGTGTCTCCCAGCCAAGGGGGCTCTCAGCCCCAGCAGCCGCCAAATCTCCATCCTAGGAGCACCCTGTAGATGCCAGGACCCAGAGTCCCATAGCTGCAGATGCTGGGTCCTAGCAGCATGCCTCCTGGTACCAGGACCCACCTGGGTCCTGCCAGCTACATGCAATCTCCCAGCCCTGGGGCTGCATGAAACTCCACAGGCCGGGAGATCACAGCTACTAGTCTCCCAGCCCTAGAGGTTTCATGCAGCCCTGAGGATGGGAGACTATTGCAGCTGCAATCTCCCAGTCCTTGGAGCTCTAGCAAGTGCCCCAGCACAATTGTAAGAATCATGCCAGGCACCTACATCTGCTGCCACCCTGCGTCCCCTCCCCGGGTGCGGTGGCCAGTCCAGGCTGTCAGGCATTGGCAACCCACTCTGTAAGCCTAGGACTGGGCAGAGGAGAGGGTCTGCAGTGATAGCAGAAGTTTGGGGACATGTGCCTGACATCCAATCAGGGATGGTCCCCACTCAGCTACAATCTACTGCCTTTAGGAATCTCCAGCACGCTGAGAGGCATGTGGGAGCACCCCCTACCTTCTGGCTTTGGCCAGTGCAGGCACTTGTCTGCCTGCTCCCCATTCCAATCAAAGAGCAAACATGAGCTCCGTTTACTCTCAGTCCAATCTACACAGCTTAGAGAAACCCATGTAGACTGGATCAATTCTGCCTCAGGCTTTTTGAATGTCTGTACTTAGCCTTAGGGCACAAAAGTAGTTCATCAGTTTTTGTTGGGGGGTTTTTTTTTGTTTTTGTTTTTTAAGAGTGGAACAGAATCCACAACCAAGATCTAAGTTGAAAATTTTCTGTATGTAGTTTCTTAATATCTAAACCATAAGGTTGTTAGCTTGAGTGTTTCTGTTGATCTCAGCTGCCAAGGTATGGCAGAGAAGTGGCTTTTGAGATAACCTAGACCCAATTCAATTAAAACTTTATGGTTATCACTATAGTTATCCGTCACATTAAATTGTACTTGAAAGTAAATTAGAAACCAGTGCAGATCACAGAGCACAAGTGTAATGCACTCTCTGAAAGAAACACCAACCAATCAGCTCCACCATACAAAGTCTCCATGTAATTTGAAGATTTAACACAATGCAGAGATCCATTCTTGAAGTAACAAAATGGATCAGCCAACTGCAGCAAAGTTTGCCTTTTAGGAAAAAGGACCAGCCTGCAGCATACCCAGAAGACAATGATGATCTAGCAATACCAATAGTCTATGGGCATTTTGTTTTCAATATAAAAAAATATATAGTTAGTCACCATGAAGTAAAATCCTAATTCCAACTACATGCATCCCTCCTATGGAAAACATGACATTATGTCATTCACAGGTGCATGACTGCCTAACAGACATATTTTGATGTTGTATGATGATTAAGTCTTCCAGTAATATAAGGAACATATGAATAAGGACTATAGGAATAAGGAATATAATAAGAGTATGTTACTGTACAAGTTAGAGATGAACATGGTTTACATACTGAAATATGCAATCTGTGAGTGAAAATGACAACTAAGGGGTGCAAGGCCATCTTTTTTTTTTAAAGAGACTTTTCTTTGATGTTGAAGGCTTAAGCCTTATACTCCTTTACCTGGCTGTAGGAATTCAGTTTCTCCAAGTTGAAAAGTGGCTGAATACCTGTAACTCTGACCTACACAGTTAGTAAGGTTGACCTTTAAATCAAAACTACAGGCAGTCCTCAGACTTAGGACACAATTGGTTCCTGAAAACCACATCTTAAATTGAAACGTTGTAACTCGGAACCAATTTTCTCATAAGAAACAAAGTTATAAATGACGGATTGGTTCCCAAACCAAGGCCCGATACCCTATTTTCACCAAAAATAACCCAGAATTTTGTACTTGATCAATTATATATTAGTAATATAGCTACATTAATGTATTTATATTATAAATAGCGATCATATTGATTTGGAAGGACTTCTTTGAGGTGACTTTGCTGGACTTTTTGAAGGGTTCTTGGCTGGAGTCTTCTCAGGAGTCTTGGCTGCTTTCTTAAAGAAAGTGTCCAAGGAAGTTTGGACAGATGTTCTCCAGACAGATGGGTGATACAATGACTTGTTCACTAGTGTGGCGTTACATTGGATTAAGCATTGTAAAGTTGAAACTGACATTGCAAAGTTGAAACTGTGTCAATTTATAAATGTTGTAAGTGTGAAATGTTGTAACTTGAAACGTTGTAAGTCGAGGACTGCTTGTAGTCCCTTAATTCAGGGGTGGCCAATCTACAGTATGTGTGTTGCAAGTGGCATGGTGGGCAGCCTGGCTGTGTGGTGCACAGCAGACCAGACAGGGGACAAACAGCAAAACAGCTGATAAGGTAGGGAACAGAAAGCAGAGCAGTAGATTGGGCAGGGGAAGGAGATGGGAATAGCACTTGGGGAAGATTTAGAGCTAATTTGTGACCCATGAAAAGGTTGGCCTCACTGCCCTAACTTATTTTATTTTTTCTCTGTTTGACTTAGCTTACCTTACCTTTTATTTCAGAAATAAAAAAGCTATCATAATAATGTGACCCTGAATACATTTTATTTCTCAACTGTACCCCCTTTCTGCAAACTGAACCACCTAGCTCATACCCCCTTTAGTTTAAGAGATCGAGGCTTTGTTCTTAGACCTTCCTAAAATCCTATTAAATATTCATTTTTCTAAGGGTAGCAAAAAAAGAGAGATATGGGTAGCTGTACTGAGGTACAAGAAAACTATTATGTACCAACAAGTGCCAAAAAAGGTTTAATGTTTTAAAATATTGGTTTTATTTTTAAAAATGGCATTAGATCTCAAGAGTGTATCCCTTATCTGTTAGGGGAGTAATTCTCAATCAGAGTGCCAAGGCACCCTAAGATGCCTTGTGCCACAAATTGCCACGTTAGTTCTGTTAGGCCAGCTCTTATTTTTGCCTAAAGAAAAAATAAAGTAGTTTTTCTGTTGCAAAAAACTCAGAAAGACCACAGCTATGGATTTCTATTTGAAACCTCTGGGTTCATTTTGTGACTCATATTTGTAAACCTTTCTGAGGGGTATCTTGAGCCTGTCCAGGGGTGCCTCAATTCTAAAAATGTTAAAGAACCATTAACTTAGCATTATGACAGAGAAGGAGAAAAAGTCGGTATGCAGAGGGTTGAATTATTAACATTGAGCCATACTTTTTTCCTTTCTTAAAAAAGATCACAGTTGCCATTTTAATCCATTAAAAACAGACCAGTCTTATAATCAAGGAAAGTTAAAAGCCCTATTCCAGAGCATCTAAGTCAAGGAGGAACCTGACGAAGAGACTGATGTCTTCTCCTACAGCTGTTCCTCTTACAGGTTTGTAGATTTCCTTGAAAGAGAAGCATTAAGTATTGCCAAAATATTGCCAATAGTTTAGAGCAGTGTTTCTCAATCTTTTAAGACTCAAGGTATACCTGAATAATGTTTTGTAATTGAATGGCACCCCATTTAAAGACCAATTTATTTCTTACAGTACTTAGCTCCTCACACCCTGTGGCTCCCTTAAAATGATATCATGGGGTCGCACCCTGAAAGCATAGCAAGGGGCATGGCGCAATGCTCAGAGCAACAGGGTCTACTAAACAGGGAATAAGAAAGCTTGAGGGTGGTTCATTAGACCCCTGAAGGAGGCAGACAGGAGTGACAGTGGCCACCGGCAGAGGCTGGTGCCAGTTGAGAGTGGCAGAGGCAGGACCCTTACCTGCTCTGCTCTTTCCACAGTCTTCCCCTTGCCTGCCCCCAGTCTGTACTTAAGGGGATGAGTGCAGCCACTTGCAGTGGCTGCACCTCCAAGGACATGCATACTGGACCATACTCTGCAGCCTTTTTCATGAGCTCAAGAAGCATGGGAAGAGCAGGGGAAGGAGCCATGAAAAAGCATGGCCCCACATTTCTCTGCCCATAGCACAGCATGCTGCTCAGAGCACAGTGGTGGTCAGTGCAGGGATTACGCTTTTCAGTACAGAGTTCCCCTGCTTTACCCCTGCCCCTGGAGCTGGGGTAAGTGGCCACAGGGAGTACTGCTGGGGCAAGTGCAGGTACCAGCAGGGTACCCTGGTTGGGAATCTCTCATTTAGAATCATCAGGAAAACAAAAGTTACTTTTGTCACCTGTTCCTTTTTATCAGGTTATTATACCTTTCTCACCCTTCTGCTACCTCAACCAAGTAGAGTTTCATATTATATGGAGACAAAAGTATGTTATAAAAAAAATCAAAAGAGCTTTTTCCATCTTAACTAAGTTATTTCAAGGGAACAGCTTCATTACTCTACCTGACAAATGAGTTGTTACACACAATGCCTATTTATTTATGCAGATATAAACAACTCTTCAATGTGCCCCTTAAAATTTTAGTCATGTTTTTAGAACCATTTTAGGGAAAAATGCTGTTTCTCCAATAATAACCCTGGACTTTCAACTTGAAGGAAGCTTGTCTCAAAACAGCACACACATGCATATAACCCATTCTGACGTCATCCATTTAAAAAGGATCATCAGACTATCTAAGGACTTCACTCTTTTTGCTGGTTTAATTACCCCACACAGGATGCTAGGCCAGACTAGATGGTGCTTCTAGTTTCAGTGTACTGTATGCATTTCTGATAAATGGGAAAAGAATAGATGACCTGGCAGAAGGCTCAGACAATAACATGTGATTTACAGGACATGAATGCAGCTACTATAAGATTTATCTGACAGCCCTCTCCGATAGTGGACTGTTGAGTATCCGATGGAATGATTTCTAGTCTGGAAAGTCTACTACTGAGTAGCCATACACATTATTTATTTATTAGATGTTTTGGGTTGAAACCATTTTTAAATGATGCACTTCACAATGCTCAGCCATAAATTTAGCTTTAAACCCTAGAAGGGAGGTAGTGTTATTGGAATGTATGTCAGACTGAATTAGGATGAGCAACGCAACGCTTTTATAAAGTGGCCTTGAATGCAACATTGATTCTTTCAAAAATGATATTAATGTCAAATAAGCAGAAACACTTTGTAGTAATATTAAATGAAGAATTTCTTATGTTTTGATAGGTTTATATAAATTAAAGTATACAAAGTCCCAAAAGCAGTGTGTCAGTCACAAACTGCTTTTAGATGGTGTGTTTGAGAATAAGCCTTAGTTTTAATATCAATCGTGGTTTTATATAAGAAATTTGCACTATGTTCAGTTGTTCAATATTTTATAGAAGACAGTGAGATGAAGTCTTCAAAAGTATATTCGCATACAGGTACAGCATATGGAAGCAAATATCTGGATTTTAAAATAAGCTTCAACAAGATGGCATATATAGTTCCACAGCAAATTCTCTCTCACAGGTATCCATACTTAGATTTGTTAAAAGCACTTCACCTACTAAATTTAATAGAAAAAAAAGTTACAATGCTGTAGTAAAAAACAGATCTAATTGTTGTATTCAGTGCTTCTGAGAAATGAACCAGATTGATGCTTAGTTTGATTTAAGTTATTAATATCTGATGTGCTTTACTTTATTTTAATACTTAATTGCTTTCCCAATTGTTTTAAAGATATAAATCATAACACCTCTTCCATTCAGTAAAATGATGGCTGACAAATTTGTGGAGTTTTAAATCAAATTCACAGATACTTAGAATGTAACTATACCACATTATTTATGTGATTAGAAACTAGTTTTTGACCTGATCTTTCGATCTTTGGTACTCTATCCTCTCCATCTCCTCTTAAAAATTAATTAAAATTTTAGCAAGAGGCTATCACTTCACTTTCCACCCCATCTTGGGCCAGAAAGAAAAATCAATCAAACTCAGTCCCATCTCCTCCCAGTATCTGTAAAATGTCGAGTTGAAATTCAATTTCATATCTCTCAAGCTTTCATGTAGCAAAAGACAGTTCACTTCTTAACAAAATAAATCACTTTTGTGATTGCCATGCTGACCTCTTTGAATTAGGAAAATTCAAAGTGAAAAATGTAATTATCACCCCAGAACAATCTGTATACATCTGGAGCTAATTTTGGCTTCATTTCTCACATCATTTTTTGTATTCTGCCAAATATTACAGCTGCTTGTAACTTTAACAAGATTTTGAGAGTCCTGTGTGCCTTTACTGGTTTATTCCAGCTATTTTATTCAAAACAGCCTCATCTTTTGCTACTAATATTACTAAGAAATGGCCACATCCTCCATTTGATTAGATTAGCATTAAACAGCACTGTGACATGTATGACAAATAGGTGCATTAGAGTATGTCATTTGCTCCTTATCCTTTCTGCTTCCAAGAATCATACATGCAACATACTGTACAGAGGACAAACACTGCTCTTTACCACTAAAAAAAAAATATTTAACCTCATCAAATAAATTCAACAACCCTTTACTGAAATAAACAAATTGTACATTATGACAAACCAAAATGGGTTAATCAGAGAGTTTTAAAAAGCTTTTTTGCATCTCAAGGCCCTGTTTTGTATGTAGTTAATAAAATATGAGAAGTTTCATATAGATTTCCTAGTATATGGGCATTAATTTTTTTAAATGTTAGATGTGTGTTAAGTAAAATATACATGGGAATAACTGCAGAAAATAAGCAATATTTACAAAAAAGGAAATTATTTCTAAACTCCAAAAGTTCTAGGACAGCTATTAGTTAACACTTCTTTAGAGAAGTACAGGTTCTTGATTATTTTCTTCAAAAGCAGTAGAATTATGTAAGCAAAATCTAACTGCATCCATGAATAATAAGCCCACTAGAAACATAACTACTCTTCACTAGTTCATTGTAAAATCCATTAGGTGTAATCTCCAGAAGTAATTGTACTTATTGCACTTTATTGACAATGTAGACTATTGATTTTTCACACCTTCTATGATTCTTTCATTTGTATTCATGAAATGTCCATCAGCACAGTCTAAATAAATTTGGCAATATAGGCACTAAAACGAATAAATCGATGCGAAGAAACATTAATTTTGCATTATCCTTATTCGTCAGGCAAGTAAACCATAAGGGCTGTAAATGAAGGTCAAAGGTTTTGAAATGGGTCAGAACCCTTGACCTCTAGACCAATATCCTTCCCATTAAAAAAGGCTATTTTAAAGTTTTAAGTAGGGGAATTTACTACCAGGAAGGTATCATTTTTAAAGCACCAAAAAGAAAAGCTCAATAAAACATTCTTCTATTTAATTACAAAAAAGAACGCAAAAGGACAGCAAAAGAATATCCATTAGATCTAGTGCATGCAATCCTCTGAGTACAATTCTAAGAAGGTTCTGAAGGTTCTTATCAGTACTACCCAAGGCAATTCTAAGGTGTTTAATGTACCTAGAGTGATTTTGCCTCCAGGAACATAGAAAACTCATGAACTGACCAGCATGGTCAATGCCTTGCACACTTTCTGATTCACAGGACATGTCAAAAGCAATTAATAATGACAAGGACTTCAAACACATTTATCACTCATTTCATAATCTCTGAACAAAAGGAAAAAGCTCACTCATCCCAAAGGATGGAAGTTCCAATGTGCAAAAATCAATGTTTCAGTAATCTTAATATTTATTCATTTTATCTTCCTTTGTAATATGACAGCACAGAATTAGTAAAACACTGAAATGGAGATCATGTAAAAGTTAACAATAGGATATAGAAGCCTCAACATCCTCACCTACCTATTGAGATTTGACAATTTGTATAACATCAATCCTTTACAAATCAAAACATCAAGGTCATGGTCCTTTTACATTACAATTAAAAATATGTTCTAACATACATTTTTGGTGCAATTTCAACAATGTTAAAATCAGTTATTTTAGCCACAGTTATTTATCCTGAGAAAATCTCACCTGAGAACAAAGTAGCATGACCAACTCCACAACTGAACTACTAGATTTCATGCACACAAGACCTACAAAAAGGAGAGGAAAAAGAAATTTCATCATACTAAATTTGTGTTTAAATGGCTTTGTTTATTAAACTTACAAAAGTTTATGAACTTTGTTTGAAATAGATAAAGCAAAATATAAAATAAATAAAAGATTCAAACCTATAAAGCAAGCTTAGATTTTTATAACGCTTGTATTTCAGGTTTCTATTAGTTTAAAATTATATCAGCATAATTAAAATGTTTGAAGCAGAGAACAAATTTAGTGAACCAGTGTCTTGCATATGAAAAACAATGGTTGATATAAAAATGATACCTCTATTAATTTATCTGAAATTTCATCAATTTGTGTTTAAATTAGTAGAAGAAACGTGCCTAGCATATGCTATATTGATCCTTCATACCTACATTTTGCTATTTTGGAAAAGGTTGGTCATTATATATGCAGAGAAGGGAAATGGTTCCATGACCTTTGCTTTCTCCACTGCGCTCTCTCCCTTCAGACCCCTAGCTATCAATCAAGTTTCCATTTTGTTTCATGGCAGTAGACATCCCAAACACTCTTATTAGTACTTTGACCCTTGACCTCACACTAAACCTTAGCAGAAGTGCAAGCAGTTAGTTATTATATATTCTTGATTGTTTATAAACTAATTAGATTATTATGACCAATTCCCATTTGATATTTCATAGACAAATCAAAATGAAAAATCATCTTTTAGCCCAGAAGCTCTGGTGGTCTATTTTTATCCAGATCTAAATGGTGCATTGTACAAGGAATTGTTTTGTTGTTGCATTTCCCAGTAGAATGTTAAATAAGTAAAACAAACCTCTTCAGAACACTTTGACATACGATAACACTTTTGCTTTTTGGAGAGTATTCCAAAAAAAGAAACAAACAAGATAACCTACATAACTATTATGGCTATAGCTTCAAAATCAATTTTCATTTTTATTTTTGTTATTCTTATAAGCATGACATTTTGTTCTTCAGGTAACTGCATGACTCTCACTGAAACTGTTGACTGGCTAAAGCAAGACTTACACAGTAATATTTGGTCCTGTAATGATTAAAGCAAATTCCCATTGGGTACAGATCAAAGAGCAGAAATAGGTAGGCAAGTTATGCTCATGCATGATGTAATTTGATTTCAAAGAATTTCTGGACACGTTTTAAATTTTGCTCATACTATGGCTTTTGTGAATTACAGAAAGATTGGCCATTATAAAATTCAATTCTGAAATAGCCCTACAATAGGACAATTTTCTGGATGTGAAGAAATTAAGGAATTTGTTTGCTCTACTAGGGTTTGATATGGAATGTTTTAAATTAGTCTGTGCTCAGTGTATTTGTCAACTTGTATCAACATAAGAATTGGCAGAGAATGAAATAAATAGATCTACTACAACAGGAAGTTTTCCTTCAAAACTTTCCTTCAAACTCTGCCTAGCAGAGAAATCTTGAGGGGAACCCCCCCCCAAAAAAAACCCTGATTGCTTTTAAAATTTTTACTACAATCAACTGATTCCAGTGAGACCAAAGCTGTTTTCTGTTAAGATGGTTGCCGCTTTTCAACAACCTAGGCAGGAGAGAATTTAACCTGCCATTAGAAAAAGAAGAGTAATCATCACCCTGTGATGTAGTCTCTGAAGTGCTATGATACCAATCTGTCTCTTGCAATGGCTGGTGCCAACTGCTTCAATGGAATCCTTCCAATAAACTATTATGAATGGGTGGGAGGTAGGGTTATTTTCACTGGCTATGGAAAAATCTCCAGTTGTCCAGAATTGACTTATGCCCTGAAGTATGAAAGTATGAAGGTCTATATCCTCAACCAGACTGTATTTGTAAGATTTACCATAATTCTGGATTGGCAAAACTAGTTTTCTATTTTGCTAACACATCTGATTTTGTGATATCTAGTAGCAATGATGAATTATTATTAACAACTAAGTAAGCTCAGTGTGCTTAGCATAGTACACAGAAGGTATCTACCTAGGAGGTTTCTAAAATTCAAAGAAATCAAGAAAAGTTCTCAATTTCTCAGCTGCAGCCACTAAGGTAGTTATTGCTAGAAGCACTGGAACTGTGACTACAGGCTTGCTGGTTATTACAAGCTATGGAAGGGCAGGAGTCTAAATCACCATACCAACAACAACTAAACGAAACCTACATTTTTCAACCTAAATCTGAAACAATGCAATTTACATGATACAAATAGTTAAAGCAAAATCCTATATGTAAGTTATGTTGTTTATTAATATATTGTTACCCTTCCACCGAGTAGTAGTTAGTTTGATAGAAGGAAGTTTCATAGTCTCTAGGGTCGGAAGGGACCTGAGCAGATCATCAAGTCCAACCCCCTGCCATGGCAGGAAAGAGTACTGGGGTCAAACGATCCCAGCAAGGTATACATCTAGCCTCCTCTTAAAGACCCCCAGGGTAGGAGCCAGCACCACTTCTCTTGGAAGTTGTTTCCAGAACCTAGCTTCCCTGACCGTGAAGTAGCGCCTCCTGATATCTAGCCTGAATCTACCCTCTGCCAGCTTGTAACCGTTATTCCTGGTCACCCCTGGTAGTGCACGGGGGAATAGGGACTTCCCCAGTACTTGGTGGTCACCTCTGACTAGTTTGTAACAGGCCACTAGATCTCCCCTCAGCCTCCTCTTGTGGAAGCTGAACAGGTTCAGGTCCCGTAGCCTCTCCTTGTAGGGCCTGCTCTGCTGCCCCGAATCGTGTAAGTGGCCCTCCTCTGGACCCTTTCCATGTTGTCCACATCCTGAAGTGCGGTGCCCAGAACTGGATGCAGTTCTCCAGCTGAGGCCTGACCACTGCCACATAGAGGGGGAGGATCACCTCCTTGGACCTGCTTGAGATGCATCTGTGGATGCAAGACAAGGTGCAGTTGGCCTTCCTGACTGCATCCCCACACTGCCAGCC
>NW_017728913.1:9735748-9753004 GCF_001723895.1 Crocodylus porosus
TTTACCCCCTCATCCAAGTCACTGATGATGTTGAACAGTGCGGGCCTGAGGACCGAGCCCTGCACAACCCCGCTGCCCACATCCCTCCAGGTAGAAAATGACCCATCCACTACCGCTCTCTGGGTGTGGCCCTCCAGCCAATTGGTGACCCAATTGACTGTGTGGGTGTCGACACCACAGTCCCCCAGTTTCTTAATGAGAACAGGGTGAGAGACAGTGTCGAAGGCCTTCCAAAAGTCCAGGAGGACTATGTCCACTGCTACTCCTGCATCTAAGGATTTGGCGATCTGGTCATAGAAGGCCACTAGGTTGGTCTGACAGGACCTACCTCTAATGAACCCATGTTGGTTGCCCCAAAGCATAATCTCCCCTGCTAGCCCCTTGTGGATACGCGCCAGAATAATTTTCTCAAAAAGCTTGCCCAGGATTGAGGTAAGACTAACTGGCCTATAGTTTCCCGGGTCCTCCTTCCTCCCAAGTTGATGCTGCAGGATCAGGTATTTGCATTATATGCACATATTTAACATGCAAATTATGCATGATCTACTTTTATAGATATGATCGCTATTTCTTAAAAAGAGACTCGGTCACAAATACAATGAAATGCCTCTCAGCACCATGAGCTGGCACCATTTTTTTCATCCCTTTAAGTCTCTCACAAATTTCCCAGCTGTCTGGAACTTTCTCCTCATAGCTGCTATTTGTCAGAGTCTGCTTTTTCTTCCAATAATGCACCAGAAAAACAGCAGCAAATTCATCATAATGCTTTTATATAACTATATATAACTATATACACACACACACACACACACACACACTATATATAGTTATAAATATACTATATATAGTTATAAATATAACTATATGTTGGAGTTATATAACCTATAACTCCAACATGCCGTATTATTAAAGTGTCATAGTCAAGACATTCAGTCTTTCGTTTCTTTTTAGTTAGTGTTTTAACAGTTGACATCAAAGTTAACCTTAATTTCATAGCGGATACCAATATGATGAAGAAATTTTTTTTTTTTTTTTAAATCTGAAAATTGATTAAATATTTCCCATTACTTTAAGGACCAACTGAAATACGACTTCTTTCAAACAGAAAAAACTGCATATAGTTTAGTTTATAGGATTATGTAAACTCCATCTGCTTATATAAAACAGTTTCCTTTAAAGTCCTCAGGTAGAGAAAAAAATGAAAACTGAAACTTACTTGTACCTTCTATCAGCAGCTCTTGCCCGTGGCTACCCAACAGAGTGCGAGAAAGAAATGGAGCAAAATCCACAAAAATCTCTCTTAGAAGTGGGGCAGCCTTTTCCAAAGCATGCTCAAGCCTCTCTGTAATACTAATTAAAAGACATGTGAGGTTAGATGGAGAAGAAAAATCAAAATTCTACAAGAGAAGGAATTATTTTGTTTGAATGGTACACCATCTGTAACTAGAACCCATTTAGCATAATTACATTTTACTGAAGAACCTGATCCAGCAACCTGATCCTTCTATTGAACAACCTGATCCAGCAATCATTTAAAGCAACTGAAAGAGTTTAGTTTCAACAGGTACTGAGTCTTGCTTTCAGTGATTAACCATGCAATGAAAATTCCAAGCGAATACCTTAGCAGAACGTACCAATGAACTACATCATCAAGAAACCGAGAAGCAGCAATGTCACCTTTTGCTGAGGTTAATTAAAGAAATTACCTCATATTTGAGACTGAATCCTCAGGCACTGAAGAAACCGTAGGGACTGATGGTAATTTTGAATTAGATGATCCCTTTCCTACAAAAGAAAGAATAGATTAATCACACAGGAAACACAGGCCAGAGGCTGAGCCCACATAGCTAGAAGCCAAAGATTCATGTTCAAACCCATACATGCTTATCTGCAAATGTGACCTTTGGCAATTAATTTCACCTCTCTGCACCTTGGTTTTCTTTGTACAAATAAAATGTCCCAGCTGCTTAAGTATTAGGTGCATTTCAACCAACATTCATTAAAAATTCTCTAGCTTAATCACGAATTAATTGACTATAGTCCAGCAGCCTGTTTTATGAAAGAAAACCAGACTAAAGAAATACAATGGTCCTTCTGGTCTTAGAATATACAAATATTTGTGAAGTAATTTAAACATATATACATGTTAAGTGTATCTTCATATTGAGTCCTGGTATTTAATCCAACTTATTCTGCACAGCACATGCAGCCTTAACTTTGCCTCATTGTGTATAAATACATTAACTCCACAACAACCCGGTCTCATTCAGTGTTTGAAATGAGCAGTTCTCTCTTCATGAGTATCAGTATTGTTTTCTCCTCATAATTCAGTGTGTGGTCTCAAGGCTAATTTTCTGCATACCCCTCAAGCCCTACCTTGAAAAAAAATTAGTAATTTCCTCATGGGCTTTTTTATGTGCTTATGACTATGGTATTTGATAGTAGTGCTAGAGTGATGTTGTAGCTGTAATGGTCCAGATATTATGCAAGACAAGGATTTCTTAGGGCGATGTCTTTTATTGGACCAACTATGGAGCTGGAAGAGAGAGTCAGACAAACCTTTGAATGGTATTTAAGGAATTTATTAATGTCTGCAAAACAATTTTCAAAAAAATTCCATAGGATGAGTGGGTATTTTTATCCTTTTTATAATATGAATGATGAACTAAGCTGATTTGGCCCTTTTATAATATGAATGATGGACTAAGCATCCACTAATTTTGGATGCTTTTGTTGAGACTTTTAGCACTTGACTGTTCAAAGTACTTTGCACTTCATACGTTCAAAATACAGTATAGTAAAGCATCAACCTACACTGCAGATGCAACCTGCATTGTATTACTTAACTCTTCTGTAAATTAGACCCCTGGGATCAAAAGTTAGGGATACAGAAAATGAGAAACATTCAATTAGCAAGCACTTATGAAAAGCTTGGTTTACATAGCATCATTTAAGAATCCTGTGGCAGGGAGGAATGTGATCCAGTTACTCTGCGACATTATCCTAACTGCCCTTAACAGTGAGACTGTCCCTTTCTCCTCCAGCAATTCCCTGACTTATTCCCTACACACCTTCCAATTTCAGCAATAACGAGATACAAAAATCCTATTGGTAGCAAGTAACTTGTTCAATATACAACCATGACCCAGTTCTTTCCATGTACTGAATGAGGACAAAGATACTATGTGATCATATAATTAAAGGCTGCATTACAAAGTATAAATGTAAGGTGGCTGAATTAAGGTTGCAGAGATCCCTCTAAATTTAGTACCACCTCACTTTAGAGATATCAACATTATACTACTACTAAAGCTCTTTTAATGTGGAGTGCTGTGTGTGTTCGTAATTTTTTTTTAATTAAAAAAATCTTGTTGCATCATAGTGACACACAACTAATCAGCGAGCACACAGGAGCTTTTCAAAGGCCTGCAACTTGGCCAAATTTGGGCACATTTTTCATGGGGATGACAACAGGCACACTGTCTGACAAAAGACCAGTCTTCTATCAAAATTTAAATCCTGTCCCAAAACACATAAGAATTAGAGCTTCCCAAGAAAACTATGCAAAATTTTTCAATGTGAGCAAGAACAAAAATATTTTTCCATAGCTTAGTTCTTATAAATACCTGAGCAATTTTCACTGAAATTAAAACAAAATAAAAACTCTACACATAGTCTGCAGCAGACAGCTGATGTGGAAAGTTTCAGCCCAAAAGTTTGAAATTTGACAAGGGATAAGCAACTGGAAATTGATCCAAAAAAATAAGCATTCAGACAACCTTAATAATAGTACTTGCAGCCCTATTATAATTTTTTTTTTTTTAAATATCAGACATGCCCCTCTTAACAACAGAAACAGATAACCTAAGTGGTAGCCTGCGTACAAACATTAAGGTACTGTTCTCAAATGTAGTCAGAGCCAATACCTATAACAGGGTTAAAAAGCATAACATTTGTTTCAATTTAGGACCAGTTTCAAACAAGGGACCAAAACTGTGGTGGGTAAAATTAGTACCTGCAACCTTTGCTTTTCTCTAGTACTTTACTGTGGAGTCCATTATTTGATTTGTGTGCATTATTTTGAAAATTCTGAAGAACAGAGAGAGTTGGGTGGGTGATATAAATTGGGTAGTGTGAAAGTGAGTGATTGATTATATGGCAACAAGGAACAAGTTCGATCACTTAACCTCTAATTTCTAGACATTACCATTTTTCATTTTGAAGGTGTGGTATTCTTGTAAAGAAAATATAATATTGTACCTGGAGTTAGCTGGATTTAGTTGAAAGCATGTTTTTAACTGGGTTGCTTTTTGCATCTCTTTTTTGTGAGTAGCTGTCAGTTCATATACATGATTATCCTTTCTTCCTTTTTAAAACTGAACTCCTCTGAATGCTTTTATTACTTTCCCATGTTTAAAACAAAAAATGTACACTTAGTACAAAAAAAGATCAAATGACATGGTAAATATTGTAGGCTAGCCTGAGGCTAGTAAAATACAAGAGATGCACAACAAAAACAGTTAACAAATTAGACTCTGAGGTTGCATCCTGCTCCACACTCCACCTAACTTCAGAGGAGCATAACTAACCACCTGTTGTACTCATGGAAGAGATGCAAGATGCACTAACAGTGTGAATCTTTCTTGACACTGAATTCCATCAGTTGACTCAAATACTCTGGAAAGTACTATAATATACCCTGTCATTTACTTCACTGATTGACTCCTGATAAATTTCTCAAATTGCATAACAGGGATTAAACTGGTCTAAGCAGTTTTCTTTTAAAATATTTATAATGCAAACATGTTAAGACTTCAACTTTGGCAGGGCTGAGAAGAGGAACACTAACATGGAGATTTAGAAATTCCTGATTTCAAAGAACAATACCGGATGGAACTACTGTATATAAGCTCTTAAAAGAAGCTACCTCCAGATGCACGGGAAAGGACTGATACTTCCAACTCCTGGGAACCCAAGGTCAAGCCCCTTTTACTTATTCTTTAAGATCCACAAACCTGACAACCAACAATGCCCTATTCTCTCTTGCACTGGCACCATCACAGAGGGGAGTTTCTGGCTACATTGACTCTATCCTATTCCATATGTCACTAGAGATGTCAGCTATTTGGAGGACACCACAAATGTCCTAAAAAAGTAAAGTTCCATTGCACTTTCCCACTTGGTTCTCACACAAAACTATTTCAGATGTGGAGGCTCCCTATACCTATAAAAGAATGGCACTGCCATGGGCATGCACCTGGCCCGAAATATGCCAAAACATTTTTATGACAGACATGAAAGTCAACTTCCTCTGTAGCTTCCCTCTTTTCCCCCTGGTATGAGACATTGATAACATTCATCACATTCATCACATGTACAAGGAATCTCTTGAGAAATTCTACCAGGACTAACTTCTACCTTTCCATCAAACTGACTCTGGAATACTCTACCCAATATATTCTCTTCATAAATACCACTGTGAAAGTTCAGTAGTCACATCATCACCACATTGCACCAGAAACAAACTGTCCAACTACAGCTACCTTCAAACCACCAGCTTTCATGCTAAAGCACACCACTAGATCCATCATCTACAGCCAGCTGTACCTGCTCCAATCCATTGACCAGAATGTACACCCAAAAGCTGTGAAGTTGAGATTCTTATACTTACAATACAATCTGAAAACCATAGCTACTGAAATCAGCAAAGCCAGACCCCTCTTTGACCTGTTACGGTACCAACCACATGACAAGGACAATAAAAGCCCACTTATTGTCACCTAAACCCTCCCGTTCGAACAACTTAGAAACATCATTAATAGCTTCCAACCCCTCCTGTAAAATGATGACTAACTCAAGGCCACACTGGGGGAGAAGCCTGTCCTGACTTACAAGTATCCTCTAAAAGGATCACTCCAGCAAGAGACTATTTATCTAACACCTATGCTTGTCAATCCACCAAGCTATGCAACAGACCCAGACGCCCTCATCAATACAGGCCAAATCAACACTGGACTAAAATATCCAGGGCTTAATTCACCTATTCCTCTATCATCGTATATGCCATTCACCTGCTTTTGTAGGCAAATATCTCTGTTCCTTTCTATCTAGTACCCCTACCCTCTCCTCTGAGCCTCCAGACTGATCCAAGTCCATGGATGCCAGCTGAGGCCCTGTGAGGTCCAGTTCAGGCCCGCAGGGGTTGATCCAGTCTACAGAGAAGCCCACACCACTCATCTGCCCTGTGAAGCCAAAATCTTAAGCAACACTAAATTAGTCTAAGGTGACAATTGGCCTTGCCAATCTAGGAAGTGAAAAAAAAACATAAAAAACTAAAAATGTAAGGTTCAATTTACACAGTGTTCTTCACATATACAACTCACTTTACAAAGCATTCCCTTGTGTGTGCATAAAATTTATAATAAATTGATCGTTATCTGTTAGAAAGTTGTCAAAACCTGATTATGAAAGGTATAACCGAATGAAGCGTTACAGCATTACAACAGCATTCTGTTAAGTTTTAAGTACCTTCAAACATCCAGGAAAGATTGGAGATATTCTAGTATTTTTTACCAAAAAAAAACACCTCTAAAAGAATGAGAGAAATCTATTAATAATCTTCCAGGTAAGTGTAGAATACGTCATCAAGAAGCTAACCAAGGGCTATCATTAGCAAAAGCATTGGTAATGTAAAGAAAATTATTACTGATGATAATCACTGCTTTTCCTCTTAGAACCTAAAAACTAGTTATGCAAAACAAAGACTAAATGTTAACCATAAGACTATACTAGACTATGTTGTACTATACTGCATGAAGTTTAAAATAAAGGAATCAATCACCAAGTTCAAATGCCAACACAGAAAGGGAAAACTGTGCAGTTTGTGTATGTGAATATTATAAGATGGGCCCCCATAGAAACTGTCGCTATTTAAAGGATACATATGGCCTCACTGTTTTCAGTCTTTTTGAGGCCACATTCCACATTCAAATGTTTCAGCAAATGGACTACCTTGCTTTTTACCAGAGCAGAGAATTCTAGTTCTGTTATGTATAAATAAATGTGTGGTTGATTTCCAACAAATCATTTTTTTCTGCAAGATCTTTTCCAGAAAATAATAAATATAATTAGTAAATCCCATTTTCATTTCTTTCTTTTGGCAAAAAAAAAAGTATATTTTCATCCACAGCACACATGTGTAACTGCAGTAGCTACTTCAAACATGTGGAACCAAACTGACTTATCTCTTTCTTATCCTTTCACTGATAAACTGGCTCCTTCAAACTGACAGTTTTACAGACATTCACAAGAACATAAAAGAAAATGCAAATAGATCATCTGTCTAGCACCTTTCTAGTGAAAGCTTATTGTTTATTCAAGGTCCCCAAGGGTCTAAACAAATGTTTCTAGCAATAAAATGTTATTAAAGAAACTCCTTTTCCAACAAACCAGATTTGTATTTTTGTATGTATTCACACAAAGGCAATATATACACACACACTATGTGTTATACAATATTTAGTAAAATTGGAATAAGAGGCTGAAAATGGGGAGAAACCAACTATCTCTCTTTAATTTTGCACTAGATACAAAACAAAAATATAAAACCCACCCTTTTAAAGGGAATATCTGGTAAACTAATGAACCAGTTCAAAAAATAAGTTTCCTGTGCATACAGACAGACTTGAATGAAAGGTTTTACAAGCTAATATAAAGGATCTGTTACATAAACACATCTGCCTGCTAAACCAAAACAGATTTCATAAAACAATAGCTTGCTTACTCAAGTAAGCTTGCTTTAAAAATAGTTTTTGGTATTGAAATAATGTTTAACACTATTTTGTGCATATCTATAAAACATCTATCAGTACTAGATAAGATAAAGTGACAGTGACTCTTGTTCATTACTCCTCATCCACTGCTGCCATGTTCCAAGCAGTTTCTAGACTGACTTAACACTCAGTGTAGAAGTGAACAAGCTCTTTATTGCTTGCATCTTCTTAATGTACAGTAAATTTATGTCTGCACTTCCTATCCCAAGACTTCAAGTAGTTTTTGCTTACCTGCAAAGCAGTCAGACTTATTCCCACTTTAGAGACACAAACAGAAGCACAAGAACTTAAATTGTCATTGCCAAGAACCCAAAAGTCCTGAATCCCAGCTGTCTGTGTTAACCATCCTTTTCATACATTTCCCTGCAGGATTTTCTTTCCTCCATTTAATTTCTCTATCTTAAATACCACTTCTGCTTTTGATCTTTTATAATCCTCTTTCCCTATGCACTGGCTCTTCACAAACTGAAGATACCTCTCAAACAAAGAAGTCATAGTGCTGACAACCATTCCCCAATTATTGCTGCACTGAAATGCAAAGTACAGGTGAGAGTGCAGGAAAGAGCCAGGAGCAGTCTGTAGTAGGTGGCTGAAGTTCTTCATGCACAGTATATCTCCTGAGTGACATTTTGGTTAGCAATGGCAAATGACAGCAAGACTAAGAGTGGAACTGGAACTCCACTTGAGTGACATGTGATAGCATTACTATAAACTATTCCAGCATGGTACCTCACCTTTTAAAATCACATTTGAATAAGGATATGGAAATGCATAGCATGTAGTAAGACAAAAACAAACTTCAACTCTGCATGTCTTACAGGAGAACAACCGATAAAAGGTAGGCAAAGTTCTGGAAAAACACAGTGGGACCAGGAGCACCCACAGAAAACAGGCTAGGAAATGAAAGATTCCATAAAGAGAATGGATCAAACAAATGGGCATCAGTGTACAACAGTTAAAAATCACTTGTAGGAAGACTAAGTGCTTCAAACAAAATATTATAATCAGAACACATACCAACTTCACCACCTTTCAATAGTCCGGCATTTCATAGTAAAATGGACTAGTTTCCCAGATCCTACACTTAAGGTACATCTTTATAATTTCTTATACAGTTCCTCCACACCATATCCAAGCAAGCAAAGATTATATTGCACTACTCTAGGCACTCTCCCCCTCTATGACAGTTCTCAGTCATTTTGGTTTGTTTCACAAAATTTGCAATTTATTAGGGGCTGGCACACCCTGCTTACATCTTTGATTAGAGCTCTTCCATTCATAATTAATTAATGAGATTTTAAGTTGAAAATTAGTAACCAAGTCCTGCACCTCATTTTACACAGTGTTGGTAGTTCTACTGAAGTCGAAGAGAGTGCAGTGTGTAAAGTTTAATAGGTGTGTAAATCTCTGAAGGATCACAGCCTTGGGTTCTTTATCACAGGGGAATAACTTACGGCGTTTTCCAACACCAACTCCACTGCAGATTCATCTGTTGATCTCCTCAGGTGTGCACACAAGAACAACCCACAGCTATTCCATGCAGCAGTTTCAGACTAACAAAATTTGGAGACTGGGAGTATTCTGAGGCAATGAATAGTAACTACCCTGCAGCATAGTGCTTCTAGCCTAGACAAAGGCCCTGTCTGTCCTGGAAGGGAAAATGCTATTTGCAGCATCTATTTTTTAAGATGGGTCAAGCAAGCAACCCTTTTGAGAAAAACTGGGGTTTTTTTTAATTATGGAAGAACAGCTATTAGTTAGAGGTTATTTTTAAATGTTTTATAAAGTCTTGATGTGGAAGAATGCAAATTGTGTTTGCTGGGCAGTTAAGTAATCTGAAGCTTTTGTTTTGTGAGGGTTTTTTTTTTCCAGAATGACCAGGTAAATGTGCCTGCAACTAATATTAGGCTGAACCCATTTTTTCTATAGCTAATGACTTTCATAAACAGAGCCAGAAATTACAAAGTGATAAAAATTGTGACGGCATACATTAGGTTGCTTATTTTTATAGTAATAGAAATGGCTATTATTCATTTATTGCTGTCTTTCTTTTCCCACATACCACAAGGATAAAGTCCACACAGAGGAGTATTTAAAACTTAACAGTATGTGATTTACATAATCAACACTAACACAAATTACTTTAGTTTAACATATTTTATATCATTGCTAACTTATATTTCCATTTAATCACTATTTTTTTAAACTGATTTCCAAAATATATAGACTCATGTTTTAATCAGCTTTAGGCATGATTTCATGCATCACTTAAGTTTTTCCTTCTAATTAATTAGACTGCCAGTCCAAACATGTCTGGTATTTTTAATCCTGCTTAGTTTCTTTTTACGCGTATCATTTTAGATTAGAAGTCTAATTTTTGCCAACACTTCCAGACATTCTGGAAGTTACACTGCTGCAAAATTACACCATTATTGTTTTTGTCTGGATTACTTATACATGTTAGAGTAAAGCAGCATTTCATATATTCCCAGATCAATCTTACCAAAAAAAAATCCCAAGCCTGCTAGCTGAATTCCTGGTTTGCTCCCAAGTAAAAGTACTTAAATATTTGCCAATATACAATAACCTAGGATCTATTTAACTTAGGAAAACATATAATAGCTAGCATTTTAACAAACAAATTCAATGTAACCAAGGATCTAACTCTGTTAAAAACATTTTAGTGGCTCATGGTTAACTTTATCCTCCCTCTAGAACTATGACATGTATTTAAAACACAACCAATTTTCCTAGTCTAGACATTGCCTAAACTAGCAAACTGCTATCTCCTGCAATTTTAGTGATAGACCCGAATTTCCTCTCTGTATCAAACAGTAAGAAGGTATTGAATTTCAAAAAGCTTTTTCCTTTCCTATATCACGGTTGCAACCAGATCTGCACAACTCCCTCATGTAACCTTGCAAGGAGTTAAAGACGACAGAGTTGACAAATACACACACTAGAGAACTGAGGAAGGGGTTTTCTGGGCTTTTTTAATTCCGATACAAGATTAGCAAGGCAGAGAAGCAATTAGCTCCCCAGTACAAAGAATTGCCTAGCAAGCACTTAAAGATGGAAGCTTCCTTGATACAGGGATTTGGTTCAGGACAAAGCCTTAGCGTGCAATTTGGTGATTCTGCTGGGCAATGACAACCATGAGCACACACACAGCCTTAGCACTGTACAATGATTGACCAAAAAACCTTTAGCAAGTTGCTCTTTGTGAGCAAAACTTTAAAAAAATGCACTTGAATGGGAAACTACAGAACAAGAAATCATCCACTGACTGGACCATGTTAAGTATCGTCTAAGCCAGGAGCTAGCAACCTTTTTCAAGCTGTAAGCCAGAACAAACCAGCTCCAGTTCGACACGGGTCAGGTGGCTTCCACAGTGCGTCAGCGGCAAAAGGCTTTCCCTGTGCCCCTGCCAGCACCACACAGCTGGGAGCTGTGCTCGCACCACTGCTGCTTCTTTCATCACCCCCACTGCCCAGATGTGGTGAGAGCACAGCTTTTAGCTGGCAGCAAGCTGCCCTGGGGCCCAGATGCAGGGAGTAGAGATGGTAATGTGGAAGCAGCCTCCAGCTCCCTGGCCCTGGGACAGCCACCCTCAGGCTAAGATCTGCACCCACACTGTCACTGTTTTTCCCAGCCTACCCAGATCCAGCTCCCCAGATACAGCGCAAGTACAGCTTCCACCCAAAAGGGCGCTGTGCCAGGGCTAGGGAGCTGGAAGCTGCTTCTGTGCTGCTGCCATTTTTCCCCCTACAACCTGCCTCTAGTGCAGGTCCCCACCAAGTAGAAGTTGTGTCCACACTCTACATCTTGGGGAAGGTGAAGGTGATGAACAGTAGCAGTGGCGTAGGCACAGTTTCCAGCTCCCCAGGCCTGGCACAGCACAGCCCAGAGCAAGTACAGGTAAAGCTCTGAAGCCCCATGGGCTGTAACCAGTGGCTCTGCAAGCCATATGTTCCTAACCCCGTCTTAAAACAAAAATTATGGATTTTTATCCCTTTACCCAGATTACCTTTTATAACCCCCCAAGTCCCCTCAATGAGTTAACCGCTTTGTTCTTCTCTCTCCTGTCCATCTTACCTCTCCCAGCAGTACCCCTTTCTTCTTCCTCCTTCTTTCCTACCCTTTGGATTCTAGTTACAGCTTTCTATTTAGAATCTCAGCTTCCTTCAGTCCCATTGTAGGACCTGATGAAGTAATTCTTGCTTACTTCTGTATGCATCTATGGATTTAGTTAGTCTATAAAGTTCAAATTTACCCTGCCTTCTGACTATATAGGTTAAACATCTATTTATCTTCCATATAGAAAGGCTAGAGTACCTCAGAGATCATTTCTTTATCGGTGACCCACCCTACTGTCTATCCTCACTGAAGACTAACAACGGTAATTATCCAGTGTATGGACATCCATACATTTGGAGCTGTTTCAAAAGGCAGCAGCTGTTATGTTCTTATTGTTACATGTGGACAAGACAGGAATGATTCAAGCTAAGCAAAACCACTCCAACTTTAAACATGGCTTCATCTGGTTTCAGAGTTGGAGCAGTTTTGCTACATTCAAATCATTCTATTCATTATATTCAAATCATTCTATTCGTTATGTGTGGACAAACCTGGAACATAATGACTGCTGCCCTTTTGAAATACTCCCTTTTTGGATCAGCTCCAAATGCAAAAATATGCATACCCTCAGGACATCAGCTGTGCAAAGTTGACACCAGGTTAAGATATTTGAAGTCCTTCTACACCTTTTTGGACCCATTATTAGTGGAAAGATCTTTAATTGAACTACAATTTACAAATGTCAAGATTTTTTTTTACTCAACTGGGAAAAACCTTTTAAAAATAAAAAAAAATACTCTGAAGTAGGAAGCTATTACAATATATTAGGATTGCAATTCTTATGCTAATTATGACTAACTTCTGCTTTTTAACAATCTCCCTTTTTTCAGAAAACAATCATTTTAGAATTATGGAAAGTACTGTTTAAAACAATCAGACATTTGTATTTGTTTTGTCTTATGGGAAAACAAGAGAATACAATCAAGTTAAAGGAAGAAAATGCGGAATAAAGAAAAAAATGTATATATACACACTGTATACAGCTTGTAGACTTTAATGTTACCAGTGGTCAATGAGAAATACTGTAAGAGGATTCTTACTTTAAAAAGAAGTTAGCTTTGTAAGCTTGTGCAACCACAACATGCAAGTAAAGAATGATTACAGTAATCAAGCTTTATGTTTTAAGGTGCAAGTTGATCACTGGTAAAGTCTCAGAAAGCAATTTTCTTTTTTTCTACCCACATGAAACCATTGCAAAATGAGCTAGATTCAACAGAGGCATTTTGTCTTCTTCTGAAGTATTGTTACTGGCTTTTGTTAGAGACAGGATAACAAGCAGCTTTGGAAGCCACTGTGATGTAGGTACAGGACACATGGCATGTGCAAAGCAGCTTGCAGGATCTTGGCCTCAGAGGCATAATACTCTGATCTGGTAACATAACACTTGTTATACCAGAAATACTGAGGCAGCAAGAGTTTCTAGATATAGCATCATTCCAATAGTAATTAAGACACATTTTAACAACAGGAAAAAAAGCGATATTTTTGTAAGTGTGGTAGAATTTAAAAGAGAACAAGTTCTTCACTTTCCTATTCTCATAATGGAAAAATAACTTGCATTGTCAGAGTAGTCCCTCATTCATATAGATTCTACTTATAGACAATTTCATTTCCATCATCTTTTCACTTTTTGTTAGACCATCCTTATTTACTCTGACTCACCAGGAGATTCCCTTGTCAGGTCTGGGGCCTGCGCCGAGTCTAGCGAAGAAACCACACTCACTGCATGTGTGGGTAGATTTGTAGTAGCTGCAGAAGAGGAACCAGTTGACTTCTTTGGAGGTACAACAACACTCCTACAGACGAAATTCACAAAGTCAGTGAACAAGTACCATTTTAAGATTCATCCTATTATTTACAAACATGAGAAATGACATGTCTGCTTTGCCCTACGTTTTCTGTCTCAAAATATGCACAAAAGCTTTCTCTGTGTCCTTCCTTCCCATTCACTCTCTCTCTCTTTTTGTTTTTAAAAGTATAGCTCTACTATTCAATTCCAAAACTGTAGCCAGCTAAAACTATGGGGTCAGATGCATACTGAGGGAAGGAGTTATTTTGGGATCCAAGCTGGTTCCTATAAAAGTGGATTTTTATTTTGTAATTACTCATATTGGGATTTAAGTATAACACTATCCCTTAACACAGGTCATGACAGAAGGATGCAAAATGTCCCTAGATACCAAGGTTTTCTAAATGAAAACAGTGTGGTATATTACTTCAGTTCTACTTTAGTATAGAAGATCTTTGATTGGCATAGTCTTTTATTGTAATTAAAAGCCATCCAAAAATGCTGATGTATAATACCAACATTAATGTCTGCACTAAACTTCAACTAGAACTTATGCAGCATTAAAATGTGAATGTGTCTGAACAAATTAAGTTTACTTATTAAATCAGAGTTGAAGATACAACCCTTATTTCTTACATAAGCTAAATTTCAGGCATTATATTCAACAATAATCATGACACAAGAGGAATAGATGTAAAACGTCAAAGTTCAGCATTGAGATTTATCTGGTACATTACTCAGACATCTATTTATGCTATACCACTTTCAATTAAATTGTAGTACTTTATTCCAAATACCTAAAAGACCTTGCTAAGCAAACGGATAAGCATACGTTAAAGGAATTTTTAATTGCAAGTTAGCTCCATAAACATGCAAAAACCTAGCTAATGAGGTAAAGAGTACAGCTGATATATAATGCACTCCCACAGCAGCGCTTACTTTTAATTACCTGGTGTTAACTGTAAGCCAAAAGTCTTCAACATTCAATTTATTTAATCACATCTTTTGTTGACAGTAGTATTACTACACTGAAAGTATTCCCTTAATAGCTTTAAAGTATTCATTTTCTAAATAAAAGTTACTTAGAAACTTGATCCAAATTCAGGTGTGGTAACAGGAATGGAAGAGGTTTTTCTATACTTTTAAACAATTTTAGTTAAAGAAAAAAGGGTGGGGGGGAAATCACAGTTGGCTTTCTCTTTCAGTCCAATGGATGTCACTGAAGCTAGACTGTGTTACTGATTAAATCAACCTCGCTAATGCCAGGAGCAGGCAGCCCCCATACTTGTGGACAGCCTGTGTCACATCATTATAAGGGTGACTGCTAATGTTAACTATATACTAAAAAATAGAAGCAACAGCCACCTGAGCCCCAAGCCACAACAGTGAGCTCAAACCATGAATTTCCCTATTACATACATGAGTGTATTAGGAACATGTACTGCATATTAGGAAAAAAAAATTTATATCAATCTATACACTGTTTGCTAAATTATACATGCATTCCTATTAAGCTTTGTATTACAGCGTATAAGAAAAGCAATACCTCCCCTCCACCACTGAAATGCAACACCTTGGTTGCATTACTGCTCTTCTGTATTGCAAGCTCAAAAACAGGAAGGTGGTGGAAGACCAATATAAAATTTACAGGGTTTTAGGGATATGGGTATACTATTAGTATTTCAATGTGTCCCCAGCATCTGAGACCCCCACAGTTAAGTTTTATGTACATTTCCTTGTGGGATTTAAGTTGTTTTATTGTCAAGTTTTTCAATAAAATAGTAAACTAAGAAAGCTCCCCAAGTGCCTTGAGGTCTAAAAACATTTTAGAAATGCAGATGTGTTCACATGGGCTGCATCAAATATTATTGTAAAACCTGGAAACAGCAGTTTTCTTACCCCAAAAGATTTACAGTAGCACTCTATCTAGTTGCTACTAACAAAAACAATTTGTTTTACAACAAAATTGGATAGGATCCAATATAATTCAAAACAATACATGAGTTACAGTTGGTGACACATTCTGGATCTGTTAGGACTTTGAACAACATAGTTATTATGATGCACTGAAAATAGTCTCTTTTTATAGTTGTTTTATTTTGCCTACATTGCCAATGCAATTAGCTTCAGAACAAAATATCTCCTGTATTCTCTCTCTTTTTAAATTTATTTCTTTTGAATTAAACTGTTAAACCGTCTAAAGTCAGTCAGAATTCACAGGAAACAAATAAGCAGGTCTTGCACCCTCTAAATGCCTGTGAAAACTACAACTAACTGCAAAGCTGCTTCCACTAAAGGGTCTCCAAGGAATTATGAAGCATCTGTCTTCTCAAGGTCTGCACGGGAATTCTTACAGTAGTGTACATAAGTGTCTGATAACATTCCATTCATTTTAGATCTTATAATCTTCCCCCTTTTTGGACCAAGAACATACAAAGTAAGTTTTGATTTAGAAGGAATTTTAGAAAAATGTTATATTTTTTTTTTAACTAGTAATTTATAAGGAAAGTACTTCCATAGCAAGTATTGACCCCAAAAACTGATGCTACTCATTGCTGAAAGCTCTGGTACACAGCTAAGATTGACCAACAGTAATATATAACCTTCTGCAATATCAAATCCACCTATATTTGAAACCTCAAAAAGCAGGTGGTGGGGGTGGGAAGAAGAGGTAGCAGCATCTCTTATACCACATATTCCCACATAATCCTTCACTTTGCCCCTCTGCAGCTGACAACTGACACTAGGAAAAAAACAGTCCTGACTCTTGAAAGTTTAAAGTATAGAAAAACCTGTGATAGAGCTAAAAAAAGATAAGGAATACAAGCCCTGACATGCTAGAAGTTACAGAAACTGCCTCTCGCTTAGAGTTGCTCAAAGAAGTTTCTCCTTTCCCTGTCTAAGCCAAGCTTTTCACAGTAAGCATCTACTGCCTAAAGATTTTATTTTACTTTTTATTGAAAAGCCAAATAAATAAAATGTTTTAGACACACAAAAGTAAAATGCCACCAGGATGCCACAATGCACAAGGCCATAGTAGTTTCAGGGCTTCAGAACCCGTTCTTTTCCATGAGCTGGGTTGCATCATGGGAAGGACTGCAATGGGCCCAAAAGTTTTATGTAAGAAATCTCTGAACACACTCTGCTCTCAGCCAATCACAATCACCATGAGCTCCTGTGTCAAAATTCAAAATGAAATCTCAAAAAGAATTAAGTGAAATATTAAAATACATAATATCTCACTTTCATAACAAAGCTTTATCACACCCCAATATTTAAAAAAATAATGTTTAAATTACTGCATTCTGTATGTAATCTATTTGTTCTGCACAACTTTCTTTTTATACACACATAGTTATGTAAAAATACTGGTACAGATGCACCTAATATGCAAACACACCTGTACTCTGTGAATTTATGTGTGTACACACACACACACACACACACACACACACACACACACGGAAGAGGGAAATGAAGAGGGAAAAATAGGAGAAC
>NW_017728913.1:9753449-9779606 GCF_001723895.1 Crocodylus porosus
CAATCATGGAGACCAACTATGAAGTTAACTGAATGCAGCTCATGCTGGGCATGCCCATAAAATAAATGTGCATCTGAAGCTCCCTGCCAATGCCTGGGAGAAGGAGAGAGAGAGAGAGAGAGAGAGAGAGAGAGAGAGAGAGAGAGAGAGAGAGAGCAGTGCTGGACTGTGGGGTCACCATGGCTTGAAATGCTGTTGACTTTGCTGGGGTCCAACCCAAGGAGCTATATGGTAAGTTATGAGTCCTTTGGCTCTGAATTAATATCATGCCCAGTTTGTGTTATACATAAAAAGGCACAAAGGTGGTGTGTTTAGGGAGTACCTGTGCTGAAATTAGCAGCAATCAAGGTTGAGGCCAGTGTCAAGCCCGCAGCAGTCTCCTGTTCCACACAGTAGTTTCTGTTATCTTCCCTGTCCTTACCAACCCCTAGCTGTCACATACAACTCACTTCCACATTATGCTTGGGGAGAAAACAGAGCCTGACCAGTGTATGAAAGTATTGAGGACTAGAAGTTGAAGGGAAGAAATTGAGAGGGCAGAGGGCAAAGGGGTCACCTGACCTTCACCCCCAGCCATTATTTTCCCCACTCTAGCAGAGGCAGGGAATGAATTTAGGACAGCACCCCCAATAATGAAATTCTATACCTGGAAAATGATAGCAAATTTATTAATTTTTCATCTATAGAATCTAATTATTGCTTTATATGCAGGGTCATCTTGTATTCAAGTAAACATTGCACTTTTTCATGTTGTAGGACATGCAAGGGTACATTTAAATTACAGACCAAACACCTTATGGGTCCTCTGTTTAAAACTTTTATTATGGTAAGCTCTAATGCAGTTCCTTAGACATTTATATTGATATTGTATCTAAGTATCTAACTAGGAATATCTCTAAAAGGTCAAGTAAAGAAAAACAATTAGAATTAGTTTAACAGATCAATGATTATTGTAAATGGTCCATGTGTCTTGCATTAAATTGGTCAAATGACTGCTAATATCACATAGATTAAGTTTTTCAAGCCCCTCTCCACCACCTGTGAGGACAACCTGTGCTGACCCAAAGGAAGATTGCACACTAATAAGATACTTTTAAAAACATAAATCAGTTACTAAACAAAAAGTGTTACACATATAAGCTGCCCTGAGCCTTTAAAGGGTAGGGAAGCATACAAATCAAATACATACATACAATAAACAGATAATTTGGAATAAATATCCATAAACACCAATTAATTTAGACATTTGCTCTAGAAGAGTAATGCCTTAAAAACCTATTTCCTATGTTAATTTTACCATCCTTAAAAAGTTGATCACACAGAAGTTTACCCATTAACTCATTTTATCCCTCTTACATCTAAAACATTCTACCATGTAATTTAATTTATATTTTCATCATTTTATTTTAATGATACCACATATTGCTCCTGTTATGGGCTAGTTAATGTAAACTAGCAAAATACAAAAACCAAAACATTTTTAGACATTTTTCTGAATAGTGCTTAGCCTCAACACATTTGTAAACTTGAAAAGTTCTTTATCAGGTTGCTTCATTGTGACTTCTTCAGGTGCTTTTGATTTTAATTAAAAAGAAAATCTTTAATGCACACAGCAAAAAGTTACAGCACACAAATTGATAAACGTGGGTCAGGTACAGCGGAAACTAGCAGCGAGCCATAAATATATCTTAGCCAGAAGGTCAGTATGCTATTAGTCCCAATTATCCTCAGGCTTAAGATGAGTTCACATGGTAGACAATTATTCACCACTGAATGAGCACAGATCTGAACAGTGGCTTCCAAAGACAAAAAGCTAACATAGAACTGATCTACTCTGACAAATTCTGCAAGGATTAACTTAATGAAATGCTTGCCTCAGTTTTAAAAATGCCAACTTCTTTTTTTTTTATATAAAAATGCAAAATGTTTATGGCTACATTTTTCCTTGCTTGCTGAGTATACTGACACATCTGCCATTAACACTAAAATATATTTTAAGTTACACCATTTGTTTGGGCTCGACTCAAATAGTTAGAAGACCAAGGGCCAGACCAAACTAATGATCTCATAGTCATTTTAAAAGAAATAAACAGATACAGGAATTGTAACTCCTACTGGCACAGGGAAACTTACTAGAATTTAATTCCTAACATTTTACTTTTAACACTACACTAGGCCACCAAAAATATAGGGCTCTTATGATGAGTTAGAGGGCAATGAGGGCAATAACAAGCAAACTTTGCCTGTGTTCTGTCCACTAGGCCTGTGAGAAGCAGCTAGTTTTCACTACAGATTCGGCTGACAGTGATTCGGTTCGGCTATTTGAACCACTGTCCCGAATCGATTTGGTGATTTGAACCACTGTCCTGAATCGATTCAGCCGAATCTGATTCAGACATTTGGCTGCCACCGAACTGGCTGAATCTCCGAATCACACAGGCCCCCCATCCCCTGCCCACTCTCCAGCTCCTGCCAGCTAGGGGTCCAATCCCCACTGCAGCCTACTGCCTCGTGCTGCAAGTGGAGGCTCTGCCACGAACCCCCAGAAGCCCTGACGGCCACTGCAGCAGCCGGTGAGTATGGGGCTTTTTTTTTTTTTTAAAGACCTGAGACACTGGGGCTAGGCAGGGGTCAGGGCTGAGAGAGTGGGCGGGGGGCAGGGAGCACTGTGGGGGGAACAGGCAGGGGATGGGGGCCTGGTGAGGGTCCCCCCATGGTCTCATTCCCCCCTCTTCCACCTCCCCTGCCCCACCTCTTACTTACCAGCACGGAGCCTGGGTTCAGCTCCTGCAGCGGCAAGCAGAGACTGCCCAAGTCACCAAATCTTTTCTGAATTGATTCAGAGGCTTGGAATCAATTCAGACCTTTTTATTGGTTTCCTGATTCAGTTCAGATTCAGTCACTGAATCAGGCCAAATCTCCTCTGAATCGAATCAGCACCCAAATCTTTGCACAGCCCTACTGTCCACCTCTTAAAAGAGAAGTGGCACCCTATCCCACCAACATCAAATTACAGGCTCTGCTGTCCACTACTGAATATATTTTGGCTCCTACCTCTTTTTGCATTCAGGGCAGAAAGGGGAAACAAGACAATCTCTTAAAGTTTGAGTAGAAATGGTGAAAACAGTATGGACCCTATTGCATCATCATTTTATAGGGAGTTCAAAAAATTTACTAGAGGAAAGAAAAACTACAATAGCATAAGCCCTCATGTTTTTGAGGAATTCAAGTGTTCCACTGGTAAAATAATTACATCTGTGAACTTGGGATCATGAAAATAGGCTTCTGAATGTAAACCCAATCTCCTCAACAGTTTTCTCTTAATAATCTGCAAACACAAAATACCAGTACTACTTTTGCCAGAGGCAGACCAAAAATAACCAGTTTGGTCAGTTTGACTGCTAGTAAATGGAATTCTATAGGTCATAATTAAACCACCAAAAACCTCATCAGTTACTTTCTGTGACTCAAAACAAACAGGTAGGAGTTATTTTTAAGAGAGAAAGAAGATATTCATTATGAGATGCTGAAGAAGGAAAGGTACTAGAGACCCACTCTCCACTCCAGCGTTCATCACAATAGGACCTCAGCTTTGTTCAGAGCATCCAGGGGGCCCTAGAGATCTGGAGAGAAGTCTCTTTTGGGTATGCAGAGCCTGAACTGAACTGGGGAGGTCACAAAAGATAAACTCCCATTCAGGAATCAGTGACCATAAGGTGGTAAAAATCCATGCACTCCTCTGTCCCAAGAGTTACGTCACAAAATGTAAGAGCTTCTCATAGTTTCTGGACCTTTCTGAAAAAGCTCTCTTGTCTTCCTCTTCTGTTCTTATCTGTAACCAAGAGCTCTATCTGAGAGAGTATGTGCATGGTTATTCTCTCAAACTTTAGTAGGTAAAAATTACATTTATTCTGTAGGAAATATGACTGTTACGGATTTAATTCAATTTTATCTGAAACATACTGTTCAACAACTGTAAAGGGGCATACATGCCACAGTACAAGGAATCCAGAGAGACTGAGCCAAACTAAGCAGCTTGCATGTAACATTGCAAAAAGTGAACAAGCTTATTAAAAATGTTTCATAAGTTACAGCTAAGCCTCGGATTCAAGCACCACACAGCAAAAATAGTTTAATAGCATGTTTCTCTTATACCCTGGATATCAGCTTTCTTTAATGACACAATCACTGAATGTGTCCACAAAGAGCCTTGTAAATCCAAAGAAGCTAAGATTTTATTTTATATTACATATGAGATGTCATGCTATAGATTTTCTCTTTGTCTAAATAGAAGAAAAACTTCATCAGCATTTTTAGCTGAAATTATTTCCTCTCCTTCCCCCAACTAGTCTTATTTTATTCATAAACATTAATAATCTTTTCTTGTACAAAAAAGGGAGTTTCAGGACATCCTAAAATTGGACTGGGTTAATTCTCTGTCTCCATGGACCGCATGAAAAAGCCAGCCCAGGCCTTGAACTTTATCAAGATAAACCCCTGGCACCCACTAATCACCAGATTGGATCTTCACATAAGATAAGAGGAAGATTTTTGGCATGGGAATGAGCGCACACACCTTGTTGTTTGCAAAGGCCTGCAACCTGGCAGCCTTTCAGCAAGGTTTCACTCACATAGCTGTTACTGTATACTCTCCAGCTATGGCTGGGAAGTTGATAATCCTTAAGATATGAGGAGAGTTTTGATTTTTGACACAGCATTCCTGAGATAAATACAGGATCAGAGAGATGCTTTGAAATTCCCAGAGATATTCCATTGGTAAACTGCTACATGGGAACAACTTTTAACAAGGTGTCTTAAAAAAATGAAAAAAATTTAACTCACTGAGCTTTGTGTCCACCACCAGACAATACACTAAACGCAAACCAGACACTGTAAGTTACAGAGAGCATCCTGATGTCTGCTTTTCCAAAGTTTCCCACTGTACTGTTACTTTTTTCATGTGCCCCCAGAGATGAAAGCAATTATTTCTAACTCTACTACAGTTTCCCCCCACAACAACATTGCCCCACTAGTATAGTAATGTGAATTAAGAAAAATGTATCATTTTAAGATTAAATACAGCATCACCTTTAAGTGTTTGTAAAATTATTTTCTCCTTTCTATATTATTTAAATACAAAAATTTCTCACTTACAGCGACTTTCTCTGATGCTGGATTTAATATTTTACACCAAATTTAAAAAACCTGATTTATGAGCTAGTTAGCTGTGTGCTCTATTATAGATTAATAGATTTACCATAAATGGGAGATTCTGGTAGTGATATGCACATCATAATTGACTTGAGGTAAAATATGCATCCACTAAACACATTTTTGTCTACCTGATATACTCATGAAAGTAAGGAAAAGAAAATATGTCATAGGTACAAGCAAACTGACAAAAGTGAGGAAATGAGAAATTAAGGCACCAAATTGTAATTGCTCTCTGCTCTACCACCACCAAGTACACAACTGACCATCACTATAGCAGAGACCAGGCAATGCAAAGGTAACTTGTCATTTTTTTCATTCTTCTGCTCACAGTACTTTGCCAGAAACTCAGAGCAGCACTTACCACTAAGGACAGAGGATGTTTGGTGCATGAAAAACTCTGCCTCTACTGGCTACCCCCTGGTGGTGGTGTTACTACTAACTCCTAGTATTGTTATTATTCACCAACTTTTCTTTTGTGGCAATAGTTAGCCATTGTTGGGTCTGATCACCAAGATGTGTAACTTGGTGGCATATAAAGCAATTCGTTATAAAAATGACATTATAATGAGTAAAAATTGAATTAACGGTTCTTGAAACCAGTTACAAAATCCTAAGATAAATGGCATACCAAAGACCCAATTAGAATCACAGGTCAAATGATTATTCAGGCAATATACTAAAATATGGTTCCTGCCCTGAAAAACACTGGTTCCCAATCTTTTTTATATATAAAGTACTTTTGACACTATGGATTCCTATTTGAAATATTTGTATCACCCCTGGACACCACTGAAAGCATCTCAAGGCTCACCAAGCTGCCACAGCACTCTGGTTTATAATCACTAGTTTACAAATGGAGATTTAAAAAAATTCAGACTACACACGGGGGAAATGATGAAATAATGTAACCATTAAGCTAGTAAACATCTCCCTACAAATACATTCCACCAGTGACCCAGAAACTGCACCTGAATTTCAAGTAGCCATTTCATAGAATCATAGAAAATTAGGGTTGGAAGGGACCTCTGGAGGTCATCTAGTCCAACCCCCTGCTCAAAGCAGGACCATCCCCAAGCAGATCATCCCAGCCAAAGGTTTGTATACCTGGGGCTTAAAAACCTCCAAGGATGGAAATTCCAGTCTCTCTGGGTAACCCGTTCCAGTGTTTTACTACCCTCCTAGTGACACAACTCTTCCTAATATCTAACCTAAACTTCCCTTGCTGCAGCTTGAGACCACTGCTCCTTGTTCTGTCATCTGTTTGTCCGCATCCTTTCTGTAGTGGGGGCCCAAACGGAACACAGTACTCCAGATGTAGCCTCATTAGTGCTGAATACAGGGGAATAATCATTTCCCTTGACCTGCTGGCAATACTCCTACCAATGCAGCGCAGTATACCATTAACCTTCTTTGCAACAAGGGCATGCTGTTGACTCATATTCAGCTTACTGTCCACTGTAACCCCCAGGTCCTTTTCTGCAGACCTGCTGCTAAGCAGTCAGCCCCCAGCCTATATTGATGCATGGGATTGTTCCGTCTCAAGTGCAGGACTTAGCAGTTGTCCTTGTTGAACCTCAGGAGATTTCTTTTAGCCCAATCCTCCAATTTGTCTAAGTCAC
Organism: Crocodylus porosus; assembly: GCF_001723895.1. Classification (NCBI taxonomy): domain Eukaryota; kingdom Metazoa; phylum Chordata; order Crocodylia; family Crocodylidae; genus Crocodylus; species Crocodylus porosus. The sequence continues at coordinate 9,760,283 of NW_017728913.1, forward strand.
ATTGCATCCTAGCACTACTCTCCAGCATGTCTACTACTCTTCCCAGCTTAGTGTCACCTGCAAATTTGCTGAGGGTGCACTCTATGCCATCTTCCAAGCTGTTGATGAACGCATTGAACAAAACCAGCCCCAGGACAGACCCCTGGGGCACTCCACTTGATTCCAGCTGCCAACTAGACATCGAGCCATTGATTATTACCCTCTGAGCCCAGTGCTCCAGCCAGTTTTCTATCCACCTTACAGTCCATTCATCCAGCCCATACTTCCTTAGCCTGTCTGTGACAATGTTGTGGGAGACTGTATCAAAAGCCTTGCTAAAATCATGGTACACCACATCCACTAGTCTCCATATCCTAAGAGCCAGCCACCTCATCACAGAAAGTATTCAGGTTGGTCAGGTATGACTTCCCCTTAGTGAATCCGTGCTGACTGATCTGAATCACCTTCTTCTCCAAGTGCTTAGAAATGGATTCCTGGAGGATCTGCTCTATGATTTTTCCAGGGACTGAGGTGAGGCTGACTGGTCTGTAGTTCCCTGGATCCTCCTTTTTCACTTTCTTAAATATGGGCACTATGTTTGCCCTTTTCCAATCATCTGGGACCTCTCCTGATCACCATGAGTTTTCAAAGATGGTGGCCAGTGGCTCTGCAATTACATCAGCGAACTCCCTCAGCACCCTCGGGTGCATCCCATCTGGCCCCATGGACTTGTACATGTCCAGCTTTTCTAAATAGTCTGCTCTTTTGCCACTGTTGGTTGCTCACCTGCTCCCTAAACTGTGCTGCCAGGTGCAGTTATCTGGGAGCTGACCTTGCCTGTGAAGACAGAGGCAAAAAAGGCATTGAGACTTCAGCCTTTTCTGGATCCTCTGTCACAAGGTTGACTCTCCAATTCAGTAAGGGACCCACACTTTCCTTGCTCTTCCTCTTGCTACCAACATACTTATAGAAACTCTTCTTGTTACCCTGCATATCCCTTCCTAGCTATAACTGCAACTATGCTTTGACCTTCCTGACTTCATCCCTGCACGCCCAAGCAATGGGCTTATACTCCTCCCTAGTTATTTGTCCAAGTTTCTGCTTCTTATAAGCTTCCTTTTTGAGATTTAGTTTACTGACAAGTTCCCTGCTAAGCCAAGTTGGTTGTCTGCCATACTTGCTAGTCTTCCTGTGCACTGGGATGGTTTGTTTCTACACTCTCAGTAAGATCTCTTTGAAATACAACCAGCTCTCCTGAACTCCTCTCCCCCTCAGACTGGCTTCACAGGGAATCCTGCCCAATACCCATGAGTTCCCTGAGTGAGTCTAAGTCTGCTTTTCTGAAGTCTAGGGTCCTTACTCTGCTGCTCTCCTTTCCTCAGGAACCTAAACTCAATCATCTCATGAGCACCCTGCCCAAGTTGCTATTTTCATACATACTAGCCATTCCAGCCTTAAATACCATTTCTCTTAATCAGAGGTATTTGAACTGTTAAAAAAATGACTAATAAAAAGTAAATTATTTTACTATACTTTCAGTTTATACAAGTGAGCATTCTTCAAATCATTAGAGAAAAGCCTTATCCAAAGATATTACTCCTATGACAAGGAAGGATGCACTCCCACAAGCTTCTAGTGTTTTCAAGCAAGAATTAGCTTTACAAATTTTCTAACATGACAAATCCTAACTAAGCCAAAAAGTCTGTTTTTTTAATATTAATTTTAGTTGCAAATTATATTTGTTAATGTTTTATCCATCATCCAGAAGTTGGTTTTGGCCTTTTATACAACCATATTTTACATTCAGACTTCTACATGTTTCTGGTTTTGCACTAATGCACAATTGTGCACAACCTCATCCAGTGTTATTACTGAAAAGTTCAGATATCCCATGTGATGACCATCTCCCCTCCTGCAATTAAAAATTATTTTAATTTGTCTGATACTTTTGACATACATTGCCTATTATACTTATTACTTTCCTTCACTATAGATTAATAAGACATGTAAAAATATTACATGAATGTCTTGCAGAGCATTGTGATGTATCCTCAGGTCGCGTACTTCATTTTCCTGTAACATCAACACACCTTTCAACTGATATTTGTGAATTATTTGAATTTGCTCATATTATTATTAAATTACATCATATTGGTAATTCATCAGCTATTTAAGCACGATGTCAGGTTACTATGGGACAGAGCTTTTTAGTGCCTTCCCTTACATATTGAACTACACCAAGTAAAGAAATTACATTACCTATCAAAGGAATGGAACTGCACAGGTTGCTCAGCTGCTGTATCACCAAGAGCTCCAAGGAAGGTTGGTGGTAGAAGAGAAGCATCCACTGCAGCCCCATCTGCTGGGGTGCTAACCAAGCTTCTAAGGATGTCCTTTACATTGACATTTTTGGCAGCTGCTACAGAAGATGCAGGTTTATTATCCAATTCATTTCCTGCCTCACTCTGATTTTCCTGAGATTTATTGACTTCTAAAGAAAGTGTGCACAGAACTTCACTGATGGCATCAGGACCTGCGCTGACACACTGAGGTACTGCTTCAGCTACGACATCTGAATTGTTTGCTTGACCTGAAGCCGATTCCTCTCCAAGGCCAGAGTCTCTTCTTCGTACAGAGGATGTACTTTCAGAATCTTCAGCAGAAACTGGAGTTGAACCATCAAAAGTAGCAGAGGGGTTTTCTACATCTGGTTACCCACAAACAGAAAGAAAAAGTATTTCAATGTCTCTATTAAAAGAACACCACCAGCCATATTTCTTCTAAAATACACAATCAATCATCAATAAATACATACCTAAAAATATTTTACATTACTATAAAAAACAGTATTTGGCAGGAAACTAGAAGAACAGACTTAAGGATAGGTTTATGTTTTATATTAAATTCTCTCCCCCCTACAAGAAAGACAGCCACTTGTATTTTATTCTCTGCCCCAAATTTCTACAATATTAAAACTCAAAAGACAATAGAAATAAATTGGTGTAAAACTCAATATTCAAGAGATGGAAATCAAATCAGTTGTTCATGAGAGGAGAGAGGACAAAATGACATGTAAACAAAAGTAAATAATGGCCCTACAAATATTTACATAGCTAAAGCCAGCAAGTCCTCCTACTAAGTCAGTCTTCACTGTTATTTAAGCCATTTAATCATTCACTAAACAGCATCAGCAATCTATAAACTGGGTTTTTCTCATTACTATCAAGCCACCAGAAGCACATGAATTTCTAAGCAAGTTAGATAATTACGTTATAAAGTTTATATCTTTTAAGTGCTAGTGATGCAGCTATTTGGGCGCAGACATAAGTGACAATTTTTACCTGACCTGGCCATAGAAAGCAATTTATAGCCGTGACCAAAAAAATTCACGGCTGCAGTTTAAAAATGGCCAATTAGGTGAAAATTTCACCCCTTTGAAGGGTCAAATGGAGACGTTTCAAAACAGAGCATCTTCTTTAACATCTGTCTGCATTGCCTTTCAGCCTCAAGCGGGGAAGGAAGTGGAGGAAGTTTGGTCTGAGGTTTCTGTACCCCCTGCAGGAGGGTGGGGCAGGTATACTGGAACCCCCACCCTGCCCTGAGGTGCAGAGGGGCTCCAGTTCACCCACCCCACCCTCCAGCCCCAAGAATAGGGTTCAGCAAAATACAAAATTTGTCTGCCTTTGATGTCAACCAGGGCCTGTCAGGGCTACACACGGCAGCAGCAGCTGCACCCTGCTTGCCATGCTGCTTACAAACGCTGCCCAGCCCAACAGGCAAGCCCAGAGCCGGTACAGGGCCCCGGACACGGGTTACAAGCTGGTGCTGAGTGCAGGAGGGAAAAGCAGCCCCTCCCCCACCCCATGCCTGGCGCCCCACATGGGGTTGCCTGTGCCTGCTCAGGACAGCCCCATGCGGGCTGCAAGCAGCTGCAGCAGGGAGCACCAGCCACAGCACGGGCAAGGGGCCATTTTTCCCCGTGCTCCACACAAACTCATTACCTGCTGGTGAGCAGGGGGTCAAGACTGCACAGTTTCCCCTGCCTGTACCGCGGGATGGGGGGGTACTGGGAGTGAGCAGGTGTGGAAGTAGGGCCCGCATCCATGTCCCAGGGCCAGCGCATCTCAGAGCAGGGCAGCAGGGGTACAGGGTCCCAGCTGGCAGGGGCTCTATGGAGTTGGGCCAGCTCCCCCCTCTCCCTGCTGGTGCAGCCCAGCCTCGGTCCAGGCCCCTGTCAACCTGCACCCTGCTTTGGGCCCCACTGGTGCTGGCCCTGGGATACGGGTCCTAAGACATTGGAACATTAATTCCAAGCTGGTAACCAGGGGGTAGGGCTCCTGTCACGGGGCAGGGCTCCCATCAAGAGGCAGGGCTCCCCATGCGGCCCTTGACAGCTTGCCACAACTTGGTAAGCGGCACTCCGCCCAAAATAATTTCCCGACCCTGCCCTAGAACAAGCTCCATCTGCTCTTTCTCCCCGCCCCTTCTGAACATTTTGCACCCTAGAAGGGAGCAGGGGCCACTGCTAGGGGAAGCTGGCTACAGCTGGCTGCACTGCTAGGGGAAACAGGCTCCCAGCCAGCAGCTAGATTCTCCTCCCCCCTGGAACCAACAGTGACCTTCTCTTTAGTCTGGGGGATCATGGCAACTCGGAACGTTTTCTGCTCTCAGTTACAGCAGGGAGCTACACTTCTATCTGTACCCTTTATGTACCATTTTCAGGAGAATTCTGTTTGGACCTGTGAGGCAACTTAGGTCACAAGTGGCATATGGTATACAATCAGGCACCTGTATCAATCACTAACCTGTAGTTGTTTCACTACTTCCATTCTCTGATCCCTTAAAGGACTGGCTTCGATGAGGTTTTTTTCTTTCATTCTGAGGTTCCAATATGTCCCTGTATTTTGATACCATGAGGACTGATATAAAATACACAACAGCCAAGGCCAAAAACTGAGCCTGTTTGCTATCCTCCTGTGAAAAACAATGTTTATAATCTTTGATTACTATTCAAGTAGAGAACTATTTCTCTTCCATGTGGCATCATAGGTGGAGAGAGAAAATATTATTTGCGGGGGGGGGGCGCTGAGTAAACCTTGAATTTAAAAGATACTTCTACTGTGCTGCTACACAGAAACTGCTGAGCAGATATGTATGTGGGAGGGAAAAGGCATTGGAAGGGGCAGATCAAGGACCCCGCAGTGAGGGAGGGAGTGGGGCAGAGTCAGGGGCTGGGGTGAATGGGAACTTGGGACAGGTCTTGGGACAATCAGGGCCACAGGTGGCACGTGCAGGGGTGCAGGGTGGATCCCACTGCTGTGTGCACCCCAGCAGAGGCATGTGCCCCCCAGCCTTGTGGGGAGGCAGCTACCTGCTGTGAGCTGGGCCCTGCGCCCTGCTGCCATTGCCCCAGGAGCTGCATGCTGACTGCGCCATGTTCCCTGTCTGCCCAGTGGTGGGAGGCACATGGCATCGTGCAACTGCCAGGACGACAGCAGCAGGCAACCACCTCTGTCCCATGCACAAAGCCAGGGGGCACAGGCCTCCCCCAGGGTTCAGGCAGCAGCACCAGCCCCCCTACACCCTTGGATGAGCCACCCATGGCTCCAGCCATCCCAAGATCCATGCCAGGGCCCCATTTGCCCCAGCCCCTGCCCCACTCCCTCCCTCACCACAGGGGCCTCGATCTGCCCTCCACCCACACACACTTACCTGCTAGGCACTGTTCCACATGCCACTGGGCTACGTTCCTGGCTACCTGCAGGCTGTGGCTGTGTGTCTGTCTGTGTACACCCCCTGCCCACCCCCCACTGCAGCCACCTGCAGCCCGGGCCCAGAGCCTGTGCTGCCATCACTGCCCTGAGAAGGTCCTGAGAGGAGTTTACTTAAGTTAAGAGACTAAGTTAGTTCAATTCGATCATGGTAGCATTAGTGATGTTATAGCCATGATGGTCCTGGAATTATGTAAGGCAAGGTTTCTTTATTGGACTAACTGTATAGTTGGGTAAAATTAGACAAGGTTTTAAATGCGGAAGAATGTTTTGCATTCAAAGTTTGTCTAAATGTTACCCAACCACACACATGATCCAAGAAAAGATGTCACCTCCAAAAATCCTAACCTCTGACTGCTGCCCAGGTGTAAGCTGAAGACATTATTACAATTTTTAATAGAGTAGGGAATTTTCTTGCTTTCCCTTGTTGCAGAAGAAGTTTTAGCACACAAAATGGTGCTCACCAACATCTCAGACACATTATAGCCAACATATTTGTCTTCATAATTTTTGCACAAACAAGATAATTAAAAGCAATATTTTCTTTGGAAATACTAATATAAGGGGGAAATGTAATAAATTAGAGGTTATGTATAAGGGTGTGCATGCACAAAAACTGGAAGACATACAAATTAAATTCTGATTCAACTAGCTGTATAGATATTCACTGAAAAGAATGTGAGTTTGTGGAAACACATTTACCTCTCTTCAACATTTTAAGTATATATAGGCATATAAATGCATACATTTATACTATACATACGTATGTATCCGAGAAAGAATTTTGAGATTTGTGCTCCTGGACTAGAGACAGACATCACACATAAACCAGTTTAAGTGATCAGAAACTGGTTTAAACCTGTAACAAACAGACATTCAGAGCACATAAACCTCTTACAAAATGGCCAAAACCGGTTTGAGATAAACCTGGTTGAATGTAGTATCAGACTTAAATGATTTGGGTCAAACCAGTTTATGCAATGTCTGTCCCAGGGCCCTTACTGGTTTAAGACAAGCCAGACACCCCCAGCATCCTGGCATGCTCTCTGGGCTGGGCAGAGCTCTCTGTTCCATAACAGAGTTCGCCCCTCCCCTCTGCTCTCAAGCCGGAGCAGGGACCAGCTCTAGTGGAGACACCAGTGGGCATGGTCTTGTTAAGGCAAAGTAGGCAGGGAGGGAGTTAATTCTTCCCTTCTTCCCCTCTTCCCCACCACAGCCGGGGTCTGCTTGTCTACAGGGGAGCAAAGGAGAGGGGGCTACAATGGTGGCCCCTGGAGCTGGGAGGCCCTGGCTGCAGGGAAGGGATGGAAAGAGGAATCAACCTTTCTCCCTGCTCCCTTCACCTTAACTATGCTATGCTAGGTTGGCTGTCCCCAAGGGCGGGAAGGGGGGCTCTGTTCCATGCTAGGAGGGACTCTTCCCCCTCCTCCTCCAAGTGTGAGGAGGTGGGGTTCTGAGGCACAGGATAGGGACTCTTCCTCCTCCCACCCACCACTGCCCAGGGGTTGGGAGCAGGGAGGGGCTCCATGTGATGCTGCCTGGCTCCAGAGCGGGTACGGGAGGGGCAGGGGGAGGCTCTGTTCCATGCTGGGGGGAACTCTTCCCCCTCCTCCTCCTCCTCCTCCTCCTCCCCCCCCAAGGGGCAGTGGGAGTGCGGAGCTCAGCTAGGCAGGGGGTGAGGGGGTGTAGGGGTCCTCACAAACTCCCCCCATGGCATGCAGCCCCCTCTGTCTGCCAGCAGCAGCAGGCAGGGAGGTCAGGATGCTCGTACCTGGCACAGGTGCGGTTCCAGCCAGAGCTGAGCAGAGGGAGCGGAGCTTGCCTTATCTCCCTCTGGGGCTGGGCAGCATCCCATAGACCCCCCCTCCTCACCCCATAGTGATGGGGGAGAAGAAGGGGGAAGATTCCCCATCTGGGGCCAAGCAGCCTCACAGAGGCCTCCTCCTCACCCCATTGCATGGGGGGAGAAAGAGGGAGAAGAGCCCCCCAGCACTGACCAGGGCCCCCCTACTGGCCCCGCAGAGGTAGGGAAGAGGAAGAAAGGGCAGAGCTCCCCTCTGGGGCTGGGCAGCCCTGTTTGCTGGGAATCCAGCTGTCAGGGAGACACTGCCAGGGCCTGGCCACACCCCTTCTCCTCAGCTCAGCTTCCATGTGGAAGGGCGGCTGCTTTAGCACCACCAGGCTCCTGGCTTGAGCCACTGCAGGCATATGCCAAACATCTATCCACTTGCAAACTGGTTCACTCTCTGCAGATTAGACTAACCTGCAAAGATTGAATCAATTCAGGCTCAGGCTTTTTGAATGTCTGTCCCCACCCATAGACATCTTAACATTTTAAACAACCCGAGATACAAAAGGTACTGTTACATACATCTCTCAGTCATGGACCCCTAGTTCTTGTGCTTCAATCCTCCAAGTATTTCGACTCATTTATACAGCTCATTTTATTTTCACGTTATTATCACACACAGCCCTGGTTCAGCAACCAGAGCAATGCAAACACCTGGAAACAAAAAGCATGGCTTTTCATAACTTACTATATCTCGGAATACTACTGCTCGAAGTCGGTTAATATCCATATCCTGCAGAAGCCTATCAAGGTCTCGTATTGGAGAAACTCCACCTGTCACAATGTCGACTGGACTCTATTTGGAAGAAACCAATTATGTTAGATGTTTTAAATACTATTCCAAGAAGCACTAACAGGATATATGCCATTACTTTCACTACTTTCATAGTTTTCATGGTGGGAGTGAAGGATAAAGGAGGGAGAAGGAGGAAGGAAGATGTTAGCGTAAGAAATACAGAGTGCTCTCCATTGTACATGTTAAGAATAGTATTGAAGATGCTTATAAAACACAGATGTCTTATGTGAAGACAGAACATAAGTATTTTCTCTCCCAAGTTACCTGAAAACAGGTTCTGATTTCTGTCACTGAAGAAGATCAAAATATCTATGTATTTAAATATTACCTTTACAACTTGGATCGCTACTTTAGGTGTTATATATTTCTGATGATGTTCTATTTAATTTTACAAGTTTTTAACATGTTCATAGTAAAAATAAAAATAAAGACATTTAGCTTTGGTGCAATAAATATAGTAGTCACATTTACCCTTAATTTATTTATTTATATTTAATGTTGGCATCTACTTGCCTTTGCTGAAGATTTTCCTGCTCCTGTCAGGCTCTGAATTGTCTTGTGACTCTTTAAAGTTTCTGCATTAGGTTTCAGTTGGGTATGCTGCTGACACTCCAAACAATTTCTTACTGCCACTGCACACACTTTGAAGAAAAAGGTATGTTGTAGGTTATAACAGGAAGTAATAATTTTATGTTATCTGTACTTCTCGTGTTAATAAGCATAATGTTTACATTTATGTTAAAATATGTTCAGGTGAAAAAAGGCAGTAAGAGAAATAAATGGATTCTCTCTCTCTCTTTCACAACGAACTTTAATTTACTGCCAAACAATGGTCAAATGATATTTTAATTATATTGCCATTGAATACATTTATTAAAACTTCATACTTCATACATAAATGAGTATTGATCATATCCTCCTGAATATCCAGGAGGATATGATCAATACTCATATACATATGTTTAGCATTGCTGCATCTTATAGTTCTGATACTCACTAAAAGGTTTTTGTAAGTACAACTGAATACGAAAAATCAGTTAAATTTGTTAATAATGAGTTAATTATGTTTAATAATGAGTTAAATTTCCTCATTATGCATTAACAGTAAATAGAAATAAAAATGCACCTAATACTTGTTTGTAAAGGAAGGAAAATAGCTACATTTAGAGTTATGTTTCATGCATCAATTCTATTAATAGGATATTGAACACAGTCTTCCTATTTGCTGCTGTACGTACATCATCTGTCAGTTTTTGCAGGGTACAGACAGAAGTAACAATTATATCAATATCAGAGGATATCCACACAAGCTATTCTGATGTAACTGATTTTTCATGATTCTGCAACTACATAAATATAACACAACTGCTTCAACTTTAAATCCAAGGTTAAATTTAGGGTGATTTGGCTCCCCTGTATTGGTACAGGCTTATGAAAATGTAACAGTAAGATAGTAACAATTGATATGCATCCCCAAGAAGCATCTTCTCTCTTTTAAAACACCTTACATTTTGTCCATACCCTCAGATCACTTTTGAACATTTACAGCACAGTTGGTTTTCTCTCAGTACAAGTCTATGCAGACACTACATAATGCTCAAAAGCATTAAGAGATAACAGAAGATTATGAAATGATTTGAAACATGTCCATTTAAAATTTTGCATTTCTTAGTTATCTAAATTTTTGCCATCTCCTGTTCCAGTAACCCCAAGTTTACCTCTTCCATGATTTATCATAAGGTTATTGCTCTTTGTTACATATCCTGTAAACTAAAAATACCAGGTGTCAAAAAAAAGGGGGGTAATCTCTATTTAAGGTATGCATCAATAGGCTAAAATTGTCATAGATAAAATGAAAACATTCATGGCCTATGGATTTCAGCATACAATTATCTAATCTGTACTTGGCTATAGACATCTATTTTGCTTCAATAAGTTGTCAGAATAAAGACGTTTTAACCATTATTTAATTAGAAGGGAATATTCTCTGATGGGGCAAACTGGAAGGAACTAAACACAGCATGCACATGAAAAGAATCAATGAAAGACTAAAAGCGATACGACTAATAAATTAAGGTATCTTTGACTAAATTAAATATTTTTTTAGATATTTTCCTGTTTCACTTAAATATACAAGAACAAAGTTAGCCAGTAGCTAATATTATTTTAAAGCAGTATACTCTTTCCTTCCTTAAAGCAGTTTTACTTGCTTACCCAGTCGAAGGCACTGTCGCAAAATTCCCCCAGATGACATGTTTTTCTCAGCCTCAATCTCAGTGAAGCCAAGAGAGCTTGCAAAAATTAGCACATCCACAAGGCTGATTAATCTCTGGAGAAACGTTACTGAAGCCTCTATTGAAAGTCCTTGAGTTGGCTCAATATTTTCTAGTTCATGCTACAAAGGGAAAATTTGAAACCAACATATAATTCCAGACAAAATACTAAAATACATGAAGAAAACAAGTTTGTTAATAGTTCATTATAAGTCATAACTAAAAGCAGTAGTTTAATCATACAGTAGGCTAAAGCATCCAATTGGAAGTATACAGATTCTATTATATCCCACTCCATTCTATTTCAGTGTGCACTGAGGAACCAGGCCCCCTAGATATCATCTTCTATCCTACCCCCACTCTCCACCCTGACAAGCAAGGCCAAATTTCTCTCATGTGAGCAGAGGGAGAAAGAGGGAAAGATAGTGCAAGGGAAACAGCCTTGAGCAGTCCCTGCTCTCCCACACAGCAGATGCAAGAAAGGTCTGTTCCCACAACGATCACTTTCGCAACAGAAATTGAATTCCTTACAGTAGCAGATGTAGCGGCAGAAAGCAATGGCAATATACCACCACAAGCCATAATCATGTTGTCCATAACTTGAGAGATTAGGTGAATCGTGTTATGTACAAAGATGACGTTGTCACTGCTGTTCACAAAGTCCATCACTGTCTTCGTAGAATGGCTGTCAGAAACAAACAAAAAAGAAGGCGAAATGAACACAACATCCAAAGCAAATGCCTATTTCTGTGGTTACTTCACCCAGTTCAGTTTAAGTCTTTCTCCTGAAATTAAAAAAACATACTATACAGACTGCTATGATGCAGCTAAGAGCATCTCCTCAAGGTTTGGTCCTTAATCCTGACCCAAAACCGCCCTTCCTTCATCCTCCTAATCCTCTCCAGAGTCTAACTTGACAATTATATCCAAGTGTGTAGTCATATGGAAAATTATTCATTATAAATTAATCTGTGATTATCTGCTACAGTAAAAGGCACTGTACAAATCAATAGTATAGAGCTCCCTTGAGTTGTAAACTAGATCTAAACTAAATGATTTAGGGGTGCTTATACATGTGCTCCAATATGTTCTAATTAGAACACTCTAGATTCACTGCAGCATCCTATGTATAAGCCCCTAAGGGTTTAAAAATGGTTGCTGGGACACTTTAAAGCTAGTTGAATGAGATTTAGTTAAAGTATCACATGGCCATTTTTAAATGCAGGGGGGGCTTAATACACATGATGTTGCGGCTTTTTAATTAGAGCGGCTCTCTAAGAGCCGCTCTAATTAAAATGCCCCTTCCCTACGGGACTCTTCAACTTGGAAAAGCGCAGGCTCAGGGGTGACTTGGTAGCAGCCTATAAGTACATAAGGGGTGTGCATTAGGATCTGGGGGAATGCCTGTTCACCAGAGCACCTCAGGGGATGACAAGGTCCAACCATCACAAAATCCTGCAAGACTGTTTTATGCTGGACATAAGGAAAAACTTCTTTACTGTCTGAGCCCCCACAAGGCCTGGAATAAACTCCCCCCAGAGGGGGTGCAAGCACCTACTCTGGCTGCTTTTAAGGAACATTTGGATGTTTATCTTGCTGGGATCCTTTGATCCTAGTTGGCTTCTGCCCCTTGGGCATGGGGCTGGACCCAATGATCTTACAATGTCCCTTCCAGCCCTAATCCCTTCTACCAAGGTACCTTCTACCCCTGAGCACATCACTAGGCACCCTAGAAGACCAAGTTTAATATTACCAAAGTTTCCCAAGTTACAAACTTAAATCTTGAAACAGACTACAAAAACAGTCTCAGAGTCAAGAAAGAAAAGACATTTTCAGTGAAATTCCTAAATTAAGAATGGTATCTTAACTATATTTGCTATTGTATTTGAGTAGGTAAATTAAAGTGGCTTTGGAATTTATTCCAACATGTGACTACATTTTATCTTAATCTCAAGGCATAGTTTATACACTTGTAATCTTTTTTATGTCCTCACATATCTCATTACAGATACAATTACATGACTCAAATCCAATTTGACTTCTGTGACTTCATACAGATAAGCAGTATTAAACATGTATTGAAATACCAACAGCACTTCTGGCATTAAGTTTTCCCTTTACTGGAATTTAAATTTACTAAATGTAATCAATATTTTGTGCACTTTTGTTAAACACATAGGGCTATAATTGCTCCAACAGAAATGCAACAAAACACAGTAGCTGCATCTACCATTCCTATGATAGCACTGACTGGACTGCATTTTCAAGGGAGAAGATTCTTTTAAATTTCCAGAATTATGAATGCTCCTAAGATGCTGAGAACTAGGCTTATATTCTGACTGTGAAAAGCATGATCTTACTGAAGTCAATACCAAACCTCCTATTTGCATGTGTGTATGCATGCATGTGTGGTCCTCCAATACACATAGATTTTTGACAGTTATAACAGTCTGCCTCAGCTACACTGGATGTCTTATCTTGAAATACTACTTCATACAATATCTCAGAAGGTGTATCAACTTACCTTCTCCACATCTGTATATCTGTTTCTACTGAAAAAAGTAAATCTGTGAGCAAACGTTGGTGCATCTGTGACCACTTAAATTCAGGGATACGAAACATGGTAGACCTGGAATCTCGTCTCTGCCCATCTGATGTAGCAGCTAAATCTTGCCCTGATGAATCTTGCTGCCGTGATGTCTGAACCCATAAAACAGAGGCTCAAGTTAAAATATCAAATGCTTAGTTTCTTCAAAGTAGCAATAGTTTCAAAACAATGTAGATTAATTGACCTGCATTTTAGACAACGCAAGCTTAAAAATGCACATCAAGTAAAACTAAGACATTTGCAGGGCCGCTATTCATTTGATTATATCAAACCTACAAACTACAGTACAACTGCACTACCATCTCCGCTAATCAAAACAAAAATAAGCAGCAACTAGACCTTACCACATGGGGAGAATATGTTGCTGCTGACAGTGATCTTCCTCCTTTAAGGAAGAATGGTGTAGGATGAAGGGCATCCATTGGCAGGTGTCTCTGCAGAAGGGAAGTACTCAGCTACATCAATGTTTAGCCATGATCAGTAGGTACCACTGAACTGAAAGCTAAAGACTAAAGGGTTGTAAGTGGTACAGTAAGGGCAAACATCAGTAATCCCAATTCTAAATTAAATGTATATGAAAAGCTAATTTTTTGAAACCTTTGAAGTGATACCGTATGTGTTCTCAAATAATGGATGCCTGTAGCAGTCAGCTAAAAACTACATTTACAGTTTCTGATGGAAGCCGAAGAAAATTCAGGTCACTTTCTTGACTGAGAGGGTAGCTACAAAGAGACCCATTAGGACTAAGAGCTAGAAGGACAAGGGAGGAAAATGGAAGTTCAATGGAAAAATAGAGGTAATTCAAGGAGAAAAATCTTCTCAGAATAAACATTCATTTTTTATTCCCAAACTGACACATCCCAGATGACAAGTTTTAGGATACAGACAAACAAATATAACAGTAAAAAAGAGGCATGAATGTACTACTCATCAGCTGCTCCAGATAAATTATCCATTTACCTGCAGTTAGTAACAAACAAATCACACTAGCTTAGCCCCTCAAAGAAATTGTTTCTCCATGCTCATAATTATTTGATCTCCTGGTTCAAATAATTTCTTCAGGTAGCCCAGAAAACCCACAACCCATACAATCTTATTACCTCCTGAAACTGTATTTTTCTTAATAATGTCATAAGTTGTTTGATCTGTTTTGTGGGTAAGAAGCTTTAAAATTTGTTACAAGGGAGATATGTAAAAAGGTTACCTCAGGCAGGGGTCTGTGAGAGTGAGTGGCTTCCAGGCTTGTGCTGGCTCTCAGTTCCAATCTTTCTGTATCTGATGCAACACTAGAAACATCAAGCTTGGCAATTTTTTTCTCGGAGGGCACGGAAACTTCTGAAGTAAGTGCGTTTCCATCTTCTCCAGTTACTTTGGTTTCACTGACAAGAGTTTTTTCTTCCTCTAACGATTCATTTGGTTCTGAATTGAGTTGAGTTGTCACCTCTTGGATTTGAGAACTTCTCATTTCTGACACTGAAGCCAATTCCTGCTTTATCTCATCCTGGCCTTCAGCACCTTCAGACTCTAAAGGTGTTGACTCTGGCTCCTTCTCAGAGATAGTTTCCTGTTCTGCTGCTGGAGTTACTTGGCTTTCGTTGTCAAGATTACTGTGCTCTTCACTGCCTGTTGGTACAGACTCTTCTGAAGGTAAAGGCAGACTGCTTTCCTCTTTTAAGTCAACAAAGTCATCTTCTTCTTCGACTTCTGGTGTTGACTTGTCCAGTATTTCTGGGCTTTCAAGCATCTCTTCTAATATAGTTTGTGTGGTTGGAGAAGCCCCATCAGCATCTGGTGTTTCTTCCACAAGTCCCTTAGTTTTGCTCGGAGAATCTTCAATTGCTTCAGCTATTCCAGTTGTGATTTCTGGGTCACCTGATTCTACTGCTTCTTTCTGTAGAGAAAGATCTAAGCCAAGTGCTCTATTTAATTCAGGTGTTTTCTGACCATTTTCTTCCACTGGTTTCTTTCCTTCACTGGGTGCTAAATGACTTTGTTGCTCACATTCAGTTGACGGTTTCATCTCCTTTTCTTGGGTACTATGCTCCACATTATCATCTCCAACATTGCATGCTGAAGTAGCATCTCTCACCTCCACATACTCCTGTCTTCCTGCTGTTACAGCTTCGCTAACTCCCGATATAGTTCTGATTGGAGTAGAAAGTCCTAAACTACTTCCCTCGCCTCCTTTCCCTTGGTATTCCCTGTACATTTGGGAAAGACTCTCTTTGTGCATTTCAAAAGTTACCTAAAAAGCAAAGGATTTTCAAGGATATTAGAAACTCAATTAGAAGACTTTTCTCTACAAAATAGATTCAGAGGATGATACCAAATGGTACCATCTACCAAACTGCAAAGATGCAATACAACCTTAGTTATATTACAACTATCCTACTGTATGACCATAATATAGAAGTGAAAAACATTAAAAACTAGTCATTTCCTGCCGCAAACCATTTTCTTATTTACAAACAAACAGATATTAAATAAATTCAGCTGTTAATGCAGTCAGGGCAGATGCACATGCCCCAAATTGAAGAAATACTAGAATGAGTCCTTGCACAGAATTAAATGTACTTAGGCTGTGTACACACTTTCAAATAACCTAGGAGAATTCTCCCAGGTTTGCTCCCAGGTAAAGAAACTTACCCAGGGCTGTGTACAGACACTCAGATGCTGAAGCCCTGAAGAGTGGAGAGCTTTCAGTGCTGACACTGTGCAGCCAGGGCATCTCAGTGTGCTTTATAGTCTTCCCTAGTCTGCCTAGCAGCAGTGTGTAGGGCAGCCCTGACTGGCTGACCCAGAGACTGTCCATGCAATTTTTCCTGAAGCACAATGTGGGGATTGTGAAGGGGGAATGTTCTGGAGCAGCAGAGTCCAGTGTGTGACATCGTCTCCTGGCATGGGTGGGTAAAGGGGTAAGAAAAGCTGGAAAGTCATGTTTTCTCCTGAGAGAAGCCATGGCATGTATGAGCATTCGCCCTATAACTTTAGGTGTTCCCAGGTTATTTTTCTCCTGGAATAGCCTGAGAGAAAAAGCCTAAACATCTGTATATTCTTGGCTTTCCTGGGAGATCTGGGTCTGTAGAAGGCTAAGGAAAATAACTCCAAGGTAAAAAGTATACAAACAAAATTACCATTTACAAGTTGTATAGTTTATTCCACATGAGCATCAATGAAGACTACATATCAAGCAGTCCCATCATGTATTTGTTATATATATTATAAAAAAGCAAATTTTTGACAGAATTTCAGAAGATGATTTCATGTGTCCTTCCACCGATAAATTCATATACCTTTGAGTTTAACTTTGAATGGTGACAAAAAATAAAATTAAAAAATATACACACACATTTAATGTGTGAGAAAGAGAATAAATGTGTGTATTTTAGATAATATATATTTCATCTAAAACATTTGTGCATGTATATTTAGATAATATATAATAGGTAAATACAATATATATTTTAGATAATCACATATTCATGCACGCATTCCCCCCTCCCCCTATATAGTCTCAACTTAAGTCTAATATTCCAAACCCTCTCACTGATCCTACTCTCAAAACGGATATACCAAAAGTCTGCACAAACTAAGGAAACTCATCTCTCTCCAATAAAATTAAGTTAACAACTTCACATGTAAAACAACAACAGAAGAAATCACTAAAACTCTATCTTCTTTTATTGTTGCTGGGTTCTAGGATTTATTTATGCTCTAATTATTTTTAATTCAAATCAATATCTTTTTTTCCCTTTTATCTTGATTGAAGTGCTATTAGTGGTGAGACTTAAAATGAAGTCAACTATTTTTTCCAAAGAGGCGGCCTGAACTAAGCTATTTTTTTCATAAGCTAATTTGGCTTTCTTCGGCACTGAATATTTCCCACAAACAAATCAAGTACAAAATAGTAACCTTTGTTAAAGACATTCACAGACAACTTTTCATTTTCTCAATTACTACATATTGTTATTTTGGATAATGTTAAGAAAGTGTTTGTCCATCTGGCATTTAAAGCAATGACTGGTAGGAGTTCAAAAGACAGAAACTTCACTTTTAAAATATAATCTGTTTAATTTTCATTATGTAAAACAAGACATGCGTAAAGGGCATTAAACATAGAAAACTAAAGAATTAGAGAAAAAAGAAAAAGAAAAGAACAGAACATTCTTTTTTGTTTTAGGTAGTGATCAAAATCTCATTTTGCCACTTTTACCCACAAGATTCAAGCTCAAGCGATCAGATTTCTATTGGAGCTTCAGGACATGCAGCATTTTATACTAGTAGTGTCCATGAGTTATGGAGACAAGTTACTTACTCAAGCTGAGACAGTCAGTAGAACAGCTGGGAATGAACTTGGGTCTCCCCATGCTCTCAGTTCTGCACCCAGGTCCGTAAGTCTGAAGGGATCTCCCTCCTTATTTACTTCCCAAATCAATCTTTCTATAAATCTTTGCTTTTCCTTCTCTATACCATAGTTACTCAAATACAAGATGACCCTGATTATAAGACAACTGCCCTGTAACGAGGTGCATGGCTCAGGAGCAGAAGCCTAGCTGCAGGGGGTAAAAAAAGGTAATAGTCTCGGCAACAAGGCATGCGGCTCTTGGGCTGAAGCCCAGCTGCAGGAGATTAGAGAAAACCAGGGTCTGCTGAAAAGGCTGCTTGACTGGTCCTAAGGGGAAGTTAAAAGCTCCTCACAAGGGTAGCAAAAACAGGGAGGGTGATGGTATGCTGAAGAATCAGCACTGAGCTGGGACTCCCTCTCTCCAGAGGTCTGAGGAAAGACTTTTGTATACTCATGCCTATTGTTTATGTGATTGGTTACCTTTGTTGTGCTGACAAGTGTTCCCTGGTGGAAAAAATGGATGAAAGCTGAAAGCCAACTGGACTTTAAGGAAACTGGCTCCAGGGTTGGTCTAACAGAGAGAGCTAAGGAGAATAGTCAGGGAAGCACTGAGGTCCCGGAGGGGAGGGGAGCCAGGTGTCCAAGGAGAGTGGTCGTTCCTTAAGGAGACGATCCTACAAGCCCAAAGAGAGGTAATCCCAACATGGCTCAAAGGGAACGGGAGGGCACAAGCCTCCATGGCTCACCAAAAGCATCTGGGAATGTCTCCTAGCTAAAAGGGAGGCATACACCCAATGAAACAGGGATGACTATACTACAGTCGCTCAGGGATGTAGGGGGGCAGTCAAGAAGGCCAAGGCAGAGATGGAACTGGGACTATCTTCCCAGATTAAGGACAGTAAGAAGTCCTTCTTTAAATACATAGGGGGTAAAAAGAAGGTTCTGGGTAATATGGGGCCCCTGCAGGACAAGTTAGGAAATTTAGTCATCACACCAGACAACAAAGCCAACATATTTAACGATTTCTTTGCCTCCATTTTCCTAAGCAGGGACCGGAACAGTCACCCCCCACGCTGGGCCACCCTCAGGCCCCAGGGGAGGCACACCTAGGCCAAGGGTTTGTGAGGAACTAGTTAGGGAAATTCTGGAGGGACTGGATGTATTCAAGTCAGCTGGTCCGGATGATCTCCACCCTAGAGTACTGAGGGAATTGGGTGAGGTCATTCCAGGACCCCTGGCATGGCTTTACGAGCACTCGTGGTGCGCTGGTGTGGTGCCAGAGGACTGGAAGAGGGCCAACGTGGTTCCCATCTTCAAAAAGGGGAAGAAGGAGGACCCGGGAAACTATAGGCCAGTTAGTCTTACCTCAATCCTGGGCAAGCTTTTTGAGAAAATTATTCTGGAGCATATCCACAAGGAGCCAGCAGGGGATTTCATGCTTAGGGGCAATCAACACGGGTTCATTAGAGGCAGGTCTTGCCAGACCAACCTGGTGGTCTTCTGTGATCAGGTCACCAAATCATTAGATGCAGGGGTAGCAGTGGACATAGTCTTCCTGGACTTTCAGAAGGCCATCGACACTGTCTCTCACCCTGTTCTCATTAAGAAACTGGGGGACTGTGGTGTCGACACCCACACAGTCAACTGGGTCACCAATTGGCTGGAGGGCCGCACCCAGAGAGCGGTAGCGGATGGGTCATTTT
>NW_017728913.1:9780377-9839562 GCF_001723895.1 Crocodylus porosus
ACCCCAGTACTCTTTCCTGCCATGGCAGGGGGTCAGACTAGATGATCTACTCAGGTCCCTTCCGACCCTAGAAACTATGAAACAACTCACTACACCCCCAAAATTGGATTCTATATATGGAAAATGTATAAATTTGTTATAATTTTCCAGGTATAGAATCTAATTTTTAGAGGGTTGTCTTGAATTTGTCCCCTTACCACTGCTACAGCAGGGAAAATAAATCTGGTGAGTCAGGTAGCCCTCCTGCCCTCTGCCTCCTCCCAAATTATTTTCCCTGAAGCCCCTTCACCCCTCCCTTACTCTCAGACCCTGTTTTCCCTAAGAAGCAAATTTGAAAACAATGACCTTGAAATAAAAACACCTGTAGTAATTTTCATCAAATACTCATATATTTACAGTTCAACCAGAATTCATGAAGCTGCTGCAAGTTTTAGCCCAAGTACTCCATAAACAAACTTTTAAGCAGCATTTGTGTACCTACTTGTATATACTACAAACTGTTAATCCAAAACCAAAAGGCTCATGATTTACCATATAGCTCACTGAGCTGGGCCCTAGCAAAATCAACAACATTTCAAGCCACAGTGACCCCATAAGCTCAGCACTGCTCAGTATGTGCGTATACTCAGTATGTGCGTATACAAAGGATCCATGTGCTAATTAGCACCCCCTACCCTAACGACTGGAAAATGGGTGTTTCTGTGACAAGTCCTGGGATCCTCCAAAAATTTATATCCAGATGAGGCACAGGGAAACCTGGTCTATCTCCACCTCATGGAGGGCAGGGCCACGCTAATTATATATCACAGGCTTCAGAAGGACAACAGAGGGATTCTGGGTGAACTGTTTCAGGATTAATTTGGTGATGCTTGCCATATGTTTAAGGCTGGTAAAGAAACAGGAATCATTGGAAATGGGAAAGAAAGGCATAGAGCTCAGCTGTGAGAGTGAATAGGAAGTTGAAATGCATTCAGTTTAATGGCTCACCATGACCTGAAAAAGTTGGCACTGCAGGGGACTGTATTTAGTAAGCACCGACTTACATTTTATTCAGCTGAGCTGTATTAACTTATTCTTATGGTAGGTTACTACAGCCAAGGTAATGCAATTAAAATGGAACTATCTAGTGGAGGATTCACCCTTGTCTGCTTGCAGACAGGACTCCCTACAAAAGCCTCATAGTTAGCTTCCCACTTGCCTAGCTTCCTAATCGAAGGATCTTGGCTACAGGCCGATTTTATGGAAATGGGAGATTCCTCCCTGGCTTGTTTCTCTGGCCACATGGCTGAGGGAAGCAAAACTCAGGGGCATCCAAATCCCAAGTCTCTGGGCTTTGGCATGAACATAAGGTGCTTGCCAAAAGATTTGGAAGCAGCTGAAGTCCCAGGCTGAAAAGTTTGGGGTAGAGGATACTTGTCGGTTGTAGGGCAACATAAGGTTCTTGAATAATTCAAAGGATTTAGAACAGATCTGGCTAATTCAGCCTGAGACATAAAATTTTCCTTAAAAATAAAAAATGTAGGTTCTCATCAGCATATTGCTTCTTGGCTTCTTGTGGGATCAGCTTAAATGCGGCACCTGCAGCCTTGCTTGATGACCCAAGAGGCAGGAGCAGAGAGCAGTGAGATGGAGGCAGCTGTGAATGTTGGTGAACTGAGAGCAGAGAAGCACAAATCAGAGAAGAAGAGAAGAGACTAGACAGAGCAGAGTCACAAATATGGAATTTCGGACCAGAAGCTGGAATTTGATTGGCAGCTGGTGCAGCAATGCACAAAAATGAAGGCATAAGCGAAAGTAGCCCAAACTACACAAAGAGAGCAAGCCAGAAGAAGAGCAATGGGAAGAAGACAGAAAACAGCTAGACTGGGAAAGCAGTAGCAGGAACCAGAGAGCTGAAGAAGAACATACAGGAGGAGCCAGATGATGGAATCCAGAAGAGGGAGGCAAGTGGAGCCCGGACAACAGGGACAAGGAGCCTAGAGAGACTTTGAGTGTCAGGATATGCACAACAATGACTAGGGAGAAGGCACAAGAGAGACGGCCCATGGAGATGTATGACTTTTTCAGTTAGATTTTGATGGATATTTTGAAAGTGAACCCCAAGTACTTACACAATGCATGATGGTCTACCCAAACAGGAGTTCACGGAGTTTCACCTTCTAACACAGAGGTACCTATGCACTGTTCTGGAGAAATTACAAGGAAATGGAGGAGAAGGAAGAATTGCAAAGACTGATTTTTGCCACTGAACAAGAGTCAAGAAAGAGCGAGTGACCATTGTTAAATTGTATTTGAATATCTTTAAGAAATGGATGCAGAGAGATGGTTGGAGAAGACAGTCTGGAGAGTCCTGTTTGTGGAAAATTGAGAAACGAATATAATGTGTGGATTGGGGCATTTCAGGCATGGGTGATTCTAAGGGAGGAAGAGGGGAGCCCAGGAGAGGTACGGCGCCTGCCATCAGTTATTCATGTAGGAGGGCACTGAGGCTACATCATATACCACAGACAGCCCCATGAATGTAGCAAATGCAGGCTGGAAGGGCATTTGGTGGTCTACTGTACCCTAACCATTTGCTACCGGTATGGTGGGAGAGGGCAGAGAGCCCATGCATGCCAGAAAGTGCCGAAATGTGGGATATGTAAGGAAGGGCACCTGAAAAACAGATGCCCAGAGCACAACCTAAAAAGGGGGATGACTTTGATCAGATGAGTGAGGAAGAGGTAGAAGGGAGGTTGGGATGGATTTGGAGGAAGAAACATTGGTGGAAGAAACAGAGGAGATAGAAACGGGTGGACTGAGTATTGTGGAAGCAGCACAACAACTAGAGAAGGGGAACAACTCTACATCCATCTCTTTTGTCTCCAACAACACCCTCTGCATTCTTCCTTCTACTAACATTTGCACTTGCTTGACTTTTTAACCCCTGGGTTTTTAATTAATGCCACCCTGCCGCCTTGTTCGCATTTGTCCCTGCCCACCATGATTGCCCCAAAACTCATCTCTTCTCCAGATATTTATATTCATCTCCTCATGGTATTTCACATTCTTGTAGACATATCACATCCACGTCGATAGACCTGAAAGTTGCTACCATTCAGTCCAACCTCTTCCTTGCCAATACACTTCTCACATTTAAAGTTGCAAAGCATAACACTATGATAAAGCAAATGTGGAAGCCACTGGTACTTATCTTTCATGTTTTATGGGTCATCCACATCACTGCTGACCATCAGTGACTCTGTCCCTCCTGCCTTCCTCATCTCCATCATTCTCACTAAGTTCTCCAGGGCTTCTATATTGAGAAAAGCTGCTGCTGATCCCTCTCTCTCACTACTTCCTCTGGCTCAGCAGACCCTTCCAATGTACCATTCCCCACCCCAAAGCAACACTTCTCCTTTCTGTCTTCCGTGACTGTGACAGTCTTTCTTTCTTCCTTTTTCCTACCCGTCTCTACCCCAGAGGGACATTTGTATCATAGGTACCCCAAAGCCTGATACGCTGAGGAACAGCAAAATCCAGAGGAAGAGAGCAGCAGAGGAGGGGTTGGACACTGAGTTAGAAATGGTGGCAGAAACCCCACAGGAGAGTAAAACAAAGAATGAGGGGGGCAAAATGTCTGTAATTGAGGTGGTGCAGGAGAAGATAGGGGACTGAATGGAAACGAAAGCAGGAACAGCAAACAGCTCAGACATGAAGGTTGAGGTGAGGAAGAAAGAAGACATACTACAGACCACAGCAGGAGATGGAACAAGAGAAAGAACCAGGGAGAAAGGCCAGGAAAAGAAATAAAACCCAGGGGCTGAAGACAAGGAACAAGGAAACTGATAATGAAGGAGGTGAGTTGGAGGAAGAACCAGAGAGCAGTTTCCTGGTGCTAACAACTCTGGGGTCCAGCCCGGAGGGGAGACCAGAAGACAGGAGGAGGCAGGCATATGCAAGTCTTCTTAAATGCAGAAGTGATTCAGCAGCTTGCAAAAGCTAAGGAATGCGAGTGTTGAAGGGGAAGAGCTGACCACCCCAAGCAGTAGCTGAGACTAACCTTAAAGGGACAGGCACATTCAGCTCAAGCAAGCACAGACAAACTTCAAAAGGTACACTCATTTTAAAACAAACATAAATGGCACTGACAACAGTTTTCCTTAACGTCAGGAGTATTTTAACAAAGAAAAGATGGAACAGAGTGAACCAGTGTTGAACCAAGTAAGGGCAGACAATCTGCCTACAAGACTGTAGCATACTAGGGGAGAAGGCTTATAAATACTTTGAAAAAAAGTAGAGATGGGGATCATCCTGGTGGTCAGGAACAAATGAAAACAAAGCAACAGAAGTAGCAATATTATTCAAGAACCCAGACCTGAGAGCAAAGTAGTTAGAAGTAGTCATCACAGGTAGATTGCAATGAATGATACTATCAATCAAGGGAACAGAATTAGAAATTTTCAATGTATATGCACCACCACAGAGGGAGGGAAGCTTAGAAAACTAATGGTTTACATGGTTGGAGGGATTTCACGCATAATAGCAGGAGATTTCAATTCTATAATTGAAATAGGCGACAGAACAGGGGAAGGAGGAAATGGAGCTGTAGACAGCTCATCCAGACTGTTAACAAATATAATAAAAGAAGAGTCACTAAGAGATGTGTGGGCATGGGAGTTTTCACTAGAACAGAACCCAATGGAAAGAAATAATCAAGAACTGACTTTGTGCTTGCATCAAAGAAATAGGGATAAGGAAGAAAAAAAACATATATGTGGCTTTTACTGACCACTGGATGCTGAAGATGGTAATAAGTCTTGGTAAGAGCTCCATAAGAAGAAAGGAACTGTGGAAGTTTAATGGGTGGCTGTTACAAGATAAAAATATATGTCAAGTGTACACAGGACAGTATATGGGGTGGCAAACACTGAAGAAATATTTCCGGAGTACCAGAGAATGGTGGATGATGGTGTAGAAAAGGACAAGAGAATTCTTCAGGAATCAAGGCCAAAGATGTGCAGGGGAAAGAACAAAAGAGCTAAGACAGCTGCAAAGAAAGATGCCAGAACTGCTAACAGAAGCCACAGAAGGAAGATAGGTATAAGAGGAGCTAGAAGAAACAAGACAAGAATCAGAAACCTGGTTTAAAAGACAGATAAAAGAAAAAATGGTCTCAATACTTTTCTGACAAAATGAAGGCAGCAAAAAGAGAGCTTAAAAGAGTGTGGGAAGAAGGCGGTGCCCAGGTGGAAAAGCAGGAGGAGGTGTTAGAGGCAACAAGACGATTTTATGAAGAGCTATACCAGAAGAAGGAAACAGACAGGAGCAAGATGAAAGATGGTTCCCAGAGAAATTTATAGGATAAAGTTATTGTACAGAGAAGCAGAGTCAAGTCCAAATTAACGGGTACCTAAGCAGGGCCTTTAAAATCCATACAGAGGTAAGACAAGGGTACACCCTGTCACCACTACTGTGTGTGTGCAGCATGGAACTATCAGCACAAAGAATAAGAAAAAACAACATTATAAGAGAAGTAAAGATACTTGGAGGGGATGTGGTAAAATACATACTACACATGGATGACAAATATAGATACAGATAGATTTTTAATGGAAAGTGTGCTAAAGCACACACCAGAGTATGGAGAATGGATGGGGGTTAAGCTAAATAGATTGAAAAGCACAGCAATGGGAGTGGGGAACTGCAGGGACTTGGAGAAGTTGGGCCTTCAAATAAGACGCAGAAATTAGTGCTAGAAATCATGATGGATGCTGAAGGGAAAGATAATAACAGTATGGGAAAAGGTAACAGCAAGGCTATGGTAAATACTTTATGTTCTAGACACTGTCCTTTGCCAGAAAACGTGGCAACTTCTAAGGCCATGCTACTGCTGATTGTTCTATATACAGGAACTGTATTCCCACTGATATGGTGGCAGAAAACAAAAGTACAGAGAAAATTATGTGAGTTTTTCTGGAATGCCGAAAAAGAAAGCCTGGCTAGACTGAACTGTAAAAAGCAAGAGAGATGGGTGTTGGGCATGGGGCTGCAGGGCCTGTGATTGTTCATCTATGCAAAATGTGCAAGTGCAATATGCAAGGCAGTAACGGAGGGAGAAGGGAAAGCAACACGCAACACCCAATTTCACACAGCTGCAATTCTGAGGAAATGGGGAGCATATCAGACCTCTTTGAAGAGTCCATGAGCATGGCAACCACCAATGCATTACATCAGGATTGAAGAATTCATGCAGAGGTATAAGATAGGGAAGGTAGCACTGGAGATACTGAAGGATCATAAGCAATTGATGAAAGTGGTAAAAGAGAGAGGATGGTGCCAGTGGGAAACTTCACAGAAGGACAAGTGAAGAAAGTGTGGGTAGTGGTGGTGGGTAAACAACTAAAAGGTGAACATGCTGACCTAGCATGGATGGTTGTAAGAAATATCTTGCCAGTGAAACAAGAGCAACACAGGTGGGGCTTGACAAGCTCATCCAGGTGCCCAAAGGAAAGGTGTAGGGAAGAAGCAACAGTGGGACGTATTCTGGGACTGTACATATGCAAAGTAGCTATAGGAAAGGGTCTGCCACTGTGTCACCAAAATAAACCTGTCACTAGTGTGGGAGATGGTACTATATGGTCACATACCAAAGGGACCAGAAGAAAGGACTTTATTAGCATGTATTAAAACTAGTTTATAGTAAGTAAGAAACTTCTGGGTGCTTAAAGGTATAGCTGTCACTGAAAGATTGTGCCTGAAGCTGGGGCTGCATGAACTGAAATATTACATCAAACAGGACAAAAAAAGAGACTGGAAACAAAGAAGTGGAGGAACAAGAACTGGACACGCTTGTTTCACTAAAAACCAAAAGAGGGGACTGAAGAGATGGGCAGAGAGTTTCAGGTGCTTACTGAGATAACAAATTTTTTCATGGGGTTTTATATGAAGAAAGAGATTACTCTAAGCGTTTGGGTTTTTGTGGGGAGTTGATGCATGTTGTTTGAGAGTTTAATATAATGTACACATCTGTTTTTGATATGCAATTGTTTTTGTGCTATGACGTCTTGGTAAAAAAAAAGGTTGCTCCGTATGTCCACCTTTGGAAGCATAGGGTGATAAGTGTGTGTTTTAATAAAATTTGTAAGAAGGTTCTCATTAGCATTTTAGGCACCAGGAGAGGGTGTTGGAGCTTGCTCCAGGCTTTCCTGGTGTTGGCCTGGTATTCCAGAC
Source organism: Crocodylus porosus (assembly GCF_001723895.1). Lineage (NCBI taxonomy): Eukaryota > Metazoa > Chordata > Crocodylia > Crocodylidae > Crocodylus > Crocodylus porosus. The sequence continues at coordinate 9,787,590 of NW_017728913.1, forward strand.
CTAGAGGAGGGAACACCTGCCTTCCCCCTGCTCCTCCCTCCTCACTCCCAACTAAGCAGGGATTCCCCCTCCCCTCTCCCTTACACAGATACCTTTCAGCATTAGCTAGCAGACCACATGCTGGCTATGGTCCCTGCTGTGGCAGACAGAACAAAGGCAGAATCAGAAGGTAATTGGTAATGTCCTCTGTTGTTTTCTTAATGGGATGATAAACACTGTTATCAATTGTGTTATCAATTCCCTGCTGTATATAGTTAAGATTTTTACACCACAGAGCCAAACAATAAGAGATTCCTGGATTCTACCCTGAATTACCAATTCTGTTGACAATGCATAAACAAGTTCCAGTTGCAGAGTCAAATTCTGCTTTCAGTTACATGTGAGGAACACCATTGTCTAACAGACATACTTTGGTATAATGGAGAGCAGCAATTAATCTGCAGAATTTTTAAGGTGATGATTGAGCCAGATGGAACATAATCTGACTTCCAGATCGCAGACTAATTTTGCAGGACTGGCACTTATTAAACCCATCTTGCAAACAGAGCAACTTTGCTCTGGAAACCATTACAACACTGCAACATAATGCCTTAGACAGTCACTTTTTAAGTAACCACCTTAGTGATATGTATACAACATGTATCCTGGTAGCACTAACTACCCAAGTGGTCAACTGTATTTCTAGGCCAGTCTAAAATAAACTGATGCTATCATAAAAACTTTGAGACAAAACATTTCACTACCGTGCCTTACATTTTGCTCAGTTGCCCCGTATTGAGCCAGTAGCATGCATTTAACTAGAGTATCCAGAAAGGCATCCAATTTTGTTTGCAGACATCAAGAGATGGGAAATGCTTCCCTTGGTAATTTGTTTGAATAGTAAATCACCCTCAGGATTTTAAAAAAAAAATGCTCTTTCCCATTTAAATTTTCTGGCTTCTGTTTCCAGCCATTTATTTTTGTTCTTCCTTTGTGTGCTAAATCAAGAAGCTCATTAGTACTCAATATTTTCTCACCATTAAGGTACTTATACATTGTAATATAGACACCTCTCCATCCTTCTTTGATAAACTAAAACAGATTGAGCACTTTAAAACCTCTCAGTGTAAGGCATTTTCTCCAGCCTTTGAATCATTTTTATGGTTCTTTTCTGAACCCTTTCCAGTTTAACATCCTTTTTAAAATGTGGACACGAGACCTTTATCCAGTATGGCAGTATTGTTTTCACTAACATAATAATAGGCAAAGTTAAAAGCCACCTCCCTACTCCTATTCGCTTCCCAAGTTAAGTGGCCAGCAATCAAATTAAATCTTTTTTTTTACCAGAGCACTGTGCTGGAAGTTCATATTGATTTCTTTGTCTGCTATGACCCCAGATGCTTTCTGGAGTCATTACTTTCCAGAGTACAAGTCTCCCATTCTGCAGGCATCGTCTATATGAGTTGGGGGGCAACCATTTTGGCAGGCATGCCAAATACTAATCTTGCACCCTCCTCAAGTGCCACTCTGGTCCTCTTCTCCATCCTGATCTACTGCTCTTGCTTTCTCCTGCAAATCCTGTGGTCCCTGACTGATTTGTAGCTCTGCATTCTGCTTCCCTCCTGTGCTCCTTGCTCAATTGATGTTTTGCTTCCTGCCGTATTGTCACTGTGCTGCCCTATGCATCATGCTGCAGGTTGGCCACCCCTAGTCCAGCATTTCTCAACCCAGCGGGTCACAACCCAAAAGTGGGTTGGAACAATGTATGAAAGTGTTGCAAACAAACTTAAAAAATGGATCATATTTTGCATACATAAAAAAAAGAGATGCTCTTGTGATTCACCATATGTTAAACACTGCACCTAGTGAACAGAGTTCCAGCCTTTCCATTTGCTATGGAAAAATGCAGATTTTCTCCTTTAAAGAAGAAAAAGCACGGGAAATGTAGCAGGCTCATGGCCACAGAGGTGGCTGTGATGTCCCTTGGTGGCAGTGTAGCTTATGCCCAACTCCAACTCTAATGTCATCTTCTCTAGATTGCTCCCCCACCACACAAAAGTTGAACTGGAAGTTGAATAAGGGAGGCTGCCCACAGGCCTTAGGGTAAACCTTAATTTTAACATTTCCTATTCCAAGTCTCTCCTGGACCCCACTAGTCTCAATCCATCCCTCAGGCCTGACAAGTTCCTTCTGGGCTGACTATGACTTGTAGAGCCTTAAGGGCAAATTGTGTGGCTCTGTTCCTTCTCTAGACAGTGCCTCAAACCTTGCAGATATTACCTAAGGATGTTATATTCACACTCAGCCCCCATTGGGCCCTTGAACCCTTACTCAGCCTCTCCTCTGAACTTTCAGGCCTCCTGACCCCATCTTTGGCTCCCTCTGGCCTTCCAGATCTTTGGTCCCATGGACAGTACCTCCGTCTGAGCTTCAGACCCACTGGTCTCACGTACAGCCCCTCTCTCTGGGCTCCTGGATCCCTGGTCGCCCACACTGCCCATCTCTCTAGGTTCCCGGACCAGCTCACAACCCCTCTCTCCAGGCTTGTGAAACCTTGTCCAGCTCTTGCCCTGTCCCTGGGCCCATAGACCCTCTAGTCCAACTGTCAGTCAATCCCTGGCTCCTGAACCTCCATGTCCCACACTCAGGTACTCTCCTTGTCTTAGGACCTTGTTGGGTCTTACTCTTTCAGGCCTGCTTGTATCCCTGGATGCTCTGATCACACTCCCAAGCCCTTTCTGGGGCTGAGGCTAATGAAACCATACTCTCTAGGCCCCTGCACCTACTCTAGCCCTCTCCTGGGCTGGTGGACCTCTAAGTAAGCTTTGCTTGCCTTTACAGGGCTCCATGCTAAACTACCTGTACAGCTTAATAACAAGCACCTACCGCCTGCAGGCACTCAAGCCTTAACACAAACCAGGGTCACCTACCCATATAACCAAGACCCTTCTCTGGCCCAGGTACTTTCCCCTGTTCCCTCAGGTGCAAAGGAGCTTTCTTTCAGCATTCAGAAACTCTGCTGCTAGGAGCTCCTCACTTCGTGACTCCCAGGACTGGACTGCCTGGGTGGCTAAGGCTCAAGGCTTATGTAACTCCAGCCCCGTCTGCTGCCAATCAGGTGAGTTCTTAATTACCCTCCTTTGTCACCTGCAAGCAGCTTTAAGGGAGCAAGCCACCTGAGAAGGAGCAGGCATATCCCAGTGCCCTGCTACAGGAAGTCACAGGTTTCCCCTTACAGGCTGGCAGAGTTCCAGTCTGCAAGGGACTGATGGGAATGGGAGGAGGGTGATCAGACAGAGGGTGCCACATGCACATGTATGTGCACGTATGCACATGGCAGCCAGGCAGCATGGAAAGCAGCTATCACAAGCAAGTCTACAGAGTGGGGAGGGGGGCACAGATGACATGTTTGGGGGGGCACAGGCAATGCATGAGGGGAGTGGGGGGCACCTCCCACCACATTTGTGCACCCACTGTGAGCACAGAGCTGCAGCCTAGCTGGACCAGCATGGGCAGGAGCCACTTCCACAATCCAGTAGACAGGACCTGGCACTGAAGGAGAGAGCAGAGCACTGCGACTCATTGCTGCTGCTGCCAGAAGCCCTGCACCAGCCACACTGCCAGCAGCACTGGTGGGGTGTGGGGGGAAGAAGGGGCTGTATTGCCCTCACCTGCCCAACACATCCTCCCCTTGCCCCACACACTGGAATGCTGGGGCCTGGCAGCAGAGAGCAGTGGGTTGGGAGTGAGAGGCACCAGCAGGGCCAGAGGGCTGTTTTCTACTTAAACTATTTACTGGGTCAGGACTGGCCACTGATGTTTACAAATGGCTCCTGGTACAAAAAAGGTTGAGAACTACTGCCTTAGTCTGTACTCTATTGCCTCGGACATAATTTTCTTGTGGGTTATATTAGTGCCTTTTCTTTGAACGGGCCCTGCCTATCAAACAACCCAAATGAGTCTATGACTGCCTAATCCATTTCATTTACCACGCTGCCGATCTTTGTGTCATCTGAACCTTTTGAATGGGCAATGATTTTATATTTACTTTCAGATCATCAATGAAAATCATGAACTGCATCACAGCTGCTGTTAACCCTTAAAGAGGTCCACTAAAATGATTCAATGATAATTCCCCATTGACACCTCTTTTAAAGATACAAATTAACCAGGTTTTAATCCTTCCAACATATGCTTTATACATATTGTGCAGTCCTAATTTTTTCAAATAAGAATGTACTGCAACACCAAGTCAAACATAACTATATTATCTCCCTAAGTTTACTCCATCTACACTTTTATTCGTGAATCTTGAAATCTCAGAGAATGAAGTGAGGTTGGACAAAACCCATTATCCGTAAAGCAATGTTGACTGGTTTTCACTATGAATCTTTGATTGATAAAGAATTAAAACCTGTAACCAACTTTCCATTATCCTCAAGATAGTCTGTAATTAGTGGGTCGGCTCATTATTTGAGCCCTTTTGAGGCACACTCCTGGTTTTCTGAAACTTCCACTATATGCCACTGTTTATGAAAAATTAACACCAGCAGGTCACAGATGCCTTTTGTCAACCTTTTAGTCCCCTTCAGTTAACTTACTCCTAGCAGCTTTTATTTAATATTCCTTGGATGCAAACAGATTGGAAAGCATTTATCATCAATATACATTTCAAACACACCATCCTGCTTCTTCCCCAAAACACAACACAAATGTTTATCCATCAGTTCAGCTATTTCTACACCTTCATTAACAATTTTACCATGTGCACTCATTTTTTGCCCTCAGGCATGCCATGGACTTTCCACTCGTGTATTTAAAAGTTTCATTTCAATTGGAAAATCCTAGTTTTAAAGTTTGCTTCTACTGTAAGTTGAAATGTCCATCTAGTGTTTTCTACTAAAATACCCATCAACTCAGAAGCAAATTTATGGGGGGGAAGGTTGGGGGGAAGCAAGAGGTAGGGGAGAGCAGGGGAGGGGTAGAGGGGGGAGACAGTGAAGGCCAGGGAGGAAGAGGCAGTTTTCATTTCTATTAAAAAATGAAACACTACCTTGTAAAACCTAAACACTGTAGCAAACCTGCCTAACTTGTGTTTTGCTACTTGAATTTACAAATGAGTTTAATTAACACAGAATATATAAACAAACAAAGATGTTTCTATGGAAGGCAGTGAACACTTTTTTTTTAAACAAATATCCCATGACATTGAGTTTATGAAGCACCCCTCACAAAGCAGGCTCTGAATGCCATAAAACATAATATAAAAAGTCAGTGTTTAAGATTAATGAAGGCTACAGCTATCAAGAAAAATGTACACTCTAGAGTAGAAACAAGATATTTTTAAAATATGAATAGCATAGGGCTAACTAAATTTAAGGCATAAATACTAGCTTGTGTCAACTTGCAACAACAATTTCAAAGCTAAATGTCAGCTTAGAGAACCTCATATTCATGTATGTTCAGTCATTTTTTTTATTTTTCTTAAGGCATTTGCAACTATAAAGCTGATAATTCACAATTAATTACAAGAAATTGTTCTAAATTAGGGAGTTAAAAGGCCAATCATTAATCTTCACAATCATCTGATGGTTAATCCATAGCCGTTTGCAATGTTTGGAAAGCATGTCTACGCACTACTAGTTAAAGACACTTGTGAGCTAATAACTACAACATTCCTCTCTGCCATTAATTTTAACTTAATTTGACATTCCACATTTACTAATTGCCAGACAAAGATTAGCATACACGAGAGCTAAGTTGACTAACATTTGTATTAAAACATGTAAACGTGTGTTAAGATATAGCCTTTGTTTTTCATTAGGAAGTGTGCATTTTTGAGGACTGGAAGGAGGAAAGAGGTTGCTGGCTGTCAAACAAGTTAGCCAATAACACTGTATACTGCTGCTTGCCTATTGCAAGCTAGTTCTCATGATGCTAATTTGATCAATAAACTGTTCATAATTCCAAAACATGTTACTATTTTTTACCCTAATGAGAAATGTATTGACCTGTTTTTCCTCAGAGTAATGCTCACAGTTCAAAAATTGAAACACTTCTTCAATACAAGAAACAAATTATCTTTGGATGCACCAATACCAATCCCAATTTACAGTGAGCCAGAGGATGGGGTGATGGTAACTCAGTAATTTTTGTGCATCATAACATTTTCCCCCAAAGCTAAAGTCATAGTCTTATCATATGCCTTATCATAAAAAGAAAAGAGGAAAGATTATATTCTAAACAATTTATGTTTACTTTCAAAATGCAAACAAAACATAGGACAAATGGACATATCAATCAATATACCTCATAAAAACCTAGACTCATCTGGGAGCTAAAACTTCCCTGCTTCTGTTTCATTAAGTTGTTGTTCACAGCTCCAATAGTTCAAAAACAATTTGACTGGGCTGCAAACTTATTTTAATTACTCTACTATATTGTAATAAATTGGAGACTTGCATTAACCCTTAAAAATCTTGTTTGGCACATCAGTTATTGGTTTCGTGCTTATTTCTTTATTTATTGCTTAGATTTAAAATATTTCAGCAGAGCAATTTTTTTTTATTGCAAAAACGCACCATCTTTTGATGCAACTTTGTAGCCTACTAAGTCCTCCCAGACTTGGGTCACAAACTCACTTCCAGCTCTGCTCTGAAGGTTTTCTTCAGTGGTCTTGTTCTCACCTCCAGAGATTTAATTTTATGCACATCAGTTCAATTTTGTAGTACAATCTAATTTTCTCTCTGGTTGGAAGGGATTATCCCTTTTTAAAAGTGTAAAAAGATACACTATTCAAATGATTTATCCAGCGGTATAACCCATTTCAAGAAAATTGCTAGGTTTTATTGTTAATTTCTTAGACATCAGTACTTTAAAAGAAGTTAACATTTTAAAACTAATTTTGTTCATGTTGATTAGGATAATCAAATATTCTTTTATGCAAATTAGTAAACAATATTCTAAAATATATTTGCACACAGATTTATCCCATAATACAACTGCAGTCCAGACATGAAACTATTTCTGAACCCTAATATAAACTATATGAGTTATTAAAACATTTATCCATTTCTTATCTAAATCATTTTTCTTTAATTTGGTACTTGGTAACATGAATTTTTCAAGTGACATGTTTGAAGGAATCTGAAATAATTAACAGTTATTCATAATTCCCAATATTTTAAAACATTAAGATAATTTGGTAGTGTATTATATTGTGTAAAACATTATATTTTTCTAAATCCTGGGGAATTTGAAAGGTCAAGAAGGCAGCTTGTCCACCATTCTTTACTTGTTTCCTATTATTAACCACAAAACCATCGGTCCTTATTACAAAGTAATAGGGCTAGACAGATTTAAGCTTAAGGTCTAGCTAACATGGCCATTATCCTTGAAAAACAAAGTTGTTCTGGATGCTTTCATAAATTCAATGCATTTTGATAAGAAAAAAAACATTGGGTTTGATCTAAATTACTCATTAACATCTTTATCGAACTAGGATCACATTTTAAATCAATCATGTTCCGCTTTCAAGAAATGGCTAAAAGATAAAATATGGAAATCAAGACAATGCCTGAGCAATACAAAACAATTCAGCTTTAAAAAGGTTACCCACACCTTTTAAATTCTGCAAGCAAAGAAACCAATGTAGTGCAATTATGCTAGAAAAGCCATTGCTGCTTATAAAGCGTTGTGCAGCTGTTGGAGGAGAGGGTTACAGTGACAAACAGCTTCCCTGCTACAAAGGTGGCAGGAAATCTATCAAACTGGACAATAAAATTGCAATTGAGTTTCTTTGGCTTTTTATAGCAGCTGCATGTATCTTGATGTGTAGCTCTGCAAAACCTATCCAATTCTGCAACACTAGTCCTTTATATACTAGTTCTTTATCAAAGAATGGTGTTATAAATTAGTAGTAAGATGGCGCAAAGGATTGCAAAAAGGGATAAAATAAGTAGCAATGCTATACAATTAGAGATGAAATAAACTCAAACTGGTTATTTTCTAAGCAATATTAAAGGAAAAAATATTTTGTCCCTGTGATTTTAGGTTCAACTGTACTTTGAAAGCACACTAGAAATCAAACAAATCTATAACACATTTAGCATCCAGCAATATCCCCACTGAATTATTTCTATACAGCATTATAATGTCCTTTATTATAAGAACCAGCATAGTATGTATAAACGGCTTTTACAATAAGTACTTGGGTATATTCAAAGCAAGTAAAATTTGGGAAACTTAATTCATTACCCATTAAATATCAACAACACAAACAAAATTGTTTTTAAAGACAGTAGTAAATAATGAGTATGTGTCAGTATCAAAAGCTTTTACTGGCATATGCTTACTTATATGTATTTAAATTAGACACATTTATGAGTCATCACCTCTTTCTTTTAACCATTACTTACTATGTAAAATGCAACCATTACCTTTACCAAAAAAATTAATCTGAAAAAATACAAATATGGAATCCTTTTAAAAAAAGCTTTAAATTATTGTAGCAGGATTCACACCAGTTTATTTTGGGATTTTGTTTCATTTGCTGGTTTTAGATATGCCTCATTTAATCTTTGGCAACATGCATGCTTACCATGAAAACAACTCTTTACAAATAACCTTCATCAGACTCTCAGATCTTTTCAAATTCCTTCCAAATCAGAACTCCCTTCTGTCATTTCCACATACCATGGTAATTATCACGCTCCAACAGATTCCAGCGTCACATGTATCAATGTCCCCCACACTGAAAAATGGCAGCAGGGCGCTTTAAACTAAAGCTCATTCAATTCAGCGCAGGGACATTGATACACATGACATTCCAGGCACTTCAAATTAACAACCCTCACCTCACTCTTCCCCCAAGCACATCTATAAATGCCCTAAGAATGCAGTATCATTTGCATCGTGAGTTCTTATTTTACAGTAATTTTGTAACGCATTCAGAATTGAGTTTTGGACTATTTGGCCAACATGATCACCTAAAATCAGCTGGGTTTTTGTTTTTTGTTTTTTATAAGCTCTGGATAATTTGATTAGGCATTAAAACTTTTATGTAATAAGTAATTAGTGTCCACAAATCCATTGTAGTGCTTTGATTTAAAAGCTGTTAAGTGTGTGTGACTAAACCAACCATTCATTAGTAGTCACTGTACACTGATCTTTCCCATTTTTTAAAAATTGCCCAGACTTAACAAACAACCAAACACACACACACACACCTCTCTAAGAACAGAACAGTAACTTAAAAATCAAGTTGTTCAGAAAATAAGGGTACCATGTCCCCCTGACATGCATCAGATACAGAGGTAGGTTTATACCACTTTTCTACCCAGGGGCAAGCAGGTGGCTGGGTCCCCAGCAAGTTACAACTCTCAGCACATTTAAATACATTAAGGGCCTTTTCCTTTGCCCTCAACAGTGTACAGGCCACCTCACCCACTCCCCTTCCCAGGCATCTTTGTGCAATTATAGAAGAGCCTTGGGATAAATTAAAATCCGTTTCAAAATTCTTTGCACCTGTAATTTGTCCATTTTAAGGCTTTTCTTTCATTGTTAGTACGTCAACTTCTATATTTCTCTCAAGTAGCAACATACAATAGATGATTGATACATTATATAGCTCACTAATCAGTGATCTAGAAGATAAACAAGTACGCCTGTTGTGTTCTAAATTAATTGACATTTTTGTTAGGAAAAATTCACCCAGTATGAGGGGTCCACCTAAGGCCCAAACCATTCCAATAATGATAAATGTAACACCATACTTAAACTCACTGGTCTTTTAACTAGATTAATCATTTATTCTTGTATATACAACTAAATTAATCCTAGAGTAACCTTCTCTGAAATCACAGAATAGTAGTTCTATATCTTATGTTAGAGTCTTGCCTTTTTTTGATGGGAGAAAGGAAATTATGTACCACACCTTAACTGAAAGTCACTAGGAAAATCTCCCTTACTGTATAAATGTATGTTGTAACAAGGCAACACTCATGAAAAAATGGAGGCTGACATTTTATTCACACAGTAAGGATCTCCTCTTTCCAATCAACTAACACATTTTTAACAGACAGAACATCAACCTAAACTTTGATTTCCTTAGTTCTGCTGTTTGCTTCCCTGCTTGATGAGTTAAGATCTTTCTGTCTATGAATAGATAAGGTGCGCCACCTTGTGTTTAAAAATGTCATGCTGTTAATGCATGGAAATCTAGCACTAAAACTCCAACAAAACACTCCTGAAAATCGATGAACTTAAGACCATTAAAAACACTAGCTTACAGTAAAAATGAATACCATCAAGCTGTGAGCAGCAAAAAATGATTTTGTGTTTCATGTGCTCTGACAGTCTCTCAGTTTCCAATATACAGTGAATAATGCATTGAAGTATATGCCATCAGCAATTCTTCTAACCAGTACATTTCTATTTAATCAGAATATTTACATTCAAAGGCATTGCTTGACTCAGCATTTAAATGCTCCTAATGACAGCAGACAATAAAACACAAATTTTCCAAAATATATTTCCTTAAACACTCACCTTCGAATGTGTGATTGAAAGCGTATCCACCCAAACACGCCAGCCACCCCACTCATATTTGATTGCATGATAAAGCAAGATTCGGAATATGGCATACACCATTTCAGTTATCTTCAGCTCTTCAGAGTTCTTAGGATTAAAATAGCAAAGGGAAAGCATCCACTCCTGCCACACCGAGCACTGCAGCAAACTCCTGCAAAATGCATGCATGGGCTGTTCAAATCAGATCTCAGAGGTGTGCAAACATATTAAAACATATTAACTTAGCTAAAGTTTTAAGGATTACATATCAGCAGGTGAGGAATTTAGTAAACGTAAAAACAGTGCGATATAAAAGTTTCTCTAGCATTAAATGTAGAAGCCTAATAGAGTACAGCAATTTCTTAAACTGCAAGAGATATGGACATAACTGCTGAATAAGCCTATTTCAGCTTCCTTCTAATTATTAATAGAAGCCAGTTTTGTAGTACTCCATTATTTACATGTCATATTTGTTATGCACATGCTGAACCATCTTACCTCCTGTTTTCTCTGCTGTTATTAAAAAGTTTAATCATGTCCGAGAGAAAGGCTCTACGGACCTCCAGGGTTTCCGGACATTGGGGAGAGTTACGTAGCAGGGTCGCAATTACTTTCAGTACCTCTGTAAAACAACTCACTAGTAAATAAAAACCACAAGTAAAGCATGTCAAGTGTTATTAACCAACAGGAAATTTCTTTATTCAGATAATCATTTAATGAGAAGCTAATTCATGTAAAATATATTCTTCTAACTTGAAACAAAAAGAATCTGGGAAGGCAGGTGGAAAGAGGAAAGACAAAGGAAGGGAATATTTGTGTGGGGAAGACAAAGGTGAAATTTATTACTCCCTTATTCCAAGACTTCCATAAACATTCACTTTGAATGGGATTTTCAAATGTGCAAGTTGAAACCAATGGGAGAAGAGTTATGTAAAACATCAAAACTTGCAAGACTCCAGTTCAATAAGAAACACCAAAGGTTACTCTCTCACAAATGCCTGCTGTAAAATAAATATAGATGTTTACCAAGTCTCTGTCAGAAATACATCGTTTAGAAGACCAGGAATGCACAACCTGATGAACCAGGTTATAAAATAAGAATAAAAAGCCAGGTACATTCTAGGTTTATCACTTCAAATATGAACAATACAAAATTTTAAAAAAGATCCTAATTTTTTTTTTTAAATAGGTAAAGAAACAAACTTGAACAAATTTTGTCTCCATGCTATAATGGTTCAAGTCTCCTCTGTACACACCACTTTATAACCTACTGTTTAAAGAGGCAAAAATAGAGAAGACATTCCATATTCCAGAGGAAGCAAGTCCGATAGAAAACACTTTGTCACTTTAAGAAAAAACAATTAATTTTGCAAACTGACAAAGTCAGAATTTAGGCCCATGCCATAAAATATAAGCAGTGACCTCCTCAGCATACGCTGAAAGAATTCACCCTTGCTAGCTTACCCAGGAGATTCCAGACTCGCAGGTAACAATCATATGAGCAAAGCTAACCATAGCAGGGATTCTATCAGATTGAATGAAATTAAATTATAGGGAGTTTGAAGTAGGACTCACTACTCATTTTAATTCCTTCGACAGAAAATCAACTTTTTGTCCTTATGTTGACATTTGTCTTTATGTTGATATTTTGTCCTTATGTTGACATTATCCAGAAGTACCTTCAAGCACAAGTGTCTCCCCCTCCATATCTATTTCTCTAACCCTAAAATGTAGAATGTAACTTCCCAATCCATTTTGACTTTGAAAATGAAAATTTCTTTTTTTCCATAAAGAATTAAATATTGAAACACTACACTGTATTACAAAGAGACTGTAGTCAGAAAAAAGATGTGTATACAAGTTCATAAGAAAACTGAAGTATCAAATTAGGAATTTTCTCCTACAAAGAAAGTTAGCCCAAACAAAATCATGAGCAAATATATTTTTCCATTCTAGATCTGGTGTTTTTGCATTGAGAGTAATTTAAGATGAAGGTTACTTCCATGCTTCATGTAATTTAGTCTGACATTACTAAATAATGTAATCAGAATTGTGCTGGAAGGTGTACATGTATTATATCAAAGTACCCTGTGCACGTAAGTCTAGAAAATCCATTTCATGACACCACTACATGACCAAAAAGTGTCACTAGTAAATTCCATATACATTTACACACAAAACATCTTTCAAAAAACTGAAGAACACTTCCTAATTAGCTCCAACTAAACATACATCATCTCTTCTCTTGCATGAATGACTGTATAAAAAAGATCAGAATTCAGTCTGCTGGACATAATTAATAAGCTGCTCTGGTTTTTTTTCCTATTAAAATAGGCATCTCAGTGCAATTACATAATTTATAAAGGCATATAATACTTACGAGGATTTTCTATCTTCACTGTTGAATCTGGGTCAGGATGCTGTTTATGTATAACTTGAGTGCAAATCTGCTCAGTAAGAATCTAGCAGGATGATAGAAAAAATTTTTTTTTAAAAAAAGCTTAGCAGATAATTTGACAGGAGGTTAGACTGCCTCCTTCCTATCGGACCCAAGAAAAATTCAGCTTAGCACTAATATTATCCAAGCTTTTTTGTTCTACTTGTTCATAACTTACTTTTAAAAACTCTTACTATGATCATTAATTTCTGCATTCTCTCACAAAATAGTATTTCAATTTATTGGAGAGCCTCAAATTTCACCACAACAACAACAATTTTAAGTTACGTTTTATGCTGAAGTAAAATTCAAAATACATGAAAAAAACATCTGCTTGAACAATTCAACTCGCCAATTATTGAAAATGTTTCACAATGCAGTATATTTTCAAGTGAAGCAAAACTTCCAAAGAAGTAATCTTCAAAAACCTTAATTGTAACACTAGCTAGGTTTCTAGCGTCATCTGGAACATATCAACACAAACATGCAAGCAATTTTATAACAATGTCTTCCAAGTAATTAGGAAGATTGGATTCTAACTACAGTGTATTTACTACCTCAAATAGAACATTGTATGTGGTCATGCTGATTAAGGTTGTCTGAAGCATCAGCCTTTCAGCCAGCAAAGAGAATAATCCATGTCCAAGCATGATTTCAGCATTTCTCCTACAGTAATATACAAAGACAGATAAAATACAAAAATGTACATCTATCACTTGCTAGGCATGTAAACCATGTCTTTTTTTTTTTAAGCATTTCCATTTGGAGAGGTAGGAGGTAGACTCCTACATAGTCAAAGACCAACACACACAACCGATGGATGAGTAAAATTCCTGAAAGGTTTGGTGTCTCATCTTGAGACGTGCACCTCTTTCCATACTCGTGTGACAGGTTCCTGTGACCTTTCAGGTACCCAAAGAGCTGGAGCTGAACCTTGGGGATCCCTGGATAATGATACAAGAAAGGGTCCATCCATGCCCTTTCACCTTACTAGAACTAACTGACCATGTATGGTAGCTGTTAATTATGTTATTGATAACTGTAGCCAATTTTACCAGTAACCTGGCTGGTGGATATAAATGTCATTCTGCTTACAACTGAAGAACTTCATAATTTCCATAATCAACAAGAGATGGAAAATCCTAAATACTGTATCCACTTCCAAAATGTGAGCCCTAATTACAGACAGCTGTCTATAGGCTAACTGATGCCAGATGGCTGAGTACATGTGCTTGCCAGTTTCAGTGTAAAAGAAGGGGGAAAGGGGAAAATAATTCTGGTAAAATATTAAGAATAAGCAAGAGTTAGCAAAACTTCACTCAGTGTAGATGCCTTAAAAAAAAATCACCTACTTCATTCACACTCACTAAAAATTAGCAAGATCATCCAAACAACCCTTTACAAAAGGTGTTTCTCTCTACTTCACAGGTTTATAATGAACAACTGAGTGTTTGGGATCTCAATGAAGACAACCTCACCTTGTAAGAAAGGCCTTTACCTTGACTATGTACTAAATCATGCGATAGGTCAGAGGCATAACAGAAGTACTTGATTGCAAATATTCAATTCTGGCCCATTTTAATAAGATAAAAACCACTTAGAAAACTTTAGCTTACACTGAGTCCAAGCTGAATAATACTGGCTATTAATATCACTATTCTAATTAGTAGGTTTACTTTCCATGTATGGTAGTTTACAGTAAAAAGGTAAACGTATAAACAGGTATACCGAAGCATCAGCAAGCTGGACCAAGAAGCTTCTAGCAGTTTATAAAGCTTCTAGCAATGACTTGACACAGGCTCCCGATACTGAGTTATTCCACTGTATCAGATATGGATTAGAAAGAAACCAATGTAATGACATTTATAAAAGAAAAATCTCTCCTTCTGTGTAGTTTCTATTCTAGCTGTGTGTCAACATAACGCTAAACAGTAAATAAAGCAACACATTCTGAAACGTGCTCATTTTCTTCAGTTCTATACCAACACTTACTTGGGAGCGAGATGTTTTAAGAAGTAGCCCAACACTTTTAAAGCTTGCACCCTGATTCCTTCACTTTTCGAAGCTAAAAGTTTGTAGACAACCCTAAATGAGAAAAAGGAAAAACAATCACAAATTAGCTTGAAATAGTTGAAGGTAACTAAATAATAGTTTCTAAAATTCAAAGTTAACTGAAGCGTACAGCAAACAAAATTTCATCTTAAGTTAATAAACTTTGGAAAGATGACATGGCATTATGAAGTATTTTACTAAGTCCAATTTTAAAAATTATACTTGGAAATTCTGAATTCTGTTAAAAAGTCTTGAAAATATAACTTCTTTAAAAATCACAGTTTTTCTAAAAAGGTCACTAATTCCAGTACTCAGGTCTTCAGCTGATTTCACTCAGGAAAGAAAACAAATAATGTTTTTTCTGTCAAAGCAACTCTATAAAGAGCAGCTGCAAAAAAGCCTCAATTTGATACATGGATGGACATTTACTACCAGTATTAATATTTGACATTTTGTCCCTGGCTAATCTTCTATGACAGCCTTCAGAAGAAGAGGAAGGGACCACATCAGCTGGCATTATTTTCATTTCACTCGTATTGGTTTC
Organism: Crocodylus porosus; assembly: GCF_001723895.1. Lineage (NCBI taxonomy): Eukaryota > Metazoa > Chordata > Crocodylia > Crocodylidae > Crocodylus > Crocodylus porosus. Next base: position 9,803,171 of record NW_017728913.1, read on the forward strand.
TGCCCTTGAGATTATTAAATAGAAGAAGGTTAATGTAAAACCATATTGCAATCTTAGCAGAGCTGTCTTGTGTACAAAATTTTTCAGGCATATATACTCCCCTTATTTCTAGAGAACTGACAGCATTATTCCTGTCATTTGATCTTTCTTTAGTTTATGTTAGCACTTAACATAAGGAAATTCCTATCAGGTTGGGAACATGCATTGTACCTTGCAATAATTTGCACAAAGTAAAAAGGCTGGTTGGCACTGAACCAATCACTGTTTGTTAAAAACTGACAATTAAAACCAACAATATGATAACAGACTGACGGAAACCTTATGTCTATTGTTTCCAAGTATTACACAGGAACAGATATCCATATTTCAAATTGTTATTCAAAATTCTGACAGAATGGTGAGTGTTATTTGTTTTCCTATCTCAGTTAGCACAGAACCATTGCCCTAGCATATTGCAAGAGGCCATGTATAGCATCCAGATAGGCTACAAACTGAGGAAATTGAGCACTTTATTCCATTTTTAACTATGAAAATAATTATTTTCTTCTTAAATTGAGAGAGTTGCACAGAAAAAAATCATAAAACCATAAAATTACAGTTGCACTGTCCAGGCACCCTGTTTAAGAAATGCCACCTGCAAGGTGAATTCAGCCTACCAAAATAAGTACATTAGGATATGTGCTTTCACCATATTATTTAATTCTTTTTCTACACTGGACTCTGACTTAATTCAGTATCAGTGTATGTTACTCATTTATTCAGTATCAGTGTATCGGTCTGAACGCAAATGGTGCTACTTCTTATCTTGGTAATGTAGGTCTGGTCCATCCCTTATATATTGCACCATCCAAGCAGGGTGCTGGTGACAGATCTATACACTGGCTTTTCCATTGTCCTCATTACTGTAGTAGTTTTATGCATCATACAAATTACTGAAGTTAATTTTCACAGCATCCCTGTGGCCTATGGTCTTTATTTCCCCATTTTGCAGACAAGGGACTAAGAGCAGCAGCTCGACAAGGCCTGGTGCCCTCATATGTGCTCTATTTCATATACCTACAACCTTAGTTTTGAGCAAGTGATTAGCTCTTCATATGGTCAAAGAACAGTTCTTATTTATAAGTAACTGCAAATACTCCACCTTCCTGCCAGTCAAGCCAGAGGTTCCTCAAACTAGGGATATACAAAAGTGAGAAACACACAACTAGTGACAACCTCCAACAAGTCTGGTCTAGATGACTTGCCTAGCATCAGAGGGATTCTGGTAGAACCAAAGAATCCAATTCTCCAAGCAACACTCTAACGCCATCAAGAAGAGACCATCCTTCTCTTCCCTGCAACCACCCAGCTCATCCACTAGACACTTCCTAACTTTTGCAGGAATGCTACAGTCAACAACATTCTTTGCTACACAAATTTGTCCTCATCTGCATCAGTTTAGGAAACACTTGGGCGATACTTCACTATGCAATCCTACAGGTAAGGAATTGGACTATATTGTTTCTCCCATCTTTTAAATATTGCTTGGAATATTTCAGCCACATTTACATCATTACTAAGCTTCTTAATACTATTTCATCTTTTATTAACAAGGTTTTATTTGATTAGTGAAAGGTCCAAGAACAGACCTAATTGCATTACTATAAGAAACACTGATGACAATATATTATTTAATAATGTATATTCTAAAGCCTTAATAATGATGTAAAACATGCAATGGAGCTCAGCTTTTACTAACTACTTTTATTATCAGTACCTTGAGGCTGCTGCTTTATCTAAGTGAGCAGTGTCATCATCAACATCCTCATCATGTACATTCGACCCATTTAATTCTGGCTTGGTTTGGTCTTTGGTATTGAACAGGCTCCTTGAATTTATGCCAATCCTACCTAAATGAGCTAAGCTCTTACATTTTTTTAATGATCATTTAATTCCTTAATGTTCCATGAAATTATATTAATTACAAGAGTACAAATAGCATCTCACACAGTGTGTACAAGTAATGATGTGCCCTTTGTTAAGTTTTCCTGCAAAGCTTTTGAAAATCAGTTTTGAAATATTCAGAAGCATTTCCACTAATTTAAAAAAAAGGTCATGTTTTTGGCCTTTTTAAGTTAACATAAAATTGATAATTATGACCTGGTTCTTGATGTATTGAAAGACAGAAAATAAGGACATACGTTTTAACTTTCACTCCATGTCAAATGCCTTGGCTGCAGTGGCCCCCAAATCTGCAATCCACCCACCCAAGATGGGAAAATAATCCCCTCTTCTCCTCTGACATTAAATAGCTTTATCCTGGGTTAAATGGCAGGAAGAGCACTTGTAGAATGAAACCAGTGATCAACAAAAGTTTAACTAAGCACAGAAGGTGAGGGGAAATATCACTGTCTACTTTACTCCATGTTCTGGCAGATCAAAATTTACAAATTTATCCTGTATCATAGGAAATATTCAGCTTCCACTTTAATCTGGTATTTTAGCTGGTATATGTATTTTCTTATTTTATTTCTTGTAATGAAAGGAAATTTAAGGAATTTAAGGGGAAAAAACACCCAGATACCTGTAAGCCTTTGTCCAAAAACATACATTTTTATTTTAAACCTGGAGAGAAAAATATTTTGACTACATTTTCTAAAAATTCTTTCAGAAAAATTTCATTAAACACATAACCAAGCTGTTAAGTAACTGGAGATAGCACAGGAGTAAAGAATATAACAAATGAGACAGGAAAACAAAGCAGTATCTCACTGTAGGCTTGTTATTCATACTGATTTGCCCATATGCTAGTTTAAAAAAAAGGAAAATGTCTATTGCCAGTTGTTAAGTAAAAACAAATGTATTACACCAGAGAGGTTCAACATGACACTCAAATACTTCACTATTTAGGAGTTTATTAGTTTCCAATTGAGTAACACATTACCATACAAATGAAGCCAAAGCTGAGGAAAACAGGTAACAAACTAGCAGTAAAAATGAGGGAGGAAACAATTATAGACATGACTGGACATCTCCCGAGGAAAGGAAACTGTAAAAATTCTGTAATCCAGGGTTAACCAGTAGGTGTGACAAAATGTATGAGCTGAGAACATGCCTTTTTATAACAAGCCAATTATGGCTCCAGGTACCCTTCTAGGAATAGGTCTTATTCATGTCTGTATGCTCACACTTTCTCAGTGATATTCACAAGAGATTCATTTTAAATTAGAAAAGTTAAAAAGTGTAGCCATCCACTAAGAGGCACAAAGTGAAATCAAAACTGTAATTTAATGTTTTTCCTAAAAAAATTTCTTCTCTCTTTTACTAGAACATTACAGCCCCTTTCCCAAACTACTCCTATTCACTCATAATGGCATGAAATTATACTTCTCAACACACTGGGAATGGTCCACATGTAGACCCACAGCTTGTAAACAGTGTGTTGTACACCATAAAGTGAGAAATAAAATTTCAAAAAAGCTTCTCAGTAAAATCCCACAAATGCCATACCTACAGGATCGGGGGGGAGGTTTACATGGCCATGTACAGACATTCAGTTTCTCCTGGGACAGTGGGACAGCCACTGCTCTCCCAGGAAAAACTGTAAGTGTACAGATATTCAGGATATTTTTTTCCCCAGAGCAATAATGGCCACTACAGGAGAAACCAAGGAACAACTGAGATTAAATTACTCCAAACAAGAGTTTTCTCCTGGGAAAGAAGCTAAAGTACAGTCCTCCAGAATCCTAGGGAATTTTGTTCCTAGCTTGCTTCCTCCACCCTCTCCTAGGAGACATAGCTCAAGCTGGACTCTGCTGCTCCAGCCAAACAGAAAATAGAACACACCTCCTTAAAATCTGGGTTATTTTAAATTTGTGCTGCAGGGAGACACAAACTGCCCTCTGCATTGTACTGCAGGGAGACACAGCAGCCTGTGCATCTGAGTCAGCCAATCAGGGGTGATCTATGCACTGCTGCCATCTCTCTCTGAGGCAGACTGAGGGAGCCTGAAGACCACACAGATGTGTGCCCAGGGGCTCCCTCACTGGACAGTGTCAACACTGCAAGCTTTCAGAGACTCAGTATTTGCAGGTCTGTTCAGGCACAGCTGGGTAAGTTTTTTTTATCAAGGAAAACAACCTGAGAGAATTATCCCAGATAATGTCAAAGCCAAAGATCAGAAGAAACCATTGGTGACCAAGTTTAGCTGATATTCTCTCACAATTATCAGCTTAATAAGTCTACCGAGAAAATAAAGCTGGAGACGGGAAGTTCAATATAGATTACCTGAAACTGACTACTCCTTTAAGACTGAATATCTTAATTTAATTTAGGTACTGCTTAGTATATAGGAAGCATTTAAAAAATAAATCCATTGTCACCTCTTCTCAAGAGAACATGTGGGTACAGATTCACTCAAAAGCAGCTTGAGGTCGCAGTACAAATGCAGAAAAGAACTCTTTACCTTATGTGAGAATTATGGTGAGCAACAACACAGTCAAAATGCTGTTCTCTTCTGCTTACTTACACAGCTTAACTTACCGTAATCCATTCCTTTGATCGAAAGCAGGAATCATAGAACTGGGATGCTCTGACATCAGGGCAACAAGCAACTGCAGGACATCCATTAAATTGTCATCCTGTTAAAATAAACAAAAAAACCCAAAACAAAATGTTAATATAAAGGTAACAATATAAAAATGTTAGATTAGAATATTACTCAGAAATTTCAGTCCTTGTAAATAGTTCAGTGATAATCCAGTCCTAGGCCAAAGAAGTTCTTCAGGCAGCTGGTTGTAACCTATCAAGCTGGAACAGTGAGTCAGATTAGGACCCAAAGAACTTGGGCAGAATCAAAGAAGCTATGAAGGTGAGAAACAAGAGTGTGACACCAAGACGAAGTGCTAAGCAGCAAGAGTGCTACCAGTTAGTTACTTCAGACTTCTGTGCTCTACACAACTGGTTTAATTCTACAAACACATTATTTTGGGCAGTGGGAAATCAGGGAACGGAGTAAGTGACAATTCCTCCCATACTCATGCTCATGTATAAACATATTTCTCTTTTATGGAGTACTTTTTTCCAGGGATGCAGTCCAAGGATCCAGAAGCAATAGTTAAGGAGGGTAACTCAGACTAACTATTAACCTAGCAAAGGTTTTTAGCAGCATTAGTTTGAATTATATCTATTTAACATCAATTTATGAAATTGTTTTAAGTAAACTGTTTACTATTCAAAAGTGACTTACAAAGACTTAACACAACTTATATTTCTTAACTTGCATTAAGTTGCATTTAAGTCTTTATATTAACGCAACTCTGGGGGATTGATGCTGCCTCAATTCCCCAGGGCCCAAGGGTTTCACACTGGACACGGTGCATTGCTGCGGGTAGGAACCCTATCAGCTGATACCGCTACACATGCAAATTAAAGCTCAACAGCAACCAACTATACAGTACACATTTTAGAGGTCTAGCTTTATAGCTGGTTGGAGCACCTTGTTGTGTAATAGCTTCTATGTACATGCAGCTGGTCTCTAGGTATTTGCTTAACCAATTAATTCCACAATACCTGTAACATGTAGAGGGGGCCTTAGAAACACAGACATAATACAACCTGAAAGGATTCAGTCACCTGAAGGTGTTGTTATATTGAATCACAGATTCAATGACTATCCTAGTGAAGAAGGCAGGGCTATTTTCATTTAGAGTATTTTGAAAACTATCACCTTTGTTTCTAAAAACACCTACGTACTGTAATCACCAAAATTCAGTGCTTCTGCCTGTTTCAGTTGAGAGAGTAGTCCGTTGTGTTAGTCTGAAGTCAGTCAGAAGGCAGGGTAGATATTCACCGTTACAGATTAACTAAGATATATATAGAGAGAGTACAAGCTTTCATGTTTCAGCTTTGAACATAGAAACCATTTGGTCTGGTCAAATAAAAGAGACAGGTTACTACCTTCTCTTTTGGAAGAAGGCTAGGTAAGACTTTTGTAGATCTGGGTTAATCTCAATTTGTTGCCAAGATTGTCACTTCCTATATCCCTGCAGAAGGGAAAAGGATTGGAAGATGGCTTGTTGTGCGGCCAACCACATGACCTAGAACCAATCCAGACTAAGGGATAAATATAGGTGTAATAGTCAAAAGAAAAAGAAATCTGTAATGCTTAAAGTAGATTCAATTAATTCCTTATTTTCCTCATTTCAAGCACCCTTGAAAAGAGATTAGATCACTTAGATTTATGTCCCCATTTCCCTGGTCTTTGATGTTACATCTGGCATAAACTGCCTTTTCCTGGTACTAAAATATGAAGATGCAGATGTATCAATGGTAACCAACATTTTCTCCCAATTAAGTTTACAAGCTCCCCTTACACTTCATTAACATCTTTATTTTTAATTCACATTTTCAATGTATTGCTTTATTTAAGAAGCAAAATAAAAGGGAGGTAAGAAATAAAACTGAAAATATTATTTAGACAGAATAAAACATGCTTTTTTAAGTCAGTCTCACCATCTGTTTTTCTGCTTGGTAAATCAGTTCACAGAAACTATTTTGACTCAAGTAGCTTAATGAACTTCAATCTACTATTGAACACAGTGGTTAAATCACAGCAAGATATTGGTAATTCAACATACTATACTGCAGCTTTGAACAGTATTTGTTATTTCTTCCTGTAGAGCCATCTTGTGGCAAGAGAAGATATTTTTATTAGAAAATAAGGGAGGATATTTTGCTTCCCAATCATGAACAACAAGAACAAAAAAGCATTACCTCATGAATAGTGAGTAGATAATTAAGGATAGCCTGTAATTCATCTTCTTTCACTCCATGATCCTTAAAAATTAAAATTAAAATGTGTTTCTAACATCTTTATATTAAAGTAAAACAATAAAGAAAGCAGTAAGCAAAACATGGTCATGTACAAAGTAAGAGACATACAAGGCAGATTAATTTTTAAATGCATCTGAAGTGCTACCACAATTTCTAAGGTAACAGTTTCTGAACTAAAAACTCTGAAACAAATGCTTCAAAATTGCACAAACAAAATAACAGAGTGCAACATAAAAAATGAACAAAGAGGTGAAATACTATTAAACTATCACTGGTACAGTGAAGAGTTGGGAATTTCCTATCTACTCTCTCATAACAGAAAAGCAAAAGGAACACACTAGGAAATTAACAGACAAATTTAAAGGAAAAAACTTTTTCATACAATGCATAATTAACTTGCAGAACTCACTTCCCTAAAATGTTGAAAGAAAGCATTAGGCACATAATAGGCAGAGATAGTAGTGATCCCTATAATGAAATGCTACCATTTTTGACTGCTTGTACCAGGGGTGCAAAAGATATGGCCCCTATCACCCAGCTAGTGGTGCTGCCTGTAGGTCTCAGACTGACCCTAAGCACCCCATACCACATGTGTCAACCACAATCACATGGGCTGCATGCAGTGTGCAGAGCTTGTCTAGTGCAGGCTGCACACAGCATGAAGGCTGGAGCTGGCACAAGTGCTACAGACTAGTTCCACATACCTCATGGGGCTGGGATTACTTGCTAGATACAGCCCATGGGGCCGGTGTGGGGTGCATGCTGCATGTGGCACCTCCAGCAAAACAGCCCTCCAAACACTGCATTCAGGACAGGTCTAGATTGGACCCATAGACAGGCCCTGCATGTGGGAACTAACATACAAGTCCAGTTTAGAGTGGGTACCAGATGCAGTGTGTATACTAAACTGGCCCTGCACATCATGTGCAACACATGCCTCAGACTCACTGTGCATGGGCTGGGGCAGGCACATGCTGCAAGCAATGCATGGAGACAGCACACACGCTGCAAGCAAAACACAGAGCCAATCCAGGGTGCATGTTGCATGTGGTAGCCACGCCAGACCAGCCCTCTGCCCTGGATCCACCGCGTTGGACAAGTCTGTGGGCCAGACTGGCCTCGAGTCTCTCATCTGGCCCACGGGGCTAGATGAGTTTGACACTCTTGGTTTATACTTTTGCCAAGCAAAGTATTCAGGATTAAATATTAACGAAATTGAGTACTATCTTCAAACTGATTTCAGCAGAAAAATACTAAGTTTCAAAGGACTGAGATTAGGGAAAATTAAATTATTTTGTCCATGTCAAAAAAGAAAATGTGTCACATTTGTTTTTATGGAAAAGCTGTTGCATATCCATGCTTTGGAGCAGAGTCTAAAAATTAACGGAGGAACTGTCTCTGAAAATTAAATCAAATTGACAGAAAGAAAAAAGGTTGCACATGCTCAGGAAAGGCAATGTTAGACTGACACCTAAATTCCCAAATAATTCATCTGAAGTAATCATGAAACAACTGAGGAATACAGTGACTGTGCAGGACTTTGCTATTCCCATATGTTGGGGCCTCCATGACAATGACAGAAGGGTGTCTTATTGCTTAATTCTTAATGCTTCTCCTTTGATGCTTTGATAGCTAAGTGGAGAAAAAGGAAATAGCCCTCAAATGCCCAGTGTGAAGAGTCTGCAAAGTCAGGAGAGGGCAGACAGATGCACACAAGCTTAGGAGGGCATGATGGTGACAGGAGAAGGGACAGAGCGTTCTAAACCACTACACTATTTTCTCTTCCCAAACCTAAAACTAAACCCAAGATTCCTACACCTTAACCTTCCTCTGTTGTCTAGCAAACAGTAGCGAAACCCACTAGCAAGGAGTTTCATCCTCCCCTAGAGGGCTGGGTCCGCAAACAACCACCACCTAGTTCTGCTACTACTGTTCATTGCAGTCCTGCTTCTGGTCTGCCTCATGTCATCAAGAGAAGGGGTGTAACCAGATCCCCACCAGTGGCAGCAGGACAAATGGTGGCAGTGGCTAAAATATTAATACAGCTGTTGCTTGCTCTCCTGCACAGCACAAACACATCCCCAACAGAGTTCTGTGCCCTGAATTTTGGACCCTAACCTGAAAGCCCAAGCCCTCCAAGAACCCCATTAGCTAAATAAAACAGTTCTCCACAGACCAGACCTTTGACCCCCTCCCCACTACAATCTACCGAATACTGAACCTGGCAAAAATGACAATTTTTGTCCCCCTTAATTGAAGGTATTTCTAAAATTGCATAATAGCTCTTTTAGCAAGAACAAACAGATGATCTATTAATGCTATGACACTGGGCTCGATGCAAGAAGTCACCTTCAGTATTGTTCCATTAACTTATCATCTTATGAAATCATAATTAAAAAACATCCTTAGAGAATACTGTTGTGTTACACATCAGGAATACATGGCAGATGCAATCAGTTTTATACAATTCTAAGGAGAGGGAACACTGACAATACAACCTCCGCTTATGTTCACCTTACCTTCATCACCAGCTGTTTAACGAACATGAGTAAGAGTGCTCGCAGAGAAAATATCTCTTTCTGATTAGGTCGGGGTCCATCTTTAAAAAGGAAAGCAAATATTTTATGCTACACATGAAGAAAACTATATTGACATTACAGTACACGGATATATTTTTTACTTAAAAGTTTTGGAAAAGTATAAAGTATTTGTTATTTTATATGCAGGAGGACAGTCAAATGCAGTCGTTTGCTTTTGTTCCCTCATAAAACACGCTTTAGTGAAATGCATTGAATACTAAGAATATGAACAGACATCTGACCAACCCTCCTTGTGTTTTTAAAGCACTCCAAAAACTGCATGTACAGACATACACGGTGCATGAAACACTCCAAAGCAGGTCATTTTGCCTCAGAAATAACCCCAGAGACAGAACAACTTTGAAACATTTCACTGTGAAGCACTACACCTTGACTACTTGGCTCTGGGTTTTTTGCTTGCTTTGTCCCCCACAATCACACTGGGACTTGGTCTGGGGAAGAAGCAGGCAACTCCTGCAGGGGCTGAGGGGTGGGAATTTATGACTTCTGGGAAGTGATGGGCTGGTGAAGAGGTGGTGGCTATGTTCTCAGCATAACCAGTTGGCTTTGGCTGTCAGTTAAGTCCATATATACCACTCTGGATTGTGCACCAGAACTTTCCAGAGGTCCTTGGTGTCTCCTCTCCTACCCTCAAAACTGGCTTAATTACTACCCCTTTCACTACTGTGGGTTGTTGTTATGGCTTGGGACAAGAGCCCAACGCAAGGATGCCAAGGAAGATCATAGGCCCCTTCTCCCAAGCATCTCCCTATTGTTGGGGAGCTCCTTCTACTTTTCCTCTAACTTCCCCAAACTTCCCACACCCAAGCTGGCTGTTATCCTACCTGCTATTGTTTCCAGTGAATGCCACCCATGAGTGCTACACAGCAAACAGTTTTCCCGGGGAGACTGCAGTCAGGGTCACTTATGTCTCCATGAGGGGCAGTGTGTAGGTAGGAAAACATTGCTGCTGTCACTGTGCTGGAGGACTGAACCTTACTAGGGCTGCCTGTGTTGCCCATGTCTCCTGGCAGCTAAGGCCTAGGTGCTGTGGGAGGCAGAGGGCTGGCCTGTTGCAGGTAGCTGTAGGGAAATGCTTGCGGGTATTCTGTGAGGATGAGGGAGACATGATGTTCACACACTGGTCTGGTGTGAAGCTGTGGGGAGAGAGGATCAATCAGGATGGGAAGAGTAGGAAGTGGGAAGTGAAGCACTGTGGGGTGTCAGATAATCTTCCACTGCGCTGAGCTAGAGCGTCATACTAACCACCACCAGCTGGTTGCCCAACCGTTATCTGAAGCACTCCCTATTGTTCCTCTGAAAGGCACTGGTAAGCAACAAAAAGCAAGCCAATCTACTAATACCACAGATAACCTCTTGCCACCTGCTATTGTTTGCAAGGTTCCTGTAGGAGCTGGCTCTAGCAACATAGCCACCACACCTTCACCAGCAAATTGATGACCAGAAGTCATAAATAAGTACCCCTCAGAGTTGCTTCTTCCCCAGTTCCAGGAAAAAATTAAACAAAAGAGCAAATAGTCAAGGCACTGTTTTTATTCACTAATGCTGGCAATTTCAGGCAATGCAGCAGTTATTTGGGTGGACGAGGGATGGAAAAGCCAAAGCTTCCCAGAAGATGACAGCTCACCCTCCTTCCCTGCCTAAGCTTCAACAGCAATAGGTGACCACTGTTACAGCAAGGTGCAAAAATTGCTGAAGAACATGAACCTAGAATAAAAAAATTCACAGTGCCCATCAGTAATACAAGGAATCCTGGGACCCCAAAGAAATAGGACAATTTGCATTTTTCACAGCATGAAATACAGTCCCAAAAGCAGCCCTTGCAGAGATCATTCATTTGCAAATGTGGTTTAACAACATCCTAGGAAGTTTCTTCACTATCATTGATCTTAGCCAAGCCAGCTTCTGACCAGGATGTAGGAGGTGGCAAGGCACCTGTTGATTCAGCTGTGGTGTCTGGGGTCCTGTAGAGATGCTCCAGCAGCCAGGACCTCACAACGAAGGAGGTCCTCTTCGTTCCATAGAACCACCAGAACAGACTTTCCCTGTCCAGGAGGCAAGATTCTTAGGGAAGACAATGTCCTTCAGGAAGAGACAACTATAGGACTTGCCCCAGCTGCCCTATACGGCTTCTGTCTCTAAGGCCACAGCCATGTAGAACAGGGAGGTTCCCTTGTAGAACTCATGCATGCAAAATTATGGGAAATAATGGATAGAATCCAGGGCAGGGTCCTGCATGTTTCACCATGCTAATGGGTTCCCTTATGCTGGTATCAGCTCAGTAAAGATCTCCAGGCAGACACATGGCTCATTTTAAATCTCTGCCTTCTCTGTTTGTCATCTCATGTACCCAAGACTATAATCTCCAAACTGTTGCTGTTCAGAAAAGCTAGTATGCAATCTGCAGGTAGTCTGAGAGAAAGCCATCCCCCATGATGTCTGAGGATGATGCCATCCACACAAGACATATTGTAGTTGGTGTGCAGAGCAAGTAGCATATATTAAGGAAATACCTTTAGAGAGTGCCTGACAGACAATCTCAGTCCCTTACACTACCATGCTTTTGATGACCTGGAAGAGGATGGAAAACATGCCTAGATGGGCCTGGGACTTTCCACCTCTATCAAAAATGGAGGTAGAACCCCTGTTAGGCCAGGGATTGCAAGGTGAGAAGATGGGAGGCCTCCATTCCTGGCTCCTTGAGGAAATGGTGTCACGTTGTAGCAGATGAAACCTCCTGAAGCAAAGCCAACCAGGCCCACAGCAGCAGTGAGCGCACAGCCAAGCCGGGTGGTGGTGGTGGGGTGATCAGACAGTCAACAGACTCTCCCCTTAACAATCCTCAGAAGACCCCACCGACTCTGGCCTAAAAAGCAAGCTAAGAATCTCTGCTTTCTATCTTGGAAGCTGTAAAACTCTAACACAGAAGGGACTCCAGACCATTTTGAAGTGGGAGATTTAACGCACTTCAAAAGAATGTCTGTCCATAATATAACTGTCCTAGTAGAATTCCAATCAAATTAAGTCTTATAAATCCATACGTTAAAATTGGTCTTAACTTCTCAAGTTAAACTATTTCGTTTTGCCATTCTTTTGCAAGTCAACCACTGCAATTTCAAAGAGGATGCAAAAGTTGGTCAAAAAACTACTTTGCTAATGAAGGGTAAAGTAAATGTAGACATACCTAATCCTTTTGGAGTGATTCCACTACGATCTTGAGGATTCACTACCCAGTAGTAATACTTTAAAGTGTGCATTACCAGAAGAACTGTCCCAACTCGCCGAATTGCATTATATATGTTAACAGTGCCAATGAACTCAGTAGACAGGTACGTGTACAAGATCAACTGAACCTACATCACCCAGTAAGGAAGTAAAAATGTCAATTAAACATTCACAGGAACAGGGAGATGAGTTAAAATACTAGTCATAGACATGTGACCAGTATTTTAACTATTATGACTAAAAACTAGGAAAACTTAACAACTGTTGAAATGTAGGGTACCTATACATGAGTAGCGAAGCTACTCTGACATGCTATAGTTACAGGCCATTGCAGTAAGCTCAATTAATCAAGTCTGCTGAAACATGGTAGTTACCACCATCCAGCAGACTCCAGTGTCTCTGCACTTAAAAATCATGGGGCGGAAAGGAGGAGGGCTTTAACTAAAGCTCGAATTAACTTTAGTTAAAGCGACCCTGCTACCATTTTTAAGCATGGGGACACTGATACATGAGACACTCCAGCAACTTTAATTAGAGCTCCCCGCAACCTCTTCCCCACTTCTGGAGCACATGTATAAACATCCTACGAGTTTAGATTGATTTGGCCACACGCCTCATCGTACTTGGATTTTTTGTTAAAGCCCCAGCTTGTGGAATCACACAGGGTCAAGGAATTGCACTTAACATGATGCCAAATTTAATGTCATTATCTGTCAACCCTAGTCTCAGCTCTGGGAAATGTAACTCAGGTGTAGTTTTTAAAAGGTTTGGGGCTGACAATAAAAGCATTTTCATCCAGCTGCAGAAACAACAATTTTATATCACTACCCTCACCTAGGGCAAAACAACAGGACACTTAAGATTTCTAGTACAACAGCTGTGAGAAAGAGAAGGGAAAAAACATATCCATGTTTCTAAAAGTATCGATACATATACTGCTGCTCACATGAATGCACATCTTAATGATTAAAGGGATGGACAAATTTAAGCAACCTTTCAAAAACTGTTTTTTACTATGCTGTACTTGGCTTGTTCTGATCAGACCTAAAAAAAAAAAATGTCTTCCATTTGAAAGCTTGTCTACCTATGCCCACTATTCAGTTGGTCCAATAAAAGATATCACCCTAAAAAATCCTTTCCTCTCAACCATATTATTTGAATGTGTTCAATTAAGAAGCCTGAAAATTAATTTTGCTAATATCAAACCAGGTACATTGCTGTATAATAACTTTCTAGGAACCCAGGTCTCTTTCCATCATTTTTGGAGTATTTGCTATTTATTTTAGTGTTTTTGTGTTAATAAAATAAGTCTTTTTGCTCATGTTCTAGCATTCACTGTACTTGTACTGACTAGAAATTAGTAGAGAACTATAAGTAAATAATTTTAAGCCCCAAAATATTTTACACGCTTGGTCAACCTTTAGTATCACTGTAATGATAGATACTTGGTTTACAACATGACTAAATGTGGAATCAATTGATGAAGTTCCATTAAACTCTATATTCTTGTCATAACAGAAGAGCAAATGGAACTGTCAGAGAACAGCACTCTATTTTAAATAGATTCTTAACTGGCGTGATGCAAATAATCTTGTGCTATAGATCAAAATGTTTAAAACAACAATGCACTCTTTAGGCAGAGACTATTTTCATACAATACTTAGAACAGAGACAACCTTGATCCTGATGGGGCTCTGGGTGCCACTAAAATAAATAATTAGGAATAAAATGAATGAAGTGCATCTGATCCTGAAACAGCACTCAAATAACAAAAATAAAAACATTTTACCTTTGCTGGGGTATGAATCCATATTGCTGGATTAAGAAGAATGTGATCACAAAGCTGCTTGAGCAAGGGCACTCCATTGTGCAAGTTACTCAAGTATTTAGCAAAGGCAAGGCATAGCTCTAGCACAGCTCGGGTAACATGGACTTTGGAAGACTAAAAAAAAGAAAACAAAAGAAAAAGAAAGATTTACTTAGGCTAGCCTTTATCAAACTGTTTTAAAATTTTGTGATGAAAAAATAGTCACATGCTAGGTTTTGCAGGTGAGGGGGATAGGATAAGAAGGAAGTTCAGTAAGCCAATACTGGGTAAGCACTGATTTTGGTTTACCTTTTCCAGACTATATCCTATCACATGGAAGCCCTTACAGGAAAGCATCTGTTCTTGCATAGCGATGGAGTTCTTCAGTAACTCCATGATGAAAGCCAACAGCGTGGAACTGCAAAATGTAGTACATTAAAAAAAATAAGATATTCACTTTCTTCTTAAAGAAATAGCATGAGGTTCACAGACATTAAATAGAAAAAGCTCCTAGTAGAGCACCTTCCTTTTACAGTACATACATGCATTTAACATGATTTAAGTGGTTAGATTAATATTTGAAATTATCTAAAGACTATGAAAATATATTTAAGACTGTAAGAAGCCAATCTGTTTCACAGCTTCAATCAGATTTTCTTCATCTTCAAATCCTGGACTTAGTGATACCCACCCAGTGGTAAAATGCTTTTAAAGCAAGTGATCTCAGGAAGTTTGCACTTTCATCTTGCTGTTTTATATTTCACTTTTACTTTCATGTTGAACTGTTCTACTGTACAAAAGACCTGAATTCAATTCCAACTGCCACTGACTTGATTTCAAGCCAGATGCTGCTGGAATCAACTGCTCAGAGAGCCTAAGAGGCATTGCTTTTTTTTATCATTCCTAAACCGGCTGAGAAATTCCCATAAAGTTCAGCCACTGGATGCTTGCTTGCAAAAAAGCAATGAAATTAAGAAAACTCTCAATTTACAAGTTTAACAGTAACACTGAAGGGAGAAAAAGAATTTCTACATCTTTGTCTGTAGAAATTCATTAACGGGGATTCAAAAAATGTCTGTCTTTTCCATTTGTTGTTTCGTTTTGAAAGTCAGCTTGAACTCTACTTCAAAATAGGCTTTTTTGTTTATTTTGTTTTATTTCTTCCAACGTATAAGGTATTCATTTCTTTGTATGAATACCTTGGTAAAAGTTTTGTTCAATTAGGGACATTCTGATCTGCTACTCTCCTCTACTCACTACTTTCGCCAACTCCTAGTCCATGAATAAACACATACATTTAAAAACAAAAAACTTATACTGTTTTATTAACAAGCACATAACTGCCCAAGTAAGAGCTATTATAAGGCCCAAATATAAGAAGTCAGGTTAAGGTTTTACAAATGACTTCATACTCTTATCACTGCATTAATTTTAGCATTGTTTTACTTCTGTGCCTCTCTACCATTACAAAGCAAGGGACTCTTTTTAGTAAAAACAAATTAACAAATATCAATGAGTTCATTAGTTTTAATGAAATATATGTTCTTAAACTTAAGCCTCTCTGGCCCACTGTTGGTTAATACTTGATGCTGTTGTGGTCTATGTATCTGTTTCCATGCACAGCTGCAATTATAACACAAAATAATCCTGACTTTAGTTCAAGGTCCTGTGTAGGCAAAAGACCTCTGGTACTGAAAACACGGTGTGTCCAAACAATAGTACCATAATGGCATTAAGCTTCCACTTTACATCTAACAGAAACAGGCATGTTCACAGGCGTAAACTGGCTATTTTAACTATGTCTATTATTCACTGTGTATTTCTATCTAATGTACAGTAACTTCAATTTATAATACACATATGTGTGAGAAAAAATTTCCTATTCCTTGTAACTTTAGTTTCAGGAAAAAATGTTCTTGGATAATTTAAATTAAGAAAAAGATCATTTCATTTCAATAAAAGAGTGGAAAACTAAAGTATCTAGACACACTCACCAAACAGTTGCATCAACTTCATCCGATGAGTATTGCCTATAGTCTAACTGTGCAAACAGAGGAAAAAGTACCTGCACCCCTCCAACTGAATGCATAGCACTTTGGATGGAGTGAGTTAAGACTGCTTTCACATCCTAACAAAGAAGAAAAACAAAAAAAATTAATACCTTTTTCACAACTCATTTTAAAAATGATGGTTTTCTTAAGAAATTGGACTGATACCATATTGCTATAAAAAGGCAACCCTGGGAGGAGTTCCTACTGCAGGGGTGTCAAAGGCCTGTAGGCCAGATCCAAAGTATGAGTTGCTGGACCTACTCCATGCTCTGGCCCCCGCCACACATGCAATGTGCAGTGCAGGGGCTGAGCCCTGTGCTGCAGGCACTACTGGAGACCAGCATGGGTGCATGCTCCATACAGCACACTGCTAGACCCCAAACCAATGCACATAACAGCTCCAGTCACCTGTGCTGCCTGCAGTGCTGGGTCTAGCCTATGCACCACATGCACTCTTCTCCTGTACCAGTTCTGTGGGGTGGCATGTACAGTGCACAGGCTGGACCTCATGCTGCAACCACTTCACAGGGGGTTAAGTCCCAGCCCAGATCACAGACTCAGGGATGCTCATCCAGCCCCCAGGGCTGGAAGACTGTGACACCCCTGCCCTACTATGGTGCCTTAAAAAAACAAATCATGGCTCCTGCTAAAAGGACAGGTCCAGGAGGGGCCCAAAGTAAGGTCTTTCTACCGCTGTAGTGAATTACAGTGTTAGAGACCCTGGCATAGTAGAAGGAAGAGTTAGAAGAGAATGTCCTCAGGGATAGGAATGTGGACTGTCAGATTCTGAGTGGGACAGAATGGAGAATAAGGAAAAAGCCTGCATACAAAAGTTGAAATAATATCTTTGGTGCGAGTTTGTTTTTTTAAGCACATAATCTTACTGAAAAAGGATCACATTGAGATTTGAGGATGAAAATATGTACAAGTTCATTTAGGGAAAGAATGGATGGCAGAACCGCACCCAAATAAGGGCATGTGGTCCTAGTTGTTCATGAAAAAAAATGAGCTATGCACTGAAAGGAAGCAACATGGGCTAGAGGAGAATGGGTATGGCGTGTGATGCATTTCTGGAGATAGTAAGGAAGGAGGTATCTGTTTTAAGGCAGTAGTGAGAACACAGAGAAGTGATAGTTTGAAGAGCTATGCACAGTTCTGTGCAACTCCTCCAATATAAGAAGACAAGCAAGGAGAAAGGTAGAGTTTTGTTAGTTTTTACTTCTCCATGTATTATTAGGGCCCCCTGTATCTCAGGGGTCTGAAAATCATGGTTTCAGGACCTGACAAACGCAGCCTTTTTCTTCTCAGAAAATCAGCCAAAATGTCAAAATACCTGCAGCATGAGGGCATGTGGAGAATGAACAAAGATAGATGAGTTATCCTTGGGTGAGGATTCCAAACAGAGCTGTGCATCTGTAGCCCTTGGATTATACATGAAAGCAATTCCACTGGACAGTTTGCCATCATACAGCAACATTTTGTGATGCTCAGCAAGAAATAGATCACTTTCTGCCTTGAATTTGAATGTTCCCTGAAAAGGTGGAGAAAGAGGGAGGAAAAAGAAACACATTAAAAGCTTACTTGCCCAAAGGGACAGTCATTCGAAACAACACAAATACTGATGAAAATCACAGGATTTCTCCTCCTCAACTCTAGCAATATGCAAGAAGAAAACAATCCCACTATGAATATTTGTAGTTCAGGACTGATTTTATAGTTAGTATTATATAACTTCTTTGCCCCAGAATGACACTACCCACCAGGGAAGGGAAAATATTTTAAACTTCTCCTTTAGATTAAAAAAACTTAAGTAAGTAATACTGCCTTCTATTGAAAAAATGTTCACTCAAAACACTGTTTAATATTTGGGATAGGGATGGAGTGAGGACCATTCTTCCATCATGTGTTTGTACAGCACCTAGGGCATATAGCGATCTGCCTAAAGCCCAAAGCTACTACAATAAAGATAAGTCAGTGTAACAAAAGTACACCACAGTAGCAGCCTTGCTACTCTTTTTTTCCTCAGTGTGTTGAATTAGGTGTCACAATACTAGCCTACATAAGGAAATGGATCTCAAAGCAATTAAAATTTACATTTTATTCACTTAGTATGTGAACAGATAAATGAATAATACCTAGTTAAGAGAGAAGAGTTACTCCGTATGAGCTGCTGTACAGTGATTGAATTGTGTGCTCACTCAAACCTGTGCTAAACAGAAACTAAAACCAGGGCAGTTTATATCTGAAACAACTGTCTTACTACCAGTGAACAAATAAAACAGTTACCCCACATGGTGAATTAACCCACAGTAATTCCCCCCTTTAATTTGATATATAATTTGTTCATTCATCCTTAGACAACAACTTCCTTCCCTATTATCCTCTCTCTCAGCAATAGAAGACTTTTGCCCATACCCATCAACAGAAGCAGGAATTGAACAATGAAAAACGGAGATACTTTTTGTTACTTATTTTAACCTAGTTTTAGCATCAAATTTAATAAGTTACTGTTTAAACTGGTGTTTGTTTAAAACATAGATAGCCTTTTTTGACACCAGCAACCATGTCCATTGCGTTGTTTTCACTGGCACACTGAATTTGATTGGGAATTCAATAACTTCATGTCCATGACAAACATGTCGTACTATTTATTAGTTCTTTCTCTTTCCCCTTTTAAGTATTATAACTGTTAACTAATAATTAACCGAACATTAATTAATCTATAAATATATGTAACAGTTTAATAAACAGAAATTGCCTGGTAAGAAAACTGATACATGCAATTGCCATAGAAATCACAAAAACCTCCAGAAATTGATTGAAAGAAACCTTTCAAAAGTTATTACTTCAACTCCAAGATACCTTGTATCCCAGCCCAAGCTGATAAATGGCAAAGATCTGAGCAGCATTAAGAGCCTCACTGAAAAGGTAAACAGCTGTCATCTGTCCACAAAACACTCGATTGGCATCTGCTGTTTCTGAAGAACCCAGGAAGCATTTATCAAATGTCTGAAAACAGAACAGAGAATCAAGTTACACTAAATAAAAAAACAAACAAAATTAAAGTAAAATAAATAATCAAATTGATTGACTCTGAACTAAGTAAGTATAAATCAATCATGTAGATATTTATTAATATTAGGAAGATATTTTATTTGATCAGGATAAACTTTTTTTAAGCAAGTATAAGGCTGGTTGCTCGGGTCCATAACATTTTCATAAGTTTACATGAAAAATTAAATATTTTTTTTCCAAAAGAAGTCATTAAGTGGGTATTTTTTAGAGTCAAACAACTACAAAACATTTTCGGCTAATTTAGAGATTAAGCAATTCCTGAAATTTGGGGAAAACATGTTTTATATTTACTAATACAAAAATAAGATATCCTTAACAGTTTTAGTGTATCCAAACAACGATGTACCTACAAGAACACATGTGGAAGACAAAAAAAAACAACAAAAGACCCCCAAAGAAACAAAAACACTAAACTCTTAATTAATATCCAACATCAGAGAAGTCAGATAACTCATAGTACAAGGGTAAGAGTCTTATTAACAGGACTTTTTTCTCCCATGTTTTAGAAGAGCAAAAACTGGACAATGGAGAGTAGGAAAGTTGAGACAATCTTCCTAATCTCCTATGAGGCTGAATCTTGTATACATTTAAACATATGCATAACTAATTTGGGAAGTAGTGAATAGACCACTTATTCACATAATGCAATACAACTATTTAGGCACTTGCAGAGTCAAGCCTACTGGGTTTGCTGACCATCAAGTCACTGATGAAATGGCATATATTACCAGCTACAGAGATGGACAATGATGGAAAGAGGAATTAAATTATGTTGAAGGATCCCATTAAAGCAAAACAAAACCCCCCAAAAACAAAATATTTTACAAACTTATCACAGCAAGGATATCAATGAAGGGTGAGCAAAATGGAACGTATTCGATTCAGATTCAACCCAAATCAGGGACAGTAATTCAATTAGTTGATTCAGATCACTGTCCCCAATTCGATTCAGCCAAATCCGAGTCTGACGATTCAATACTGATTCGGAGAATCAGTGTTTTAGTCATAGACATAGCTTTAAAAGTTTTTTCTACATATCTCAGTTCTGGGCGCTGCAGTTCAAGAGGGACATGGAGAACCCGGAGAGGGTCCAGAGGAGGGCCACTCATATGGTTGAGGGCCTCTGTGGCCAGTCCTATGAGAAAAGGCTGAAGGACCTGAATCTCTTCAATCTCCGCAAGAGGAGACTGAGGGGGGGATCTTGTGGCTGCCTACAACTTTATCAGGGGCCACCAGCAGGGACTCGGGGAAGGTCTGTTCACCAGGGCTCCCCTTGGAATCACCAGGAACAATGGCCACAAGCTGAGGGAGGATAGGTTTAGGTTAGATATTAGGAAGAACTACTTCACTGTAAGGGTGGCCAGAGCCTGGAATAGGCTTCCCAGAGAGGTGGTGCTCTCACCTTCCCTGGAAATCTTCAAGAGGAGACTGGATAGGCATCTGGCTGGGGTCTTATGACCCCTGCCACCCCCAGTGCTCCTTCCTGCCCGCGGCAGGGGGTCAGACTCTATGATCTGTCTAGGTCCCTTCCGACTCATCGATTCTATGATTCTACGATTCTATGATTTAAGGTACCAGCATGAACACTGCAATGCTGGGTCAGATAGAGTGTCCCGCAGGAGCAAGAGGTGACCCCCCCACGTGCTCAGCAGCAAACCCGGAAGTGGACTGGAAGTACTCCCGGGTCCGCCAGGGAGTGCGCTGGGGGCTCCCCCCCTGTATCCCCACAGCTCGGCAATCAGCTGCAGGAAGACCCTGGGTGCCCCCTCAGACCCAGGAGGCAGGGGGACACAGGGGGGCCCTCCAGCATGCTCCCCAGTGGAGACGGAAGTGGACCGGAAGTGCTTCTGGTCCTCTTCTGGGCCTGCTGCTGAGCATGCTGGGGAGCCTGTGAGCTCCTGTGTTATGCTCCACCTGCCCCAGCATTGCAGTATTCACAAGCCGCCTGGTACCTTGAGGTATGTAGAAAAAACACGTAAAGCTGTGTCTATGTCCGAATCTCCAAATCTTTCTGAAACAATTTGGAGGGTTCTGATTCGATTCAGAGAGATTAAATGGTCTCCTGATTCAATTTGGATTCAGAGATTTGGCCACCAAATCAGGCCGAATCTCTGTCAAATTGAAACAGGGACCGAAGCTTTGCACAGCCCTAATATCAATGTTTAACAATATTTTTTTTAAATAATAATACCAAAATGTGTTGCTATTCCAAATAAAGTGAAATAATACAAAATTAAAGTTACTTACATCACTGGTATTAACAAACCACGTTATTTCTCCATATGATGCCAGTTCCCCATTCACATAACATCGAAGTTCACTGTTCTTCCAACGGTTGTAGATGTGAACTATAGTAACCATATACCACTGAATAATAAAAAAAAACCTGCTGATATACTGAGTCTTTATAAGAGTATGTTAAGTTAGATCATAGAAAAAACCTTAGTTGATATGAATTCAATGACTACTAACAAGTTTCTTTATGTTATTAAAATGGAAAAGATGAAAAGTTCATTGCTGGCCTGGTTTAACTCACTGCACCCAAGAAAATGTCCAGTCACCCTATGACAAACAGTTGTACGATTTTAGAGAGATATATAACCACAACTCAGAACTTTTCTTTTGACAGCATGATGAACACTATTTATGTCAAAACCCTGGCAAAAGACTATAACTTGATTTGTTAATATGTTTAAACTTTGTTTCACTTAAGATTTGCAATAGTTCATCAACCTCTGATTCCAAAGAGCTGCAAGGATGATTCAAAAGTTTAAAGAATCTCAAAGGAGTATGTGTCAAATAGTCAGAAACAGAATCCATATTTACAGCAAGGGATTACTGATAAGGGATTCCAAAGGAAGTCTGGAAGAGGCCCATTCTCCCACAATATGTTTACAACCATTTCTGCAAAAACACTGGAATAACACTTCATTTGACAAAGCAAATATTTTTGCTGGCGTGTTAAATATGCAAGAAAACCTTAGACAATAACAATGTCATTTAAATTGAATCATGACATTCTACAGAACTTTTTTACAAAATATGGGGCTAACTCATAACAACTGTGAGGAAGACAGGTTCTGGATAATATGACTAGTTATAATCAATGTGATGACTTCTCTTATGATCCATCTTGCTTCACACTGACTTGAAAAAAACAGATTTGATTTAAGGCTCTAAAGAGACTAAGGAAAAAAAGCATGTTTGGAAACTAAGTTAAATAATATACATTCACATTTTATTAAAACTAAGTTGTCTAAACAAGACGCTAAGTGGTGTTTAAAATGTGTTAACTGGTTGTTGCTAGCCTAAAGAGAACAAATATAATCATAACCTCTAGGACATATAGCCAATAGTCCACCAGGAGAAAATCATAGCATGCATCTTTTACCCAGGTCCTTCTTAATCCCATCCATACAGCCTACATGTCTAGAGAGTAGACTCTTAAAACCAACAGGCCCAAAATTAAAAAAGGATAACAGTGGCATGCATCAGGAGAACAAGCAGAGAACTGAGAGGAATCAGCATTTCGCCGATGGCAGCCTGAGCAATCCATCACTTCTGTTGAAGACTTAACAGAACTTGTGAAGGAAAGAGAGAGAAGAAACTGGAAAGCAGCAGTAAGTTTGAACAAAAGTGAGCAAGAAAGATAGATAAATTCATCTTAGAATATTCAGGACTGCTATATGTATTGAGCTTAGCTAGGGATAGATTATGCAGGACTTAATTCCTTTTGGTACATCTGCAGTTTTTCTATTTTGCTCCCTCTCCCACCCTCTTCTGTTCTTTTTTTTTTTGAAGTCAATATGCTGGTGTAGTTTAAAGTTTAAACATTATATCTAGAATCAGCCCTATCAAATTAAGCTCTATTAATCCACAGAACACCATACACAATAACCAGGAAAGTTCATTTATACTTCCCAGTAGGTTCTCAAATTCCTCATACCCATTAAAACCTTCCTATCTCTCCTACAACTTCTCATAAATGCCAAAAATCATGTGGAAACGCACAGGCCAAGATAATCAAGTTATCCTACACAGGACAACTCAGACAGCTAGCTTATCCTAACTCTCTACTAACTTGTTTGACATTTGTGATTTTACTGGGTCATAACTTTTCAATAAACTGCATTCTCCTTTTAGGCTTGGATAAGAATATAAATGACAAATATTAAAAGGGTAGACTACTGTATACATTTATTCCTTTAAGTTTTACTTTTTAATAAGGTTTCTGAATACTACAAATTGATATAGATGATCATTTTCTCACATTGTTAACTGTTCTTTTACATATGTATGTAGTAATTAGCAGACAGGGTAAAAATGTTTCCCAAAGCTGTCTCAAGGGAAAAAAGAACAAGTGCAACTAATGTCTAATTACATACATGTATTGATGCAATTTATGATTCTTATTTTACCATATTAACCCACCTTCTGTGGCTTGAAATCAAATTTCACACAGTGCTGGAAACCTTTTCCTTTTGATTTTATTGATGTCACAATCAAACAGCCTCCTACAAAGTGAGCAGAATAACCAAGTCCTTTGTTTGTTCGAAAACTTAAAAGAAAAAAAAAAGTTCTGTGAATAACTGAAGCTAAATGTGCCAGTAAACAAAAAAATGTTTTTAGGCTTGTTTTGTTCAATCTAAGTAAACAGTATTAAAAATGGATATAAATGGAACATCAGAAGTGGAAGCTTACACAATACATACCAATATAAGTATGGCTTATCCTTATCCACATTGATATTGTTTACAGGATCCATTCTTAACCAAGTGTGAAAGGTAAATCCATTCTGGTAGGGCCACTTGGCTATAGGAGGCAAGGCAATAGCCTAAAGAAAATAAATTAACATAGCAATATTAAACAAAAATAATCCTTGAACCATCAAAGTGGGCAAGGTGCAAGCTAGGTATGTACTATTTCACATGGCCAGAGTCCTTTTTCCATTTTTAAAGATTTCATCATAAAAATGTGCATAAATCAATATAATGAACCATGGAAAAATGAAATAGTTTATTGAAGAAAATTAAAAATAGTCTAAAAATGCAATGCTCAATTTTCTGCTAATACACAACAGAACAGGTAAAATTTACACACTTATGATCTCCATACTGTTGTCATGCAGCACTGCATTCCAAAGACAAAAGATAATAAACTCATTGTGGAAGGAAGTCAGGCAAGGAAATGGAAGTCTCTAAATTTTGCCTGAAGAATTCCCTTATCTACAGACTAGTCATGACTAGTTTAGCCTTATACAAAGTAAAGACACAAAACTATTATAGCTCTGATTTAGAAAAATGTAACACAATACCTTCAGCCAAAAATCATCATAAAGAATACAGGACCTATATATTAGCTAGAAAGCTTGTAAATTACAAACCACATGCTGGTACAACAACAATTTATATAGTGTTAGATTCTTTGTTTGAGTAGTTTTTATTAACCATTACCATTCACTTTTTACCATTTTGCTTCACAGTCTTGCAATATAAATTTCAACTCAGATTGCCATAGTACTCTGATCAAAGATGCTGTCCAGACAATCAATACCAATGAACAAAAACATCAAAGAACTTGAGTGTCGCCAGACTCCTTATTATACTCCCAAGCTCTATGCAGCTATCCTTGCCCAAACGCAACACTATAAATCCTTCTCTGCAGCAATAACTAACTAATCAGTCTATGTATGTCTCAGCCCAATATATGTATACACACATGCACATACTTTTAGTGCCTATTAATATTGCAGTTGGTTTAACTCAGAATATAGCTTTAATTAGTATAGCTTTCCCTACAAAAATTTGATTCCTATTTTTTTTTTCCAAATAAAGAAATTATTATTATATTGAGGTTTCTCATCTGTTTCTCAGACATTTATCACATACTGAAAAATAAAAATAAAATAACAGAAGAAAATAGTAAAACCATACACAAGTAGCCAAAACAACATGTGCCTGTTACAGATTTGCATTACACTTAAGATTTTAGGAATATTGTTGTTTTATTTTTCACTCTCTTAAATCTTCATTCAAATACATTAATTGTGAGCTGAATATTTGTTGTGTTTAATGTTAAACCACCAGGTAGTAAGAAGTTGCATACATGCATAAAATCAAAGTAAGATAATGGGAATGAGAGATCTTTTTACAATCTGAAGTCATGTTTTCAGTTATCAATTTTGTTATTTAGAAAAAAAAAATTGCTGTACACAACAAAAGATTTTAAAAGATTTAAATGATTCAAGACAAGTTTTGAGGCACTTGATCTTCACTGAGGAAAGGCTCCATAACTTTTTTTAGTATTTGATTTAAAAATAAAGCATGCATCTGTATGGCAAAAATGTACATGGAATATACTGTGCCATGTATTTTTTATAAGAAATATGACAATCAAAATATTGCTGTATGTGGAACAAGAACTGTACACCAATTTTTTTTTTAAAGATAGCCACTATATAAATAAATCAGTTCATAAATAATGAAAAATGTAAACAGAAGCTTGCCCACTTCCAGTTTGGTGTATTCTAAGACTTCCTCAAAAGTGCCTCAAGAATATACAAGACAGATTCCTGTGTACACTGAGTACAATGAAAGTTGTAAGGCACAATCCCCCATATCACTTATTCTTGTTCCTGCTCCAGCTCCACTCCAGCCCGGGACATGGAGCAAACATGCTCCAGCCCCAGCCTAGCCTGGTAGCAATGGTGGCAGGGGCATGACAGTTCCAGCTCCAGGGCCCAGCCACAGCAGCTGCCACTGCTACCAAGCTGGGCTGGAGCATGTTTGTCTCTATGCCCCAGGCTGGAGCGTAGCCACAGCCACAGCAATGGTAAGTGGTGGGATTAGGAGGGAGGACAGAGGGAGTAGGAAAGGGAGCAGGAACTGCAGGGAGCAGAGGCAGTGGGGTGGGGGGACAGGAAATAAAAGGTGTGGAGAAGCAAGGGACAAGCTGACTGACTCACCAACTACAGACCCCTCTATCACCTGCCACTCCGTCACTGAATTTTCCCACTGTAGTGGTGGGGGGGATTAGTTAAACCACAGCCCTACAATAAGTATATTCTAGACATGGAAAATTATAAACAAATTTAGAATATATTTTTCCACATTTAGAAAATATTATAACACATCTATATTTATATTTTTCCCACATTTTTTCTAGAATCTAATTATTGGGGGAGGGGTCATCTTAAATTCAGGGTTGTTTTGGATTTAGGTAAATACAGTACTGACATTTGCTCCTAGTCTAGCCAGGACTGTTTGCTTTCCCATACAAGTAACACATATATAGTGCTAGTATAATATTATTTAAGGTTGACATAGCTACCAGGGAGCATAAAAACAAATAAATACCTCACCAAAAATGTCATCTGCAGGACAAAGACTAGGGAGCATAACTGCTGCACAGAACAATACGAGTTAAATGGGAGCAGGAGATTGGGAAATAAAGTCAGTAAAAGCAGGAACACAGCAAATAAAAGAAAAATAAACTTTGACCAATAACTACTTACTGCAGCACTTTTTCCGGGAAAGTTGAAGAAGGCATCAGGTCCATATTTCTGGGGCATATGTTTTAATACAGACAACAGCTTGCCAGCATGTGGTGGCTATTAAAAAAGTTATTACAAACATCAGACATTATACATAACATAAGTAAGGTAGGTTTAATCATACAAGAGGATGAATTTTGTCATGTTTCTATTCCTTCTGTAAACAAGCACTAGGCCACTATTCAGCAGAATAATATTCAACAAATAGCTATCAATACAAATCTTCATATAGAGCAGCGTTTCCCAACCTTTTCCAGACCAAGGCACACTTACATTAATAAAAATTTTCTGTGGCACACCTGTTAACGCATTCCCATCCTCATACCTACTGTAGCTCCTTGCCATGGCAAAATTCTGCAGCACACCTGTTCATTTCTGATGGCACACTTTTGTGCTGCGGCACATTGGTTGGGAAACACTGATATAGAGACCACTGCTGTTTCACCTATGGAGTAACAGTAATCTCTGGACACTTTACATCACCCACAGTATACACAAATACTACAGCTATAGGTGCCAGACAGCTTTAACTTTCTAGAAGTTACCCATCTGGCCCAAAACTTGGCATGACTGATCTTTCCTAAAGCACCTTTTTCTCCTGCAGAAAGCAAAAGCAATCCCTTTAGCTCCTTCAGAGTTACCACAATGGAGAATGGAAGCAGATATACTTTTCCTCTTTTAGTAAGAGGAATTTTTAGCTTAAGTAACTAAAAAATCCTACTAAAACTTTAAATTTCACATGTAGATACTCACTGAAAGCTAAGTGCAGTATGAGCCTAGAAAGAATTTCAATTTTTTTCAGGTATTAAAAAACCCACAAAACAAAAAAAACAACCTCAAATACCCCTCATGCATCCACACTGAAAAAAAGGGAAATGCATGGTTTAAGTTGATTATGCATCTTCAGCACCATATTGCTGCTGGGTAACTTTTGCTGCACATATGCATTTTGTGTCTTTATAAAGGGGTTGAGTTTAAGATTTATGGTGCTATGCAACTCCCTAGAAATGCAGCTAGGTTTCTTTCTTCCTCCTCTCCTCTATACTAGGTCTTTAATAAAAGAAGGAAATTAAATTCAAACAGCAACAAAAAAAGGTCAGGAAATGAAAATGTTAACATTACAAAGAGACTCTTCCCACAGCCAGTGAGCACATGCAGTGTTTATTATTACATTAACTATTATATTTACATCGTATACACACTATTTTATGGAGCAAACTAAAATTCCAGACCTTCCAGACGTATTATTTTAAAAGTTTTACTTAATTGTGCCACTTTAATTGCACATTGAGATTTTAAATAAATACTTGTCTTTTTTTCTAGACTGGGCAGGTTATTTCAGGTTAAAAAAATAACTTTTCTAATTAATTTGTGCAAATCTTAAAGCTGTTGCAATTTCCATACAAGCAGAAGCTCTGATGGTTAAGAGCTCAGTTAGAAAAAAGCACATTTGGTAGCATCTGGATTAAGCAAAAAAACTGACTGTTGGGAGGGTTTCTTATTCTACTCAGAGTGGAATTAAAAAAAACAGTATGGTAAGACGTTACCAGCAAGCTACCAGCAAATGATATTACAAGTTTATCTTCTTTTCAATTCTTGTCAGAAATTCCTACTGCACTAACAAAATCAGATGTTCTCTTTACCAATCAGTGAAAATGACAGATTTCTTGAGTTGCATATGCAAGCAACTGTTTTTAAATCGACCTCTTTTAAAGGTCTCCGTTTTGGTTTTTTGGTTTTTGTAATAACCCCATTTTTACTTAAGCTTCACATTGGGATTGTTTAAAAAAGAAAACAAAAAAACCCCAGAAATTTTCCTATTTTCACCACATCATTTTTTGTATTTATGGAGGCATGGGTGAACAGTTTAGCAGGAGGACACTGGAGCATATCAATACACCCCTTGAGCTACCAAGCTATAAATCTGATTAGTACCTTAATCATAATTTTAGACTTTATATTTTATTATTTGTATGCAAAAAGATCTATATCGACAGTGGCAGCCATCCTTACATCTTTGACAGCTTTAACATTTAGTTATCAAAAAATATTACAAAAGTTAGCCTTTTAGCTAATAGAAAATAGTAAAAGAAAGTATAACCAATACTATGACAAACTTATTTACCCATTTTCCTTTTTCCCCTTGCAGTTTGCTGAAGAACAATTTTAGTTCTCGAACTGTCAAATTATAGCTAGCCAGCACACCCAACATATCAACTAAGAGATCTGAAAGAGAAAAAAATAAAATAAAAGCACATATCTGTATAAGATAAAATGCAGTATCAAGAAGAAAAGTGTCCCAGTAAGGTTTATATAAAAAGCCAAGAATTTTTAACTCAAAGTATTCTGCCATGTGAACTCTTACCTGCAATCATGTTATCAGCTTTATCAATCCTCTGGAGCACTTGTTCAACAAGCCCAACTTCTGTGCAAACTTGCAGATTGCGTATACTCTTCTTCAGGATTGCTGTAAACATGCTCCATACCTCAGCCTGGCAAGTGGCATCGCATTTATCCAACAGATCTACCATGCATATAATACCCTCTCCTTCTTGGATAATAAAGTTCATTTCCAGATCAAAATGGCCTCCTACAAGCTTTGAGAAGAAAGAAAGAAAACACTAGTGACAATCATTTCAAAGGATCTTCCTAAATGATAAATTTGCCATGGAAAATAAGTATGTAAGGCTCCCAACCACATGTGCTGAAAGGTATTCAGTGATAGTGGGGACTGGATTAGGATTAAATTAAAACAGATTGGGTGGCCACACTGACTTCTATTAATTCTCTCCTCTGGGTTCACTATTTCACTGAGTAACCTTGAAATGTGTGACCTTTCTATGATTTAGTTCATTCCTTTGGTAAATATGCTCACGTAAAACAATCCTGCTGAAAAGAGCTCACAGAAGTTTTGATCTTTAAAGATTAAACCTGGCTCCTAAAATATTAAATAAAACATGCAACTTGGCTTTGGTAATTGAAGATACTACAGCATTTGTTATTACTATTTTGTTCATTTTCAAGTTACAGAACAAACCCCGCCCCCCCACCCAAAAAACCCCCAAACTTTTTTCATATATTGGAGTGACCATTAATAAATATAAAGCACTGGTTTAAGCCCACCACAGGACTCAATGGTTCCTCATACAGATCTATTAATTAATTTTCTTCCAGAAATGAAAATCTTCAGGTTTCTAACAAACCTTACTTGATTGTACCACATTAAGTAGTTTGTGATGTATTAAGAGGGAATAGCTACAGGGTAGGCAAAAGAAAGGTGGAACCACACACACACTAAGTTTGCATTTATGACAAGCTAGAATTTGAATTTCATTTTCATTCTGATTAGGCCCTCATATTTCTAAACTTTCCTACAGAGTTAGAATAATATAAATCCATATAAAAACATCTCATAGGTTATACACTGTAGATAACCTGTGTACCACTTGCACGCATTTACAAGAAAATGTCTGAACAAAAAGGAAAAAAGCTTTTTCAGGTTTGTTGAGTTCTTGTTCATTCTGATGCATGTCCAAACAACAGATTTTTTTTCTTCCCATTCAACTTTCCTAAGAAAATAGGAATGTCTCACTCAGGAGATACACATGGAAGTCAAGTATCTTGATAATTTTTTTCTTTAGAGGGAGATGTGCAAGTCTGAAAAGTTAAATCTAAAAAAATTAAGAATCAATTGGGAAGAAGAAAAAACAGAATTGCATCCTAAAGATCACACATCTCAAAGATTTACTGCTTAGCACAATCCTGTTCAGATTTCAAACATGTTTCCTTTCCTGATGAAAATCATTCCAAATATTTTCGTTTGCTTTCAGAAAACAGCAGTTCCATTCATTAGATCTGATGGTGAAGTATATTAAATAAAGCAGAATTTGTTGCCCTTATGCTTAAGTCAAGCACAGTAATCATTGTAGAATTTCTGAAATTCCTAAATTTTGTATCTAGTTCAGAAGGGTCAATTTTCAATATTCTCAACCTAAAAATCAGCAATGATGTCAAATACCATAAAAGCAAGAACTAGATGGTGACTGAGGTTTCATGATGAAATGCAAAGTTTCTCTAAAAGAGAAAGACAGATTTGTATTTCCCTTATTTTTAGTTCTTCAAATTGCAGTTATTTAATTATGTAGTTAAGGAAGTATATGGCCAGGAATATTGTGTAGTAAATCCACAGACCTGGGAATCAGGAGACCCAATATTTGTTCTCAGCTCTACCACCAAGTGTTTTTTTATCGTTATCAAGTTATTCACTTTGTGTCTCATTTTTTCCTCTTCTATACTACAGGGATCATGTCTATCATGCAAGGAAATTAGGGGCTAGATTCATTAGCGCATTCACAAAATGAACTTCAAAAAGAAAACTCCAATGAGACAAGCCTGAAGGAAACTGGATAATAGGTCAAGTAAGTGACTCATATTAAAGCTCATATTACACTGAATGCAAGCACATCACCTGCCTATAAAACTGATTGAAGCCTCCCTCAAAAGGCCAGTCTTTCAGCTGTAAGTAGGCTCACAGACTAAAGAGTAAATGATCCATTACTAACACAAATACAGTAGCATAGCAGAGAGCAAAATTAAAGCTGGGAGTCATGTGCCACTTCTTAACGTTAATTATATTTTCTGTTTTAACTAACTAAACAATGCCAACAACCCTTTACAAGGCAACATTTAGCTATAACTAAAGTGACCTCACCTTCACCTTATAGTTCCTACCACCAATCCTTCACTTTGGCTACATACACACCATTATCAGAAACCACCCATCCGAGAAGCTGTCAAATTAGTTTTCCAATCTAATCTACAAAAACAAATATTTCAGCACATATTAAAAGTATATTTCCAGAACAGTAACTATTTTGAACATTTCTTTCTTTGAGCGTGTTAAGAAACACCTTATGAGAAAAATAATGATGGGGAAACCTGGTATACCAAATCTATAGCACTGTTGATATACTATATGTATGCATGCCCATTAGATGCATATAAGCGCACACACACTACAGGCATAAGGCTATGTCATATTAACCCTTTCTAATGGTGATTTGAAACTGATCAACCTTCAAAATACAAATTTGTTTCCAACGACAGGGATCATAATCCAGGCCCATGCATTGGCTAGTTATTATCTGAGCTACAGTAATGGCTGTGCACAGCAAAATGTAATCTTCCCAAATGTCACAGTAAGTTATGAATATCTGAGCAGCTTAATGCACCTTACTAGCCATGAAGTGTGAGAATGTAATCTTATTACCTTTTTTATGGTTGTATTTTTTTGAATAATGTAGCCTTTGAACTGATGTATAGTCTTTCCCTGCACTTTAGCATGATTTGGTCTCCTGTGTTGTACAGTACATTTTTCAAAAGTCTCCAATTCAACCTATTTTAAGTCTTAGGCTGAACTTCATAAACAATCTTTATAGCAACCTACAGGGTGGCATAACGTTTTCTTTCTATAAAAGCATAGCATTAAGTGAAAACATACAGCAATTATTTTAAAACACAGCATTCAGAGTGTTCAAATATATCTTCCCAAGTTTTATATCTCTAATATTTGCCAGACATACTTACCTTTAGAACAAGACCAACATAAAATGAATTGACACAGTGAGCTTTTCAACAAGCATAAAGAATACCTCTATTTGGTACTTGGAAATTAGAGAAACTATATCCACTCTTCCATTTCTAGCCAGTACAAACATCCAAACCTTAAGCATTTTCTTTCATCCCCAACCTTCCTAGATTTAGGCAGACTTAATATGTAAACCATACATACAAAGATGTCCTAGCTTTAATAAAAGGTCTTGAAAGCATGTTTATCTACACGGGGAGTGTCCAACTCATTTGGCCCCACAAGGTCAGTGCAGGCTGCATGCGCTACCCAGCTCTGGTGCCGATCCGAACTGAGCTGTGATGGAGCCAATACACAGGGGCAAGCCCAGCAGGGTGCCATATGTAGCCTGTGCCCCAGACCAACCCCTTGTACTGCACGGAATGCTAAGTCCACCACGTGCAGAGTGAGCACCAGGGCTGGTGTGTGCTGCATGCAGCACACGGGCTAGACTGGCCATATGATCTGCATGTGGCATAAGGGGCTGGCAACAGGCATGCACTGCATGTGGTTCCCTGCTAGACCAGCTCTGCCTGCTGGCTCCAGGGCCATGCTAGAGCCAGGTCCCAGGGCCAGTCTGGCAGAGTGCCACATGCAGCCCACACCCCAGACCAACCCCTATGCTGTGTACAACCCACATACTGCATACATCACTGGGGCCAGGACCAACATTATATAGTGTATGGTACCAGTCCAGAATACAGCATAGCACATCCTGCAACACTGGGCAAGCCCATAGCCCAGGGCACTTTAGAGGCTCAGTGCAGCAGAGGAACAATGGCTGGGGAGCCAAGGGTGAGGAACAGCAATCAAGCATGTGGTGTAGCTGAGGTGCACGGGAGGCATCAGGATGTATAGTGCTGGGGGTGGGGAGCAAGCAGGGGAACACACGGTGCAATGGAGGACACTGAGGCACACAGTGGAATTGAGGGTGCAGCGCCAGGGGCCCATAGCACCTGCTGGTGCAGCCCTTGTTAGGGCTGTCTGAAGGGCTTGTGCCCCCAGTTGCTTAGAAGATGGACAGCCCTGACCTACAAGATACAGGAAGAGCAACTTGTCTATTTGCTACAGCTACTAGCCATTCAGAGAGATACCCTCTCACTAAAATAACTAGCAAGTTGCTCTAAACCAGTGGTTCTGAACCTTTTTTAAACTCAGGGCATCCCTCATTAGGTGAGAGCCTACTTTGTCATAACATCTGATGAAGTAGGTTGTTGCCTACAAAAGTCTGTGCCTTTCTACCAAGTTAGTCTTCAAGGTGTCATCCTGCCCCAACTTCTGCCCGACTTCAGACTAATACAGATAATTACCTTTCTGTAATAGAAACTAATGCATTTGTCTCATTTGCTCAAATTAGGAAAATTGAAAGACTAATATTGCAAACTGAGATCTTTCTTTCCTTCTATGTGAATTCCATAGGTGACATTCATTAATAAAACAATATCAAACACATATAGAACACGTGCCTACCTAAAGCAGAAATACATACTAGATATACATCTGACTTGTTCATTTCACTGGACTGGAAATTTGGGGGCAGATTTTTTGAGAGCATTGCTAATTTGGGCCTGCTACAATGCATAGGCAAGGTTAGTTAACTCAAAGTAGACATATGCTTCTATTCTTCATACAGTCTGCATGAATGATCTTTGGGGCACTGCATAGAAGTATGATAGGTTCACTTTAGCCAGCAACTTTTCAGAAAATAGTCCTGTATATTTTACTAAAAAACTCTTTGGAGCAAAAACTATATATATGTCTATATATATAGTATATGATATATATATGTCTGTAAACAGTAAGCTGCACTTGCATTCAAGCTAGACACGTGCATAATGTATTGCTGGTCCAAAAATGAAGGAACCACTTAAGTGCATAGCTTATTTCAGACCCACTGTCTAGTCTGTGACTTGTTAACTAATTGTAACTGTATACTGTAATTGTAGATTAGTTTGTAACTAAATTGTACTCCCTGAATTGCACCAGAAAGAATGAACAAGATGCTGCTGACCCGGGTCTACTTTTAGAAGCCTTAAACATGAATGGCAGAAGGCAGAACATGGTGGCTGGCAGCTTTGATATTAACTGGTTCAAAGACCTGTATGCTTTCACAGGTGACAGTCTACTGTGTCAGATGCCAAAATTATGCAAATGAGTTAGTTTCACAGCTGTTATTTCTACCCACTTTCAAGTCTTCCAGTAGCAGCTCCAACTGACTATTAGAAATTATGAAAATGAGTAGAGTCTAGTCAGTTTGCAGGCTTCTAATACCACAGCACTGGTAATGCTTGTTACTTAGGCTAGGGACAGAAATTATACATATGGCTTAAGTGATCAGAAACTGATTTAAACCTGTAACAGAATAGAAGTTCAATGCACATAAACCACTTTCAAAAGGGCCAAAACTGGTTTAGTATAAACCTGGTTTGATGTAGTATCAGACCTAACTGATTTAGGTCAAACCAGTTTATGGAACTTCTGTCCCAGATCCCTTCCTGGTTCAAGTTAACTGACAGTCCCCCAGGATCCCAGGATACTTTGCCTGTGTCTGTCAGCTCATTGGGATAGAGGGGTTGGCAGGGGAACAGACCCCCTCTGTCCCTAGCCAGGGTCTAATAGCACAGGGGCAGAGGGAAAAGCCCCTGTGGTTTTCAGACCCTGGCAACCCTCTCTGCTCATCTTTCCCACCTGCTGATTGTTTCAGAGGCTGCCATAAGTGTCCTCCAAGCCAGGTGCCTGCCCATTCAGTCTACCATGGGGGCACTAGGGAGCCCCTACCTTGAGGAGCTTCCCCTGGCCCCAACCTAGGGTCCCCCAGCCTGGGGCAGCCCTGGGGAGCTAAGGGGAATTCTTCCCCTCCACAATGACAGAGCTGCTTGCCTCAGCCCTTGCAAGTCTCAGGCAGCATCAGGGAGTGGAGGGAAATTCTCCTACTCTGCTGCAGCTGGTTTTGCCTTAGCTGCTATGAGCAAGGCAAACATAATGCAAGGGAGCAAAGGAATTTCCCTCTGGCCCCTGGGATACCCCTGAGACTCCCTGCAGTTAAGTTAAGGGGTTGGAGTTGGAGAGGGGAAAAATTCCCCTCAACTCCCTGGGGCTAGGAAACCCTAGGCTGGAGTAGGGGAAAGCCTCCCAAGGCAGGGGTTCCCTGGTGCCCCCTTGCTGGGCTGGATGGGCAGGCACTCAGCCCAGAGGACTCCTCTTCCCTTCCTTGCTAAAGCAGCTGGGAAGGGGGGTGGGGGGAAGCATTCCCCTCAGCTCCCCAGGGCTGCCTGGGCCGGGAGAAACCTCCTGAGGGGGAGGTTCCCACAAATGTGGGCCAACACCCAGACAGGGTGGTTTGGGGACACTTGGCTGGGCTGGCAATAGTCATCTTGGGAGTCTTCAAGAAGAGGCTGGACAGATCTTTGGCTGGGGTGATATGACACTCGTAGTGTAGGAAACAAGCAGAAGGAACTCACCCTCCTGCTAGCTGACACCAGTCTGGACATAGTGGTGATCACGGAAATGTGGTGGCATGACTGGGCAGTGAATGTCAAGGGCTATAGGCTGTACAGAAGGGACAGGATAGGAAGGAGAGGTGGGGGTGTGGCACTCTATATAGAGGAGGAATACACATCCTCGTCAGTTAGCAAGGAGTCAG
>NW_017728913.1:9840403-9889709 GCF_001723895.1 Crocodylus porosus
TCAAGTCAGCCGGCCTGGATGATCTCCACCCTAGAGTTCTAAAGGAACTGGCTGAGGTCATTGCAAGTCCCCTGGCATGGCTTTACGAGCACTCAGGTCACCCATCCTAATTCTGCTCCCACATTTAAAATGGTCCTGTCCAATTCAAATCCAATTATTACATGACATTTAGAGAAACGTAAAAAAGGAAATCCACATACGAGAGGAAATCATTTATTTTGTCTAGTGCTACATGGGCTGTCTCACATGCAAGCTTAGTAATTTCAGAATTCTGGGACAGGCGCTGGGGAGATGGTAAGTGTTCTAAGGCCACCTCTCATTGGCCCTGTAACTGTTTATACAGCATCACCATTTCTTTTTTTTTACTTTACAAGTGTGACACAGCACAAGGTAATTCTCTGTTCCAAGTGGAAGGCTTTGCATGGCCTCCTTGCCATGGCCTTGTAGTGATAGTACAATATCTCACTCCCAACCCAGAAAGGAAAAAAGTTGCATTTTTAAGAAACAATGTTTTTAGCATTTCAGAGCACAAAAATATTTGTAAGTGGGAAAGTTAATACTACTGTGTTTTAAGACTAGTTTTTCCTTAACTGCCAAGGATTCCATTTCATGGTTTCCACTACAAAAAGCACACCCTTAATGCCATGTCTGCCTGGGCTTCTTTCCACTGTAGTTGGCCTAAGATATATGCACTTAACTGAGAACTCCTTAAAAATACTTTTTAAAAAAAGGAGGGGTGTCATGGCAGGGCAGATATGTTGAACTGTGCCTACACAGACATTAACAGAGGTTTCAAATGAGTAACCCTGCTCAACCAAACGTATGAAGAAAAATATTATCTTCACCCAGATAGAAAGGGCCCCAATGTGAAGAACTTTCCTCTATCACTGGGCAAGTATCCTCCTTCCCAGACTCATCAGTCTGGAGCTTCAGATACTCCCCAAGCCTGTGGTAGGCATTCTACTTGCAAGCCCAGGGCCCAGAGACCCTGAGGCTCAGATACCCCGCTAGTCTCACTTGCTCCTAGACAAAAGGCCGGGGAGCAAGCCAGAGAGAAAACGAGAAAGCAGTCCCCCACTGCCACAGAATTGTGCAGTCAAGTTCCCCCCATCTGGGGAAACCAACCTCTTTGATCGTGACATCCCCCCGCCAGGTAAGTAAAGAAAGGAAAGTAACCAAGCAAGGAAGGAAAGGAAAGACTCCATCTGCATCTGCACTCACCTATTCAGTATGCTCCAAGGACAAACATTTCAAGAAAAATGATATAACAGTAATCCTGACTTACTGTAGCCAAACTAGTTTGTATTTTAGTTCTGTTTCCAAAGAAGAGCATTTTAAAACAGTCTACTAACATGCTTTAATCCTCAATACAGAATACAAAGCAATGGAGCCTATTGTATGGTTAGCATAAAACCCATTTTAAATATTAAGGTATTAAGCCAAAACAATTTCAATTTTACCTACTTGTTTATTCAAAATTGCTCATTTATATTTTTTTGTAATCCTTGGAATGCTTTTCTAGGTACACTCCAAGAACCAACATTTAACCTTTTTATAACTGGACACAATTCCTGTTTAATTTAAACTATTACCAAGCCTAAATATGATCCTCTAAAAATTAAAGTAACTATACATATTTTTGTTAGTAGCTCAGTATGAGAGCAGCATAATTTTACACCTTTTTATTAATTCAGTGTGCAAAGCTATACCATTGCCCATACAAAAAAAAGAAGTGAATATACCAACAGCAAGTTTAAATTCAAAACAATAAATCAATTCACACTGTTAGGTATAGTGCTTGTGAAAGGTGGCAGCTTGACAGCTTAAAAATTCAAGTTTTCTGTTCTTGTTGAGGCAATCAATATAAGCTAAAGTAAAAAAGAAAAGAGTACACATAAACTTTGTAGAGAAATCTATTTCTGGGATGCTCCCAGATATTATGGGAACCTTGGAAAAGCTACACAGGATGCCAGGAGCCCAAACATACACTCCAGACACGATGCACAACATCCAGCAATCTGCACAGCACACCTGCATGTCAAATTACACAGGGGTAGTACCAAGTATACATTCATTCAAGTGAAAATAGGGTAAATTCCTATTAAATAATTTTCTCCAGGCTGTTCTAACAAGGCAACGCCTTAGTCCTCAAAGTAGGGGCTTCTGTTGGGACTGTGCTGAAGTATATAGGTATATAGATAGTCATACCCATTGCTGAGAAAATGAAATACCGAGGGATTTCTTTTAAGTCAAAGAAATTCTGGGTCATTGCTGACCTGGACTGTTCTCAGAATAGTGTCACGGAAACCATGCCATCCTAATTAGAAAAAAAAAAAAAGACAACAAAAAAACAAAACAAAACTTTCTAATGCTAAGTCTAAATCTAGCTAAAAGTCACATTCTTTGTCCCCAACAACCTTCTCTTCCAAGTTCTCCATAAATAATTGTAAATCATCTTTGTTTTAAAAAAATGAATTTCTTCCAAAGCATTTTAATCTAAGACACTGTTTAAATACATACAAGTAAGATATGACTTCAGGTTATGGTTTAATAATATGCAAATTTGTTTCTCTATACAGGAAATGAAATTTCCTAAATCCATTACATCACATCAGATTCATATATGTGCATTGAAAGCAAATAAATCATTTAAACCATGATACAGAGAACCTTTTTAAATTTGCATTTATCTACAGTAAATACTGCCATGTTCTTTAATAGCTTGCTAGTGCAATCTTAGCAAAGGAGTGATTTATGGTTGTGACATATTTTAAAAATCAGAAATCTGTCATTGTATGACAGCCAGTAGAAAGTCAGTTCAAGTTACATTACTCTGAATCTAAACACTCCTGGACGTGAAAAGCAGATAGCAAAGCTCTATATTGTTCACTTCAGTTGCCCTAGTATTCGCCTCCCTACTCTAGGGAAACACATTAGCTATATTTTCAAAAGCTACCCAATATTTTATTTATATTTAGAGGAATATTAAAAGGAGATTATTCAGGTTCTAGGCACCTCTGACATTTCATTAACAACACATCAACCCACAAAGACAAATCTGAAAATATAATCCCACCACCCAACACAAATAACCAGACATACCGTTAGAAGGTAATATTGAATACCTCAGCACCCCAACCACCAGCCCTCAAAGGGCAGCTCTCCCATTGCACTGTAGTCTCCCACTCTGACCAATAAAAACAACCAAAAGAATGTTTTTCAACCTGCCATGAAAATTGACACAAATCTGGTACCTTGAACTGGGCATGTAGAAAGGAGAAAACTACCAAGGTATCTTCACAGAGAATGACCTGCCAGGAGCTTCCTTCTGCTACACCAAGGGTGAGCAAAATATGTCCCGTGGGCCAGATCTGGCCTGCAGGTGGGTGCCTACCAATTCACTGCATCCTGCCTGGCCCATGCTGTCCTCACAAGGGGCCAAGCCTACTCACTCTCGGGGCAGTACACACTGCTCCCACCCTCACCCATGGTATGGCCCTAACCCTGGCCCCACAAGTAGAGTAGTGGGTGGGAGAAGGGCAGCAGGGAGAGGAGGGGGAAGTAGCAGCAGTAGGCAGGTGGGCAGGCAAGCAGGGAAGTAACAGAGGAAGGGCAGCAGTGGGCAAGGGAAGTGAAGCACCAGCTGGGTGGGAGCATGGGGCCTGTGCCACTGCCCCAGGACCGAGGCTGTTGGGGACCCAGGACAGGGTGACAGGAGCATGGAGCCTAGGTCAGCAGGGGCAGGGGGTCTGCCTGAATCCATCACACGAAACTCCCCAGGGCTTGTAGGCAGTTCCCAGGTTCTCTGCCAGAGACGCACACCTCCAGGGGGAACCCCATGCAACGGAGCTGGTAACCTGGCTCCACTCACTACCATGCGCAGGTCATGGGAAATAGTGCGGAGCTCCCCACTACGGAGCTGGGCTGGCTCTGCCCCTCTCCATACTGCCCCAGCCTAACTTCATGACCTGCACCACTGGCTTCATCATGTGGGGCTCCCTCTGCCCACACAGGGTGTGGGGTGTGCGTGAGGGATGTGGATGCATGTGCATGGTGGGGTGTATATGTGAGCCCTCTGTGATGGAGCCAGCAGCTTAGCCACATGCAGTCCTGGGGCTTGCCAGGACTGTGCACTGCCAGCAGGCTCTTGCCTACCATGGGCTGTGAGCACTCTGAGGGTCTGCCACCTGCCGCTGCCACTGGTGGCAGGGGCTATGAGCAATGGTGGGAGGGGTGCTTGTCAGGGGGAGGGTCCCACATGCACACCCCATCCCCCATGAATCCACACACCCCCACAGCAACCCCAATACCACATACCCACCCATTCCCCCACACACCCTGCCATAAACCTTACACTCCCACAAACATCCCCACAGGCCGCATACCCACCCCCACACCCTCCCACACATGCACAGCCCCCGCCATAAACCACATACCTTCCCACATCCCCCCAAGCACCCTCCCACAAACATCCACATACACTCCCACACCCTTTTAGACGCCGCAGACTGCTGCTGCTTTACAACAAATTCTGGGTTTTATGTTCTTTTTGATCTAAGACACACTATCTACATGCTATCAAGTTTTGCCAGCACAGCTATGTTGGTTAAGAGGGTGAAAAAAGTTATACCAACAGACATAGCAAATGTCCCCATGTAGATGCACCTTACACCTGAGACAGAGTACAGCTGCCAATGGATACTGGGCTGTCTAGAGATGTTATTTAGCTTTACCAGCAAAACCTTTTCCCAATGGCACATTTATTTCCTTCAAAGTGAGGAAGGCAAATGGGTCATGCATATGAACTTTAAAGGGTGACCATCATTTCTGTGCTTATAAGTTGTAATTTTCCTGATTTTATTTGCTTTATCATGCTGCTAAAATCATTTTTCAGAGTTGCAGAAGCTCTATGCTACTCCAAGAGTCTGCCTTTTGCTTGCTTCTGTCCAATTTTTCTCT
Organism: Crocodylus porosus; assembly: GCF_001723895.1. Taxonomy (NCBI): domain Eukaryota; kingdom Metazoa; phylum Chordata; order Crocodylia; family Crocodylidae; genus Crocodylus; species Crocodylus porosus. Next base: position 9,845,363 of record NW_017728913.1, read on the forward strand.
TCACAAGGGTTAGGAAATTCACTAAGAAATACATGCAGAAAGAAAAATGACTGGAGTCAGCTCCCCCCCTCTGCCCACTCCTTCTTTCCAGTTACAAAGAATACCACTTACAAAGAATATTAAATGTTTTCTCCCTCCAGGAAGTTGTTCTTATTCATGGAGCTTTCCTTGTGACTAGGGACAGACATTCAAAAAGCCTGAGCCTGAACTGATTCAATCTTTGCAGGTTAGTCTAACCTGGCTAGACTAAATCAGTTTGTAACCACAAAAACATCCCAGACATGCAAGCACATGCCTGCAGTGGCTCAGGCTAGAAGCTGGGGAGTGCTACAGCAGCTCTCCCTTCCCTTGCACAAGGCTGAGCTGAGGGTGGGGGTGTGGCAGGACACTAATTACGGAGAGGTTCCCCCCCTCTTGAACAGTCCATCAGGGAATTGATAACAGGGTTTATCAGCTTATTAAGCAAACAGAAGGACATTACCAGCTATGTGCTGATTCTGCCTTTGTCCCAAAAACAGAGAGACATTACCAGCTACGTGTTGATTCTGCCTTTGTCCAGTCTGTCAAAGCACAGACCATAGCCAGCATGAGGTTTGATAGTTAATGCTGGAGATGTCTAAGGCAGAGGGGACAGGGAGGGGAGCAGGGATTCCTGCAGCCTATGCAAGCTGCCAAGGAGCAGAGGGGAAAGACCAGTCCTGCTGTGGACCAGAGAGTCCCACCCAGCCCAGAGAGCATGCTGGGATGCTGAGGGTGTTTGATTTAAACTTAAACCAGCAAAGGGTCTGGGACAGACACTGCATAAACCAGCTGGACCCAAATCAGTTAAGTATGATATACTATATTCAATCAGGTTTATCTCAAACTGGTTTATGTGCACTGAACATCTGTTCTGTTACAGGTTTAAACCAGTTTCTGATCACTTAAACCAGTTTGTGTGTAATGTCCGTCCCTAGCCCATGTGCCTAATAGTCCAGCTCTTTCAGTAATCCATATCTCTGCTCTCATTCCCTGCCCAACTAAAAGTAATATTTTAATTAAGTTTAAAGAAGTCAGCTGTTGTTTCTTTTTACTGTTGACCCAACAACTGATCTCAACTGTCTCATTCTTTCTTTATAGGTAAGAGTTGTCAAACTCATCTGGCCCCATGGGCCGGATGAACATCCCCAAGCTGGTCTGTGGGCCAGACCAGACTGACCTCCTGTGCAGCTGCTGCTGTGCCAAGTCCACCCATGCGTCACACATGCAGCACACTGTGCATACAACCTCTAGGGCCCTGGACCAACCACCTTTGCTGCCTGCTGTGACACAGCCCCATGGGTAGGATTAAACAGTTCCATGAGCTGGATCTGGCCTGTGGGCTGCATGTTTAACACTCCTGTCACTGGAGAAGGAAGAAGTACTGACTTCAGACTAGTTCAGGCAGATGCAACACAAACATCTTCCAACATTCTCAAAAGCTGCTTTTATCCACTAAGTTATAATTCCAGTCTCAAGTCTTTCTAGAAGTATTTCCCACTTGTGACACAGTGTGCAGCAGTTATGTAATATGTAATATGCACAGATGGGGATTAAAAAGGAGACTGATCTTTTTTTCACTTGTGACTGAATCAGGATTTGAAATCAGATCTCAAGAAACAGGTGTCCTCTGAATCAATCAAATACTTAATTATGGAAAAGGCAAGTTTACTTAATTGTTGCATATTCAGGTGCCACCAAAACTTTCAGGTATTCTTCAAAGGACCTGTCAGTCACCCTTGTGACCAACTCTAAATGGAGAGTGGGAAGCTACATGAGTTAGACAAAAGGGTTTTGATATAAGAGTATGAAATGAACAAAACTATCAGTTGGTAAAATTTCATTTTCTGCATCCACTGTTGCCACTAAAATAGACTTCTGGGCTTCCAGCAGAAACACTCCAAAGAACAGGACAGAAAGATCAAGTTAATTAACTGATCTGAACAGACTGGCTCTCCACAGCAAGAGGCAATTTCTCCTGAGGCTCAACCACTTATTTTTTAAAGCTTTATGCATTGTAGCCAGCAGGTTTCTGCCCAAAATTCAGAAAACAGAAGAGAGATTCCTTGAAGTAACACAGTTCCAAATATGACACTTACATTTAATTTCAATTGTCTAGGAGGAAGAAACCTGTGTGTTCTGGAACAGTATCCAGCATTAGGTAAACACCATTTTAAAAAAATGTTCAAACATCTCCCACATGTTTGCTAAATTACTGTTCCATGGATGAGGCTCTTGATACATTTAAGTTGAAAAAGGCTGTTATTTACAATAACATTGTAGTAATCAAGGTGGTGTTTCTCAGAAGATCCTTTCCTGGCAAAAGTATGACAAGCAGTAATTCTTATTTCTTCATCCATCCTCTTACCAAAATATCTGCCACTACAAAAATTTGCTTGACTAAGCAGACAAAGTATCATCCTAATAATATAAAAGCAAAACATAGAACAAAGTTAAGTTTAATACTATGCTTAAGAGAGTTTATTTTTTTAAATTTTGTTCAGAACTTGTACAGCTGAAAAACAATTTTCAGTTTTTTTGCTGTATGGGAAGTAAGGGTTGCAGTAAACTGACAAGCAACTCCTCATTTTATCTATCCTTATGAATTTCTACTTGACTATGCACTAATGGCACACAGAGATGACAAATTTCAAAAAAAAAAAAAGACACCACTCTAAAATCTATTACAAGCAGAATCATTGGGATTCCGAAGTGCAAATATACCATGAAAAATAACTAAAAATGGCAAAGGGTTAAATATTTATCAACTCAATACCACAGCAAATACACTCAGCACACAAGAAAAGCAATGTTTGATTTAACTGGCAGGCATGGAAATTCAATGCAGGTTTTAACAGTCAAGCTGAGTTCTTTCCCACTGGCACATCAACATCTGTAATAAAATTTTGCCAAGTACTGCACTCAGTTAAAAAAAAATACCCATGCAATCCTGATGCTTTCAAGTTAGGCTCTCGGAAACTTTTTAAATAAATTTATAAAGGTGTAACTGTTTGATTACTACAGAATAGACTTTATGAAGGAACCCCACTTGAAAGGGGAAGGTTAAAAAAACAAATATGCAACAAAATACTCTGAACTATGACAAAATGGCCCAACAGCAACGACCCAGTGATTGTTCACCCCGAAGCCAAAGGCTAAAGAATATCAGTATGATCCTTCAGTCATTGAACTTATTTGAATGTCTTTAGATTCATAAATAGTAGTTTCTAAAAAGAAATATACATAACAAAAATGCAATTTTTGGCCTGTCCTCCGTATCAGTTTTGTTCCACTACAGCTGTTTTGGTTAGTTCTATACATTTTTAATTGAAAAGTTATATTGGCGCAAGTGCAAGTGGGGAAACAGTTCCATCAGTCCAGTACATTACTGCTCCCATACAGGAAAACGCATTTGTGCCTTGTACCACCACCACCAAGGTATGCTTAGTGATACAATTTATGACAGGTATGCTAAGCCTTAGTTTATTTTTCAAGAATAAATTTTAAAAGAAAAGTTGCTATAAATTCAAAAACTCTAAAAACCTTTACATTACATGAAAGACATGTATAAATATAATAGTTTATTCCCATTACATTGCAGACAACTAGCCTTAAAAAAATATCCCTCCATTCACAAGCAAATTGGCCAGTCAGTCCTTTCTTCAGATCCCCCAGCCCTGAAAAAAATTGGTGGGTCTTGCAGTGAGCTTGTTTGTGGAATTTTTTTATTTCCTACTTTCGGCTCTTTTGTTTCTGTGTAAATAAGTAATTAAAAAAAAAAGGATTACTAGAGGTGGCCAAGAACCAAAACTTCCATTACATGATAATTAAATTTCTATGCAATAAGCCACAGAACTTGAATTTTTTTCCAGAACTGAAACATACAATTTTATATTTTAGAAACATCAAAATGTTACTATAGTGGTTGCTAATGAAAATTGCCGTGTTTGTCACCAATTTCACTTTTGCCCACCCCTAAACAGCAGCAGCAAAATAGAAAATATCACATCCTACCAACTCATCTGGGAGGCAGCTAAGGAACCTGGGACTTTCAAGGTCGAGAGATCTCAAGCAACTCTACCATGCCCCAGTCTCTGGCCAGGGGCTAGGCTTTCAGATTCACAGACTAGCTAGTTAGCTATCTTTTGGTATTCAGATAACTTGGGGAGCTTAAGGCACTCAAACTCTCAGATCCACAGTACTGAGTCTTGGACCCTCAAAGTCCTCAGGATATCTAAGTTTATGTTCTACTGCAGGGAACCTGTACATCTCTGGGACCCCCCACCCTAAGGCTATGTACAAGAGGTGGCACTAGAAGTATCGGTGACCCTAGAAGGCATTTAGGGCTCGTACAGGGAGCCCACTCCAGTCTAATATGGTTACCAACCTTCCTGGACTGGGCAGGAGTCTACTGAAATTAGCACCCATCTTCCGGTGAGTACTGAAAGCAATCCAGGAGATTGAACAGTACAATTAATGACGAGAGGTATACTGATACATTGGTCCCATATCAGATCAGGATAGATATAAGTAAAAGTAACAGCATCGGCAATCAACTTTTTTTGCCTGATGTGGCCGATAATGTCCCCAATAAATGCCCCATGCATGCACACAGCCACAGCACAGCATTCAGGTGGCCAGGAGCACAGCCCAGCAGTGTGGAGAGCAGTTGGGTCTGGCTGGTAAGTTCGCCGTGAGGGAACAGGCATGGTGGGGGGAGGGGAAAGATTGAGGCCTCAGTGGTGAGGGAGGGAGTGGGGCTGAGGCTAGGGCAGACGCAGCACAGCTGGGGCAGGGCATGGGATGGAGCTGCGAGCAGCTCATCTGGGTGGCGTGGGAAGAGGGGGGGTGGCTCCCGCTGCTGCACGCACCCCAGGAGTGCGTAGGAAGCGTGTGCCCCTGGATCTGCGTACAGGGCTAGGGTGAGCTGCTGCTGCGGGCTGGGGACAGGGGCAGCACTGGGCTCTTCCTGGCAGGAGAACTCAGGGCAGGCGACAACAAGTGGTGCTGGGAGGGGCCTATGGTGAATGTCAGGGTGGCTGCAGTCTCCCCTGTAGCCACCTTCCCAGTGCTGCTGCCACCTGTCCTGAGCGCAGCACAGCCCAGCCACCCACCAGGAACAGCTCAGCACCAGCCCGGCCCCAGCCTGCAGCGGCAGCCTGCCCTCACCCTGTGCACAGATCGAGCAGCACATGCCCCCCATGCCCTTCCAGGGTGCATGTAGCAGTGGAAGCTGCACCCCCGCACACTCCCTAGATGAACTGCTTGCGGCTGTCCCTTGTGTCGCTCCCACTGGACAGTGCCTGCCCCAACTCCACTACTTCCCTCACCACCGGGGCCTCAATCTGCCCACCCCCCCCATGCCCCTTCTCTCCCCCACGGCACTTCCCTCCCAACATACTTACTAGCCAGACACTATTCTCCAAGCTGCCAGGCTCATTCCTGGCCATGTGCATGCTGCACCTGTGCATATGCACATGGCACTTATCAGCAACATTATCAGCCACATCAGCCAAAAAAAGATGATTGCCAATAATGTCAAATTTCCTTTTATCAGTGCCAATATGACACGGGTCAATGTATCAGTGCACTTCTATGAATAACTATTATAAAGTTTGATTTGTATTTGATCTTGCATAAATATAATCATCTTCTTCAAAAATAATTAAAATACACTCTGTTTGGGGGAGGGGATGGGGGAAAGGAATCAAATATCATTGTTATTCATACACCAAACATACCATTCCCCTCCGAAATTGCAGTGGGGGGTGATGTGGGGATGGAATGTCTTATGTGAGGAGGCTGTTTTTTCTTTGCTGGAAAAGAAGCATGCTGTGCTGTAATGGCTGCTGCTTGTCTCTGGCCCAGCAAGGAGAAGGGACAAATTATTAGCCTTCTTGTAGCTGTTGGACCTGAAGGAGCAACTGAGTTGGCTCAGGGCAAGTGAGCTGCTGCACACAGTATGCAATGTCTTGATATGGCGTCAGGTATGGAAAAAACATTTTATTATTCATAGGAACTTATATAAAGAACTATTTAAAAGTAGTAACAGCTTTACTACTGCTGCCCTTGCAGGTGTCTGTGGCTTAGCCTTGTTGCTGTCTTGCCACACCATGAAGTTCCTACTGCCTCACTCAGACTGTGACCTGGGATGCCAGTTCCTAGACACTATGAGCATTTTTACACGTGCTCTGAGTGGGTGGAAGGCAGTGCTTTAATTAGAGCAGCTCCAAGAACTGCTCTAATTAAAGTGCCACCGCATCTCAGGTACCACCACCCCCACACTTAAAAATGGACGGAGGAATACTTAAACTAAAGCTCATTCAATGAGCTTTAGATCAAGCACCCCCGCTGTCATTTTTAAGTGTGGGGATACTGATTCATGAGACACAGGAGGCTGCTGGAGTAGGGCAACCACAGCCCTATGGTTCCAGGAAGACTTACTCTGTCACAGTAAGCCATGACTCCCGAAAAAAAACTCCTCTCCCCCATTCTGCCTTCCAAATGTATTTTATTTCAGATTCATCAAACCAAGCAGTATTCCATCAAAACCAGAACTCTGGTTTCCTGCCAGCTTGCTTGGTAGCTAGTAGTTAGGGACTGCATGCTTTCTAAAGTCATTGGTACTCTAGTTAAATCTCCTGTCAACTCAAAGTGAAGTCTCAAAGGTGAGCATCTTATCTGGGAGGCAGGCAGGGGAGGGAAGGAGTGATATGCAAGAAAATACGGTATTAGAATCCCTGGATCTCATATTCCAATAGCTGAGAAAGGTCCCAAGTTGCCCTAAAATCTACTACAAAATACATTTTAAATTAATGTAAAGTTGAATCCTGCTTATACTAGAAGAGCTAAATTTGTAACTAAATCATACTGTATTTGGGTCCCCCACCAAAATACTTTCCTGTAGTACCAATAGGGCTTACAGTGGCTGAAATAAGTTCCATGGCACTGTGGAACTGGAAAATGGAATACAGCCTTCAACATAAGCATGGGTCTTTAACTCTGCATCCTGAACAACCATAGCCTACAGACCCCTAGTCTGCTGTTTTGGTGACTTGACAGTTTAACAGGTTATGCATTTATTCAGATAGTAATACAGCAGTAATTTGAACACTTGAAAAAAGTAATCTGGCCTATACTTCACAATCTCCGTCTGACTTTCTATTTGGACTGGTCAGGAGTTTCCTCATATACTCATATTCTGCTAGCTAAATCTTTAAACCTTTATACAGAGTACATACATTATCACTTTGTGCTAAAATTTTTTAAAAAACCATTATGTTCATAATATATCACCTACAGTCCACTTCTTAGCTTCCTAAAATTACTCTGACAGTAAGTTTAGAGGAAATATTAACGAATCATTGTTAAAGTTTCTTCATTCATCCACAACCACACCAGTTGCTTTATTAATACATGAAACTTGGAGAAAGAAGCACAAGTTACAAGGAAGAAAAAAGCTTAAACTGACATGAGTTCAGGCCATTAGCACATGACTTGAATGCTGAGAGCAAATGAAAGATCTTGTGAATAAGGCTTCTTAAAGAGTCTGTTTAGTCTGAAAATCCAAAGTCGTGTTATTACCCAGAATGTTGGAACATGAAACAACCATGTCACTGATGTACTCACTGTATTGTACATTCATGTATATTTTAATAATTTATGTACACTGTACAACTGTCATGGAAACCATCACAAGCTATTCTGTAGCAAAAATTTAGATGCAATTCCCAAATAGAACATTTCTTGAGTGATACCCAAGTATCCACTCGTATCTACCAAAACCGTGTACTTCAGAGAGTTGGAAAAAATAATTACTAGATATATGTTTTAAGCCTACACAGAAACCATTTTAAAACCAGCATTGATAAAGCTTCACTCACCAATTCTGCCATCTTGTTAGACTGAGTCCAGCAGAAACTGGACAGGTTTAAAATTTAAAATGCTAGCAACTCATAGGTCAGATGCCTTCCTTATTTCTCTCAAAAGGAAAAAAACAGTGCTGACTGACAACCACTGACATAATAGTTAGAATCATATATGAAGTGAAGCATAAGAGGGTAATAAAACACATAGTTTCAGCACTTAAGTCTTTGCAGAGTCGTTACTTTTTATATACATGAGGAAAACAGCTCATTTCAAAACTCAAGTTCTGTAAAACAAACTGAGTTAACTACAATAGTCATTTGTGGTCACTTGGAAAGGAAAAAAATACTTCACAATTGGCTCATAGAAGGAAACTTTTCTTCAGAGCTGATTTTAATATTATTGCTCAAACTGTTATTAGTACTAACAAGCTTTTTTTAAAATCTTTTGTTTACTTGTAACAGAAACCTGTCCTCGTAAAATGTTAATTTATACTTTCCAAGATATTTTTAACCTATAATTATTATATTGTGCTATAAGCACTTAGAAGCAAAATTAGTATAAACCCTTAAGATGTTGACAACAGGGTGCCATCTCCGGGAGTAGCCATGAGACCCCTGGAGACTGAGCAAATTCCTTGCACTCTGTTCTCGGGGTAGTCCATCCTTCTTCTGCCTGCCACACCTTGATGTAAATGGCTATTAAAGCATAGGAGGCTACCCTGATCTTATACTAATGAACCCCAGGTGTTGGATGTCATTGTTTTAAGGACTAATTGCATGGATTCATTCCTCCCCTATACCATGCCCCATGTCTTGCAGGTGTTTTGAGTCACCAATCAGGTGGGACATGTCCCTACATCTCCAGACCACTTCATGCCTGCCTTCCCGGTTTCCACCTCTCTATTCAGGCTGGTCCTGCAGCCAAGGCCATTGTTCTAGGCCTGGTCTCTGGGCCCGAGTCCTGGTCTTGCCCCTCTTGGGCCCCACGGTCTGCAGCATCATGCTCTGCCTGGCTCCAGACTCCACAGCCCCACGCTATGCTCTGAGCAGGGCTCAAGACAATCACATATCTCAAGGACACTAATGGGGACCTCCAAACCACCCCTTTAGTCCCAAACCTAAGCCACCCGTGTAACTTAAATGAAAACATTTCAGCCTTCTGGTGGGCATCCAAATCCTCACCGGGCTTCACATAAAATACAGGTCACTTGCCTACATAACAATTCCTTCTCTCTGCCCTGAGTAGCAATTCCTTGTTCCCAGGCCTGCAGAGCTGCTTCCTTCCAGTCCCGCTCTGTAGTCGGGGGCCACGCCATGCTGCCGTTAGGAGCTCCACACCTCTCAGGGCTGACTTCCTTGATTCGCTCAAGCCCAGGGCTTATATAGTTCCGGCCTGAGCCCTCTTTGGTCATGTGATGCCCCAGTCAGCTGACCTGACTACAGAGCTGTCCCTTAACTCCACTCTGCTGGCTACCTGTGCTATCAAAACTTTGTCCTTAAAAGGTGCCAAACCACTCTTCAGCAAAAGGGCCAGAGTTCCCTGTTACAATGTCATATATTAAAATTCTTGGCTTTAACAAATTTCAGTTTTTTTTCAATATAGGTTTTCTGAAATCCTAGTCAATGCATTCAGATAAGACATAATGATATAATGATGGAGCAATGATTTTAATACAACAATTCTTCTGAATGTGGCTTTCCAACCTAATCTCCTCTATGCAAATTTCATTATGAATTTTATTGAAAATCTTTTTAGAATTATCATGGACTTGCATACAACTAAAACTTCAAGATGACAGAAATGCCTCTGCAGTAAAGGAAAATAAGTCCCCCAGGAAGCGTCAAGATATTTCTGACATGAAAGACTTGGGTAAGGGAGAATCCCAGAAAAATTGAGGCTGTGGTTGAGGTAAAGCCTACTAGACTGATACTGTCAGCCAGTCAGGGCCCTAGCTGGGACTGCTAAGGAAGCTAGGCCTGAGCTCTGCCTAACTTTGCTCCCTCCTTGGGGAGGTAGGGATCAATACAGCCTCTGCTACTTTGCCAGCTGATGCAGCTGCCCACTCCCATTTGGCATGGCAAGTAACCCCCCGTTTTGTACCTTACCTCTTGTTAGCAACCTTACCTGCCTGCAACCACATGCACATTGCAGATGTATCAATACTTTCTCCTTCCAGGTTAATTCAGTTTTCCAGCACCTTCAGTATGACTCAGTATACAAAATATGGCAAAAACTGAACTCTTTAACTACTATGGCCTCTAGTCTGGATGCCACCTTAAAATCTCCCTTCATCTGAACATATTCTGCAACTTTCTTCTCTACACTTCAAAGAATTAACCCTTTATTTTTGTTCAAAACCGTACACTAGTCCAGATCCTTCTCTCTCACCTTGACTGCTGCACATAACTCTTTTCCAATTCCTTGATCCATCTACTACAGCCCCATTAAACCATTCTCTCAGCCCATTAACATGATTGTCCACTGTGAACATCCATCCTTTGAATCTTTCTATTGGTTCCTCTTTCTGCTCCTCAAGGCCCAACTAAGCATACTTTTAATTACTTGGCTGACTTTTCCCTTACTGCAAGACAAATGCCCCCACTCAGTCAACAATAGTCTCAATATTCAATTTGCCCAGTTTTCCACCCCACACCCACACTGCCGCTTTCAAATAGATGTCTCCTTCCTGAGGTGGTCAGTTAGTTAAATAATTTTGTAGAGAAGGTAGTAGCCTATGTCATTTGTATGACTATTCATGTAATATCATGTATGAAAGTCAGGTCCTTATTCCAACTCATTCCTACTGTTTTGTTATCCTTCTTATATCATATTTTAAATCAAATTTAAGACAAAGTGCAACTTGACATTTATATCGCAAAGCCTCTAGGACACTTTTGTATGCTATAAAATAAATCTGCCAAGTCACAAAATATTAGCTCTGGAAGCATGTTATTGCCATAGTTAATAAAAGTTTAATGTCTCCTGCAAAAATTACTCCACTGTATTGCTTTTAAAGTTTGTTCATATGCAACAACTGTCAGGATGTGCCCATTCAAAAAGACATTTGTGGGCAGCACAAACTAATATGGACAGTAGCAGAATCATTGTCTAAGGAGAAAGCTTTGATGATGAAAGTAGCAGAAACTGTCCCGGACAAATAGTGATAAAGAAAAAACAGAAGCAAAAGAGTCAAAGAGAAAAGATTCAACAGAAATAGCTCATTCTATTCTTATTTGGAATATTTATTTTTCATTTTAAGGAATACTACCAAGTAATCTGTAGTTTGAGTTAATCGGAATCAGGTACACTAAATGCCTTATGTCAATCTTTTTTAAAAGTCATAAAGGTAGTATAACAGGAGCCTATCCTTACAGCACACTTCAAAATGATGAAATGATTTATATAAATAGGGAACTATGTTTATTTAATTCTAAAAAATCCAAAACACCTGTATTTTTGCCCACAACACTGGACTGTGGGTATATAAGACAGTTACACATTTCCCACTACACAAAAACTAAACTGATGAGCTCCATCTCATGGGCATTTGAGGTAACAGAAGGCAAAAGAGGATATTTCCAATACTCAGATATATAAAAGATCATCACACAGCCTTCTGTTGAAGTGCATCTGAAATCAATAGCATGCAAATTATATTAAGAAAAAAATAATGTCAAGATGCTCACATTTCAAAAACTGCACACAATTATTAAAAGTTTGTCTGAAAGTTAATTAAAAACCTTAAACCACTCCTATGATCAATCTATGAATAAATGTGATACACTCAATATCCAGGTTAAAAAATATTGTCCTAGCCAGAAAAGACCAGATTTTTAAAGGTATTTAGGTGCCTGAAATGTGAACAGACTGGTACTTAAAAATATATTCTTTTTAAATGTAGTCTTAAACTTTTTTTTATTATTATTTAATAGCTTTATATTACTTCCTATCCAAAAAAGGATCAGAGTGGCAACTATAAAACACCACAAAGCAAAAAACAAATGGTCTTGGGGTATCTTCAAATGACACCCCAAGGCCATAAAAATTACTACCAACCACTCACACTTCCCTGTCTCTGAACCAAGAGAACATACCTTTCTTGCTTTGGACAGAACTTTATTGCATAAAAATAAACAGCAACGATGTATGTTTAAAACAAAAAATAAATAAAAGACAGCAAAGTTTTAACATAGCATAAAACTGCAACATCAGTCTAATGAGGTTTGCAATTAGGTCGAACAAGGCACATTTACGGAAAAGTAATTCTTAAACAAGTTTAAAAACAGAAAGAGGCAGTCAGCCACATTAGTCCAGTTAGGCAAGGCAGGGTGCACCTGATGAAGTACACTGTTGCCTACAAAACCCATGCCACTCTGAGTAAGTTGTAAGGTACCACCCTGACCTGTCTTTGCATTTAAGATGGTTAGAGTATGCTTTCATTTCCCCTAGTGAAGGGAGGAAAAAACACTACAATAATTTGTTACAACTATCAAAGAAAACTTAATACTGCTCTTTTACATAGGTTCCAATAAGCGTTGGAATACTACAGACATTAATTTTCTTAAAGCTCTCTTATAGGCTATATTAGCTTGAATACTTGATATCCAACAATACAACTACACTCTGACCTGAAATTTTACCCAGTAATACCAATACCTCAGGAAGAACCTCTGTGTCAGCTTCACCATCAGTTCAGGTTACAGGGATTGAGCTGCTGAAGCTAACACCATTTTGATCTACTTTCTTCCTTTATGAACAGGAAGATGTCAATTCAGTAATCATAAAATACAGTAAATAAAAAAACCACTCCACAGCTGGAATTGGAGAAATTAACTAATTGGCTACCTTCCTCAGAACTCATAATGACAACACAGAAAAGCCCTGAAAATGAATGGCTTCAGTCTCTGTTTCAATGGTATGGTGCTGACAAATGGAAAGATACGCCTTTTAGACCCTTTACAATTCAAAGTAAAAATGAGACATTTCAGAAAAAAGGGGCCTGTGCCGAAACCTCACCTCATTAAAAATCCTCACTTAAAGGAACTTAATTAAAATTCACAGATGTAATTCCTTAAAACATACCTACAGCCACATTTATATACTTCATAAAATGAAACAATTTCTGCATTCCATTTAAAATGCATCAGTTGACATGGGCAATAGCAATACTTGTTTCCTCTGTGTCCCTGGAAAGAAAGATGATCTGTTCTTAAGCATGTGGATAAAACACCCTTGTCTCAGTTTCATCTTGAAAGTTTGAAGAGAGGCTTGATCACTGATAAAACCTGGCAGATTAAGGCAAGTATTCACTAAGGATTAGGGCATTTACCTCATTTGTACAGTAGTGTTCCTATCTCAAAAGATATTTTAGGCCAGGACCTGAATCGGAGACGGATTATTGCACAATTACTAACTTGTATTTATGTTGTATGCAAAAATGCACACAGAAGCAGATACAAGACATGCAGAGGAGTAAACCACTCCAGAATATAGATGGGGTTCAAAAAGGAGCAAGTTACACTGCTTAGAAAACCAACATGAGAAAAAAGCCTGCCAACTCTCACGTCACATCATGCAACAGCATCTCCTCTGGAACAACTACACCAGATATGGATTTGTGAGCAATTAAGCTGCTTAAGCAGTTTCTTGATAGCTACAAATTTGTTCATTATGGTTTCCTGTAAAACTTATTGACAAAGTGTCTTGTTTCAGTCCTAGATAACATGAAGTCAGGAAGAACGTGAAAGATCACTGTGAAACTGATGATGGAGGGCTAAAGCAAGTGAGACAATAAAGATCCATCCATTTTAGCATTATTTTATGTATTAATTGTTAAAAGATAGTAAATCTACAGTTGTAGAATATTTACAAACATGAATTATAAATCAATCAATCAATCAATCAGGATCCACAGCCAAAGAGCTTGGTACAGAAAGCAGTCCTATAGAGTTGCGGGTGCTCAAAATTGGGGCTTCCATTTTAAAGAGTATTAAATAAATCGTTTTTTTAGTTTACTGGTTTTTAGTTTACTATTATGATTAAAATTATTGCCCCAGATAGATGTTACAACTGCTACTTACAGCAACTACAGACAACAGTTTCAATACTTCCACAGGTTTCCTTTCCCCAAGCCCTGCTCATCTAATTAGCACTATGCTCACCAATTTAGGTTTGTTGTTGTGAATGCTATCTAGTAAAGAGCTCAAATCAGGGCATTACAGCTTAAAACCAACAAACACCTCAACCAGTAAGGATCCTGTAGGCAGGGATAAGTTTGCTCATGGTAAGATTCTGACTGAACTTAATCAAACAAGCTGCCAATTCTACACTTGCATCAGTTTTCAAACAGATTTAATGTTTAGCCCCACAAACCAATGCAGGGGTCCAATCTAGCCATGACAAAGACATAAGTCACAATGGCAAAGTCTACATCTGAAAGGGTCACAACCTCCTTGGCCAGATTTCAAAAGGAATAAATGCGTCTTGCTGACTACGCTCATTAGATTTTTCCAAAGTTGCTGAAAATTTAACCAGACTTGCAAATTGCTGATTTGGATCACAAAGCTGTACATAAACCATGAAATCAAGTGTTTTAAACCTATGGTAATTCTCAGCTTTCTTCCCCAAATCTGTCACCACAAAATATGCTGTCTCCTAAGCACGGAAACTGAGACAACTTTCCCCCACACAAAGAAATCTCTTCAATCATGTATTTTGGATCAGGTGTGTCAAAGATACAGCCCCCCCCCCCCCCCCCGTGAGAGCCTTCATCCAGCCACCGGTGATGCTGGATAGGCCCAGTGTCGAGGGCCAGGGACCTATGTCATAGGCAGTGCCCCACCTGCCAATCCTCTATGTGCTAGATGTGCTGGCATGAAGATAGCTGTAGTGGTAGAGGTTCTCCCTCGTATGTCCATACAACATAGATGTCATCGATGTACATGATGTGGTGTCACCATGTGATGACAGGGCAGCTTCGATGGGCTTCAAGGTCATCATAAATAGGTTGGCACACTGGGGGGATATGTCTGCACCCATGGTAATGACATTCATTTGTAGGTATAGGGACTCCCCAAACCTTAAATAGTTGTGTGCAAAGCACAGTGTTCTTACCATGAAAGGGATGCTATAGCCATTCCCTACAACCAAATGCTAGATGCAAGCATGGTGAACCGTAAAATGCAAACACCCCATGAACATCTTGTAGTCACAACAGTAGCCAAAAAATCCTGCCCCTATTCAAATATTTCTATTGGCACAAAATTTCATCAGGTCCTGCAAGAATTCCCTGTGGCAACATAGTAGTCTGCGTAACAAAAACAGTTCCATGTTAACTTTATCACAAAACATATCCCTGAAAGCCATACTACCAGTTCCAACTTTGGGGCAAGACATCTTTCACATTAAGATCGATACAAACATTATAGCCCCACCGCCTCTGAAGCACTTCCTTATATTTATGCTGTCCAAAATCATAACTGTCAACTGGTCCAATTAATAAAAAAAATTAGTTTTCCTGACAAAGTGGAAAAATTATTTTAAGGGCAAAACATAAAGCAAGACTTCACCCAACAATCATGTATAATTTATAAATTTTCTTATTTTAAGTTATACTTTCACTACTGTGTAAACTATTTCAACATATAGTCAAATTTGTGCTTAGTTTTCTGGGTCCCATATATTTGATAGTCTTCCACATAACCATTAGTCAAGCCAAGTATTTATTCCATCTAAAAAGCACTTGTAGTTAGTCTTTAAGCTGTACCCAACATGGACATAGATAAAACATTCAACAAAGCACATTGGAAGGTAGTTTAAAACAACTGCTGAGAAACTAGGAATCGTTGACTCTAAAATGAGAGTATGTTTAACAAATTAGAAAATTAAACTAAACCAAATGACATCGTTACAGAAGATATCTGTGGAATGCAAGATCTTGGAAGCATGAACAAACATGAGTAACGCTAGAATCCATTTATAGAACACGGTTCATCCCTGAAGACTAACTACATAAAAAAAGACACTTTATCATGTGATATGGTCTCTGCACATAGCTAGGATCATGCCTGATTATATTAGCAAACTAAGTGTGTGTGGGTGTCTGTAATGGGGGAATGAGGGCACAAAGGGGAGGAGTTACTTTCAATTTTATTTACTTAGGCTGTCAACTAAGCAGACTTTAAAACACTACCTGGAAGATGTAATATAATCTTATTTCATTTTGCATACTGGTGAAAAAAATGCCGGTGCTTCATCAGCAACAGAGACTTCACCTATGTCTAGCATGCAGTGGTTGCAAGTCGTGAAAATATAACCAAACTACCACAGGTACTGCTAGCATTATAGTTGCAGTAGCTCAGAGCTACCTGCCCAAGAAGCTGGGTAAATATTCAGCCTGTGCTCCAAGCCAACAAACATACCTGCCCTACTGTGCTCCCACAACGGAAACAAAATTTATTTTGGTTTCCACAACACTTCTAAACTAAGAAAAGGTATTTTCAGACTTTGAAATAATATTATGCTATTTCAAAATGTGGGTCATTTCTTAACATTTCCAGATAGCTACCAAACAACAAGGCAGAAGCTTCATTAAATTATGGGCATTCTTTCAGATATTTGATATCAACAGCTTACATATGGGGACTTCAGTCAGTGACATGTACTGAAGGTATCATGCTGCCAGCGCTCCAGGTACTGAGAATTTCAAAAAAATCTAGATTCCAGCTTCTGATATGTGGGAATTGTAGATTATACCTCAACTTAACAGATAAAGGAGAACTCAACACAGACCTAAATATAAGTAACAATTTGAATACAAGTGATTCTGAATTGACTGAATTTGTTACGTCTAAACCCATAAAAGTATGCATACATACACAAAACATATGTGTTCATTTGAAAAGGATGAATATTATAATGCTGACAATAATGAGCCAAATAATCTGGAGGAAAGATTTAAACATAAAATGTAAGTGACAATGGGTACAGCTTAAGAACAGATCCTGAAAAAGATTAAATATAAAATATACTACGCATGGTTTTGTAAACAAATGGAAATGGGAAGAACTTTATTTAGCACAATGAAAATTAATAACAAACTAGGGGCTGCAGAAACATTTTTAAAGGAAGAAAGGACTCAAGGATAAATTTACAGCCAGCAAAATTAAGGACAATAGAAGGAATAACATTATGAACAAAAGCAATCCTAACAGTACTGTTATCACATTACTGGATGAAAATGGCATGAGTGTCACTAGAAACACAGAAAAACAGAGAAGCCATAAAAAATATTTATTTTCTGTATTTGAAGTAAAAGCCAGAGGATGAAATTTTTGAACTACTTTAAAATCCAGCATTAACTAAGGAGGATGATAAACAGCAGTTAGTAAAAGTTAAACATTTTTAGTCAGAAGGACATTTGTATGCTGTTAAAAAAAAGATAGTGTGTGAGTGCACGCATGTGCAAACATTCTCTAGTTGCTCTGTAGACTAGTACTGTTTATTTCAATAAGATTTGGAATGTTGGGGAAATTCCAAAAGACAGAGAGAGATAATATTTTTAAAAGATAAAACATGATGACCCAGGTTTTACAGGCTTGTCCGCCTAACGTCAATCCCAGGCTTAAAATAATGGAATGGCAGAGATGGGAACCAATAGAGAATTAAAAGAAAGTAATGCAGTAACATATTCTATTATAATGGAAAACAGATCCTGTCAAATATTTTTAAGATGCTTTGTTTTAAAATGAAAAGCCATGGAGGCCAGGTGAGATCTCAGAAAGAGTGGAAAAGAGCAAATACAGTACTTGTGTTTTTAAAAAGGGAAAAAATGAGGACTCAGAGAATTATAGAACACTCAGACCAGTTTCTATACCTGGGGAGGTACTGAAGCATATGAAAAAAATCAATCTGTGAGCAGCAAGAGGATAACAAGGTCATAAGAAACACCCAACATTGATTTGTCAAGAGCAAATCATGCCTAACTAGCTTGATTTCCTTCTATGACAATATGGGTAAGTACAAAGTACTCCAATTATGAAGAAATGATTGAGGACAAAAGGAGTAATGATTGACAAGGCTACAGTACTACAGAAAAGGATCTAGGAATTATAGTAAACAACAATTTGAATATGAATCACTAGTGTAGTATTGCTGGCAAAAAGTCTAATAGTGAACTAGGATTTATTAGCAGGAGTGTTATATGAAGGTAACAAAGTGATTCTACAACTCCATTCACACCTGTAAGGCCTCACACCTCAAATACAGTTAGGCACAGCTCCGCTGTGGGAGTGAAGAAGAAGTCGAAATGTATAAATATAGTAGCTCACCATGACTTGAAAAAGAGTTGTGGGGGGGACTGTGCAAAACAGACACCAGCATATATCTTGTTCAGCCAAGCTATGGTGACCTATTCTTGTGATAAGTTCCCATCAGTACGTTTGCCCTGTATGAGTCATGTATTTTGTAGTTGTGCTCAGTGTTGGCTGCATTTAATCAACTTCACAGTTGTTTTCCCTTACTGAGTATGTGCTGATTTTGGCAGAAGTTTAATGATAGACAATGTATTTAATGAGGCTTCCTTGTGGGCAAATATAAAACAAAGAGCCTTTTCCCCTCACATTGATTTGGTGGGGGATTTACTCAATAAATAATATTTATTTATTGAGTAAATATAGTAGCAATTTCTCCCCCACTGGGGAGAAATAGCACCATACTTAAATTTCAGCAAAAGAGTTTTCTATATTAGCTATTAGAAAGAACTTTCTAATTAAAAGGATGGCTATGAAAAAGAACAACTTACAGCAGCAGTCAGCAACCTTTTAGACCACAGGCTGGAAGGACAAAGCTCAAGTCGGAGACAGAACCTAGAACCTGTCTACCACTAGCACTTGTCCCTGCTGAATGCCACCAGATTCCCCAATGTGTGATCTGGATCTAATGGTTCCACGGGTCAGATAATGCCCACTGACAATAATTTGCACACCCCAGTCCCAAAGAGGTTAAAGAAACCCAGTCACTGGAAGCTTCCAGTGCAAGTTAGACAAACATGGGTCTGGGATGGCTTAGGTGGGACTGCCTTCTGTGCTGAGCAGGGGACTGAACTAGATGGAGCCCCTCTCAACTTATTTTTTTACTATTACATGACCCTACAAGTTCTGTTGAGAAAAGACAAAGCATCAATTGAAAACTACCTCTGTAAGACTTGGATAAGGTGACCATATGTCCCTGGTTAAATGGAACAGTCCCAGATTTCAGAAGCTAATTCCAACTGACTGTCGAGAATTAAAAAGGATGATCCAGGCACACAAGGGGTGTTGATGGCATTCTGGCCAGGAATCAGAGCAATATGGAGCACCTTGCAAGTGGACAGGCAGGCACCACTGTCTGCCCAGCATGCAGCCCTGCTGACCTGTGAGAACACAATTGGGGGGGGCAGAAGGAAGTGTCCTGGATTTCCCAGATTTCCATATGATCAGCCTAGACACAGAGCAATCCTGGGTTCCAGTTGGAGATCCTGGGGATTGAGTGGCTGTGACCTGGACCCTCTACTTCCCTGCCCCCCCCCACCCATTTTTGCTCTTCTCTGTCCTCAAAAGTTTGTATTCAGAGAGAAGTGGCCCTGTGCACCCAATCTAGCATGTAGGACCACAGCCCCCAGGGGTCCTGACATACCTGTAGAGAGTCCTGGGGACCACATCTGATAGGGTGCTATGGAATGCTTCACAAAATGCAGAGATGGAGACCAAAGAGTTTAAAGTCTCATTCAAAAAATGAGTTAGGGATAATAGAAAGGGCTATGAGTAGAAAAACACTTCACTGTGAGCGAATAATAAAAGATATGTATAAAAACAGTCCAAAGGAAGTTCAGACAGGAAGCTTGGTAGCCACTCACCCAAAATTCCCCTTACTGAAAAATAATATTAAATGTATAACTTTCTCTAAGTCCCAGGGCCTTAGTGCAACTATAGTTCTCTCTTTCCAAAACTGTGAGCCTTTGCTAGCAAAGGCTCCTAATTGAAAAGATGAGAAATGGTAAGATACAAGTTCAAAGTACAATGACCCTTTCTGTCTTAAAGTGAGAAGAATTAGAAAGAAAAACTAAGTTGTATGAACTATAAATTAGAATTAATATACTATTACTAACACATTCATAGATTGTTCATTTTGTTTCCTTCACCGGAGAAGTAACCCCAATTTGAGATAAACACGTACCCCAGGTTCTTCTACTAACTAAAAGGGGCAACTTAAGTCAGCACCAAAAATACATGACCTACTATTGGATTACAAATGAAAAGACACAACTTCCATTATGCTCTCCAAACTTACATACTCCAACAACAAATCTACAAACCCATAGTAATGGCAGAACATGGCTAATTACCTCTCTTACCCATGTATCCAATCATACGTGCTCAGCCCAGCTATGGTGTCTGTACTATCTTATGGAAAAGTATGTTAAAGTTTTAATGTGAACCTAGAACTTTTGCTTTATAGGCTTCTGGTAGGAACTCTGAACTTATCAAGAAAACAATAGTATTTGACAGCTCTTTTACACCTCAGCATGGTTGATGGGCAGCATATACAGACCTACTATACTCCCCCTTTGAAATAAATTTCCCGAGTCCACTCTTGATTATCAAATCTTATACTTTTCATAGAAAGAAGAAAATGATGTGACCAAAAGGTAGGATGTAAAATGGCTGTCTCCATTACCACCTAGTCTTACCACAACATTGTCGGAAACAAGGTAGAGGTGAAGAGACAGAATAAATGTAAATGACATTTTTAAAACCTATTTAGTAAATCTATTTACACTGTTATTGAGTAATATATTTAATTATACAAAACTGTTTAATTCCGTCCGAACATCATATATCTTTACACTAGCATTTTCCATGTTGGCAAATTGGTGCCATATGTTTTTCAAACCCTGCACAAAAGTATTTTAATAAATACAGGCTGGAGCAGAGCTTACTAGTATACTTCCTGCACCCTAAATAATGACAGTTGTTTTAAGGTCTATCAAGGCACCTTTATATCATGGTGAAGAGAAAACTTCTGGCACTTCTTAACTTGTAAAACAATTACTCTGACTTACAAACAAAAAGAAATTGAAGCCATCAAAAAAAACCCAAGCAAAACTACTTCAAACTTAATTATCATCAATCTGTTCAGTTATTGAAAAGCCACTTTCTCTTACCAAAGGTTTTTACCCTTTAAGGAAAGAAAATACTGACCAGACTTAAACTTTTCTAATGATGACTACTAAGACGCTAAATTTCATATTTAGTTTCTAAAATAACCATACTGGTTTCTCAGCATGGCTGCTTACAATTGTTTTCAGCTCATTCAGCAATTTTACTCAAAAGAATTACATAAAACTCTTGGTGCCACTATAGTAAAGGAGAATAATCAAAGCAATTATGTCTTTCTAGATTTGAGCACTCCAGGAAAGAGGATGGGTCTAATGCAAAAGAATTAAAACTAGAACATAGGTCTCAGATTGGCACAATCTGTGGGATTAAACCACCACTAATCACTACATTCTACTGCAGAGAACCTCATGGTAAAACCTTTACTATGAGATCATCTTGTAGTTGGAGAAAAATAAAATAAACAAACATATGGGTGGGGGGAATCAAAGCATACTGTATATACAATTTCTCTCAGGGACATTGGATGAAGTAACTGGATAATCTAGCCTCTAGAATTAGAAATAGGAACTAGAACTTGCTACGTTTTTCCCCTTTGTTTAGTAACGGTTTGACTTAGCTATGTTTATCCTGAAGATATCTTCATATTTTAATTCAGTTGCATATGGCACCAGAGATAGTGTGACATGACTCCAGGAAATCATAATTATGCTCCTCTGGGATTTCAAATTAAAAAATAATAGTGAAGACAGTCTGATTTTCTTTTGGACTTGCAGCCCCACTTTTCCTAATGGAAAGACAGACCCTAAATTAGAATTTTCATAGCTAACAGTTTAAGACATCCAGGAACATGTGAAAACTCACAGAAACCAGCAGTACATAAGAGGGCCACCATTAATAATCTGACACATACCAGTTTACATGAAAATTTTATATACAGCAGTCTCTAAATGGAGAAAAATGGATTTTTTACTCATGCCTTCTGCTACTTTGAAAATAATACTCTCTTGCTTATTAAAACCAATTTTAGATAACATTTATTGGCACTATATTTGCAACGTGAATATATATGCAATTTAATCAGAGACCTTCATGATTAAATGTTTCTGATCACCTAATAAGCATCTAGCTTATTGATCTTTGGCTTACTTGACCTTCTAACTTTCCAAATTCAGAAGTAGCTTTTCACAAACTTGAGGGTAACACAAAAAAAAGTTTACTTCTCTCTTGAGTTTAGAGCACTCACCTAGAATTGCACCTACTGGAAATCCCACCATCCCGTGATAGCTTAAGGAATAGAACGAACAGATTTCAAACTTTCCATGGGCTATAGCCCATGTTTCTAGCTCCAAGATAAAGCATACTGCAGGTTTCTAAAGTCATCATTTTGTTTTTATAACTTATCAAAAAAACAGCTTTAGGTCATTTATAGAACACTTAAATGATCCTCCATATACTTAAATGATCCTCCATATACTGTACAGGTGGACCCAAAGAAACTAAAATACCAGGCTCTACAGGAAGGAAGCAACAAAATCCCTGTACAACTCTAAAATATTTGTAGAACATCTTACTGCAGTGAGGTATACATGATAATGCGGTCTGGTCCAACTGCTTCATTGGCTCTAGTATGAGAGGCCTGGCACAACTGATTTATGAGATGATGTAGCTGTGCCCAAACTTCTGCAGGCCAGATAAGTGGCATGGGGGTGGTCCACAGGCCAAATCCCACATGTCCCAATCCAGCCCCATTCCACACTACCCAATTTCAACCCATGCACTCCCAATCCAAACCCATCCTATGCCAGCCCGATCTGGTGTGTAGGGCCATGTTATCTGGTCCACAGAACTCCTTACAGGTCTGGAAACTTGACAGCAGGGGAGCAGCAATTGACATTGCAACTGCTCATTTGGTACCAAATTTCCAGACCACTGGGAAGCTATGGGGGCTGAATGATACAAGAGGATATAACCATATAGTTATTATCTACATGTATTAATTTAAAAATAAGTGTTTAGGTGGATGGAAGAAATTAAAACAAAGTGACAACAAGCAATAATGGGCTGCTCAACATAGGACTCCCAAGCCACATACCGCACAAGTCAAACTATGGGGGGTGGGCTTTCCCCACTGCATAGGCTCCACTAGTGGCATACTCCCTCCCCCTGCTCATACCCTCTGGCCTTCAACCCTTGCTCACACAGTCCATAGTCACCCCTTCCCCCCCAGTCCCTCCCCCCCGCCAGGAGCAGCAGGGATATCCAGACTCAAGGGCCTGAAGTTAAGTGTTCGCAGGCTGCATGGAACCCACGGGCCACCAACTGAACAGCCCTTCTCTTAAACCTCAAGATCTAACTATTTAATGAACACTACCCATCAGGTTTTGCTGCTATTTTCATAAAGCCAGTTTGCATAGAACTTTTTGCTCCATATGACGGCCTGTCAGCCTTCCATATCCTTCAGTTAGGTAATAACATAGCTAATGGAAACCTACCAGCAAAGGCACAAACTACTAACGCAAAATCATCATGGGCAGCCCCTCACAGTCAAGGATGATCATCTTCCATGATTGCTTTATATGTGGATCCAAGGATGGCTGATGAGGCCAATCCAGGATCGAAAGACTAAGTTACAACTCAGACATGTGTTTCCATGCAGGATGGGTAGCCCCAGATTCTTGATTTAGTCCACAACATGCTGTTTTTGCTGCTCATGCTTTTTTGTCTTCTGTTGTCATCATAACATTTCAAAGTACTGAGAACCTTGCAGCAGACTTTCCTCCATTTGGGGCAGTTATGGGTAATAATCTCCCATGCTGATAAGGCATTTTTTCAAGTTGGTCTTGAAACACTTTTTCAGCCCTCATCTCGAGCATATGCCTTGACTGAGCTGGGAGAATAAAACTTGCCACATAGTCTGGACTATGTGGCTGGCCCAGTAAAGTTGATGTAGGAGATTGACTGCCTCAATGCTTGTGGTGTTTGCTTGCTAGAGGGCACTAATGTCGATGCATCTTTCTTCCCACTAGATTTGAAAAACTTTCTACTGGAAGCATTGATTGTACTTCTCCAACAACTTCAGGCATCCCTTGTACACTGTCCACATCTCAGCTCCATGAAATAGGATGAGGATTGTGACTGCTTGATAAACGGTGAGCTTTGTTTCAGATCTGTCATGATCTTCAAACATTTGTTTTTTCAGATGTCCAAAGGCTGCACTTGCACTTTTACAGTGATGTTAGATTTCTTTGTGGATATCAGCCTTCTAACAAAAATGGCTTCCAAGGTATGGGAAATACGCAACATTCTCCAGAGTCTCACCATAAATCTAAATTAACGGAGCTCGGAACTGCTTATTAAGAGCTTGCTGATGTAAGATTAAAAAGCTTATCATTCATCTAGTAGTTTAGCTCCACTCCAGCTGGAAGCTTGTTGATCAGATGTAGCACTGCAGTAAGGTATATCAAGAAGAGTGTTGGAGCAATGACATAGCCTTGCTTAACTTTTTGTTAACCTTAAAAGGATTTGCGATAGTGATATTACTGAGGACCATCGTTTGCATACCGTCACGGACCAGGCAAAGAATGATGACAAATTTTGGTAGGCATCCGTTCCTCAGAAGGATCCTCCACACTGCTTCTTGGTTGACTATCAAAGGCTTTTGTGACGGCAAAGAAAGCTATGTAGAGAGAGTTACATTGTTCCTGCCATTTTTCCTGCAGCTGGCAAGCAGCAAAGATAATGTCAGCTGTGTCTCTTAATGCCCTAAACCCACACAGATTCTAGGAGGAACTCTTCAGCAAGTAGGAGAAGACAGTTCAGAAGGGTTCTTGCAACCATCTTTTCTGTGACGGTCAGCAAAGTGATCCCTCTGTAATATCCACAGTCTGTTTAATCTCAGGTGATTCAGAGCCAAAACCAAGACCACCCCAACCTCAATTGTTGAGCTTCAATAGTCTGATGATGCTGTAGTGTGTCCACAAGGAAGCAGACCTTCAGGCAATCATCAACGTCTTTAACAAGGCACACGAGAAAATGGGACTGACGCTTAGCACAATGAAAAACAATGAGGCGATAAGAGCAGTTCAAGAAGCAACTACATTTGCATTTCAAAAAACCCATCAGACCTTCATGCTATTTTCTATATTCCACATTCAATATAGAAGAGTAATAGTAGTTTATTTTATTCAGAACAGAAGCTCAGATCACAAGCTCATCTTTAATTCATTCAAAATCCTAATGCTCAACAGGGGCACAGCCACGAATTAATGAACAACACTTTTTGGTTAGCAGTGTCCCTAGTAAGATCAGTGTTTCATTCATATTTAAAACAAATTCTTTATTGAATAAAATTTCCCAAGATTTCACCTACTTAAGGTCATTACCGGTTTCTTAGCAGTTTATAATTTGACCACGGCACTACATAAAAATGTGAACTCTTTATTCATTCTAAGTTCTCCCAGCAGTTTACTTAAAATGCACAGTTCTCCAACATTTTTCACAATGCAAATTGCATATTTATAGCACAAATTGCATTTGTGCCACTGTCCCTTCCATTTAAAAACAATATAGTCTGTCTGTAGCAATAATAATTGTTTACAGGTAAAAGTACTGTACTCACACAAATACAAGACAAGACTTTTTCAGCCCAGCCTCATCTTACAATTGCACGGAAATCTTACTAAATATACTGTCTAGCAGCATGTGCTCAACAATGTCAACTAACTATGAAGTTGATTAAATGAAGCCAACGCTGAGCATAGCTATAGAACAAATGGCCCATATTGAGCAAACAAACTGACAGGAACCTCCTTTTTTATGTGGCCCTTAACACACACACACGCACACATGCATGCACGCGCACACACACACACACGGTGGTTCATAGAATCATAGAAAATTTGGGTTGGAAGGGACCTCAGGAGATCATCTAGTCTGATCCCCTGCTCAAAGCAGAACCATCCCTAAGAAGACAGTTCCAGCCAGGGCTTTGTCAAGCCAGGCCTTAAAAACCTCCAAGGATGGAGATTCCACCACCTCTCTAGGTAACCCATTCCAGTACTTAACCACTTTCCTACTGAGAAAGTTTTTCCTAATATCCAACCTAAATTTCCTTTGCTACAACTTGAGGCTATTGCTCCTTGTTCTACCAACTGTTTTATTCTCAGTGCCACGACAGCTGCTTTTTTGACCTAAAAAAGCAGAGAATCCCACACTGAGAAGAATTCATAGACTTTCAGTCCCTAATTAGCCTCCCAAGCCCCTGAGCCACAGACCACAGTAAGTTGGGGGTTCTCTTTCCATTGCTGGCTTCTAATTGCAGTACAAGTGCCCAGTGTCTCTTTATTGGTGGAATAGCTGCACAGGTTGGAAGCAGACATATGTAGTTTCTTACAAAATATCAATGGAGGAAATGAGAACCAGGCCTGGACATACTGTAATACCAGACTGGCACTTGGAGAGGCCAGAGCAAGCTCCAACACCTCCCCCTGGTTCCAAAAATCCTGACTTTATTATTTTTTTTATTGGCGGTGGGGGAGAGCGCAGGAACCTAGCACAAAAATAGGCCAGTGCAGCCAATCTGGATAAGACTTATGTTAGTGCCCATTAAGTATAATCTCCCTTACCACCAACTCTTCTTCAAACCATCATAAGCCATGACACTGCATGCCTAGAAACAATCCGTCAAATCCTCTCTCAGCTGGGCCCATTTGATTAGCGTGACCCACAAAATAAAGCTGGACCAGATTGCTCTGCACCTCATCTGCACATAAATTTTTGGAGCATCCCAGGTCTTCACTAGAACACCTAATTCCAGCCGTAAGTGGGGGCTAGTTAGCACCTGGAACCTTTGCAGGGGGAGGGGGAGCAGTATCTGGAATATACACACATACTGAGCAGTTCTGAGCTGTGGGGTCACCATGGAGGGTGAGGCCACACTAGACATGTATGCCATGCTGAAAAAGGGTGCGACAAAGGGATTCTGGGTGATCTGTATATAGTGTTGTGGCTCACTATTGCTCACAACACTGAGCATGACCACAGAACATATGGCCTGTCTGGGGACAAACATGCTGATGGAAACCTACCTACCACAAAAATAATAGGTTAGTGTAGCCCACCTGAATAAGCCATATGGTAGTGATCATTAAGCATGGTCCCTTCACCGTCAACCATATTTTTCAAATCATGGTGAGTCACTATACAGCATACATTTTTTACTTCTTCACTCCCACAGCTGAGCTACACCTTTCTTTCCAATTTCCAAGTATTCCTGTTTTTTCACCAACCCTAAATGCCTGACAAATATCACACAATGGGGCCCAGGAGCATCCCAGGACTCATGACAAGAACACCCAGTTCCAGTCATGAGTCAGGAATAGTTAGCATATGGATCCTTTGTGGGAGGGAGGGGGGAGTTCTAGAGTACACACATGTACTGAGCAGTGCGGAGCTGTGGGGTCACCACCATACCTTGAAACACTGTTGACTCTGGCGGGGCTCAACCCAACAAACTATGTGGTAAATCACAAGCCTTTGGCTTTGGATTAATAGCACGCACAGTTTGTACTATATATTAATAGGTGCTAAAAACTGCTGCTCAACAGTGTGTTTATAAAACACCTGGGCTAAAACTTGCAGCTGCTCAAAGAAGGTAACATGCATCAATTCTGAATAAATTAAATCTATGGGTAGTATATGTCAATTGTTACATCCATGTTTAATTTCAAGCTTATTATTTTCAGATTTGCTCCTCACTTCCACATGTTCAAGGAGAGCAAGGTCTGATGTAAGGGAAGGAACTGCCAGGGGAAAAACCGAGGAAGAAGCAGAGAACTAAGGAGCCACCTGACCCTCCCTTCCCAGATTTATTTTACCTGCTGTACCAATGAGAAGGCAATGAATTCAAAAAGGCAGAGCTCCAATAATTAGATTTTATACCTGGAAAATAACAATACATGTATAATTTTTTCCACATATAGAATTTAATTATTGGGGTTCATCATATAATTAGGGTAGTCATCTATTAGAGTAAGTACAGTATGTAATTGATTTAGTGCAGTAAGTGGTTTTTAAGAAAAGAAAAGTTAGAATCACTTCATTGGGGGGGGGTTTTGCAGCCCCATCTCCTTTCCCATGCATTCCATTACTCTCAGTTGGAAATAAAGAGAATCAAATAATGTTACAGTTATGGACCTACCATATTTACAATTTCACATTTTGCGCAGGAACTGTGAAAAAAGTGGTTTCTATGAACCTTGCAAAAATGGTGGTCCCCATGATTTTGGCACAGAATCACCAGGAAGATGTCAACATAAAAGGGACCAACAAAGATGGTAGCTGCTCTCCCCTCCCCCACTGATGGTTGGCCGGGAGGGCTGCCCAACATGAGGTCCCACCCCTCTCCACCAATCAAACTGAGGGACAAGGCCACACAAATGGGCAGCCCTCTTGGCTAATCAGCAGTCAAGGGCCGGACTGCTCAGGGAGCAGGCAAGGGAGGCATCCCAAAAAGACCATGAAAATGGTGCCACAAGTGGCCTGCAAATTTTCCCTCGCCTCAGCAGGAAATAAGTAGATATCTAACTATAATGCTCTCTGAAATCTCAAGGAATACCATTTGGCAGCGTAAGGGAAAATATTAATAAGGCTAGAATATAATTTAATGTTCTTGTATATGCTAAACACCTACAAAATCCAATCAATAAGGTAGGAATTCTTTTTCAACTTGGGAATCCAAAGGAGTCTGAAAAAGACTGCACTTAATTAGCATACATTTAATTGTACACTAAGCATTACCTTTTGCATACAACAATTTAACATTGACAAAATTAAAAGGAAAGTGTCTGCCTTCTAACTTTTCATCCTCTTAGGTAGCAACTAGACATTTCTGCGAGTAACTGCTACTTGGGGTCAAAGATTATAAGAAAAGAAGTCACGCTAAACATGACAACATTTATTGATCTCTAGCAACCAGACTGCAAAACTGTCCTGCTCTCTCAGGACTTTAATCATTGACTCACTTGGAGCAAGTGATGACAATGACAATGACACAGACTAAGGAGGAGAACAGATGGGTTAGGGGAGGACTGGATGGGTGGGACAGAGGGAATGTAAGCAGTCCAGCATGACTGTGACAGGTAGAGAGACATAGACAGGTGTGCAGGTACATGGGTTCGCACACTGTAATGGGAATTTGATGTTGCAAAAGCCTGCCACGTGAACTAGACTGGTCACAAGACAGGGCTGTGAAAGTAGAGGTGTATTTTCTATCTATACAAATTTTGATTTTTTTTTTTCAAAAATGTAAGATATTCCTAAGCAAGTGAGCCAGGAGTCACTGCCTCTGTGAAATAAACCAAAGAGGAATACAACAGCAACCAAGACATCACCAGTTCTCTTTGGAGGTGTTGTGGTGAGACAAGGAGCAGAGTGAGGTCACGGTGGTAAGAAAGACTCACTTCTAGTCATGCAGAATTGCTGCTGCACTGAGGCCCTAACAAAAGGAATGGTGGATGGAGAAACTGGACAATTTACTGAACAAAGAGAAACAGGATTAATTATGGCAAAAACTGATTTCTTGAAGATAGAATTATTGCAGTAGCACAATTAGCTTTTAATTAAATTAATATGTGCACAGTTACAGATTTATGGAAATACTCAAATGTTAATAACTCTAATCCATAAGGTGGTATTTCTGTATTAGTTTAAAGTATACAGAATGTTTGCTACTATTTAGGAAGAGAACAGATATATTGGAACAGATAGTAAAACAACTCAGACCAAAATTTCATGCTCAGATCCCAAACAAAAGTCAAATACCTGGTAGGGCTGTGTTGCCACGAAATTGCAAATGACTGGACACAACTTGCCTGATTTACAGAGGTTCTCAACATCTTCATATTGGGCAAGTACTCAAGTTAACTCCTCTCCTGAGACACTATATATGTTATAGACTTCCTTATCTGAAGAACATCCTGGGAGGAAAAGGAGTATGAGGACAATGAAATTATGCAGTCCTCTGCAAACAATTGATTTGGTTCATACAAAACTAGTGACATGTTGCTTCATCTGTTTAACAAGGTTAGCTGCACACACTCCAATTAAATCAGCTTCTCAGGTCTCACTCTGTACAACAATTGGACATTGAACTGTAGAACATCATGTATCAACAGTAACCGTCCAGGAGAGTGGAGTGTAAACATTTTAAAGCAGTCCACTGTCTTGTTTACATGTGCTTGTTTTCTTTTGTCTTTCTACGCTCTTCCTCACCACACTTGAATGGCTGGCATAAGTAATAAGTTCTTTAGTAACTTTTAAAAGCTTTTACCTAGAGAAGCTATCAGCAAAATATGGCCTGCAGGACAGACCCAGTACTTGTATCACAGGCATCCAGCTCTACCAGGCAGCCCATCCCCTCCACAGCAATGGCCGCCACTGTGGAGCCTGCCGCTCCACTGAATCTGCACTTTCTTTACTGCAAAGGGATTATGTTAGTGCAGGCAGGAGGTCCCAGGGAGTATGTGTGCAGCAGAGACTTCCAACCCACAGCTGGGGTTGCAAGCTCTGGCCCATACCAGCAAAAAGCTGCCCATCTCTGACCTAGAGAATTTAGAGTATTTTTTAAAGTGTTATTATATCAGTATATAATTTGCTTATAAAAAAATACAGTGCAATCTAGAAACATGTTTATCAGTTGTTGTTATCATCGAAAGAGACTGGAAGCAACAGTTTTATGAAACTGTATGTTGGAACAATAAGTTATACAGGTACCAAATTAGAGGGTTCATTGAGTGGAAATTTACATTCAACACAGTCATAAAAGCTCAAATGTCTATTAGCTACCTAAAAAGGTTAAAAGTTAAAAATATTGAGCAATTTACCGGGAGCTTTAAGACTCAGTATAATATACTGTAGCAGGCTGGACCCTTTAAGTGCAGTAGTTTCCATGGATTGGGAGGCACATGGCCCCCAGACCTTTTGCAGCAGCAGTAGAAGTACCCCCCCCCCACCCCAACACATCTGGACGAGCTGCCTGGGCTCCAACCATTCCCCAACCGGGCCAAGCCCCAAAATCACCAGGGAGCCCAGAGGGGGGATTGTCCCACTCACTTGGCCTGGCCCCGGCAGCAGGGGGCATGGCTCAGCCCAGTCACATGCGTCCTGTCACTCCCAAACTGTATCCCGGCTGATCCCTACATGCATCCCACTGTTCCCAACCGTGGAGCCTCTGACAGTTGAACTCAGTCTGGGGATGCTAGTCCCCCCCAGACAGATCAACGGTCAGAAGCTCCCCGATCAACTAGTCAATCAGGATCGACAGGTTGGTGACCACTGTTTTAGTGGGAACAGGTAGCTGAAAGAAACTGAGTCCTAACGTCAAAGACTACCTCATATGAGCAGCACATCATCCACATGAGGTGAAAATGGAAAACTTGTAGGGTGGGATCAAGTCTTTTTTGAAGGACATTCAGAACTGAGGGCTGCTACAGGCGTAAAACAATACAGTTCCTTAACCAAGCTTAAGATAAAAAGGAACATAATAATCTATCTTCTATCTTGACGTAATTTAGTTTTAAAAACATCCATTCAACTTTGGAGACTGTAACAGAAATTTACAAGACTCAAAAGTAATCCTGATCCTCTCCATCCTAGAGCACGTGAGCTGATAGGATAGACAAAGCATCACCTGTAACTTGCTAAATATCCCTGCAAACACATGGTAGGAATAGCAATAAAAAGACACTTTCAATACCTTCCAAACTTTTTTCTCTCACATTACACATTACAGTTGGGAAACTACTTTGCCAAATTCTCAGAGAATTCCTCTGAGAGAGAAGTAAGAAAAAAAAGATATGTAGACTCGTAGCTTCCACCCTTATATTTTAGTATGGCCAAACCCTAAAAAGGGGAAGCTGTGTTTAACAGGGAGCTCTGGAGTTCACCTGCTAATGACAAGGAAGAAAAAGAACAGAGCTGCAGTTGTTTTGGAACAGCAATGTATCTCCTGCTGCAGAGAGCATGGAGAGAAGAGAACCACACCTACAGACCTGGCAAAAAAGAAGGAGGACACTAAAATTTAAAGTACTTAATTTTATTTTGTGACAGCCATTTGGCTACCCTTTAGCCAAGGATTCTCTCTCTTTTTAAGTTGTATCAGGTAAAAATACATCCTTAACCTAATATTAACAACCAAATCCAGACAAGAATGAGCACAATGATTACTTTATAAACTATCATGCAAGGCATAGCTATATACTTTATACTGACACTATTCAGCATCAGTAATTATTTATGAATGGATGTTTAAGATTATTTGAGTAACCATGGCTTTTGATGGTAATGAAGAAACACTGAGCAAATACAAATTCCTAAGGCTAGCATGGCACAGTCAGAAGATTAAGTTGATTTCTTCAGGTCCCCCACTGTTAGTTCTTGTATCCTAAATCCAAACCATGGACCTTATGTTTAGAAGTTGTATAGAAGTTTAGGGAAATGAACTATTTCCTCTTTCTCCACCAAGTTTCAGAAGTATGTACAACAGAAATCAAGAACACAATTATAATCATTTTTAATAAATAGGAAAAAGCTGTTGGTTACTTCCAGACTCATCAGTAATTTCAAGTAAATTGCTACTGCCTTATCTTCTTACAACACACTAGCCACATTTGCCAACAGCAGTTAATTAGGTAGTGTCCCCAAAGGCAAGTTGCATATAATAGGCAAGTAGTATAGATGAAGAAAAATATAAACATAGCATCTTCCCAAGATTGTAGCAAAATGAAGCACTATACATTCCTGAAACCTCTTCTTTGGAATTCACTTGGAACTACATCCTTAATAAGAATTATTCCAAATCCCTGGAATACTGTTAGATGCTAGTTATATGTCTACACAGCACAATTCTTTAAAGACAGCTCAGGATATCAGGCCTGATGATTTTCCAAGTAGTCTCAGATTTAGAGAAACAATGCATTTAAAAATAATGGAGAGAGATCATCTTAAAATAAGGCACTGCAGAGATCTCTGTACTGAAAAACAGCTTCAATAACTAAACAAAGGCTGAAATTAATTATCCAGCTATAATTAAGTTCAACATACATTTTAACTTTTTACTATATGCAGAAGAACTTGTTGTGAAGATGAGATGTGCTGAATGATTTCTCTCCCCACTCCATCCCTAAATATATAAAATAATTTTAATTTTTATAGGAGCAAGATACTACTCTAAAACCTTAAAGTGAGACCTGTTTGAAACTTCAGAAAAACAGGTCATTTCTGAGTTGAGCTACAACTGTTTCATCACCAGACTAAAGTCTTTTACTTTACGCACATTAAAATGTTAATCGGTATGCAAAGGCGTGACCTTGAAAAATCAGGAAATGGCAAAACTAATTCTGCACCCATGTGCATCCCTCTTGTTTACTGGATGTGGCAATGGTACTTTAGAAGCAAAAGCAGCATGTGATAAGATAATTATGGCCTGGCTCCTAATACAGATGCACAAGGGGACAGAATTAAGGTGGAGCAAGCAACCGTAAAATCTGGCATCTCCTGACTTTCAAGAACTTGATTTTTTCATTCAAATACCTTGACCTTAGCATTAGATCCATCATTCACCTTGGCTTTAGATGCTACTAGCTGAGTTACAGGATTAAGCACATGGACAGCAGAAAGATGCCTTTACATGCTAAGGAAATGTAGTGCTAATTTAGACATGGCAATGGTGTGTAGAGGCCTGCCTACCCCACCCTGCAACAGTTGGGAAAGATCCTGCCTACAGGGGAGGGATAAAGACAAGTAGGGCCAGGCACCAGGTTGACATGGCTGACGTGGCTCACACTGTTTTAATGGGGACATTAAAAGTTAAGGGGGCATCAGACAATAGAAAAGGGTAGAATGCAGTGCTAATGCCACATGCTGACTCTCAAGAAGAACCAAAGTTCTGTTTGGCTCCTGGAGGATAACTCCAAGGAAGTATAGGGTCATGTGGAAGTCCAAGACAGATGGACAACCCACTCTGGCCTCCTTTCTTCTATTCTGCACCCTCAACACCAAACGGTAAAAGCCCACTCTTCAAGAATGTTTGGGTTTACTTACTGTTTCAGCGGGTGGTCACACTTTCCCAGTAGCATGCAAGCAAGAGAAACGGGACAGTGACAGTTACTCCCTCTCAACAAAAAATGAACAGAATAATGTTGAACAAAAAAAAAAAAGGAAGGCTAAACCCAAGGTTGTTTCTGGTACACTATATCAAAAGGTTGCTACAAAGAGTTAAGTATGAGAGCTTAAAAGAAAAGCTGCCCAAGCACCTATATAATGGAATACATTAGGTTACTTTTATTTGGCTTTTCTAGGTGCTGAACTTTGCAACTGTTGCCACCTCTTTAAAAGAAAAAAAAAGCCAATTAAGAAGAAATGAGAAAGGGAGAAGAGAGAGCATCTATCATGAGGAACTACAGAGCACCTACTCAGGTTGCAGCAGGGGAAGATGCTTTAAATCCATAGCACAGATAAGAGTAAATTGTAAACAGAAGATAGCCTTCTGTTTTCACACCAGCCACAAGGGGGAAAGGAGAGAAGAGAGATGAGGACAGCATATTTAACAGCACACCCACATTGGATCTTGGGATCTCTCTGCTTATTGACAGGTTATGGACAGAAGAGTTCTCTAGCAGTTTTAAACCCTTCTGATCTTATCTCAAGCCTGTAGCTCACGGGAGGGCAGTTATTTCAGCTGGAGGACCACTGAACAAGTTTTGGTGAGTTATTGAGTGCTGCAAGGGTAGCCCTGGCCCTCAACAAGTGCCCTGCCCCCGGTCATCATCTTGTGACTGGAAATCCCGCCCCTAACCCCGACCTTTGCCAATGGAAGTCCCTCCCTGTGCCCCAGCAGTACTTCTTTTGAAAAAGGAAGTTATCACCTTGGAATTGAAAAAAAGAATTAAATTGTATACTAAAAATCACACATCTACAATAACATATTTTTTTTAAATAAAATTAAATATTTTTGTCTCAGTTTGTGTTTTGTTGTTGTAACGCATACTGGCATGCTAGGGTGGGTGATGCGCCAGATTTTGGGTCCTCAGGGTGCTGTCCCACCACCCAGGAATTCTCTCTTAACCTGATGAACACATCATACTTTATTATACACAAACAATTTATATACAGAAAAAAATAAACAAACAAAAATATAACAACGATTAATAATAAACTAACAATTTAGATAAAACGTACAATTCTAATATTAGCTGGATAATTCCTGCAAATTGGCTGGTCCCTCTGTGTTAAACAATTTCAATAATTAAATTCACCTTATTATATCCCTTTAAAAGAGTTTGTGCTCTCTCCCCCCCCTCCCCCCCTGCATAAACCAACTGATTTCCTTTTTGTCACAATCCACTTGCCATAACAATAAATGGCAACACAGCTGTAACTGTGATCCACGGCTAGATGGAGGAGATGAGACTTCTGCTGTTCTGGGGAAAATGGACTCCTGTGGGCAAGGCAAGGGCCCCCAGGGGACACCTGCATGCCTGTACACCAATGCCAGGAGCTTGGGGAATAAACAGGAGAAGCTTGTCCTCCTGCTCAACACAAACAAGTATGATGTCATAAGGATAACAGAGACCTGGTGGGACTCCACCCATGACTGGACCACGGGTATAGACAGCATACAGGAAGAATCAAGTGGACAAAAGGCGCAGAGGTGTAGCTCTCTATGTCAAGGAGAGCTACGCATCCCTACAAGCCGACACCTGCACCCAGGGTGGATGACTAGAGACCCTCTGGGTCAAAATCCATGGGGAACATGGCACAGGGGATACAATGGTGGGAGTCTACTACAAACCTCCCTCCCAGGATCAAGAGATTGACCAGGAGTTCACCAGGGAATTGGCTGAGGTTGCACGCTCCTTGTCCATGGTTGTTATGGGAGACTTCAAGTATCTGGACATCTCGCGGGAAGAGCGCTCGGCCAAGTCAAAACAGTCACAAAGCTTCCTCATGTGTGTGGATGAGCTCTATCTGACTCAAGAAGTCTACAGGCCAACAAGAGGCAAAGCACTGCTCAACCTGGTACTAGCAACCGGGGATGACCTAATCCGCGACCTAACGATCAAAGGGAAGCTGGGTGACAGCAACCACGAGCTGATCACCTTCAGAATCCACCGTAAAGCTGGCAAGTCAGTCAGCAGTACAGAGGTCCTTGACTCCAGGAGGGCTAACTTTGATAAGCTCAGGAGACTTGTCAGTGAGGCCCTAGGGGACCTCGACCCCAAGGCGAAGGGAGTCCAGGAAGAGTGGCTGCTCCTCAAGGGAGCAATCCTAGATGCACAAGATAAAGCTATTCCATCACAGAGGAAAGGCAGCAAGAGGGCACAGCAGCTCCCTTGGCTCAACAAGGAACTAGCAGCTTACTAAACGGGTACTTTGCATCAGTCTTTAATAAGTCCCATGGGATGCCCCTGTCCATTACAGGACAGGGACGCCTAAGTGAGGGTGGTTCCTTGCACTCCATCAATGATGACCTCATGAAGGAACAGCTTGAGAGGCTGGACACCTTCAAATCAGCTGGCCCTGACAATTTACACCCCAGAGTACTCAAGGAGCAGGCCTGCATCATAGCTCAGACCCTTGTAGGTATCTTCAAGGGCTCCTGGCGCTCTGGTGAAGGGCCCAATGATTGGAAGAAGGCCAATGTGGTGCCTATCTTCAAGAAAGGGAGGAAAGTGGATCCAGCAAACTACAGGCCCGTCAGCCTCAACTCTACCCCAGGGAAGGTCTTAGAAAAGGTTACCAAAGAGGCGATTCTTAATGGACTAGCCGGTGGCAATACCCTGAGAGATAGCCAGCACGGGTCTGTTGCGGGTAGGTCTTGCTTGACCAATCTCATCTCCTTTTACAACCAGGTGACCTATTACCTGGACAAGGGGGGAGAGATTGATGTCATATACCTTGACTTTAAAAAAGCCTTTGATCTGGTATCCCATGATCACCTTTTGGCAAAACTGGCCAATTGTGGCCTCAGTTCCACCATGATGCACTGGCTGAGAAATGGGTTCCATGGTTGGACCGAGAGGGTGATGGTCGAAGGAAGTCAATCATCATGGTGCCCTATGACCAGTGGGGTCCCTCAAGGCTCTGTTCTTGGACCTATTTTGTTCAACCAATAATGTGGACACTGGTGTCAGAAGCAGACTGGCCAAGTTCACCTATGATACCAAACTTTGGGGTAAAGCATCCACGCCTGAGGATTGGAGGGTAATCCAGGATGATCTTGACAGACTCAGAAATGGGCGGACAAGAACCTGATGGTTGCAAGGTTCCAAAAAATGCAAGGTTCTCCACCTTGGGAGGAAAAACCTGGAGCATATCTATAGGCTCGGCAGTGCTACACTGATTAGCACTATGGATCAGAGGGACTAGGGGGTCAGAATTGACCAAGATGAACATAAGCCTTCAATGTGATGTTGCAGCTAGTAAAGCAAGCAAAACGCTGGCTTGCATTCACAGATGCTTCTCAAGCAAATCCCAGGACATCATTCTCCCCTTATACTAGGCTTTTGTGAGGCCCCAGCTGGAATACTGTGTCCAG
The DNA here is from genome assembly GCF_001723895.1 of Crocodylus porosus. Taxonomy (NCBI): domain Eukaryota; kingdom Metazoa; phylum Chordata; order Crocodylia; family Crocodylidae; genus Crocodylus; species Crocodylus porosus. Next base: position 9,883,001 of record NW_017728913.1, read on the forward strand.
TTTTGGGCTCTACAATTCAAAAAGGACGTGGAGAAGCTTGAGAGTCCAGAGGTGAGCCACACACATGATCAGAGGTCAGGAAAACAGACCTTTTGACAAGAGGCTGAGGCCATGGGACTCATAAGCCTAGAAAAGCGCAGGCTCAGGGGTGATCTGATGGCCACCTATACGTTTATGAGGGGTGTTCACCAGGATCTGGGGGAACATTTGTTTACCAGAGCACCCCAAGGGATGACAAGGTCAAATGGTTATAAACTCCTGCAAGACTGTTTCAGGCTGGACATAAGGAAGAACTTCTTTACTGTCCAAGCCCCCAAGGTCTGGAATAGCCTGCACCCAGAGGTGGTTCAAGCATCTACTTTGAACGCCTTCAAAAGAAACCTTGTTTTTCTTGCTGGGATCCTATGACCCCAGGTGACTTCCTGCCCCTGGGGCAGGAGGCTGGACTCGAAGATCTTCCAAGGTCCCTTCCAGCCCTAACGTCTATGAAATCTATAATCCTTCCCGACAACACATTGAAACAGGCTCTGAACAGCTGCTGAAGGCAATAGGTTCCCTTTTCTTTCCTTCTGGAAATACACTTCCTGCAAGCACTGGTGATGAGGGGTCCCCTCACACACTTATGCTGGTTTTTGTTCTCTCAGGTCACTCCCCCTCAGAGCAGTCTCTCCCTCCCAGCACATCCACCCTGAGTCAGAGGTTTCCCTCTACAGGTCTCTGACCCAGCAGCTTCTCCCAGCTCCAGCAAGGCTACCAGCTTTACTTACCAAGCCCTCCCCGCTCTTTCCCTGGCACCTGTGTCCCTGGTTACACAGCTCAGAACCCAGTAGGGAATCAGCTTCTCATGGGATGACACAGGCTCTCCCTGGTCCTGATACGTACACCCTGGGCAAGTTTCAGTTCAGTCTCCCTTGGCTGAGTGCTGAGTTTCTGGCCCCTCTCTCCAAGGCTGGAATCAGCTCCTCCCCAGCTTCTCCTCCTCTTTTTCCCTCCCTCAGCTTTTTATGGCTCAGTAGCAGCCAATCAGAGCCCTGAGTTTGCAATGGGGGCTCTGGTCACATTTCAAATATTCCAATAAAAAGCATTCACTGTACACAGCATACTCTCCTGTCTGGTAAAGTGTATGCTCCCTCTGCAAAGTTTTTGCTGCCCTTTTCTTGTAGAGCTCTTAAGCACAGCTCACCCACCCAGTTTTTGCCAGGCATGCTTTGCAGCCGTTACATTGTATATATAGAGATGATTGCTTAATAGCTCAAAATGAGGTTTTATTCTTGTACATTGTGCGGGGGTGGGGAGGGGGCGGGAGGCACCATAAGGTCCCCAACTGTATTGTGGGGCTTGCAAGACTCTGGCTCTGTACCTCCATGTGGGCTTCCAGCTCGAGTGCCAGGAATGCCATGTGGAAGCACAGAGCTGTCCCAGAGTGATGGTGCAGGACTCCCCACAGCTCCTGGCACTAGCGTGCCATCAGGCTGGGCTGGTTCCATTCAGTGTTACAGCCAGGAACCACACAACACAGGGCCAGCATGTCTGGCTTCATGCTGCACCACAAGTCACAGAGTTGCAGCTGGGAACCACATGATGCCTGGAGGGGATAGGCCAGGCTGGGTCAGCTCTGTTCCATGCCAGGAGGTGCCTCGTTGGCTCTGTGCTATGCCACACAGGTCCTGGCTGCAATGCTGGGACCTACATGGCACTGGTCAGGCCCAGCCCTGGGGCTCATGGTTCCTTGTTGCAACACTGGGACCCAGAGGCAGCCTAGCCCATTCCATCCCAGCCCAATAGCAGGCCGGCCAGCTCAGTGCCATGCCATGCCACACGAGTCCCAGCACTGCAGCCAGGAACCACACACACCACTGAGCCAGCTCCATGCTGCGTGGCTCCTCACATTGCAGCCAGGACCCACATGGCTTAGAACAGAGCCTGTGGGCACCTCCCGACAGCATGCAAGCTGGACTTCCTATAGAAAGTATTCCTTTATGCCTTAGCACTGAGGAGAGGAGGGAAACTGTCACCTCTACTCTGAAGTTTTTCCCTTTCTACTACCCCAAGCAGCACTGGGAGAAAGGGAAGCTTGCCTGGCTTTAGTGTGAAAATAGTAGTACAGGAGCACAGACCCTGGAGAGTACACTGCAACTGATAGGAGCTACAGTAGGGGTGGGTGAAATACAGCCCATGGGGCAGATCCAGCCTGGCAAGCCATTCTTGCCCACAAGTACCCTAAAAATTTAAAAAACTATCATCTTCCCGTCACTGCCTATCAAAGATGACCAGGTGCCAACAGCAGCAGGACCTAGCAGTGGCAGCAGCAAGGCTTGCTCAGGAGCATCCCAGCCCCAAACCAGAAGCTTCTGCCTAGAGACTTCTGGCCTGGTGATCATGAGGCTGTTCTCCTGCCTTCCCTCTGTCCAAGTGGAAACTCTGATAAGAATGGGGGGAGGAAGGATCCTGGCGCACGAGGAGCCAGCCTGGCTCAGCCAGCACTGTGTGTAGTCCTGGCCATTCAGCTGGGAACAATGCACTGTAGAGTGGTGGCCAAAGGTGGGGAAGGAAAGGAAGCAGCAGAGGACAGGCAGCAGTGGCAAGTGTGTGTGTGTGCACAGGGAAGGGGGGTGGGGAATGGCAGTGAGTAGGTGGGAGCGCAAGGCCCCAGGGCAAGTGGCAGCAGTAGCCTTTCAGAAAAGCATATGTGCAATCCTGTCAGAGTCCTCAGAGAATGCTGCTCACTTCCCAGCACCTGATGTTCAAAAGCAATTCAATTCTGAAAAAAATAAAAGTAAAAGCTGGCATTTTCATACTTTATACCTTCCTGCTGGCATACAGAGGTATAGTGTTCCTGTAGTGGCACACGCATTCAAGTACTTTTGCTGGCATAGTTTATCCTGCTTACTAAATCAGTATGGGTATATTGGTTCAGCACGTTTCAGCAGTAAAAACTGCATTTACATTAGCGGGATTTTTCTACTATAGCTGAAAACACCAAAATCTGGACGTAGATTAAGCTAGGGACTCTCACCGCCTTCCAGGAATTTTGGGTCAGGCCCCAGGAGAGCCAGGGACAGTTGTGCTATGCCCATTGCATAAGCAACACAGAAGGCACCAACTGAGGAGAAACCATGCTAGTTACTAGCACATTGGGTATGAGCTGGAATTGGCTTCACTATATACTACTCTGTAGACCAAAGCTACTTTAGCCCTTTGCATCTGGATACCTCCAAGTCCTTCATAAACCAAACCTTGCAAGGCAGGAGGAAGTTCTCCACTGTCCCCCTGAAGACCCTTTTCTGCCCCTGTATGCTACTATAATGCAAAAGATGTAAAGCTTCTTCCCCGTGTCCTACTCTTGCCTGTATACAAATATGATTTGTTTCAGGTCCTGCTGTGCACACATGACTTAGCCAAAGTCAGTATACTGGTACTGTATTAAGATGTAATTCAGTCTGCAGGGTTTGTTACTCTACTGATGGTGATGGATGAAAAGGAAAGAACCAGCTTGACTCCAAAGATCCCACTGAGTCTGCAGTGCTGGCAACAGAGTTAACATCTTTTTACTTTTAAATATTAAGCATCTTTGATACGGAAATTTGAGAAAACACAAACTTTACAAACACCACTTTAGAGAGTAATTTTTCAATTAATTTTTCATTAATCCACAATTAAATAATCTAGATCGTTAAATATGGAGCCCTTTTAACACATGGATTTTAAATAATGTGATATAGTCTTTTTTGTCTACTGTTCAGAAGCCTTCAAAACTTAGTGCTTGTAACAGTGATATTTAAGTGAAACAAACGCACAAGTTCTGTACCATCATACTGTATGATCAGCAAAGGACAGAGAGATTCCATAATTTCAGCCATCTTTGAATGCACAATAATCAGCTCTCTCAACCCCATGGGAAAAAATATAAATTAAACCAGCCAGGTTGTGAAGCTCTGCTTTGAAAAAAAAAATATATATATATTCCTCATTGCTCAGATGAAAAGATGATGCATTAAGTTGTTTATCCCCATGTATTAATATAAGATATGGAAAGAACATTCATTGTTTATCTTTACAACTTTAGTTATAATATAATATTAGTTATGTGGTTTATGGCTCCTGGTTTTCAGATAAGCAGTTGCATGTCTCAGAGAACCATAAACATTTCCATCTTGCACAGCTCTAGGCACGAGATCCCATGCTTCTGCACAAGGTGGGTATGCTAGCAGGGAGGGAGGTGGAAAAACAAACAAACAAACAAACAAACAACTCCAAAAACCATCCTTTAAACAAACGTAGTAAGTGTGTTGGTGTTTCAGGAGTAATATGCATAACTAAAAGTTTGAGTTGCTTTTTTAAACGCATCTCAAAATGATACATGTTTACAATATTAATTCCATTTCAAGGAGTTATTTGAATATAAAGGCTCTTGTAAAGGTCCGTACTCCCACCCCACTCCAAAATATTAGATACAATGCAGCTAATAAGAACATAGTATAAGGTTTCCAAACAGTTTCACTGAAAGACATCTAAATACGCTGCTTTGGAAATCTTGGCTTAATATTTTAATTTGTTATGAGTTAAAAAAACATTTTATACAATCTGCACAACTCAGTGCAACTATATGGTAGGTTGTTCATGAGCAATCAGTTAGTATACAGGTACCGTAATATCGGGTCCATTAAAAAGCGTGAGAAAATTCCAACTTGAAGGCTGATGTGGAATCATTCAGACAGAGGCAAAGTACAGGTAGCCCTGAACCTTAACAAAGGAATTTAAAGCAAGAGTCTGAGCTGGAACTCAAAATCATGGAAGTAACAAACAAAAAACACACCTCAAGGTCACAAAAGAAAACTTTACGCTTTTTCAAGAAAGCAGAGTTAGCTTTACAAAAAATACAGCAGTTACTTTACCAGGAGAAAGTTACATCACAAAAGTGATTGCTTTATTTATTTTATTTTTTTAAGGTTACATTTACCTTTTTCGGCAAAGTTAAATTGTCCCAGTCAACTGTAATTATCCCTACATTCACCTGTTCACTTCCGAAATTTCAAGATTTCAGGCACTTTTGATGGAAAATGTTACCTCTTGCAACCAACTTCCATTACCACACTGAAAATATCACCTCTCACCCTGGCACATGACTGGCCTATTCTTATGCTATGTTCCCAACACCATTTTTGGCACCAGGGGATGTTGGTCTTGCTCCAGCATCTCCAAGTACCAGCCTAGTATAGCCGCAGCCCTTGTGCTCATTCTCCGCTTTCATCCTTTGGGACAAACAGCTCAGGTCCACTTCCAACCTATGCAGCAGCTTCACCAATAAACAGACACTGGGCACCTTGTACTGTAATTAGCAGGGATCCTGGTATTCTCTGCTAAAAAAAAATCTCTCAAATTCTCTGATAAAAATTCCAAAAATCCATTATTAAAATTAAAAGCCCCGCCCCCAACCCTGCTGGTGCCCCTCACAGCCCCCCCACCCTACTCATGCCTCTTGCCCCCCCACCCACAGACCCTGCCCCCCAGCCCTGCTGGAGGGGGCCCCCAGCTGCCAAGGCTATTGGGCCAGGGAACCATGGGGGCAGCTCCCTGCTCCCAACAGCAGGCAGCTGCAGCAGAAGCAACATGGAAACATGGAGCTGGCTTCTACCTGCCACCTGCTCAGGTGGGGCATGGCTGGCACTAGATCCTGGCTCCCCCCCCAGCCCTGCCGGTGCCCCCAGCCATGATCCACAACCCCCAGCCCTGCCAGAAGGGCCCCAAGCCCCTTGCAAGTCCCACTTACCTCACAGGCTCCAGGAACAAAGAACGAAGCTTAGCTGAACCCAGAGCTGTGGCTAACTGAAAGCCCTCAGGTCCCGTCCTTCCCCTACCCCCTCCAAGCTGGGCTGTGGGTTTCCCACCCTGTTTGCAAACAGCTCTTACAGGCTGGAGCTCAACCAGCCTGCAGAGCTCTCTGCAAAAAGGGGAGAATCCACGGGTTTCTCTGCTAAAAGGATAAGCCACGTTTGCTCTGATAAAACCAGGAAATCCATGGTTTTCTCCATTTTTCCATGGGAAACAGAACACACAGATCCCTGGTAATTAGGAGCCAGCCATGGAAAATAAAATACTCAACTTACCATGGTTTGTAGCTCAGAGGCTTGGGAGGTCAGCAATGGACTGAAAGGCTAGGAGTTCAAATCTCAGTTAGAGGTACACTGACATATCAGATCAGCACTACTGGCAATTGGCTTTTATTTGGCTTACACAACCAATAATGTTACCAATAAATGCCACGTGCATGCTCACAGCCACAGCATGCATGCGGACAGAAATGCACCCCAGTAGGTTAGAGAGCAGCATCTTGCCAATAAGTCTGTGATGGAGAAGGGACATTGGGGGGGGGGGCGGCACACAGATCTAGGGAGGAGGGACAAGGGCAGGATCTACCCTCCATCTCATCCTACCAGGTGTCCCCCAGGAAAACCACTGGCAGCTGTGTCCCGCTCCCAGTGGGATTGCATTCACTGCCTTGACTGCCCCTGTTCCCACTGGGCCTGGCCCATGCTGCAATTGGTGGTGGCACTGACACTGGGGGTTGGGGGGAGCTACAGCCCCCCAGCCCTGCTCCCAGCACCACCACTGAGCACAGCCTGAGCACAGCCTGGCCAGGAAGAACCCAGCTGTCCCAGCCCACCCCATGTGCAGATCTGGGGTCACATGCCCCCTGTGCACTCCCAGG
>NW_017728913.1:9889906-9895561 GCF_001723895.1 Crocodylus porosus
GCTGCTCTATCCCCCAAGCCACCTATGCAAGGCCTGCCCCTGCCCCAGCCCCACTCTCCACCTCAGGAGCTGTTGCAATTGCTGGCACTGCCCCACATATGGGGGGCACGTACCCCCCCACCCCCAATCTCTGCACGGCAGAGGCAGCTGCCACTGTCAACTGGGCTTTGCACCCTGAGGCCTGCTGCATGTGACCCCCAGGTCTCCGTCCCTTCCTTCCCCCACCAGCTGACCAGCTGGGCTGGGGGGTGGGCAGGGATGCACATGCTTAGCCCCTGCTGCCCAAGATCGAATTCAAGAGGCACTGGGATCCACCAATGGATCCCAATCTATTGGCTGGTGGCCAATACGGCTGGTTAATAAATCAGCCATTGGTATCAGCCAAGAAAATCTTTATTGGTGCGCCCTGAGTCTCAGTGTGGGCTTCTGTGCTTTTCAGGCAGAAAAAGCAGCTCTCGTAGCATTGTGACCTTTTTTTTTTTTGAGAAAAAGAAGCAATAGTTTCAAGCTGCAGCAAGGGAACTGTACGTTGGATATAACGAAAAACTATCACTAGAAGGGTGGTGAAGCACTGGAACAGATTACCTAGAGAGGTGGTACAACCTCCATCCTCAGAGGTTTTTCAAGCCCAGCTCAACTGAGCCCTGGCTGGAATGATTTATTTGGGGACAGTCCTGCTTTGAGCAGAGGTCAAGATAACCTCCTGAGGTCCCTTCCAACTCTAATTTTCTATGATTCTATGAACAGCCACCTGTTTTGTTTTGTTGATGTTGTTTGTTTGTATTTAAGGCCACACACAAAAAAGAGAGGTTCCCATCAGCATCTTTGCCCAATATGGGCTGTGTATTCTGTAGTCATGCCCAGTGTTGTCTATATTTAATCTACTTTGTAGCTGACTTCCATTGCTAAATGTTTCTTTTAGCAGCAGTTTAATGATAAACTATGTATTTAGTAAAGTGTCATTGTATGCGATTGCAAGTGGCTTTTCCCCTCCCCCCATGCCAACTGGGGGAGGAATCTCATCTTGTATTTGAGTAAAAACGGTAGCATTTAAAAAGGCAACAATGCAGCTACAGTACAATACTGGGTCTGCAGTAGAAAAGTGTCAAGAATTAGTTGAGGCAAAATAAAATCTAAATTAGGAAGTTAGTAATTAGGTCAAGTTAATACCAAAAATGTTATGCAGAATATTATGAACAGGCTAGTAAGGCCTCTGGGAGCTGGAAAATATACTTGAATAGCAGAAAGTTAACCAACTGTAATTAGGGATTACGAACGCAATTTTTTTTCCAGATTGACCTACTTACAATAAATAGAAATTCTTTAAAAAAAAAAAAAAAAACCGAATATGCATTAATTCAATGCATTTGAGACTGAGTTTGACTGAACAGGTTCTTAAAGACATTTTTAGACAAACACTAAAAGGTAGCAAGCAGCTATTTCCCTATCTACTGATAAAGGTGTAGAACTTGGTTAATCTCTACAACAATATGAACTTTTAATAGAACGGCTGAATTATAGAGAATGTTATGACCTTGTAAAAACACTTAAAAGGCCACTTTGAAGTTATATTTTAATAGATAAAACAACTGGGTTCAAACACCATGTCAAGCAAGATCCGTTTAAGGAGGAATGACTGCATTTACTTTTTATATGGAAATATTGAGAGTAAGGGCAAAGCTAGAAAGATACAATATAACCACCTAGGTTTCCATTTGGAAACAACGTGAAATCCTGTTTAGTGGTCTTCAAAAGACTGGTGGTTTTGAGAGGATTGCTAAATAGTTTATTATGGGCTTGGTAACTAACCTGAAGTGACACCATTATCATGCCAAAACTGAGGCCCATGTCGATTCTGCCTTAATTGCTTAATCCTTCTTTGGCCTCCACACTGTTCCTCAAATCTGTAGAAAATACTACCATCAAAAAAGCTTTACCTAATCTTATCACGTCACTCCACTTCTAAATAGGTCCACTTCTACCTACCAAATTCAGACATATGGTCTTCTCCATCTCACTAAGTCTGTCACTCACTACTTATTTATCTAGTGACTGATCTTTTCAGGTCATCCATAGTTCTTCACCTATTTTCAATAACTATAGAAGAGAACACAGGCCTATTGCTTCCCAAGCATTGGAAGCTCTTCCAGAGCTCACCCACAAGGCCACTACTCTTCAAGCCAGAATTTCAAATACTTACTAACAAAACTGCAAAATAAGTTTGTCTATCAGTAAGTTTAAGTTTAAAGAATCAGCGTAAGGACAAATTGATCCTCAAGACTCCTAAAAGATAAGCAAATGTGTGGCTGGCCAACTCCCTATCATGTCACCCACAAGAACCTGAGCAACTTCCAGTGGCTAGTTCAGAAGCTGTTAGGCAAGTCAGAACTTTTAATTTAGGACAAATCACTGTTTTATCAAATACTGCATCATGAAGATATGTACAAAACAAAAGAAAACAGAAATCATTATGCCACAACATAAATCAACATCTCACATACTTCATACAGTTCTGAAGAGCTAGATCTAGATGGACAAGGAGGATAGGGAGAGTGCAGCTGCTGCCATACCAGAAAGGACTAAGAGAAAAAGCTAAGACTCTTCAGCTTGGAAAGAGGGCTCAAGTGGGTATAAGAGTCCCTCAAATCATGAAGGCTGTGGTTAAAGGCTATTCACCAAGACATAGGTTACCAGTACCTACTGATATCATCAGGACACAGATTTACCTTTACCTTCCCTTCCCCACTCCCCCGCAACATAGTTAGCTTGTGGAACCCAATGTTACGAGAAGTTGCAGAGACAATGAGTATAGCCAGGGCCAAAAAGGGATTGGACAACTTGATGGAGGACAAGTTCATGGTCAATGGCACTGAACTGCTGACAGTATTTGCATTGCAGCCTCAGCTGCAAAATGGAATCATGAACAGATAGACAAAGAAGTTTTTCAGCCTTGGGTGGGGAGCATACAAAATTTAACCAATGTCTACATGATAGAAAGTCTATGTTGGTCACAGATCACCAACCCTTAGTACCAATTCTCCATCCTAAGAAAGGAGTGTCTGGGATTATTGCAGTATGTATGCAACAGTGAGACCTCTTTTTAGCTCATGACATTGAATATAAAAGAACAAAGGCACATGGATATGCTGATACACTCATTTACCTATGGAAGAGTCTCCTGTAGTAGAAACAGAATCTCCTGAAACTTTCACTTTATTTGAGTTAGAGTATGCCACAGTGACCTGTAGTATGATTGGGCAAGAAACCAAAAAGACCCCCCATAATAGCCCAGGTGTCCAAAGCCACCTTGAAAGGTCGCAAACAGAGAGAATCCAATTTAGCACCTTTTAATGAATTAAAAAATTAACTTACTATCCACCAAAGTTATGTCGTGTGAGAATTTGTGTTGTTAAACCTAATAAATTGCATATCCCAAATTTTGAAGAGCGGCCAGTTGGTCACCTATTACTTATAAAAATGAAGACACAAGCCAGAAGCTTTGTATTGTGGCCAGGTACTGAGTAACAAATAAGGTGTTCTATTTAGGAATACACGGAATGCCAACAGGTATAGAACATAGCCAAGCCAGTGCCATTACACCCCTCAGAATGGCCTTGCATTCCCTGACAATAACTCCATATTGATTTCACAGGGTCATTTTTAGATGCAACATACCTCATGGTGGTAGAGCCCACTCCAAATGGCCAGAAGTTTTCTGTATGAAAACAGTTACATTTTTTCTACTGCTTGTGCTGCTGTAAAATCTGTTTGCAAAGACAGAATTACCAGAACAAGCTGTAACTGAACTTTTTTGGGCCATTGTCAGATGACTTTCCAAGGTTCACGAAGAAAAATGTCATCCAACATATCACCTCTGTACTGTATCATCTAGCCACAGATGGGCTGGCTGAACTATTTGTCTTTTAAACATGCTTTGCTCCCCATGGAAGAGGCAGAATCAGTACAGAAAATGTTGGCCCTTTTTTTTGTTAGTGCACCAGAATGCAGTACATGCTGTAATGAATGACACACCAGCAATGCTGTTCATAGGCTGAAATCTCAGGTCATGGTTGGACTTATTAAAATGGGACTTGTAACAACATATTAGATATCACCATAAAAGTCAGGCCATGACAAGGGGTGCAGGCACCCCTTGGCAGCAACATATAGATCATAGTATTGGCATACAATTACTGTGGACTTCAAAAATGGCACCCTATAGTTGTGAGTATACAATGGTTGTAAGTGTATAAACAGGTCCTTTGTCCTATGCAAAGCAAGTGGTACCTAATATTGCTTGAAACCACTGCACTAACCCACTACAAAGTACAGGAGTGACTGACTAACCAAGTACAAAAGCAACAGTCAGAGCCTCAACTGTTGTTAGTCTACTGACTTGGAACCTACAGCAATGAGTAATGCCACACCAGAAAGTAACAGTGCTGACATGCTAGGATCTAACAATGTTGAACAACCTGCGTCTGATGACAAAACATCCTAATCTGACATGGCTGAAGGAAAGCCACCTCTAGAGAAGCAGTCAAGGATGTGACAACCACTACCTAGCAAGGAAACAAACATGAACCTGACAGTAGTTGGTACAGCACTTCCTCAGGGAAACACTCAATAAGGTAACTGCCATTAAACCAAAAGAGAACACAAGCCACCTGAGAGACTTGCAATCTGTGTGTTGCCACTGTCTTCTCAAAGGTGCGGGGGGAAAGGAGATGTGAGCTATGTGAATGTAGTGACTGTAAACGAGTACATGAGATCTAAACTTACTTTTTGGTGAATCTGCTAATGGCAATTAATAGTTAGCTTTACTTTATATTCACAATATAGTCTTTTGCTGGTCAACCTGCCAGGCGTCTTTCCCCCATTTGTGGCTAGAATCACTTTATTTGGGAAAGCCGTTAAACAATTACAACAGATCATGTTATGCCTCATCAATACCTGAACAAAGTAACTGCCATAATAGGACTAGCATGGTAACATTTCATCTGTGATGAGGCCACTGCTCCAACTATAAGCAGCAAATTCTTCTGGCCGAGCCTGTAACTGTCTGGGACAATATTTTATCTCATTTACACTAGAAGGTATTACCTTGAGTTAATATGTGAAATTCAGTGTCATATTACTGGATCCCCAACATGAGTTTACTATGATGGCTTTACAGTATATATAAGCTCTTAGGAATAAAACAAGGAACAGAATGAAAAGAAGAGAGGGAGAACAAATTATTTGGGTGCATAACCCTCAGCAGGTAAATCTGTGGGGGAAGGGGAAAGGTCTGGGGCAAAATTCAAGGCCCCAGCAGTGAGGGAGGAAGCCCGACACGGGCAGAAGCAGAGGCTGGGGGGAGTAAGCCTGGCTGGGCTGGGTGGCAGGACAAGGGGAGGCCCAGGGGGCACATGCCCCCTAGGCATCTGCATTCCCCCCAGCCCCTGCTCCTGTCTGTGCCCTGCTCCCTCCCTGACCACTGGTGCCTCAATCTGCCCCCCACATACCAGTGAGTGAGGTAGTGAAGCAGGGGCAGGCCCTGCACAGCTGGGGTGGGTGCAGGACAGAGCCACAAGCAACTCACCTAGGGGCGGGGGGGGGAGAATACAGCCTAGGAAAGCATAGAGGGGGGCATATGCCCCTGGATCTGCACAC
>NW_017728913.1:9895661-9899125 GCF_001723895.1 Crocodylus porosus
GGGGGGGGGCAGCACTAAGCTGGTCCCAGCATGGCTCTTCAGCCATGCAGCTCTTGGGCCCAGTGGCGGCAGCACTAGAAGCGGGGCTGCAGGCACCTGAAATTTCGCCATAGCACCTCCCCATCCCCTCCCAGTGCCGCTGCTGCCACCCAGCCCGAGAACCACAAGGCCAAAAATCCACGCCAGAGAACCTGGTGCCACACCAGCCCCATCCTACCCCATCCCACATGCAGATCTGGGGACACGTGCTCTCATGCCCTCTGGGCTGCATGCCCCCACTCCCTGTAGCCCTGAGATAAGCCACTTGCCCCCACCCCCATACCCTCTGTTCCACATCCGTCCCAGCTGTGCAGTGCCTGACCCTGCTCTACTTCCCCCTTCACTGCTGCATGTGCACCCCTCCCCCCCCCACTGCATCCACTGGAAGCCCGTGGCTGGAGTGCCTTGCAGCTGTACTACTGCCCCATATGTGGGGGGGCACTAAACCCCATTAGGTCCTCCCTTCTGCCGCCTATGCCCCCATGCCCTGTGCCATTGGGTGAGTGGGGCCCCACTCATCCATGCCCCATTCCCACCCTCACTGCAGGGTGCAGAGGGGGATCACCCCACTAACCCAGCCTGGCCCCACTGGCAGAGGGCACAGCTCAGCCCAGCCATGTGCATCCCGTCCTGGCCACAGAGCCTCTGGACAGTCTCTCTCAGTCTGGGGGGGCTAAGTGTGCACTCAGTTCCCCCAGACTGAAATCAGATGTCAGAGGGTCCACAATCAACTAGTCAATCAGGATCAATCAGGTGGTGACCACTGCACTGGAGTATAGAAAAGGAAAAAGGAAAGAAAAAGGCAGTATTAATTATCCTTGAAACAAAGCTCCCAGTTAGAATGAGATAGGATGAACAGAACATAAACCCACTATCGAATTTAACAATAAAAGATTCATTCTGAAAACTTCAAATTTTTAGCTGCCATTCTTCTCCTTGACTAGTGAAACACCATGTGGATGAAGTCTTGCACAACCATCATAATGCAGTCAACTGACCAAAAAGCTGGAAACCTAAAAAGCTCGTACCTGGTTAAAACAAAAACGTTACCTCACCATGTACACTGCAGGTCGATTGAAGTGACAGAACTGGGGTGACTACAGAAGTCTACTCAGCAATATCAAAAAGATAATGCATTAGTTCCTATGTATACTCTCATTCAATCTGAAATGCTGCTTTGGAAACTAGTGGGTTATTCCCACTTGGCATCAACACCTAGGAAGCTGGGTTCACTATGGGAAATAGTGAACATTCTATGGAAACTTACACCAAGCAAGGCAATACAGTGCATAGACATATTAAAACTGAAACAAACATAATTTTTGTTAACCATGGTAAAACATGACCCTTTACATCTAAAATTGTGCCTGTTCTGCCTTTTCCTCAAGTGAGGAAAAGCAAAAAGCAGCTTCTACGAGTGAAAACAGAAGGAAAAAAAAAGCAATTTTTGATGCTTGAAACAGTTCTCTCTCTCAGGAGGCAGATTTCACATGAAATTAGAAACATGACATATCACCGGAACAGGCTTCGAAAAAAAGTTACAACCTCTGCCTACAGACTAAAAGGAGGGAGAGAAGCAAGTCAAGTGCATATCTCCCAGGTTCATGTTTAACAAGTTGATTATAAAGTGCCAAATTTGCAATAAGGAAGAGGATATATGCGAAGTGAAGTCCTGAGTCACAGCAGACTAGAAAGACTGTGTGTTTGACCTCCCTGCATATGCTTAAGTAATCCTTAGTCAGCCTAAGGACATGAGCAAAACCTGGCACAAAAACCCCCATCTTGAGTTACACATATCACCATAATCAACCTATCATCAGAATAGTAACACACAAGGGCAACTAATGCCACTTGCTTATGACATACAGGGTCCTTGCCATGCGGACAAGTACAAATACAATGTGGCACAATAGTTGAATCTCCATGTAATATTGGCTATAAACAAACACTGTTCAGCAAAGTTTCTTAGAGACTTTGACTGAAGCTGTAGAAAAGGATAGCCAGCAAGCTGTTTAAAAATATGAACTGTTGCCCAAGAACACTTAGGAGGGCACCGCAATATAAGTAGGTAATTGAGATTACAAATGCAAGTTGCAAGAGCAATTTTTTTTTGCCTAGGTATGTCCACTAGTCTCTTCTCTATCACTTTTAATCTCAGCAGTCCTCAAAATTCAATAGTGCAAAGGCTGTTATAATATAAGGACCACGTGTGTATTTAACTAAAATGTGGATATATAAGTCTCATGCTGAAGAACTCAGAATTATTTAGGCCCCAGAAGTGTCAATTTAATATTGTGTACACTACAACTGCACTGCATTCTTTCTACAGTTAGTATTCAAGGGTTTCCTGAATGGCAGGTAGTCAAGATGTTCTTTATGTGGACCTGCTTCCTGTAAGCACACTGTGAATGATAAGAAGGTAAATTACATTCTACAGTTCCACAATTACCTTTCTGGTTATCAATGGATCAACATGAAGTGAAACACCTTGTTCTACATTCACTGTTCTTCCACTTTATTCTCTTTATCCCCATCTGGTTTGTTTTGCATTTTTTTTTTCCCAATTAACTGAACATTTTAGGGGAGAGAAGAGGTGTGGGGGGGTCTAAGATAGTGAAACTAGTCTTCTCTCAATATTGGTGAAATTGTTGTTTTAGGTCAAATTTTGCTCCACTTAATTTAAAAAAAGACATTTTTCATACTGCATGAACAACAGATTTAGAGATCACCCCATTACATTTGAATACGTGGTCATAGTAATTACAGAGATGAGTATTTGAATCAGAATGATCTTTTCAAAAAAAACAGCAAGAAAATACGAGTTATGCTGTGATAACTGTCATTCCCAATTTGGAATTAAGACGTGCTGAAAAAGGTAAGAACTGATGTAATATGGAATGGAGAAATGGGGTCTCAGGAACTACAGTTAAAAACAGATCACTTGGAATATTTCTGGAAGTGACAGCCCTAAGGACGGCCAAGGGATGAACAACTCCTTGGCATGCATGCTGGAAGCCAAAATTGATAGCTACCCAAATGCTTTTTTCAATGCATCACATTGATGTGCACAGATTAGGTCTGTCCTCTGGGAGCTGACAACAAACACTGCTAGAGAGTGCTGTGCAGATATATCCAAGAGAGTTCTGAATAAGCTAGCTCAGGTAGCTAAACCAGTATAGCTGTATTAGTTTGCTACTTGGCCTCACTGTGAAGCCAGCTTGGGTAGCTCTCCACAGCAGGATACTGTACCATGGGCATACACATTAAGGGCATTTATACACATGCTCGGGGGGGGGAAGCTTTAATTAGAGTAACTCCAAGAGCCCCTTTAATTAAAGGGCTTGGAGCATCTTATGCATCAGCATCCCCACACTGAGAAATAGATTTCATAGACATCAGGGCTGGAAGGGACCTCAGGAGATCAT
>NW_017728913.1:9899565-9929486 GCF_001723895.1 Crocodylus porosus
GAATTGTGGAGCCCAAAACTGGACGCAGTACTCCAGCTGCGGCCTCACCAAGGCCGAGTACAAGGGGAGAATGACGTCCCAGGATCTGCTCTAGAAGCATCTATGGATGCAAGCCAGCCTTTTGGTCGCTTTATTAGCCGCAGCATCGCATTGCAGGCTCATGTTCATCTTGTGGTCAATGATGACCCCCATGGTGGCAGAGACACTAACTAAAAGCTCAAACAAGCTTTAAAGTACCCCTGCCACCATTTTTCAGTGAGGGGATGCTGATACATGAGACACTGGAGTCTGCTGTAGCACAGTAATTACCACACTCCAGCAGACTCGATTAATTGAGTCTGCTCCAACGTGTTGTAATTACAGCATATCAGAGCAACCTTGCTGCTCATGTATAGGCACCCTAAGTGACCTGCAAATGATTGTTTAAGCCTTCAAATTCAGAAACAGCAAATCTACTCTTTCTGGGAGAAAGAATCCTGGAAATTACAGCTTAACAAGCTAACAAAGTTATTTTATTTACACCAGGGCCTAAAACATGTTAGCCAATACATTTAAAAACCCACATTTCATCCTAGTCTTGATGCACCTTTGCAGTACAACTCTGCTATAAAGAGTGACTGTGTAATGGCAACACCTTTCTGCTTGGATCTGCTCCCTGTGTACATACTTAGCCAGAGTGTTTTGGTAGAAGTATGGCTACCTTTATTCTAAGCTTCTCTGCCATAGTTCCTATGTTTGGTTAATTGGTTAGTTTTTGTTTCAGTTAGCACAGAGAAAGGTGCGAGTTCTTTTTACCACTGCTGAGCCAGCACAGCTGAGTCAATGAACTGAATGATGTCCAATCTCAGAGGAAATACTGTCTTTTGTTACATGTTTTCAGCTCCCTATGAGGGCAAAATTTAGCCTGAAGAATTTATTATTAGCGACAGAATAGCAGATTTTTCAGACACCAAGCCAAAGTGTCTGGCCTGACAGAGAAGTATCCATCTTACCTTATGAGGTTCTGTATTTTCTGGTTGTTTTCATAGAAAACTTATAAGATTATTCCTAAGCACCCATTTTCAACACAGATCTGTTCAAGAACAGAAAGTATTCATTGTGCATTCATTTTATACACCCAGCTTCAAAGCAATACAGAATTGCACTTCTAAAATCAAGAACAGGGTGTCATCTCAAAAGTGTCTCTACTTAGCAGGTTCAGCCAGTTACTGTATCTGTTTACTACCCAATCGCATCAGACCTTTGAGACTACAAGGATTTGGGGATTCACAGCAATGGCTTGGACTGAATGAAGCTAATGGGAAAGGCTCTAACACTGGATACTGGGGAGACAGGTGTATTCTTCACAGGAATAAACTGATGGGTCACCTCCTCTTCCTTCATGAGGTGCTTTGAAAATGGACACTTAAGAATAAACAACATTATGAGGTTCTAATATTTCAGTTAATTTCAGAGCAAATATATAATGATTATAAGGTAATCTGTATTCACTTCTATTAGACCAAACAAATTTAGAGACTGTCAGGAATTTGCCAACAAGACAAGTTTTTCAGTGGAAAACAGATTTGAAGAAACTCAAACTTTTCTCAGAAACATTTTCCACTGTCAATAATCATGAAATTTATGGTCAAAACCAGAGACAGCCCCTCACCCATCCCAGCTTAACTAAGAATTAAGACCCTTCCTTGAAATGGGGTTCAAGTTCCTGCTTCGCCAAATTCAGACCAGGGACCAATCTCCTATAGCAGCCTAACCACCTACTGCTGTCTTAGTCTCTCTTTTTGAGCTGGGAATGCATTGGAGGAGGTGGGTTAGCTCTCTTTTTCTTTCAGTTTGAAAAGGTCTTGGTTTCTTCTCGATGACAAATCAAAAAAAACCCTAAACTCACCACACACCAATCAGAAAGGAACTATATGAAGAGAGAGGCCAACAAGATCAAGGTCACTGCCTTAGTTACTTTTACAAGATGACTTCCCACAGCAATGTGGGCAGGAGAGAAGCAAGAAACTTAAACAGGGCAAGAGAGCAGGAGAGTAAACAGAGTAAATTCCCTCCGCTGAATTTCCCTTTTGCTGTAACCTAGTAGCTTGCAATTTCTTAGCAATTTTTTCTAAGCCTCTCAAGCCAATCCTTCAGAATCCATTTTAGGATGACAATTCCTGCCCTCTCCACCCTGGGCTCCAGCATGAGGAATCACACATCAGCGTAACATTGGAATTTTATTTAGCTATTAAAAGAACTGATCTTAAATAAAATTTAAGCTGCTGAACACTTCACTAATCATACCCTTTGAGCTTCCTAGTCCATGTACTTTAAAACCAAGCTTACTTTAGCACAAGCAGCTGCACGTGGTATTTTTACTAATAAAATTTCTTAGTTGTGGCCTACTGTTTACCCCTAACTTCTCTAAAAGTTGTGCATTAATATTTTGACAATCATGCTCTCTCTGATCCTGCGGTTTCTTTAAATATTTTACATTATTTCAGTATTACCGTTAAACTGTAAACCAAGAAAGCCAAAATCTATTACAATCAAATCAAGAAAGATAGTTGTCAAAACCACTAAACAGACCTAACAAAAGTAAGGGTTTTTACCTAGCTAGTATATACAAAAGCATACTCCTAACCAAATCAATTAACAAATGTGCATTTCTGCCATAACAACTTTTTTCTCAGCTCAAATTTTACAATTGCTACATGTGGTCCCACTTCCTGTCTTGCCAGGTACCTATTGAGAGCAAGCACAAGAATCTAAACCTATCACAGTTATTTGTATTCCAACAGTTTCTTTAAGACCAAAGTTACCTCTGAGCCTCATCATCATGATTAGATAGGAAAACAACTGACCCCCCTAATGGTTTGACAAGTCAAACATACACTCAAAAATAGTCCAAACTAAGCTTTATTTTTAAATATGGCACCAAAATACCATGCTTGTAAAGTACTCAGAACAAAGAGTACTTTCGGTTTTCAGTACTGAACTATGAAAATCCTTCTGGTTTGATTCAATGACTGGTTCTCTTATCAATAAAAGGCACAAACTTGCATTTTACAAAGTAGCTGGGGCTGAGAAGCATTTAAAAAGGATGACTTTTCCCACCACCTTTCAGAGAGCAGACACTAAGCATTTCAAGGTGAACATGGGAGGCAAGACATTAACCTTTCAAAGTCAGGTGAAACAGTCCCTAACAACACAGCATCATGGGGAAGTTAACCTAAAAAATGCAACTTGAAGCAGGCGGCCTTAGTGTCACTTTCAGTTAAACAAGGCATGTTGGAGGCTGTGTGTGATACATTTTGACAGATTTCTGAATTACCCTGGGGAAAGCAACCCGTTCCCGCGGGGCAAAAGGAAGGATAGCTGTGGGCATATTACACTTTGACTCTTGGGGGCGGGCTGCAAAAAAATATTAAACCAGTTCATCAGTTAACAAGTCCACCTAAGTGAAGGAGGAATCTGATTTGAGCCTCCCCCCCCCACAATGTTCAATTCCTACAGGTTCTCATCTTACAGGGGGGCTCACCTTACACCCCCGTTAAATTTCCTACAGCCAGGGTGCGAATTAGCACACTTCAGTTTGTTTTTCTTTTGCTCTCTTGGCTCAAAAGACCTACCAGAGTTGGAAGCCCCAAAGAACCCCAAACCCCTACGACTAAGGATGTGCGAAGAACTGGAAAAAAAACAAAACAAACAGGCAGGGGAGAAAAGTGAAATACTCGAGGGTGAACGTGGCAGGTGCTCTCCCTTTCACCCGAGGGCTTACCAGGTTAAACACAGTTTCCACGATGTCCCGGTTGGACACTTCCCCGACTTCCACTAGCCCCGCCAGCACGGCAAATTTCATGCGGATGCCTCGGATGGGCACTGCCGGGTGCAGCGGCTGCAGCGTGCTCCCCGCGCCCGCCCGGCCGCCGCCGCCTCCTCCATCGTCACCTGTTGGCTGAGCAACTTGCTTGTCCTCGCTCGCCATGGCGCGGCCGCGCTCCCGCCCGGGGCGGGGCGGGCTCCCGCGGCTTCTCTGCTCGTTCCCGCCCGAGCGCCGCGCAGGTGCTGCGGGCAGGGGGTCCCGCCTCGCCTCCTGCAAGTCAAACGTGCCCACAAGTTAAGCCGGGGCCAGCCCCGCCTGCTCCCCGCAGCCCGGCGCGGTGCTGCCCCTCTCCGCACGCAACTTGCAGCGGGGGGGAGCGAGGGGCGGGCAGGGGACTGCAGCCAGGCGGCGCCGCCCGCTCCCAGGTGCGAGGAAGGTGCCACTCACCCGGCCGCGGAGGGTAGGGCGACGAGGGCAGTGCCCCGCGGCGGCGGCCGCTGCGGCTGTAGCTGCACTCCGGGTGGGGAGGCCGCGTCGCCTTACAGCCACTGCCTCACGCCGCCAGCTGCGCGGCTTCCTGCCCCCGCGCTGTCAGCGCCGCTGCTGCTCCGGCTGCAAACGCTGCCGCCATGACAGCGCCGAACCGTGCGCCTGCGCGGCCGGGAGCGGGCGGGGCGGGGCGGGAGGCGGAGGGCTGGGGCTGCCGCCCGCGCAGACTCAGGTGCGTCCAGGTGGGCGCGCCCAGGTGAGCGTCGCGCACCGGCCCGAGCCCCGTCTCATTGGCTGCCGAGCCCGGGGCGGGGCGTGGATTGGCTCCGGCGTGTTTCGCTGCCGCCGCCAGGGGTTGGGCGTAGCCGTCTGTGCTGCGGGTTCTCCCGCCCCAAGGGAAGCGTCCCGTGTCCCCGCTCGCCTCAGGGGGACAACGTTCCGTGTCCGGCAGATTCTTTTTGGTGTTGGGTGGTGGAACCGGAGCGTGTTCCATCCACTCCATGCATTGACCTGGTATTGCAGTGCTTCCAGGACCGGTGCAAAAAAACAGAAAAAAAAGAAAAAAAAAGAAAAAAAAAAAAAAGGCCTTTAAAGCAGCCCGGAAAGCGGGGGTGGGTGAAATCCTGGCTGCCTCCGGCTGTAGGACAGGCTGTCGGGGTGGGGAGGTAATCCGGAGCTGTACGGTTTCGGTGAGGCCCTAGGGAGGGTAGGGAGCCAGCCGCTGTTCTCCTGCCACTTGCCTGGGGAAGTGGCTCGCTCTTCAGTGCCTGAAGTGCACTCAGATGAAAGCTGAATAGAAACCAGCTGGAGAGTTACTACATGTTCTCAGGCACTAACTTTTATAGTTGCTTGGCCCTCTATAGCTTCTTTTCTACCTCGGAGACCTACATCAGTAGAGTCTCCCGTTGCCTGAAGGAGGGTGCTTGTGCCTGAAAGTGTGCAAGGAGCTTTTTTTTAGTTTAATAAAATATATTACATCTACCCAAAGAACCTTAGGTGTCCTTAGACCAACACAGCTACAACCAGCAACCCATATAGCTGGAGAGTCATTTCTATCCTGTGATCATTACTTTGTACAGATGGCTGGTCTACATTCGTTGTGCAATTCTAATGGCATAATCTACGTAATGTGTAGCTGGGGCCTAGGATTCAGAGGCATCTCTGCCCTGACTTCAGTCCTCTCTTGAGTCATCACAGCATCCAGGATATGCAATTCCTTGGGTTTATTTGTTGTAACAATGTTTGGGTGAAGTTATTAGAGAAGTTTCACCTCTCTGCCTCGCCTCTTGTCTGTCTCATTCTACCTGTTTACACTTCACTGATACCCTGCCACACTTTTAGCTTCTTTCATTTCTTGGAGTCTCAGAACAGCAGGGACTCCCCATGCCCAATGAAGGGTAAATGTGCCCGAAAGCTCACCAAGAACTTTTTTTCCAACTACTCAATTGGTCTAATGAAAGCATCTACCCAAAGAACCTTGCCTGTTATTAGAGAAGCTATTTTTTTCCCCTTCAGTTAACAGTTTTGGGATGTTCCAGGATTATGTAGGAGCTATTCTCCACCCCCCCAGTTGCATGATATTTCTTCCCCTTCAGGATTATATAGGAGCTATCTTTTTTTCTCTTTCAAGCTGCATATCTTAGCGCCCTGCTACATGCTACCTATACACAATTAACTGGTTGATGGGACAATACATTTTAACCAGCCATGTAGGCAAAGAAAGACCAGCTGTATGTGCAGAGGAATTAGCATATCATTACCTGGTTAATCATGCCATAAATTTAGACCAGCTATGCATGCAAAGTAATTGTCATATCAGAAAAATGACTATTTAGCTATAAAAAGAGCCAACTGACTATAAAGTTAGTGCTTGGAAAAGTATAGCAACTCTATAGCTGGTTTCTATCCAGCTTTATTGTGGATGTGTGGCAGGGCCCGAAGTTACTGACATGCCTCATGTTCAAAGTGAAGCTTCATAGAAACCAGCTCTAAAATTGTTCTACATTTTTCAAGTAATAAATGCTGTCTCGGCCATTTGTATGGCTTGTTGGCTATTTTTGATGTGTGATAGTTGTTTTGCACATGTAGTGTATCTAAATATATTGTGCAACTAATCAGTTAATTTCACAATAGAGTCACATGTGTTAGGGGCCTTAGTCATTTTGGGGTGTTCCAGGATTATGCAGGAGCTGATCATTTTCCACTGTGTGTGGCTGATGATGTCACCAAGAAAGAAGCTTTGCAGAAAGGTGAACTTTGTACGCCTTTGTGTTGATGTTGCATCATTGCTGAAATGCAGCTGTGTTTAAGCCATGATTTTTTTTTTCAACATTATTTAAAGGGTGTGGGCAATTCAGAGTGGAGACCATCAGCTTTTGACAGGGTATTCGGTTCCATGCCAAAGTCAGTCTCAAAACTAAACGGAAATGCGATTGAGCTCTACCTGGAGCTAAGCAACACCTGTGGTGCTATGTGGAAAGTGATGAGTGGTATTACAGGTCTGAATCTATAGCTAACCGGGGGTGCAATGTCATCAATAAACAGTATCAGTAGAAAAGCAGGTGGCCAGGTAGAAACTGTTTAAGAACCACCTTTTGAATTTCAATCCTGTGGTTGTCATTTGAATTTGAGAGTGGGGAAACAGGAGGAAATAGGGGTTCACAATGGAAAAAAAGGTGCTTTTCACTTCATTTATGCAAATAAAGAGAAGCAAAATGCAGTGACTCAGAAACAGTGCAGTGGTGGCTCCTGACTGCTTCTTACCCTTTCTTAGGTCACAGAATTTAACCAAGGATTCTGTAGGTTCAGAAATGGATGATGAAGCAGTAGGCGTAACAGGGGAGCAGACTCTTGTTTTGTGCATGACCCTCTAGCCAGCTAGTGGAATTCTGCTGGGAACTCCCTGTGAGAATGAACAGTGATGCAGAAACTGCAAGTTTTACTTCCACTAGGGAAGTTGCGAGTGGGGGTTTACCAAAGGGAGCACACTTTTTAAGAGCTATAGGCATCACTTGCTACTTAAAGGCACCCATTACAGATGGGATGTGACACCTATTACAAATATGTGCAGTGGTGTATAAAAGTTTAAGACAGAAAATTAAGGCAGCATCATACTCTTGGAATGACAGAGTAAAGTAGTTTGGCAAAATGTTATATCTCAAGGTATTTAAACAGCCTCACCAATGGAAAAGGAAAAAAAAAGATCTATAACGAACCTCCTGGGCAGCGCCTCAATTTTACAAGTCAGCCGAAAGACTGCAGCAATGCTAGCAGAGTCTCCGGCACTATGCTAGGCTTGTCTCTACGTTGACTCAGTATCCCCATGTGAATCAGCATCATCACTTCTTACACCACCTAGGGTTTGGGGAGGGGGGCATTATTTTCCCTTCCCATCCCAGTTACAACTGGGCCTGATCTTGATTAGCTAGTGAGATCTGAAGTTCAGCATACACAAAAGCCACCATGCTTACACAATGTGCTTATACAATGACTGAGACTATATATGTAAGTATTCATCTGCACACTAAACTGCAAGCACAAAGGTCAGTATCCTTTTAACATTTTATAATGATGTCATCAGTCTTGGACAAGTGTCTTTATATTTGAAGCGTTGAGGTGATGTTCTTGCTGTAACAGTCCAGGGAACATGCAAGAGATGAGAACTCCTGTGGGTGGTATCTTTTCTTGGACCAACTGCATCTTGCATCATTTTATATTAAAAATAATTCCAGCGCATGTCTCCTTGAGAACTTCCTGCATGGTTTGGTCTTTTGAATATTATTGTTTATCTGCTTAAATATCTGCTCAGTTAATATTAAGGACTGTGTTGGGTCAGAGCTTTCAAACATTCAGTAATATAGTCTTTATGCATTGATTTCAGTGGGACTACTTGTGTGACTAAAGATTGTAGGTATGAGTAAGGATTTCAGAATCAGGCCCCGAATGTATGACAAAAAAAGAGGGAAGTGCACCTTTCAGAAGACTGGGTTATGGACAGCATTCAAACACTGGACCCCTTGTTAGTTACATTAGTACTAGTTGTTTAATTGATGTAATTGTGACAATACATGTTGATAGTGGAAGATTCCTTATGAATTAAAAGTTAGATGTTTGTGTGTTGCACTCCATTTTTTGGGAAGAGAGGTTAAAAGGAAATCTGTCAATATAAACACTAGATAATGATATCTGTTATAGGGCTCTATACTGCTCCCCATCACTGTGGTATTTGAACACCTTGTACACAAAATTTGTATTTAATAGCAAAGTCTCTGTGGACTTAATAAAAATCTGTTCTTTGGGTGAAGATTTTTATTTTACTTTATTAGCCTACCCTTTTAGGTTGAAGTTTCAGAATTTGGGGGAGGGGATCTGTAGATGTTGTTTATTTAATATAAATAATAATAATTAGGAAAGTTATTTTACATTATTCATTTGCAGCAGTGTGTCTTTTTTTTTCCTCCAAAAAGTTTTCAGCACCTGTTGCGGCTAAAAAGGAAGTTCATGAAATTTTGCAAACATGTCAATGGCTTTGTATTACCATTACCTTTTATTATACACCTAAAACTTGTATCCAGTTGTAGTATAAATAAAGATGTCAAGTATTTATTTCCAGTCTCAGTAAATTGGATTAAGGACTTTGTACATATTATAAAGTATTCAGAAAAAACAGATACTAGAAATGTCTTTGTTTAAGACATCAGTCCAATGATTCTCAACCTTTTTGGACTTGAGGCCTCTCTCACTGGACTTCAGCCAGCCCTCCATAACTGTTGTGATTTGAGTAGCACCCAATTCCAAAATCTGTATGTTATGGTGTTTACCTCCTTACACAGGGGATGGTCTAGGTAGAGAAAAGCCTGAGCCTAACTTGCTGCCTATCTCCTCCTGCTTCCTTGGCACCCTTCAAAAGATCTGGCAGCACCCCAGGGTGCCCGTACACCCTGTTGAGAACCACTACATTAACCATATACATGAGAATATCACATTGGGTTTAAGCAAAAGTGTCTTCTCCTAAGTGTTGTTTCAGTAGTACAGAACTCTGAACTACCCGTGAAGTAATCTTGGGACTGTCTATTTCCGATTTTTTTCTGTTATCAAGTAAGTGGACTGAATACATAGTACTCTTCTTGGACTAATAGTAACTTCTGAGCAAACATTATCATATGCTTCAGTATTTTTTATTGATCACATTTGTAAAACTACTAGAGAAGACATTTTCTTTGCTCTTTAATTGTAGTTTTTGTCAGTTTCCATTATGGTGGGTATTTGGTAGCAGTTCTTTCATTCCACATTCTGCACCTGTGTTTCAATTTCTTTCCATGATTTTACACCCTTTGCTTGTAATTTTTCCTTTTCTACGTATGTACATTAACTTTTACTAAGTTTACCTTATGCACATAGACTTTGAAAAATACCACTTGTACTGTCACAATTAAACATCTCTGAGCAAGCTCCAATGCTGTTAGGTTATGAGACTACCTAATGACAGTAGGACACTAATCAAATACATACCTACATAATATATAGCATCTTGGGGAGTATGTGCAACGGCCTTTCTTTGGCATTGTGGTTAACTGAGCCAATGCAACTAAAGATTGCAGAACTAAAGATCCACAAATGTGGGTGCACATGCACAAAAATAGGACAGAGTGGTAACTAATGGGGAACTAAAAATACTATGGAGCTGCATAGCTGGTTTACATACGGACTTCACAGATCCCTTTCAGTTCTTCCTTTAGTGATTTTAGGACTCAATTCTGCTGATGAAAAGCAGCAGCAAAACTCCAGTTGACTACATTGGAAGCAGGATAAAGCCTTCAATACTGATGAAACTCTTAAGTTCTTAATCACAGAATCTGTGTAATAAGATGGTGTGTTTACTCTGCTCACCTTATATATTTTGCCCTGGTCTGTCTGTCTGAAAGCACCAATTGTCTTTTAAATATAGGTTTGAGCAATATTTTTACCCATTAATGATTTTAATATAAAGCAAAAACTGTACTGGTTTCTTAGGTCTTTTTAACAAGTGTATTTGAGAAATCTGGTAGCATTGCAGTAGACAGAGTTAGTGTGAAACTATGGATTTGTACTTCTATGACTAGAATTACCCTGAAGCTGAGGAAGAAACATACTGTTTTTCTCAGAATGTATGTGGAAATACATGCTCAGTCTGCGCTCATGTGAGCTATGTATCGGAATAATTTGTCAAGCAAGGGTATTATCTTTATTATTCAGAAAAAGTGGCCCATTTGGATCTGTCATACAGTTGCCAAAAGCATGGCTGAAACAAATTTTAACCGGCAGGCATGAGTTCAGTGTATTTATGGTAACAGCAAAGAGGTAACTCTTAATATGTCTCTCTGCCCACTTGACACGATTAAGCAGTAGTCATGCCACTAGGTCCTACCTATCTCCATGTTCATAGTCATATCATTGTTACTTTGTCCTTCCTCATTGGTGTTCTTATTCCCCTTGATACAAGCTCTTCAGGGCTTGGTTGTGCATACTGCTGTGCTTAGCACAGTGGGGTTCTGGTCCATAAAAACTACACTGTACTACAGTATAAATAAGAAATAATAATTCTTCTTTGCCAGAAGAACAGTGGTATGCATGTTTGTTCTTTCCATACATCTGTGTTTTACTATTGGCTACCAATAAAACCCTTTTTAATGCGACCTATATATTTAAGGAAGTAAAATCTTCAACTCTAGGCCCATCACAAGCTCTCCAGAAGCAAAGGGGTTTTCTTGTATGGAGCTTATTGCAGGATTGAAGCTTTATTTATTAAAGAGTTGTATATGTAATGTAGTACATCCTCCTAGTGTTTCAGTACTTTCAGAGCCTGTAGTAGTTAAGCAAACTAAATTAGGTGACATGTTTTAGATTGGGATATCAGTATAGATGGAAAGGAGAGTGGCTGGATACAGACTAATATTCCCAGTTGGTCTAATAAAAGGTATCATTTTGGAACCAAGAGTTCTAGTTTTTTGTATGACTTCTTGTCTCAGACCAACACAGCTACCAAGTACATCCCTGGATACAGACTGTGCATTTCAGGCCTGTTCATAGAAATCAATGGCAGGCACCATTGTTTGTTTGTGGGAGCTTGGCAGACAATATGATATTAAAAACCCACTGAGTCCGTCCACACCTGTTCTACAATGACTTGCAGTAGTAGAGGAGCTTCATCATCAGTGCCACTGCAGTTGCAGCTTGTTTGGTCAAAAATTGTCAGTGTATCTGCACCTATGATAACAGCCATGTTTACCAGAATCATAGCTATGAACAGTGCTTGCTAGAATGTGGTAAATTCATTTTTTTTTTAAATCTCAGCTCAGAGCAGATTATCCCATTACAAGACTGAGTATAAAATTATATTGTTAGCACCTGTTTTGATGAAACTTTTTGAACGTAAAGCAATGAATAACATGTTTTGAACTCTAGCTCACAAGGTATAGCTGTAGTTTTGACAAGCATGAAGGTTATTTGTAAATAAAAAGTACTTTCTGCTTTTAAAACCTTTGTTCACAATGCAGCATAGCAAAATAACAGCATCAAAGATTTCTAAAGGAAGCATCATTTTGGATATGTAAATATTGTTCGCCTGTGTAAATTCAAAGTCAATTACAAAGACTGCTTCAGAACCTACTTTGTTTAATGGGAACTGATTTGGTTTAATTCTCTTTGGAACTGGGGGACAAATCTTCAGATCTGCATAAAAGGTCTGTCTTGAACTCTGACTTGGGTAATACTGCTATCAAGATGCATTTTATCTGAGAAATGAGAATTGAGCCTAAAATAAATAATGCTTATTCTTAACACTGCATTATATTAGAGATGTTTACAGGATTTTAAATTAACAGTATGAGCACAGCATCTCTCTGATTTACTTTATACAACAAAGGGAGAAGAAAAGAAACCCATTTTTTTATTTTACAAATATATGCATTGCAGGAATTATTAATTTACATTGTATTACACATGAAACAAGTGTGAAAATCAGCTTTGACAGCACCTTTGGCACATTCCATCCAAGTTTAAGCCTGTATCTACCCTTACAAAGAAACATCTTCCTATGTGAACCTAAGTAGCTGTCATCTTGTACATTCCAAAGCTTGTATTTTGTTCAAATACTGGACACTCAAGTTGCAAAATAACTTGGCTACCATAGTGTGTTTATTCATAAAAATCATGCTTTGTGTAAGTAAGAATGTCTTCTTAATTTGCCTGTATTGTTTTGGGGAAATGTATGGAATTTGTTGTTGTTTTTTGTTCTACTGTCAAACCTTTGACTTTTTTGAGGAGAAGGTACAGTACACTTTTTTTTTCAGATCTACCTGTCAAATCAAGGCCTTTTCAGCATTCTTTTGCCAGGTCTTTACATTAAGGTACAAGATGTCCAGTCTTATACAAATTGTACAAAAGCATAATCACATACTTCTATATTTTAATTTACAAGGATTCAATACATTTAGTAAGATGCTTGTTTGGGGGGTTTTTTAGATAATTTAATTAATTAATTAATTAATTAATTCGGAATGGATGATATTCTGCCTTGCAAATTGTAAAGGTTTGTATCATGGTGTTTCAAGAGTTTTAGAACAGCTGTGATGCTGACACTTTCCACTGTTGGCTGTGCCTATGCTTGTGTTTATGCTATCTAACGTTGCAGATCTTATCTTTACAATTCTCTTGCCTCACTTGTTGACTTCCTCATATTTATTTCTATTTACCTGTATTCCCCTTCAATCACCTGAGGCTCCTAAACTACTGTTTACTCTGTAAGGAGTAAGATACATTAGGATTTTTTTTCACTCTTTTAAACTGGGGTAGAATGCATCCTCACAGGTCAAATGTACCTGTCTCTGGATATCAGTAGTTACATCTGAATTACCCACCGGCACAAAATGAACTGCAAAGTGAAATAAATGTTTGAGGTATTTGCTTTCTTTTTTTCTTTTTTTGGTGTAGAATGCAATATTTATTGTTGATGCTTTTATTTTTTGTTAATCTTTATGTTAACAACTACACAAAACTAAAACAATCAAAGAAAAAAAAGCTACATGCTAAAACCAGCTGGTGTGAACAGATTTCAGGTGTTTTTTAGTCCACGCAGCACACTTCAGTAGTCAGCTAATTCAGTTTACCATTTAGGACAGCAATGTCATCTTGAATTCTGTCAAATTTTTCCATTGACTTCTTGGAGCTAAAACATGCTTCGTGACTTGCCTTCATTGCTAAAAGGCAGCAGGCTGCATGCAGCAGTCAAGGTAGGAAACATTTAGTAAACTACCAGCTTTTGGAGAAAATGCAATAGTCGTTGGTCCAAGACTGTTTTAATTTGATAATACCCAATGCAACTACAATTTATATAGCTTCAATGGAAGTACTACAACTGCAAATTTAAAAAAATGATATCAAGATCCTCTGGACATAATATCTTGCTACCCAATAGTAATGGCACACAATATCAGTGATAAAATCAATGCTTTCCTATAGAAAGTATCTTAAAGTCTTCCAGGCCCTACATCAAGAATGGTATTTTCCTTAAGATTAACAAACCACCTTGTAGGGTAGAATTGATTGGAGAATTAGATCCTAGCTGTTAAATTTGATAGGCTGGTTTAAAAACTCTGTTTAAATGTTATAATTCTCCATTTTATAAACTTTTACATGAGAGTAGAACCTCTTACCTCTCTCATTGTTTATGTTTGCAAAGTCCAATTAAACCATGTGTGCAGCTCTAGGTTTTTGTTTTTATTTGAGATCCCAGTGTCCCCAGACAGGTAAGGAGAGATTTCAGCCTATGTGAAATATAACTATACACCTTTAGGCAAGAAAAAAAACATTTATCACAGTGAAAGTATTTGTCACACAGTGTTTTGGAATCTTTGGAATTAGGAACTGCCGTGGAAGTGCTTTGTTAGAAATTAATTAAAATAAAAAGCAGCTTATAAGTACTGTCAACCTGTGATATGAGGGTTCTCTGTTTTTTCTGAAAGCATAATACTCCAGGAGAACAACTTAATTTTGAAATACAGATTAGTCTTTGTCAAAGGGAAGCCTTCTTTTGACTACGTGTGGAAATTTCTGCAGTACATATTATAGAAATAACTTTTTGGTTTATATTTGATAAAGGTATATAACTTAAGAGTATTAAAAGTTGTCATCAAAGCATTTATTTAATTGTTTAAAATTGAGATGTGAATACCTTCTTTGATTTCTGTGCATTGTATGTATTCATACATCATAATTGATGGATTGTTGACTGTTAATTTAAACAGCACTGAGTTAATTTATAGTGAGAGATTTGCAATGGTGGTACTATGACTTGAGTATTCAGTCTCTCAGGAAATTGTGCTGACATTGAGCCAAGGAAGATGCTTTAGCTTGGCACTTCTTAGCTCTGTTCACTTAGCTTAGGAGAGATCCTCTAAATGGCACCCATAATTACTTGCAACTCCAGTGCCTGTCACAAGATACCTCATCAATACCAGAAAATAAATTCTATCAGCACTTTACAAAAATATATTCTGAGTAAAGTTAGCAAAAAAACCCCCCCACTGTGTCGGTATTATCAATGATCCCACCTAATTTTTCTTTTCAGTTGCGTGTGCCTGGCTTAAGTTTTCCAAAACATCTCCCTTGAATATTTCAGTAGATTACTGTTACAGTACAGGAAAAAAAGTCATCCCACCTGTGGCCCTTCAAGCTGGGTTTTTTTTCTAGCCTTGTTTTAAGACCTCAGCTTATTGTTCATCTGGACAATATGGAGACATAAAGATTCAGCGTATAGAAGATGCCACATGCCACCTTTTCCCAATTATGCCCTAATTAAACCAGTACTTACTTGAGTGCTTTGTTGAGTAGAAACTTTTTTAAGTCGAAACTACTTAAAGCCTGTGTTTAAATGGTTTGCTAAATTGGGACCTAAGGGCCAGATTCAAATCTCATTGATGTAAGTGGCTACATAGTCACACTGCTTTGTATTGTAGCTGGCTGCAGCCACCTCACCAATATTTTTTTTTCTAAACTCCAGCAAAAGCCCCCAGCCACACATTAAATTTAAGGCAAATTTACACTGTATGTGGAACACTTTTATAGCTTGTTCCTCATTTTATGGTGTCTTAAACATGTAGCACATTCCTATTTATGCTGCAATTAACAATTTTAAATTGTAGCATAAGTTTACTGTGTAGAGGAGGCCAAAGACAGAACTATTGGGAGCATAAGGAAAAAGAGAGCTTAAAGAATGTGAAAAAGGGTAAGGGAGGTTTTAGAATGGGAACAAGAATCAAGCAGCAAAAGACAAGGGAAGAAAAGATGTTACTTGCTTTTGCTAGTAAATTATAGTGTGCTTTTTTGAGCACAGCAATTATGTTGTATTGCTAAGGGGCTTTTCTACTCTGCTTGTGACTGCTCTTACTAAGAAATGTTTTTCACACTTACTGACCTGAAAAATAATTGACAAACTAAAGTGAGTAAGGAACATTTGAATGGACTAGCTTCTGAAGTGTTATCAGAAGTGTATTCAAAAATGGATACAAAGATTACAACTGGCCGCTTTGCAACACAGCCATGTTCCTGAAGGTGGCTGTTAGATGATAGTGAATGACATGCTTTTCAATGAGATGCAACTCATTTCTAAAATAATTAGCATACTGGTTTCACTTATCCCCACCCCATCTTTGAAATCTGCTGTTTATCTCATAGGTCAAGTTGATGTTCACTGAAAAAAGAGAAATGCTTTTACAGAAAATCTAGCAGAATCTAGAGGACTTGTGAGGTTCAGGCACCACTAAAGACAGGATGAAATGTGACAGTAAAGGAAAAAGCCGGCTAAAGCAAGCCTTCCTGCCAGAGAACAAAGTGTCAAAGGAAGGGGCTGGACCCGATGATCTCATGAGGTCCCGTCCAACCCCTAATGTCTATGGTGAAAGGACCTGTCTTGGCAGGAATGGAGGGCTGCAGGAAGGTGAAGTCCACCTGAGCAACTGCTTCACTTGACTCCTGCCAACTCATGAAAGGAAACTGGATTTAGAGGGGACAAAGGCATAGATATAAACTCAAAACTCACTATTGGTTGCATTGGAAGTAAAATGTGTTTTGGCAGAATGTGAAAAAATGACTCAGCAAAAACTGTTCTAGGTACTCTAAATGCCATTTTGATATAGTGACACCTAGCCAAACAGTAGTATATTGATAAGTAGATCAACTGGAGTCATTGCACCATTGTTTGAATGTACCAATAAGAAACATAAGCCCTCTGTTGCCAGTGACTAAAGTCCTTGTGGGATTTCTTTTGGAGTTTTTCTATACAGTAGAGAAGTCCTTCTATCACCCATTTATTTGGGCTAAATGAACTGATTAGCTGTAACATAACTCAGCTTGTCAGGATTCAATTTTTATCGATAAAAATTGAAAAATGGCAATTTCACCTGACAGACCAATGGAAAAATACTTCTACCAGTGATCAATGAAATTTTATAGAAAGGGGAAGAAAAAAAATCTGAGATGGGTTAACAAAATCTGGGGCTGGGGGGTGCTGTGCCTGTGGCTGCTACAGGTAGGATGAGGGAAGCCCTGACTGTGCCACCTACACATTGCTTCTCTGGCAGCAGCTTAGGCAGTCGCTGCAGGAGCTGGGGCCTGTGCTGGTAAGACTATGCTAGAAGTGGGAGTTGAAGAGGCAGGGCTGTTGGCAGCTGGGAGCCCAGTGCCACTAGCCCTTGCCTGCCCAGGTCTCATCTGGGGACTGGGTGCCAAACTCCTGGCAAGCCCAGCCCAGCCAGCCTCGGCATAACTGGGGCAGGGACCAAACTTCCGGTGAGCCTGGCCTGGCCCCTGTGTGATCAGGTATACGTTATTGATTTTTTTATGGATATTTACTTCTTATATTTTAACATGATTTTCATAAAGCTTTTAACATTATACAGACATTACTAAATAGTCTGCCCCCCATAGTCCTAATTTTGTGCAATTCTGAAAATTGGTAAAAATCAAAAGAAATTCTTAAAAATCAACATTGATTTTTTTAAGCCATTGAAATGAGCTCAAATGCTCTGTTGTTATGCAGAGCTATTGCTTATAATACTATTAATGGGAACTAGAGTAACCATAAATAAGTATGAAATTTGTAAGGTTGCCACCAACCTCCCTACAGGTTTAAGGGTTCAGCTGAACCACCTGTGTGTGAACAGCAAGAATTAGCTGTATAACACTCTACTAGTTTACACTGAGTCATGCCATGTTTACAGCACTGTCTGTGCTGTTTATGCCTAGAAAGGCTGCAGAAGGCACTAGGCCAGGTTCTTGCAACTGCTGCAGTCACTTTGCACTGCCTGAGCATCTCAGATTGGCCCTATTCCAGCCACAGCTGACCAGCATCAGGTTCACCTTATACAGGGAAGCACTCAGTAGGTGAGTTGTGGAAAAGCAGCTTTCCCCTTCAGATGTCTCCTTACTCCAGTAAAACCAGAAAGAAACACAGAAGAATGTGGTAGAATAGAATTCACTCGGCCTGAAAATCTAATGTTCTAAGTCCCTAGGAGACTGTTTATCAGTGGTAAAAATTTAGAGCAGTTCTTCAACAGCTCCACTTTATCCTGGTGGACAGTGGTATGAGATTACAAAAACAGCAGGTGATCCCTTGATAGTCTCCATTGTACTCAAAACCTTTCTTCATGTATAGTTGAGAATCCAGCTTGCTAACTGCCCACAGTGAAAGTGCTCCAACCATAAGTACTGAGGTACAGAATGTAGTATATAAGAGTACAGCCTATGAATCAGATCTTGTTAAACCTCTGAGTGCTGGAAGCTGCAGTGGGAAAGAAGCAGGGAAACTTCTGGACGTGCTTTGTTCACCCTCTTTTTCAGTATCTGCTTTGTTACTGTGTGAGATTAGGTCCATCAAGCCTAGTATCCTATGTCTGACCCATAAATGGCATTTTGTAGATTCATAAGTATTACAAGAACTGTATTACAGTTCCATGAACTCCATTTCTGAACTATTTCACTGATTTAAATATGCAGGCAGTGGAGCTGCAACTGCTAATTTGGCCCACCCAATTCTTCTACCATATGTTCTTGTACTTACTACTACTGAATCCAAAACATGACATCTTCTGGGCCTCTGGGGGAACAAAGAGATGCCAAGCTTGGCTGAATATCATCATGCAGAACAGCACAGACTAGCGGTTCCCAAACTTCTGGACCAACAGACCACTGTCAACTCTAACAGACCTACCAGCCCATCAGGCTAACATGGTTAAGGCACTGCAGTTTGTAGTCAGTGACATACAACAGAGCAACGCGGCTCGCCATCACATCTAGCTACCTTTGAATCCAGAGCCCACACGACTAGATTGACTGGGAATGGCCTTCAGAGCAAATCTGCTGAAAGCATACGCACCAACTTTTATTTTTGCTGGGGCATGGGGGGGGGGCTAAGATGATGGATATGTGACAGCCCTCTTCTATGGTGACCACCTTTTCAAAATGGAAAGGTGGAACACATGCCTGCCTCCCCCAGCACCCCATTTCCCCTCAGTGGCACAACAAGAGCAGAGTGGAGCTGAGCGGAGCCCATGGGGAGGCAGGAGCGGATGCAGACTGCCCTCTGTGGGTTTGGGCCTCCCTGCCCTACTGTCCTTCCCCCGAGAGCCCCGTGCCAGCTGTGCTGCCACGGTGAGGCACCCCCTCCCTGCCTGCCAGCAGCAGCAGGGGACACAACTCCATGCCGCTGGCCCCACTGCTGCCAGGCAGGCAAGGGGCAACTTGCTGTGGCCGAGTGGCCAACACAGAGCAGCAGGGTAGAAGCCTTGAGTGGCAGCCCGTATCTGCCCACGCACAAATCTGGGGGTCATGTGCTCACCCATGCCCTCATCCTTGAGAGTATGCACAGTGGTAGGGAGCTGGCCTGCCCCCTGCATGATCTGTTCTGCACCCTCACTGAGCAGGCCTCAAGTGCCCTCCCCACCACCACCATAGCGTTACCTGCAGGCAGCTGAGGGAGCAGCTCTCCACCACTGCCTGGGGCTGTAGTCCTGGGCACATGCATGTGTGTGCACCCCTGCATCCCCCTCCCCACAGCCCCTTGCAGGCTGGAATTCTGCCAGCCTGCAAAGGGAAACCTGCTGCTTCCTGTGTTTTTCCACAGTGAACAGAAAACCTGGATCCCTGCATGATACTGGGAAGTCATGCAGCCCAGGACTTGGTGTTCCCATTTTGAGACTGTCCTGCCCAATTAGGGACAGGTGGTCACCCTACCCTCTTCCCGGGGGGGGGGGGGGCAAGGGCCTTGGGCCCCACATATTCAGTGCCTATGGTTGAAAGGTTCAAACACACAGCTACAGAGCAAATCATGGCTGTTTGTCACCATCCCTTGGGATAAAAATATAGTGCAGCTTTGGTTAAATTTCACAGGCAAGGAGAATCTTTAGGTAATAGGGACTCATGAATCATGATAATTGGAGCACTAGCCTGCCTTGCAATAGCATCATTTTGGCTACAGCAGCTTCATCCTCCTGTTCCTCCCTAGGCCAAGAATCTTTAGGGGACACTAACTCTAGTGGTCTTTTACTTGCCTAATTCTCACTTTCCTGAAACATCCTTGAAAAGCAGATATGTGATCTAGTTCTGTCCAGGACATTATGCTATACCAAATCTTAAACGTCTGTCATTGCAAAGGGAAAAAAACCCAATTACTACCAAGGTGGTGGTGGGGGGGAGTATTAATTTTTTAATACAGCTACCATTGTAATCTAACGATAGATTTTGTAATTCTTAATTAAAACTCTTTCCATTCTTGAAATTAATAGTCAAACTTCACTGCTAATGGGCTCCCTCTATCATAAAACAAAGCCTGCTACCTTCTTCATGTTTCAATTTCTTTGTTATGTTCTTATGAGCTTGCAAATCTGTAATCACTTTGTGCCATTTGCAGTTCAACATGAGCAGGGCAGGATATAGTTGAGGAGCCTCAGTTTTAAGAGTTACAGTTCATATTTTAGTTTTGGTTATTGCTATTTAGGCATGATTACAAAATACAGCCAGTTAGAAGTTAAACTTAATCAAAATTACTTCTATTTTTAGTAAAACATTGCTAATCAACATTTTATGAGCAATTATTCCAAAAATAAAATAAAAATGAGAGTCAACAACTTTCTGTTTTAGCATGGCCATCTGTCATTTATAAAGACATCACCCCATTAACCTGTCTAATCACCTCCGTTCTTTTTTCAAAGGCAGTTAGGCAATTTTATAGTGAGGTCTCAATGTTCGCTTGATTAAATATGTTGTAAAAGAGCCTCCCTTGTGTTCTGCTTTGTGTGCATTTACACGTGTAAATGTAATTATAAACACATCACTACTGTAAACTGCTTGCCCCCATTATATGACAGTATATGAACATTTAATTTCCTTCTGGTGAAAATTAAGCATTATATTTTCAAGGAACAATGACTGATATGGCTTCTTATATTAACATTTGTCTTAAAATACTCCAATTCCTGTTTCTTATGATAAATTTACTCATGTAGTGAAAAGGGGTTCCATATGTTGTTATACCACCTCAGAGCTGGTTATTGCTGGAAGAGATTGGAAGAATTCCAATGAAAAACAAAATGCGGCAAGAGCTAATACTGGCAGGAACTTGGCTGAATTTAAATTTTAAAATGAAGGGTTGAATTCATAGTCATTCTTACCCTCAAGCAATTCAGACTATCTCTGATTTTTTTTTTTCTGTCTCTCCTCCTAATCCGGCTTTTACCTAAAGGCACCAGAGATATTATGGGCAAAATTAACCATGGCATAAGTGAATTCTGTTTACAACAGAACTAAATTTTGGTCTGATATCCTAAACAGAGAGTCTGCTAGTGAATTTTCACCAGTAACAAAAGGCCTGAAGCTTAGTGCAACCAGAGAATTGTATTGCCTGGCAAAGTCAAAAAAGTGTCTTAATTTTGGATTGATAGGTATTTGTTAGTTACTGACATACGACAAGGAATGCAAAATAAATGCAGTAGGATTCCAGCAATCAGCTTTCACTGCCAGCTTATTTATTTTAAATAAATGCGTAAGGCCTTATTCTATTTGCATTTACATGAGGTCAATAGAGTTACACTGGCATAAAATTGTCATAAGAAAAGAATGTGATCCATAATGCTCCCTCATCAAAGCCTGATCCTCTTTTAAAGACTTTGTTCTGGGAGTTGTTCTAGTGAATAGCTAGAACAAGCCCTCTTTGTAATACAAGTGAAACCTTTTCTGAGTAGGACGCCCTTACCATGATTGTAGGATGGTAGGAGCTGTACTACACAGCAGACCTGGAGTGTGGGGGGAAGGACAAGCCAAGCACACGTTGAAGAGGGAAGGAGTCATCCCAACCACTACCACTATGAGCAACAAGAAAGTCCCTCAGTGAGACACAGAATTTGGAAAATAAATGCATAGCTTAAAATATCCATGCATATACACTCATTTCCTCCATTAAGTATAAGAACAGAGGAATCAAGAATCTGTCCCCAGCCTAGATGCATGCCATATCGTCACAATTTTAAGGTAGTTTAGTTAATATAAATTAACCTGGTTAATAATGCCCCTTTTTTCTCTACCAGAAAAGACTGTGGTACAATTATTTATTTTTGTAATGTATGTAGAATTGAAAAATGTTATAGACTACTTTGTTGAAAGACATACTAACATTAGTAAGAAAAGGAACTTTCTGACATATCAGATTTATGTTATTAACAAAAGTGATTTAAAATACACTTCCCGATATGAGATGTTTAGATCAAGGAAACTCCCAATGAATACTAACACGCCAGGAGAGAATAGATATGAGAATGATATGGCTGCATTGTGCTACAACATTTGTTATGGTTACCAGAGATTGGGCAGATATCTAGTAGGGATGGTCTTGGTAAGCTTATTCCTGTCTCATGGTCAGGGAATGAACTAGGTGACCTCAAGAAGGTCTCTTTTCTCCTTACATTTCCATGATGATTAGGTAGCCAGCTATGGTCCATCACTATGCATTAAGTGCATTAATCCTCTCTCCCCACCTCCCCCTATATATTAGTGCATTACCTATAACATTTAGTTATCATGTCCCATTTCAATAAAGGAGAAGCACGGAAGGAAGACAAAATCTTCCAAATACTTTCACATCAAAGGGAAAGCAGCTGAATGAATTATTTTTGCAAAATCTTGATGAAAAAAGGCATTTTGTTCAGCTTACATTTTCAGCTTGGTGAATGTTGCATTTCCCCTTTTTGAAAAGATGTAATAAAATGTTACTTCTTCCTCAGATATGAAATCAGAACAGATTGTACATGCAACTACAAATATACTTGCTGATTAATTTTTAAATAATGAGAATGTGAGTCTTGCCTAAGGAATGAGTAAAAATGTAGTATAGAATATGAATGAATTGAAGGACTAAAAAGCTGACACTTCCCAGACACATATGCCAAAAGATACATAATAGAAACCTTGTTCTGTGATAAAGGCTTCAATAATCAATGCTATTACAGAACTACTTAGTGTGGTCCTACCATGAAAAGTGACTATAAAAAAATCCCAGCATTGTGGGATTTAATATTCATGGCAACTCAATTATTTCAGTATCAAATTTGCTGAGTTTTGCAAGAACAAATGTGTACTTTACTAACTTCCAGTCCTATAAACTCATTCTGGGGTCATATAGTCAAGCTGGGTTCTTTCCACCTCATGCATCATTACTTGTAATTGAACATCATTAGGCAAAATTGTGGCATCAGCTACACCTGGTGTTCAGGGAAAAATAGTCTTTTACTTGCAAAATCAACACGCTTGCTATGAAATCAAGCACTGTGTTACCTTCATTGAAGTTACAGGTTAAAAATTCAGAAAAGTGTCAGTTATGTAGCCAAAGCCTTTTATAAAGAGGGAAGGAGAGAGAGAAGTGTATACTTTAAATACTGTACGTTTAAAAAAAAGAACTAGAAAGGATAAATCTGCATATCAGCAAGCTCTGAAGCAGAGTTTAGAAGTGGTAGAAGATTTTATCACACAGAAACCAATCAGGCCCACCCTGTTTAATTTGCATATCAATGAATATGTTGGAAGTAACAATTAAGAAACAGCATGTAACTATTCCCTGTGGAGAACTATTTAAAACACAGTTTTTCCAAGTACAATTAAAAATCAGAAAAAGAGCATGCAAGAGGACAATGCATTGCAATTAAAGAAATATTATGCTATGCTAGTTCATACCAAAACATTTCAGTTCCAGCAATAAAGTAGAACAAAAATTAGTATCTAAATTGACTTTATTTAGAATAATTCCAGAACATTTGTGGTATTCCTCATGTGTAATGCATACTCAGCTTTATTTTGAAGCTGTATTTTCCAGCTTGATTGTGACTGATATATTCTTTAATAAAACTGGCATAAATATGAATATCTATCTTGGGAGCTAGAGAAAACTAGGGCCAATACAAAGCTGTTTAGGAACATAAATGACTTCTGTTGGGCCTAATGTACCTGTATACCTACCTCAAATTTAAATCCAGCGGGAGTCAGACGTCTAAATACCAGGCCTAGAGTCCTCTCTACATGTTACATGTATGGAGCAATTAATTTAAACCAACCACATGTGCAATGTAATGATCAGGCCATAAAAAGATCTGTCCAGCTGTAAGTTACAGCTGGAAAATCTGTAATAACTTTAGCTGATTTCTATCTAGTTTTAATTTGCATGTGTAGTAAGTTAGCTAGGCCCCTGCAACTGGGAGCCCCATCAACTGACGGGGCTCCCAGCTGTGGGGGTGCACCATGCACTGCCACAGCTGGGAGTCCCACAGCTGATGGGACTTGCAGCCACAGCAACCATGGGGCACTGGTGTGAATCCCATCAGGTGTGGGGCTCACAGCTGTGGGAGCTTGCTACTTTCTGGTACAGGGGGTCACCTAGGATGGTGATTCAGGGCTCCCCCTGCACCAGCAATAAGGCATGATTGGATCTGATGCCAGATCCCACAATCTTGCCTTCTGCCATGTACATATAGCATGGCAGGAGGCATGATCTGTGTAGATTTGTGCATCAGACCCTATCATGCCTTTACGAGAACATCTAGAGGGGCTCTAAGTGGTAAGTGACCTTGACAAAGTTGCACAGGAAATCTGTAGCTGAATAAGGTAATGAAATCCGGTCTTTCACTTGTGTCCTAACCACTGGATAATCCTTCCTTTGAGTGCAATGTACGGAGTTCTATTACAACCACAGGGGAATAACTCAGGCCCCAAACTTCTAACTACACAGAACCCAGTAAAGGCACTAGAGCTCTGAGTGGGAGTGCAGAGGATGCCCGTACCAAAGACTGACTGACTGTATGACTATCTCTATTGATGATAGATAAAAACATGGATTGTACTTGGTATCAATAATAGAATTGCTCCATTGGAAGCATAAGTAGCTGAATCATAAACAAAATACTTAAAATGTCACGGAACATTTGTACAGCTCTCAGACTATTAATGGGTACATTACATGTAGGATAGCTGGTGTGGGTAGGGTTTGAAGAGTCACATATAGTAATATCATGCCTCCATAACCCAGATGGAGAAAAAAAATATTAGTACTGGCACAGTACCTGGGAGCTTTAATTGTGACATAGGACTCCACTGGGTAAGGCACTCTGCAAGCATTTTAAAAGAAGACAGTTACTTTCCCAAAGAACATGTAAGCATAAGATAAAGAGATGCCAGATTGGTTGCAGACCACCAAAGGCTGTCAAAATAAGGCCCATGGGCCAGATCTACCCTAGCAAAGGATTGTACCCAACCTATGGACTAGGCACAGGGGGCAGCCCAGGCTGTGGCATGTTTGGCTGCCCACAGGTGAACTGCGGGGCTGGGGTAGCACTGTGGCCAGGCTTACTTCCCAGCAGCCACTGCTAGGTTCAGCCCTGCCCCCCAGGCACCCTGACCTCTCCATCCTGCACCTACTGCTGGGGGCGCTGGATGGAGTGAGTAGGCAGGGTCTCTGTGGAAATCAGCCAGGACCCATGTGGGCAAGGTGTGCTTGACCAGGCGGATAGGATGGGGCTGCAGGTGGTTGGGGAGCTGCTCCCCACCTATCCGTAGCCCTGTCCCATTCACCCCACCAAACACACTGTGCCCATGTGAGTCCCAGACTAGTCTCCATGGAGTCCTCAGGATCTCCGGGTGGTGATAGTTTGGGGCCTGGCCTTGGGGCACAGCCACTTAGGCAGTTGTAGTAAGCTGTTGTGGACTTGGGGGGAGGTGGAGGGTGTGCTAGCCTGGCTGGCATGGCCGGGGGTGGTGTTGATTCAGCCCATGACAGCTCACCATAACTCCCTAAGTGGCCCTCCAGCCCAAATACTTACCCACCCATGTTGCAGACTGTTACAAGAACACAAAGAAACAATTAAACCAAACAGTTCATAGTCCAGCAGTAGTCTCTCTCTTGTCAGGAAAGGTGTTTTTCTTCTGTATGCATTATAGCAAAGGAGAGTGGTAAGAAGAGATTTGCAGGAGGGTGTTGAGGTAACTTTGGGGAAGCTCCTCCCAAGCACGAAGGACAGTTTGGGAAAAAGCATAAAGGGGCTTGTTCAAAAATCTAATATTTGAGCAATGAAAACTTCTACCATGGGCCAGTTGAAGGGCCAGTAATGCTTTATCACTGTCTGAGAGAAAACAGGTAGGAGGCAGATAAACTGTTAAAATGCTCTGAAAGTGAATATGAGTGGTTTTATATTTGACATCAAACATAGCAATGAAGAAATAGTGTTGCATTAACTGTAAATGAAATACAGGGACCTGTTGCTATTGGTGCTGGATAAGAAAAGCCCTGAGATAGTGCTGCTTTTCTGTAAAAGAATGGTGTTTACATTCTCTTAGCATTCTGCTGCTGTAGGCTTCAAAGGTATTTTGACTAGTAATGGCGATGCAGGAAGCAACAAATTATACTCCTCAAAAAAGACAAAGCAACATGAAGGTTTTGATGCATCTGAGAGAGATTTCCAAAGCAGCCCAAGGTGCTAGGGATGACTATCACTGCAGGGAAGATAGGGTTTTCTGTGTCATGGCTCAGATTATACTGAATTATAATTGTTAAATACATAAAACAGGGTTTGGAATGGAAACAACAAACCTGGGGTAATCTATAGCGGTATCAGAAGGAGTTTTTGTAATGACCCCAAATTACCTGTGTTTTCCCAAATGTTTAGTTTTTGACTGTTACAGAAATGTGAGGTTTACTGTCTATCTGAATTAGGGATGCACACAAAACCTAAATCTCATCTATTATATAGTTATAGTTCTACACATACCATACACAATGTCAACCTAGGTAAATATGCTAGGTACCAAACTTTAAATGGGCTATCAAGCCCTAGAATCCTGTACAAAAATCTTCTGCACCTGCTATTTAGTCATGCTGCTGCACCAAGTGCATCTCCTTAGCTCTAACTCAGGAATGTAAAAGGATTTCTCTAAGTGAGTGTGACTGAGGCATCAAATAGGAGGCTCTAAATAAAAAAGTGTTTAGAAACAGTCAGTTTAGATTCATGTTTCACTGTTCTTATGATAGGAAAAGAGGGAACCTGTGCAAGTGATGAATAATATATATGCGCTGTCAACAATGGGACAGCTAATCTTTCATATTTAGTAAGACCAGTCTAATTAGTAACTAAGCAAGATACAATGAATTCTCATTTCAAATGTGGGCTCAGAAAAGGTAACATAAGAATACTTGTAGATTTCTACATATAGATCTAAAAAAAAAGGATACCTCTCTAAGCTTGGATCTATTTTACCTTTCACAGAATGAGTATGCTATTGAATGAAAGGAGTTGGAGAAGCCTATTATACCTAGCTGCATCCCCTTCTTTTGAATGTATTTGGTTTGGATGTTTTTAAAATGATATTCTGACTAGAAAGTAAGTGTGAGTGGACAAGACTGGGCAAATCAACCTGGGGTGAGAGCAAAGGAAGGTCTCTCACTGCAGTTATACTTTCCAGTTCTCTGAATAAAAATGTATGTTAAACAAACAAGGGCTTTTATCTGGTTACTGTGCTAGCCTTAGAAATGGTTTGTGTATAATTATAATGAAATGCACTCAGACCACTGTAGCTAAAATGTGCTAGCACTTCCACTACGAAGCTTTATTTTTACATGTTCATTTAATAACCATCGTAAACACTGTGAACTGAAATGGAATGAAATGGATTGGTCAGAAATATTTTCTAAGGTTACGTGGGGGAAAAAAAAGCAAGAAAAAGCTTTTGATAGCTGTAGCAAGAAGAATTTCAGAGATTAGGGAGTAAATGCAAAATATGTGAGAGGAGGGTATGCAAGAATGTGATTTTGAGAACAAATAATACTGGTGCCTCAGCTGAGATAAGGGTAAGGAGAGGACGAGTACACTGAGCTGTAGGAGCATGTTGGCAATTTAGTGGTAGAGAAAAGTTAAATTGAAAAAGATACACATTTGAGAAATAGTCTGCTTGGCAAAATGAAAGGATACAAATTAACTAACTGGCATATCCTGAGACACTAGTGGGCACATCTACATATTGCCCTACAGCAACATAATGACGCACTGCATCACCGTACAGCACACTGGTGACAAAGTGATCATGTGGATCTACACATGATCACCAGCTCCATCACTGTAGCAGCATGGTCCCCAGGTAAGCACGCTACTATGGCAATGTAGCAACAAAATCTACCTGTGTGTTGCACACACAACACAGTACCTGGAAAGGGAAAATACCATGACCAATCAGATGGTTTTCTAGTTGCAGGGGAAAAAACACTTTTTGGCAAGGGGTACTACCTTAAACCAGGTAATGCATAGTTAAACCTCCTACTTTTATTTCCAGTGAGAAGATCTTAGCTATACGCAAACTTTATAGAAAGCGGAGACTCCTCCCTAGCTTGTTCCTGTGGCCACGTGGCCGAGGGCAAGTGAAACTCAGAGGCATCCAAACCCCAAAGCTCTGGGCTTGGGCCTGCATGTAGGATGCCTGCCAAAGGATTTGGAAGCATCTGAAGCCACAGGTTGGGGCGAAGAATGTTTGCCAGTAATAGGGCCACATATGGTTCTTGAATGATTCATGGATTTGGAATTGATTTGGCTGATTGACTTGGGATATGAAAAATGTTATTTAAAAAAAAAAATAAGGCGCAGTAATCGCCTGTACTGCACCATGCTTTAGTACTTCCAAAACGCATTGCTGGCAATGTTCAGTACATATGGCGATGCTGCTATGGTGCTGAGCTTTAGTACCTCCTTGTGGAAGTATTAAAGTCCAGCGCCATAGCAACGTTGCCATACAGCGACGTGTTAGATGCAGCTTGTATGCGCATCTCCTTGACTTTAAGCCAGGGGTGGGCAAAATACAACCCATGGGCTGGATCTAGCCCGCTAGGCAATTTCATTCAGGCCATAGCGCCCCCCAATGAACTGCACCCTGCCCACAAGGGTGGGAGCAAGGCGCCCAAGTGTACAACACCCCAACATACCCTACTGGGCCTCGCTCTCACC
This sequence comes from Crocodylus porosus, assembly GCF_001723895.1. Taxonomy (NCBI): domain Eukaryota; kingdom Metazoa; phylum Chordata; order Crocodylia; family Crocodylidae; genus Crocodylus; species Crocodylus porosus. The sequence goes on from NW_017728913.1 coordinate 9,928,417, forward strand.
CTCTTGGGTAGAAGGGCTCTGCATAGCCAGCAGGTTCCAGGTGGGGCTCCTGCTGCAGCTAGAACTTGCTCACTTGGAGCAGCAGGGAGTGGGAGTGGGAGCGGGACAGCAGCGGCAGAGGCAGCATGGAGCTCAGCTGGGCAGGGGGTGGGGGTGGGGGTGGGGGTGTAGGGACCTCCTACTTTCCCACCATGGTATGTAGCACCAGCAGGCAGGAAGGTCAGGGTGCTCATACCTGGCACAGGCTCTCAATGAGGCACGGCTCCAGCCAGTCCTGTGCAGGGGGAGGGAGCAGAGCCTGCCCCGCCCCAGGGTCCTGTGCCTTGGGCCCATAGCTCCAGCACTCACAGAGGGGCAAGCCCCGTGCTGGAGCCTATTGCCTCCCCCACCCCCTGCTGCACAGGTCCCCACACTGAGCCTGGAGTGGAGAGAGCCCCACACCCTGCTTCCCCATGGAGTCTTGCTCTCTTTCTTGCTGGACTCTGCAGAGAAACAGGGGGCCGCGCTTCCTCCACTCCTGGCTGAGTGCAGGGACCTGAACAGCAGGGGGCAGGTAGGCAATTAGCTCCAGCATGGGGTTTCCTCCGCTGTGAGTGCTGGAGCTGCAGGCATGCGGCGTGGGGTCCCAGTGATAGGGCAGGCTCTGCTCCCTCCCCCTGTGCAGCACTGGTTCCTTCCTCTTGCGCAGCACTGGCTGGAGCTGTGTTTTTGATAGCTGTAGCAAGAATTTCCAGGCACTTGCACTGGGCATGAGTGCCCTGACCTCCCTGCCTGCTGTTGCTGCTGGCAGCTGGGGCTGCATGCCATGGGGGGAGTGTGTGCAGGGTCCCTATACCTTCCCTGACACCCCACACACCCACACCCTGCCCCCACAACCTCAACCTACATATACATATACTCCAACATACCCCATGCCCCCTACACAGCCACATCGTCTCACAACCCCCCCACACATGTGACACCTTTATTTTTGAGTTATGCAGTTCCTTCTATATACAGTCAACAATCATAAGTCATGACAAATATTCTTTGTAATAAAATTAAAATATATTATAGTAGGTGCTTGACTT
>NW_017728913.1:9930258-9979616 GCF_001723895.1 Crocodylus porosus
GCTGGGGTCTTATGACCCCTCCTACCCCCAGTGCTCATTCCTGCCCATGGCAGGGGGTCAGACTCGATGATCTGTCTAGGTCCCTTCCGACTCATCGATTCTATGACTTCTGGTTCCACTGTAGTGACCAGGGGGTGGGGCAACTGTCAAGGGGTGGAGATATCTATGCAGCCCCTGACAGCTTGCCAAAACTTGTTAAGTGTCCCTCTGCCTAAAATAACTGCCTGTCCCTTCTTTAAGCCAGCTTGTTCTCTTAGCTGTGTGAGGAAACAAGTGTCTCTGTACTCTTCAGGAAAGGCCACTAAACCAGATCCATAGTTCCTTCTTTCTTTATAAGCCAAAAAAGGATAGCTGTCAGGGAATGAATAGCTCTGGGTTGGGATCAAGTAAGTCTCAGTGTCATTTGCTCTGCCCCAAATTACTGGAAAAATCTCTTGCATGCTGGAGAATCTAACTGTAGGCAATAGTATCTGAGGATGTTCTGTTGTGCTCCTCTACCAGACACAGCTAGAGGGAAATGTACCAGAGCCAGACAGTTATTATGGTAGGATGATCTCAGTCCTTGGACCGTTGGAGTTACTGTGAGCACTTCTTTCTACATATCCTACTGACTATGGTGAATTTCCTTTAAAAAGTGCCTTTATGATGCTGGCAACAGAACAGCCTATGGGAAGGAACTGTAAACCACCTTAAACCTCATTGCTTACAGGCCTCTCTGACCATTATATCTGCAACTGGTTGATGAAAAAAGTAGCTTTTACTTGTGGGAATATGATCCTGTCTGTCTGACAAGGAAGGTACGGTTTCATTTAACTTATTTACATGCTTTCCCTCCTCCATTGTTTGTCAGATTGATAACAAGGAAAACTAAATGAGTTATATGCAAAATGAAAGAAGAACTGGAAATGAATAAGCTCTGTGGTACACCCCAGCATTGCAGCTGATACCTGGTAACTTTTAGGAATGAACAGTTATTTTGGGAAGTTTCCAAATAAATGACCAATAAGAACACTTGGGGGATGTTGCTGTGCTGTAGGCAACCTGGGTGTAAATTTATATTCAAGGTGCAAGACAGTAGGGAACAGGCCCTTAGATGAAGGGGTATCCTCAACAGAAAGGAACTGGAGAGAGCAGAGTTTTCCAGGAGTACTTTCATAATACCACTGTGCCTGCAAGAATACTATAGTAGCTGATGGGTTAGGTATCTTGTCATTTACTAACTCAGTTACAGATTAAGGAATTGTGGATACCGATTGCTTACGTTTCCACATCACAACAATACTGAAACACAACGTTTCAGCTCCAACAATACTGTAACTGTGAAAGTAGAATCTCTTTTTCAATTATTCCAGTTTACCATTTAAATACATTAGCCAGACAAAATTAAAGCAAAGTGTAACTGTTTTAAAACAATGTTATTTGAACCTGTCAGCCTCTGGCTCAAGAGAACATTTCAACACAAAGGAAATGCTGGGGCATAAAGATAGCACATAAGGATGTAGCTATGCTGTTCCTTCACCTTGCACAAGGAGAATCTTTGCAGAACCTGATTTACTAGCGTTTTAGCTGCTTTACTGCCTCAAGCAAAGTAGTGACAGCAGAGCCAGAAATCTGGTTCAGTGTATTGGGAAGGCTGGCCTGAGGGCAGTAGAAGATCTTGAGAAGAGAAGAGCAAGATGTCAGTGTGTAACAAGCCTGTTGGGAATGCTCTTTGATGCAAATGTCATCTTGGCTACTCTGTTAATTTTGGTTGCTATGCTGATTCATGGATACTTCACCATTTTTTTTAACTGGCAAGAATATTGGGACACGTGTTCAAAACCAGAACATTCTTAGAGGTTTCCCTAGACCTATAGTTAGCTGCAGATAGGGTGTGCACATACGTTCAAAGAAACTCGGAGAATCCTCCTTGTCTTGTTTTCCTGTTTAGAAAAACTTACCCAGAGCCATGTGTACAGACATTTAAATGCTGGAGCCCTGAAGAGCTGAGATTTTGCAGTACCGATACATGCAGCCAGGGAAGCATATTGGCATGCTCTGCAGACTCCCTTATTCTGCCTGGTGACAGATGTTATTAGTTACACCCCAAGGAATTATGCACAGAAAAATTCAAATTTATGCAAAATGAACTACTTTTTTTAATAAATGAAACTCTGAACCTTCTTTAGAAATATATGCAGGTACTTTGTATTTATACAACTATATATAATACATTTTATCACAGACTTGTTAGTGCTTTAGCATTCTACTAACAAAAAATAAAAGTGTGGACCAGCAGGTGTAATTTTTAAATCTAAATAAAACCATTAGGACTTGTTATACTGAGACTAAATTTTATAATTTTCAGCAAAATTAATCTTTTTTTTCTTTTTCAGTAAATTAGACACTAATTTCTTTTCAAAGTTCAAAAACAAAATCAATTAAACAAAGGAGTGCAAAGAGTCCTCATGTGCAATGTGACAAAATTATTGCAGTTATATTGGGTTCTTCACATGGTATAATACTTTGTTGGTATTTTGACAAGTCAGTCAAATAAATACTATAATAATAATAATGAATATGTATCTGTTAACCTAAAGCAGTGACTCTCCCAAGAGAAACCAAATGCCCCTATGAAATCCTTGTTAATGTCTCTAGTCCTAAGGGTACAGCATAAGATAAAGTAGAACATATTACTACAGTTGGATAGCTAAGACCTTTTACAGTCATTGTCCCTTGGGAGAGTTGCTTCTGTCCCAGGAGAAACCACAAGTGTACAGATATTCAGGCTTTTTTCTTGAAGTAAAAATGGCCACTCCAGGAGAAAAATAACCTGGGAACAACCAGGGTTCAATCACTCTGGGGAGTTTTCCCCTGGGACAGCAAATGTCTATACATCCTGTAAAATAAACAGTAAAATAGAAGGAGAGTCTGTACAAGCCACAACAAAAACAGTCTTTCTTGAGTTGGTTACTGAAAACTTGTAAGCAGTCAGTTTGTGGATACAGACAATAGAAAATCTCTTTTTAATAGTGGAGGTTTTGCTATATCTGTTTAATTTTGCATGGTTAGGCTCTGTTAACATTTAAGAATTTGATATGGAGGGTAAAGCAGCTCATTAGGTAGTAGCAAATATTTCTGCTTAAAGAAAATCCAATCTCTGTCCAATTATTTCTATTTTCTGGGTGACACCTGCAGATGAGGTTATTTTTTAGTCCTGTGTCTATAAAGTTCCCTTTCATCGGTGACTTGTCAATTCAAGAAACTGTTCCAGGGTGGAACACCCCTTTCAGGCTATTCCTGTTCAATTATCACACCCATCTGAAAGGAAATCAAATTAATATAAAACCCAACAAGTCTCTCAGTTTAGTTAGAGAGCTACAAGGTGAGATATGGTTCTGCAGAAAAAAAAGACTGGTGGTTTTGAAATGTCCTTCTTTTAGTGCTAGGAGAGGGAAAGGGAAAAACAAATTATATGTGTGTGGATCAAAGTTTTCTGCTGAAGAATGAAGTTGTTCCCCAAAGGGATTTGGGGATTGCAGTGAGGCCTAGAGTAGACAGCAGCACCTGCTAGGCTGTTTCTTCCAAAATAAGTTTTTGGGCATTGAGTGGGTGTGGATTCCTTTCATCTTCCTCATCCTCCTTCTCTTCTGCCATGCTTTGAGATTTAAACCCTTGTTCTGCCTTTGAAAGTGCCTTCCTTTGTTAAAAAATGTACAAGGCTGAAAACATCAGATACACTGGCATTTGTTTCCCCAGCTGACAGTCTCGGGCACTTACTAGCTTTTTGCATTCCCTCTCCTCCCCACCTGCTTCTGAGCCTTTTAAACTTGGTTCCAGTCTAACTTGGTGAAAGAGTACACAAGCAATAACAGAGCCCAGCTAAGGCACGCAGAGGGAGGGAAGCACAGTTACTGATATTGGTCTCTTCTAGCAGAAGACAGTAGGAAGTTGTTGAATTTTTTGTACCTGATACAGGAAGTGACCAGGAAATGCAGGGTGTTGGCCAGGAGTTGTACAATTTTACTTATGTATTCATATTAGTGAAAACTTAAGATTTAACTTGGGAAGCCAAATCAATAACATAAAAAGAGAAACAGCACCACTAAAGAGAAGCTACCTGCATTCAGAACCAGAAAAGAGAGAGAAACATGCCTGCTTTTACAGTTTCTCAGATATTCGCACCTGGAGCAGGGTCCTGAAATTCTCCTACTGGGCCTTTTACCTTGTCTTAGAGCCATAACGAGTCAAGATTTCCCCCCTCCTACTCCAATCCCTGAGGGAAATTAAAATCCCTGCCCCTCTCCTGTCTTGCCACATTCTCTGGTCCTTCTGGTAGGGTGGTGATGAAATCCAGTGGTTTTAAGGTGTGCCTGTTGAATTCTTTGCTGGAAAGTGATGAGGCAATGAAAACAATACTGCTGTTCTGGCAAAATACTGAAATACTCCAACAAACCCTTGCTTAAGCAGGCTTAGTGTATCAATGTAGTCTGGCAGTGAAATATGATCAGGATATAAAATTTCTTTTACTATTTGGGTGTAGGATGTTTATATCTGACTTATCAAGTCAGCCTAGACACGAATTACTGTACCTCTTCTGGGAAACAATTTTCTTTGTCCATGTTGCAGCAGCAGTTATGCAAATGATCATACTTTGTGAGAAAGATCTATAATGTTTATAGTGTGAATAAAAAGCTGCTGAGTTGTTGTCCAGGACTTACACATGTGCTCAGGTCCTTGGAATCTTGTGATGGCAAAACTGAATTGTTTTGATGTCTTAAAAAAACCCCCAAACCTCTAGCTGTACAATTGTGAAGAAAAGCTTGAAACATGAAAGAAGCATGCTATATGCAGCAGTTGTTGACTGCAGGAAACCTGGTACAACTCTGGGAGGAATGAACTGTACCTCTGAATAGGTGAATCGTTATGAACCAAAAAGGAGCCAACATGATCACTTAGACCAGTGGGAGCCAACTTTTTTGGCAGCTGTGCCACAATTAGCCCTGCACCCCCCCAAATGCTACTCTGATCCCTTTCCACTGCCAAATCTACTGCTCTGCTTCCTATGTGCTACTGTTGCCTTCTCCTTCCCTGATTTGCTGCATGTCACACATATAGGCTGTCCATGCTACTTATGGCATGTGCTGCAGGCTGACCAATTGACTTAGTATTGTACCCTGACCTCGGTGATACAAGGCATGGGACTTCCCTGAGCCACAAAATATTTTTTTAAAACATAACTCAGCTTGCTTAAAAAAAACAAACTTCTAGTGATAAGAGAACCTATCACAGTTACAAATATGCCATTTCACTGTTTTAATTATCCTCACTGCTTAAAAGCTCATGCTTAATTTCTAGTATGAATTTGTCTAGCTTCCACTTACAGCCATTGGATTTGGTTTTAACTTTATCAGCTAGAAACTTTTTTATGGCTTTTCCCTTTCCTGTATTTATGTACTGTGATCAAGTACCCCCTTAATTTTTATCTTTCTGGAATTAAATCGATTAAACTCGTTGAGTGTTAAGCAGTAGAGGTTATTTTTCAAGTGCTTTAATAATTTTTGCTGATCTTCTGGGAACCTTCTTCTCATTACCAACCTCCTCCTCAAATGGCAGATGTCAGAACTGAACACAGTGTGGCGGACTTACTGATAACAGCCTGGCATGCCGGGCTTGGGAAAATCTTTATTGTGATTGGTGTAGCATTCTCACCAATCAGACAATGGCTGGGGAGGGGATTACCCCACCCCTACACAGGGCAAAGTGGAGAACCCAGACTTGACTGAGGACTGGACTTTGCAGGTCCGACAGCACTCCAGAGGCAGAGCCCCTGGAGAGAATAAAAGAACAGTGTGCCCAGCCTATGAGCAGATGCGTCAAGGGATGGAGATGAGAGTGGGGCTAAGAAGAGCTGGGGAAGAGCTGCTCAGAGGGTGGATGCTGCTGCCCTGAAAAGCCCCTGTGGACACTTCTCATTGGACAGGACAGGCAGATGGCTTCAACCCCAGTTGGTGCACAGTGCAGAGCATGGGGCAAGACCCTGGGAGCTGTGAGAGACAGCTTGGGTTTCCAGCCACTTGACAGCGCACGGAGCCAGACCCCAGGAACACGAGGCTTGGGTTTGCAACCCCTGGTGTGCGGCCAGGGCTCCTGGTGCATGGAGCCAGCGAGACTCCAGGAGCCATCCACGGCAGCTTGAGATTCCAACTCCTGGCACGTGGTGGGGAACCCGGTGCAGGAGATGCGGCACACAGGGTCCAGGAGCTGACCAAGCCCCAGAGCCCCGCGAGGTGGTACAGGCCTCCAACCCTGAGCAAAAGCCAAAGCCCCCAAGAGCACATGATGGTACTCAAGGCCCTGAATAGGGAGAGGCCCAGAAGCCAGAGGCTCTAGAGGCTTCTCTGAACAAGAAGCCACTCACCTAAAGGGATGAGGAACCCCACCTGGGCATCGGATTTGTGAGTTGCTGGAGAACAGGGCTCCCACAGGGGAGGGGAAGTCCTTCTTGGCTAGAAAGGGGTTCCTGGAGAGGAGGTCCAGGGACAGTCCGTTCTGACTTTGTGGGCTGCCTAGGGGCTTGGTGTGAGGCCCAAGGGGCAATAAGGTCTTCCCTCACAGGTCACTAGAGCGTAATCCAGGCCCCAGGAGGGGACCTTGGGGATCCTTTTAACGGTTTAAAGTTACTTGTATGCTTATGTGCCTTATAGTGTATGATACTGTGCCTTATATTTTGTGTACTGTATCCTGTGAATTGTGTGCTTCCATATCAGTAAGGAAACTAGCATTAGAGTGTAAAATCTATATTGAGGTCCTGCTGGGAACCCTCCCCATTACCTACTTGTGTTTACTTATAACTTACCTGAACCCTAGTTGTGGTCATCCCGTTATATAACCGTTTACCATATTACAATTGCAACGTTGGCTATTACAACTCTAACCCCTATAATAGTATGTAGCGAAATAAGGTTATTGGTCCTATATTATCTTAAACATCTGCATCAGTTGCATATTAAGTTATCCTTTAAGGTTCCTTGTAAATATTAATACATTTGTATATAGTTAAGCTATCCCTTGTCCTGGCATGACTCTATAGGGAATAGAGGGAACCGGCTGGTATTTTGCAGATCCCTCTCACAGCAATGCTGCCTAGCTACCTACCCATTCTATTTGGAGAGGGGACCACATACTTGGGTGTGCCCAGGTTACACAATATTCTGGCAACACTGAAAGACAAGGTTGAACATGGGAGAACATGAAACATGATGCATACACGGACCACCAAAATAATTTCAGCAAAGTGTGTGTATGCGTCTATGTGGAGCCCTCACTGATACTGCTACTCAGTGGCACTGTGAGAGCAGCAATGGCAGCCTAGTCCCTAGAGTCCTGTTTTTGCTTAAGGTAGTAGCTGTCCTACCTTCTCTGAGATGGGTCCCACCCAGCACTGTACATACCTAGACTCGTGGCAGCCCCAGGCGAACTTTTAGTATCAGGGCTTGCCTTTGCCACAGATAATTATGATAACAATAGTTTTTTAAACCAGTTTTAGGCCCCCTTTCTGTCCGGACTCCAGGCAGCTGCCCGGTTTGCCCATACCTGTGTCTGGCCCTGGCCCCACCTGCATGAAACACACGGTGGAGAAGCTGCCCCAGGAAGGTGGATTGTTGTGTAGATGGCCTCAAAACCACAAGTTGCAGCAGAGCCTATTATGGAGGTATGCATGGCCAAATAAGGCTGTACCTAGGGCCTGAGGCCTTAGCAGGTTGGTGCCCAATCCTCTATTATTACAGCCTTGCCATTGGCTGGTACATGGCTTCCCTGCTAGCCAACTCTTAGGTCTGTGCTTCTGTGACCCTCCAAGGACTGGACTGCAGCCTGTGGCAGTGGCATTCCAGCCCTGCAGCTTTCCTTAGGTTGTTTTGTTTTAAATCTCAAGCCCTGGAGGTTTAGGAGAAAAGTCCAGGTGTGACCTTAGGAATCTCAAAAAAACAAGCTGCCAATATCCCATGCCTCCTTAGGATTTAGTTTAAATCTCCTGAGGATCTCACCTGGCTTTGCTGGATAGTGTGGGCTCTAAACCTAAATAATCATCATCTAAATGATAATGCTAATGGAAATGATGGCAGAGGCCTTTAGCCTGTACCTTCTCTCTCCCCAGATACACAACAACAATAAAAAACTTGCATTATCATTAAACAGGGATCCTGGTTTTCTCCAATTTAAAAATAATCCCCAATTTTCAGTTAAAAAAAAGTAACCCCAAATCCACATTTTTCCATGATTTAAATGAAACACCATTAATCTATAACTCTCTCTCTAAATATATATACATACACATACACACACGAGATATATATACATACACACACACACAATGGTTTCATTTTAATCATGGGAAAAATATGGATTTGGGGTTATTTTTTTTTAACTGAAAAGTGGAGCTTTTTTTTAAATCAGAGAAAACCAGGATCCCTGAATTAATAAGCATAACAAACACAATTAACCTTACAAGGATAATTGTAATAATTAATATTATTAAAATTGTAGTGATGACTATAACAGTTGCAACCACTACTTTACTGAGGATTATTACAATTGCAACCCTTATTATTACAATTGCAATGATTATTATTAGTTACAACCGCTGTTACATTAGTATTACAACTGCAATCACTTTTAAAATTGCATGCACTTCATTATTACTTAAGATCATTGCAGTTGCAATGATCACTCTCACAATTGCAGCCACTATTATATTATCTTTTACCATATTACAAGTGCAACGTTGGCTATTACAACTGCGACCCCTATAATAGTATTTTTTTTCTTATCATTACAATTGCAATCGTATCACTATCGTTATTACAATAGCAATTATGTTGTTGTTTTTGCTCTTAATCCGGGAAGGAGAGAAGAGGCAGATCAAAGGAGAGGGGAGGACACGGTTTCTAACACCCTACAGTTGCCGCCAGAGCCCTAAGATGCCAGCTGTGATGGGGGAGGGGAAGCCAAAGGCTTACTGCCTCCTCCACTGTACTGTGGAACCTGCTCGCAACACCCCCCGGACATGGTTCAATCCTGGAAGCCTCACTTGGTTTCAGCCCCGGAAGCCGATCGCCCTCCAGCCACCAGAGGACACTGGAGGGAAGGACGAGCCGAAAGCTTAGCAGCCGGGGCGGGAAAGGCTTCGAGATACCGCGAGAACTCGGCAGGCGGAACTCTCACGCGAGTCAGACTCTCGTATAATCTCGCGAGACTAACAGCGCTCGGTCTCTTTGGCTCCGGGGCGGCACCATGGCGGTTGGCAAGAACAAGCGGCTTACCAAGGGCGGCAAGAAAGGCGCCAAGAAGAAAGTGTAAGCGGCGTGCGGCGGGCTGCGGGCAGCCCGGTGGGCCAGGAGCCGGGCGCCGCGCCGGCAGGATGGCCGCGATACCGGGCGGATTGCGGGGGCGCCCGGGGGGAGGCGGCCGTGGCCGGGACGAGAGCGAGGCTGGGGCGGTCGGCCGGCGGCGCGTGCGCGCTGCAGGAGGGCGCTGGCCCCGCACGTGGCAGGGTCCCGGCCCGGTCAGTGCAGAGCCCTCGCAGGGCGTGTGCGTTCCAGGCTGGCTGGACAAGGGCCTTGGTGTATCGCTCTAGGAGTGAGATCGCAAGCTGCCGAGTGGCACCTCGCGTTGGTTCCCCCTTTCCAGAACAGCTGCGAGCCTGGCTCTTATTTTTTTCTCTCCTTGTCAGCCTGTGAGAGAGTGGGCCTTGCAAGTGTTTGTTGCTTTAAGGCAGGGGTGCTCTGCCCGCGGGCTGGAGACCAGCCTGTAGAGCCACGTTATCCGGCCTGGGGGTCTCCCTACAGATTTGGAGACTTGGTGGCCACGGAGTGGTGGCAGTTAATGTAGCCATGACTCCCTGGAGCCAAATTCCTGTTTATGTGACTGGTTCAGGCCCGTGGACCAGATCTGGCCCATAGACCAGCCTGACACTCATCTGACCCATTGCTTAAAAAAAAGGTCGGGCATCACTGCTTGAATGCATCTGTGACTGGAGGGGTCCTGAGCCTGCCTTACTAATGTGGCACTGTAAGGTTTAGCAGCTGTGATAAAGAAATGTGGTCACCAAATGCTTAGGCTGTACGTGTTAAGTGGGAGGGTATGGCTTTCTGTCTATTTTTATATCTGAAAAATAAGTGGGAATCTGCTTGTTTTTTTTGTTTGTTTGAAAATTAAGGGTCGATCCCTTCTCAAAGAAGGATTGGTACGATGTCAAAGCACCAGCAATGTTTAATATCCGAAACATTGGGAAGACACTCGTCACCAGGACCCAAGGAACCAGTGAGTGCTTCGTGTTGTTAAAGCGTGCTAGTGCAGATAATGGAACGCAGCACAAGAATCATAGAAGTTGGGTCGGAAGGGGCCTTATAGATCTTCAAGGCCTACCTCCTGCCAGGGCAGGAGAAAAAACTGAGCTCAAATGATCCCAGCTAGGTAGGCATCAAGCCTTCTCTTAAAGACCCCCAGGGTAGGAGCCAGCACCACTTCCCTTGGAAGTTGGTTCTAGCTCCTAGCTGCCCTGTGAAGTAGTTCTTATAGATGTCTCATCTAAACCTGCTTTCCAGTCATTTGTGTCCATTATTCCTTGTTATGCCAGGGGGCGCTAGGGGAGACAAGGTCTCTCCCAAACCCTTCTGGTCCCCCCCCCAGTGAGTTTATAGACTATCACAAGGTCCACCCTCAGCCTTCCCTTGTGAAGGCTGAACTTGTAATCCTAAGGTTACAAGTATCGGGTAACTTTAGGATTTGGGTGGAGATTTTTTAAAACTTACTTGTTTGTTAATTTTTGGAGTTTCTGATTTGATTGTCTGCTGAAGGCCAGGCTTAAGCACTGTCCCATTAAGAAGGAATCAGTTAAAAAAAAACCAAACCCTTCTAAATAAAGTTTGGAAGAGCTCCTCATCTCTTGACGTGCAAAGTTAACTGTTTGGTCCTGGTTGACAAAAACTAGTCAAGTTGTATGGAAGCCTGTTGGCTGTTTTTTGGGTGTTTTTATGGTTTTCTCCATTTGATTAGAGGGACTTCTTCAGATTAAGTTGCCCTAGTTGAGTTGGGTATCTGATCACCTATGACTGATGAAGTAAATCATGAGGAGTACCTGTTAAAGGTTAGCATTTTGGGTGGCAAATTACACGTATGGATTTGAGGAAAAATAATACTAGTATTTTGGGGGAGGGGACACACAGGAACTGCAAAACACCTTGTGGTCCTGGCTAGCCAGTTACCTACAAGTTTTTTCACTGGAATGTGGGAGCAACAACTGCCTTCTGGGCAAGAGCATCTTGAGGCATCCTGGATAGTGCTGAACAGTTCTCCCTGTAAATTGATGCCATACCTAGATTACTGTATTCTATTAAGGTCATCTCTGCCAGATAATGAACAATGAAATTGGGAGAGCAGTCGCACAACATTAGGATGGATTAAGTGTAGGTTGGCTAATACTTGGGGGAGTGAGAATCCTGCCAATGCTGCAGTGTTGGAATATGAAGGAGGAGTATCTATTATTTATTGATCACAAGTATAGTTAGTAATAGCATTTAAGGAGCACATAGTTCTTGCTCAAATGTCTCACGAATGTGAAAACGAAGTAATGAACTAGTTCCCAAGGAAACTGAAAGTTAGAAGGAGAGGATTCCCCATCAAGGAACAATGTTGCGCACAAAGGTGTAAATATACAAGAGTTTTTGTTTTTTTTAAACATGGGCTTTTTAATTTCAGGTCTTAGTTGTCTTTTTCTCTTGTCTCTTCACCAGACCGTGTAAAAGCAACTTGTAGAAAGGCTGATATAATGTAATGCAGTTACTGATGGAGGCCTGTCAAATGAAGGTTCAAAACTGGTTTTTTATTGTTCCTTTTTAATCTTAAAAGATGTTATTTCATATGTATATAGAAATTGCCTCTGATGGACTTAAGGGGCGTGTATTTGAAGTGAGTCTTGCTGATCTGCAGAATGATGAAGTTGCCTTCCGTAAATTCAAGCTGATCACTGAAGATGTCCAGGGCAAAAACTGTCTGACCAACTTCCATGGAATGGACTTAACACGTGACAAAATGTGCTCCATGGTCAAGAAGTGGCAGGTTAGTAACACTGATGTATCTGAAGTTGCAATGGTACAATTAGAGTAACAAATTGCTTCTAAAAATCATACTAGAATAATAGCCTTTACAGCCTTATTTTGTACTTTAATAGCCTTTACACCATTCCAAATGCTCTTTTCTGTTAAGAAATGCAAGTGACAATAATATGTTTCTAATTAAACTTGAGTAAAATTTCTAATCACTTTGGAGCTTGTTATTGTAAAACTTAAAAATTTGTGGGGCAGGTGATTAATAGATCTTGAGTATTAGTTTAAGGCAGTAGCTTTCAACCCTTATCAAGTCAGGGCACCTTTTACCAAGTTCTATGAATGTGGCAGTATCCTGAGTTAAGAACCATAGTTGTGCTGGCTCAACTTATCACAGCGGTTCTCGCCCAAGAGCTGCCACTGCTGCCAGATAAAAGTGGTCCTGTGCCTTGTGTGCATCCAGACTGAAAGGGCTGGAGCATGCATGGGCTGCTGTTTCAGTAGGATTCTGTCAAAGTCCTTTTTGGAGCACTGGTTTGTGCTGCAGCCTTTTCCTGTTCAACCCAACCTGTACATCTGTTTCCGGGAGATGCTGAAGTGTTCTGTGTGCCTGTTTCCAGGAGGAGAAGGTGAGGAAAGCTGTGCAGCAGGCGCAGGACATTAGGGCACTCTTAGCTGTCCGCTGCTGCCCAAACCATGGCACCCATGAGGGGATCTTGCCGTAGTTGAGAATCGCCGATTTTAAGGAATGTTGCACTGGAGGTTCTGAGAACCTGTGGCTGCTACTTTGGTGCTAACCAAAAGGTTGAATTAACACATTTAACTTTCTTTAGACAATGATTGAAGCCCATGTTGATGTCAAAACTACCGATGGCTACCTACTGCGCCTTTTCTGTGTTGGTTTTACCAAGAAGCGTAACAACCAGATCCGTAAAACCTCATATGCCCAGCACCAGCAGGTCCGCCAAATCCGCAAGAAGATGATGGAAATTATGACTCGAGAGGTGCAAACTAATGACCTGAAAGAAGTTGTCAACAAGCTGTATGTCTTGCTTTTTCATTTTTAATTTTTAACTGGGAGAAGTAATTGCAAATCTGTACTTTTTATTGGGTTTGCATAAGTTACTTGCACTGTCTCAAAGGAAGGAGGTTCACACTTTAAAAAGTGCTAATCCTATAAGATTATTATAAGCATTTGTGTGGACAAGTAGGGTGAAAAAATGATTGCTTGAGATTTTGGAAATAATAACTAAGTGACTAAATCAGTTATTTATTGCCCTGTAAAATGACTTAATGAAGGATGGCGGTGGATTCAACAACTTACTTTGCTTGATATTTCATTGCGAATTAAAGAATGTCTCATTCTTTTCTTCCCCTCCAACCCCACCCTTTACTCTTCCTACACAAGAAAGCTTAATTACCATTTCTCATGTGCTCATGCCTATTTACTCATGCATGTACTGTCTGCAGTACAAGTTAAATTCACTGTTGGGTATAAATCTAAAGTCAGAATTTAAGAAACTACCACGCAGAAATCTTTTGGCAGACTTGGAAAAATTTCAAAATATGAAGATGCCAGCAATTTTGCCAGAATTAGCAGTAGGTGTGTAAATGCACTCCTAAATATTTTTTGGAAACTTTTTTAAAGGTGAGTAGGTTGTATAGTATTACTTATTAAACCATTTGACAGAAAAGATGTAGATCCTGCCCATGAATAACTACGTAGATTGTAATATAGAATCATGAAGATGATAGTGAGCTTTGGTGTGCTGAATACTAGTCTTAATTAATTTCTGTTTTAGGTGTAACACCATATATTGTTAACACACAGTGCCTAATAGTTTGAAACTCAAATACTGAAATACTTAACTTTTTCAGGATCCCAGACAGCATTGGCAAAGATATAGAAAAGGCTTGTCAGTCCATTTACCCCCTTCATGATGTGTATGTCCGCAAAGTCAAGATGCTGAAGAAGCCCAAGTTTGAGTGTAAGTTATAATACCTCTATGTATTAAGTTCTGATGAGTAGGACACCCCAAAGTAGTGTTAACAGATGCCAGATTTGGTGTTCTTTGAATGGGGGGAAGTCCGCAGAAGCTTCATTGTATATTTAATTACTTAAGAGTAATAAACAGCTTTTCCTTTAGCTTTGCTGAAGTGTCCAAACTATGAAGTCAGATAAATGATAAATTATTTTGCTATAGTTAGAGTTCTTACTTGCACACAACTAGAAACACTGAATGTTTTATCTCGGGAATGAATGATGACAACGTGTTTCGGTCCCAGATGATACCAAATGATAATACTTTCCCATTTTCTGACATTCCCATATAGTACAGGCTATTGGTTGTGTTCGTGCAATGAGAGCAATGCAAGTAGCTGGGTTTTGCAACTAGGCTCAGCTTATTTGAACCCATTAGAAAAATGAAATTGCACTAAATGGTTCTCTGTAGTTTGTTTCTATGGCCTTGTCTAAGTTCACAAAACCAGTGCAGCTCCTTTGTGTGAATACATTTGGGATATGGAGGATGTTTATTTGCCATGCTACAAATTTCTCGGAAGCGTGGTAAGGGGTAAGCATATAGGCATTCAAGCATCTTGCTGTCTGGAGTGCTGCAAGGGCCTGTACTGCTAGCGCTTTGCAGCCAAGGAGGGTGGTATGCAGCGATTCCCAGCATGCTTCCCCTCAAGCCTGTGGAGGTTGTCCAAGGACAGCTGAATGCGGAGGAAAGGGCTTATGATGGCTGCCTGTGGAACTACACCTCCTGGGTCATTTTGTCTGCCACCCCCAAGGTGTGTTGGGAGTGCACCTCTTCCATTTCCATGGCCAAAAAGGTTTCACTTCAGCCAGTGGACCTCTGCTACCTGTGGCTTCTGATCCAAATTCCAGACCCCATAGGAAATAATTTTAATGAAGTGAATCTTATCCTTTAAATAAGTGGAGGGACAAACAGAATAGGTCTGTAGTTAAGAAAAGGACAGATTTTGATAAACTAAGAGCACTGGTTAGTGAAGTTGTGGAAAAACAGGAGTTCAGGGAAACAAATGCAGAAAAGATCTAATATGTTAAGTCCAGTGTTGGCAGGTCTGGCGCATGCTGTACTCCTCCCAGCATGGTTGGAGTCTGCCACTGCTGCTCCTGAGCTCCTTCAGCTTACTGTGCGGGCAAGTGCCCACATAGGTCATCTGTCATTGATCACATCTGCCCCTCAAAGGTTCCAAGTTCAAAACTGCACAGGAAAGAAAAGCCCCCTGCTGCTTGGTGCCTTTCTCCAGCTTGGCTTGTTAGGTAATGGCAGAGTTGTTAATATTGTAGGAACAGGTATTTTTGGCATGGCAGGAGCAGGAATCCACTTTGGAAATCCTGTGTTACTTGGGCAGAAAGGACTTCCTCTTGCCGACAAGGAAACAGGAAGCAGTGCAATTCTATAGTGATGTGAGCCCAGCTCCGCCTCCCTAGGGCAGTAAGAATCATTTAAAGAGTTAACCCTTCATGGAACTACCATGTTTTAATGCAAAAACCTGCTTGAATGCCTCTATGGTCCCTTTGTACTTCACTAAAAGGGTGTATTTCAAATATATCTGCTTAAGGCCATGGGAAGCCATTACAACAGGTGTTTAGGCTAGGTGTACATTAACATTCTGGTGTTTTAATTAGTTCAGTGTTCTGTAGATAACATGGAATTAAGTCAGCAACTTGAGCATAACGCTTGTAATTTTATTAAATATATATGTTGCTTAATACTTAATTGCAATATTACTACTTCTTTTTTTTAAGTGGGCAAGCTGATGGAACTACATGGTGAAGGCGGTGGTGCTGGAAAGCCTGCTGGGGATGAGGCAGGCACCAAAGTAGAGCGAGCCGACGGATATGAGCCCCCTGTGCAAGAGTCTGTCTAAAAATCAAAGTTGGATCCAAAAAATAAAAATTAATGTACAGAAGTAGTGCATCTGTGTGTGGTAATACTAGAAACTGCTTATACAGGCTGTGGGGTATTCTTCATCGTGAGTAGTGGTATTTTTGTCATGGTAATGACTGAATGTGACCTGTGCTTCATAATTGTAGCTTTCTTGGTAGAAGTGGGCTGGTCTGGAGCAGACAACTGCTTGATATACTTCTGAAATTCATCCCTGTCTTAACCAGGCCCAAGACTTACATATGTATGCTTCAACTTACTATTTGTAACCTTTGACTCGATAGCAGCCTTTTCCCCAAGGCAATTTTGGTGTCTGCCTATAGATGAAATGAGGTTTTAATGCCAATTATTTTACTGTGGAAGCAAAGTTTTGTCCACAAGATTATCTAAGGGGTCTGCAAAAAATTACTAGTATAGTTCAAAGGAATGTGAATGCCCACACTAACGATTCAAAGGGATACGCAAATGAAAAAAGGTTGAAAACCACTGCCTTAAAGATTTAACAAAAATAGCCAACTTGTCCGAACTCCAGAAATGAAACAGCTTTTTATTTTTCTGCTCCCATTTGGCACTTATAATGGGAGGTATGTGTAACACTCTAGTTGTTCAGAGCTTGGAACAATGCCAATTAGATTCTTGGGGGACAAAAGAATGAGAGGGGTACAGCACTGCTTGGTAATAACTTCCTTCTGTCTGGAAGAATAGAGTCCAAACATCCTAATGCTGTTGAAGTTAAGTATGTATGCTGTTCTATAATATAATCGGATCAGCTTCCACAAATAAGCTGAACTAAAATTATTTGTTCCAGTATCTCTTACATTCTAAGGTGAACTTTTAACAAAGCCAAAAAAACAAACTCACAGTTACCATTGTTGCATTGCTGGTACATACAGCATATTAAGAATACAATGCTACTGAAACAGCCTACTCCAAAACCAGTCGTACTGGGGTGGCTTTGGCTGTTGTCTTTTATTATACTTGTGCCTGAATTTCTCTTATGCTTCGTTATTTATCAAAGTGGTATTTGTTGCCTAAGGATTATTTTGTTTCAAAGAGGAAGGAAGCTGAATGAATATGCTACCCTCTACAGATTTGAGGCTATCCACTGGTGATAGCCTGATGTATGACAGGTAGAACAGCAGTCTTTTTTGTTTTTATATGAGAGCATAGAAAATTGAAGTTGCTTCAAAATTTGGGGTGCTGACATGTGAAGGGGGAAAAAAATGCACTTAACCAGAAGAACAATTGCATTGATTTGACCCGTCTCCCTGGCATCTGTGTAGCTCCTGTGCTTCTCTATACTTATAAAAGCTCCATACTTATGGCTGTGTTGAACTTGCTTTTCTTGATTTTTCCTCAAGCTGTGCAGGATTTTTTGAGGGATTACTGTTAACTCCCCAGTATATTGTGTCAAATATAAAAATGGATTTTTGTGTTCAAAATGAAGCCAGGATGAACCTGCATCTTTACTTTAAAAAAAAAAAAAAAAATAGTGGGCTAGTGAAAACATCTATCAGTTGAGGTGTTATCATTGTTTTCAGGTATGCCTAACAGGATTTTTGCAGCATAGGCCTGAAAGGCACATCTAGGACCCTTTAAGTCCAGTCCCCTGGAATCATTTACCCAAAAAGTCCTAATGGCTTGCAATGAGGATACCTGCGATTTCAATACCTTTCACAGCACAGTCCACAATAAAAAAACAAAGGTGCCTTGCTGTGTGTCCCAGGTGAAAAAGTAGGGGAGGTAAAAGTATTTTTGTCCCTTGTTTTTTACCTTATCAAAATCTAGACAACCATCAGGCCAAATTAATGTCTTGTGAGATCTACAGGTCAATTGCCCAATCAGATTCCCCAGCTCTTCTCATGAAGAGGTGTTTACAAATCTTTGAATGAACAGCTCGGAGTTTGTGCTTCTGTCTTTCAAACACAATCAGGAAGGGAAACAGCAGTTGGAGCCAGTGTTGCTTAATATCTAATTCCCCAGTTACGCTTTATTTTGGAAGAGGGTTTGCTGGCTCTGGACTGCTGGAGTATACAATTACTATCATAATTTAAACATACAAAAAGAGGATCAAATTACTATACCAACTATACCCTGCAAAATAAATCTTGGGTGTTTGAAACTAGGATAATCTCAACAGAGATCTCAGTTAAAACAAACTACTACCTGAAGGCATGTGTAGACCATATGTTTTAAAATGGGAATGGAGCAAAACAGGCCTGAAAGGAAATAACCAACTTATCTTTGCTCAACCATATTGTTCGGCGCTCTCCTATGCGCAGAAAGCTTCCATTGAGAAACCACTCAACAAGGGGAATAAATGATTTGAGTGAATTCTGCTGGTTGATTTTGTAATCCTAATGCATTTTCAAATGGCTAGGAAGGAGGGCAGGTGAGTCTAAACTATAAACGCTTCCTGCCAATGGACACACATAGCATTGTAAAACTTGCTTCATGTATTGTGTAAACCAGGGGCAACCAGCAGTCTGAGCAGGTAGGTAATTGCAGCAGTTCCTGGATTGATTCAACTCAATTGTTAAGGCCACAAGTGCTCATGACCCTTTTGAGATCTGCATTGGGCACCTGAGAGATCCATAAACCAGCCTGCTAAGAGGCTACAAATGGCAGCTCATCATAAACAGAAGACAGGGTTGTCAATCCTGCCCTTTTCTAGGAGTCGGTCACCTTGGTCAGAGCTGCACAGAGGTGCTTCTCCACTGAGTCTTTGTAGCTAAGAATCTCCTAGGTTTAGGTGTCAGTATTTCAAAACGAGTAAGATGTTAATCACCATTTTGGCCAACAGTTCAGCATCTGCAGCAGTCCTTTAGACTGAAGACCGTGTTACATTCAGTCTTCGTGTAAGATCTAAACTTGCTTCTCAGGAGAGTGCCATAACCATCAGCAGGGTGTTTTCAGGTGAGGTACTCCCATTCCTCCTTGTTTGAAAGGGGCTGAGGTAATTAAATGTGCATTAAACCATCAAGAACAAGAAAGCTAGGATGACCAGTTTTTAGTCATATTTGTACTCTGTTTCTTTTTCAGCCCACGTGCTGTACAGACACTAAGCACAGTTACATGTGCATACTTCATTAAGTATATTAGCATGTAGCCCCCTGCAGTGGCTGCAATTATAGTAATATAAAACAACTATTAGTAATGTAATTTCCTTTGGTCCTGCTATAAGGCATCTTGATAGTGGCATCTTTGTTTCCGTAAAGAGGAAAATCTCACTAACTGAAATGATGCTGATAAAAAACTGGTGTAGATGAGGTCTAGAATTGGACAAAACAATAGTTTTTATTACAAACTTAAATTAATTTGGTTCTGTGTGTTTAAGGATGTTTAACCAATCCTCTCATTTAATCATAATTGCTACGTTATAAATGTAAACACAAGCAATCACAACCCAGACACAAATATAAACATTTATTGGTTTAAATACAAATTCATACTGGTACCATACTGCTGAAGACATTTCATGGATTTAGAGAATTTAAAAAGGCTTATTTTGTACTCTACTCATTGTATATAAAATTTGATGGAAAAAGCTCTTCTGTTTATGAAGATATTCATTTTCAAAGTTGGCAGTTTAACAAAAATGCTAAAAACCTAGAGATTATGAAAACCACTGTAGTATATTTAAGGACTCAGTCCCTATTTCACTTTCAAGACAGTATAATCTCTTAATGTATCTGGGATTTGTTCAGGAACTTCCTCAAATATTCCACTGAATCATATCTTGCATTTAATAGGCATTTCAGATTATTCTCTGTACAAAGTTCTGTGGTCACAGAGGTTAAGTCTAACAATGTAAAGTAGAATGTTTTTTGCAAAACAAATCAGTATATATTAATTTAATTTAAACAGCAAAGATAAAGGAATTTCTTCAAGTTTTAAGACCAATCTACAAAGCTACAATAATGTAAAGAGCCCTTAGATGGTGCTGTTGTTCTGAATTTGCAGCTTCCAGCAATTTTTGTCATCTTTTCACAACTTAGATATTCAAGGTGTTATATGAAGCTTGCTATAAAGTTCCACATTTTCTATGCAAAGTTACAAAATAAACTATCAGCCTTGCCTAGATGTACATATGACATGTAAGAGATGTTATATTTAAATCTAATTAGAAAATGGTAGGAAAAAACCTATTAATTATTAACAACAAAGCCAAAATAGGAAAAACACCTCCCCTGTCCTCCTTTTATGTGTAATTATAAAGTCAACATTTGCTTAAAATCTTTGTATCAAAACTTTAGAAAAGCGGCAGTCAATAAATAAGTAAACATTGCACACTTGACATCCATCTGCCTCCACAATGATTCAGCCACCGTTTTGGAAGAATTAAATTGTATCTTTGTACCAAGTTAATTTCTATAATTTGCCACTTCTATAGGAGGCTTCTTAATTGCAGTTGGCACAAAAAGCCACAGTGAAAGGTATTCATTTTATTTAAACCTTTGATGCAGGAGCTGCACTATAACAAAGACAAATTTTTGTCATTGCTTCCACCCCACCCCACAAGAAGACAAGATGACCCTTTAAGGAAAGAATGTGTTCCAGTTGAATATAATGGTCACTAATTTTTAAAAGGAATTACATTTTAATTCTGTGCTGTCAGATTTAAAACCATGTCCTCTCCTTTCAAGGGGACTGCCTGATTCACTCCGCAATATGCTCTTGGCAAATTTAACTTAAGACATCCCATTCAAGGCTTAGGTACAAATAACCACAACTGGGCATGAAAATGTTCATTTTTACATCTACGTAAGTGTACATAAAGATGGCAGTTACATATGCAATTAATACAATAAAGAGTTCTGAGTTGGGTTATCGGTGTACTGGTTCCTCAACTTATAAGTGTTGTTCACTTCTGTCTCTCTTTGAGATGACTTATGACTGACCTTGGGTTGTTAAATGCCTGTTTCATTTTAACATAATCTACTTATAAGCAGAGGACAAAGACAAAAGATCTAGACTCAACTCTCAGCTCATCTACTGATCCACTGTGAATTCAACTTCTTGAATTTATAAGATGGGCAATGCTGGTCAGTGTTGTATAGTTCTTTTTTCACAAAACACCTAGAGATCTTACAGGCAAGTATTTTCAGTACTTCATTCTATTAGATTGAACTGTGATTTGCAGATCATGTCCATTGTTATAGTATCTCAGCACTCCTTTATGGCTATGCCAAAGCAACTTGAGAAGTGAGCGTGTCACCAGGGTGATAATTCAGACTTCAAAACATACTGAAAAGATTATTTTCTTTATTTGTAACCTAATTAGAGGTGTGACCTATTAATTTGTATGCTTTGATGGGCTAACTCAATTTGCCTTGTTTCCTTATTCTTTATATTGTACAAAGGAGGGATAATTCCTCTTGTGGAACCAGGGTGCCACTGAACATGGTACAGATTAGACTGCAGCATAATTAAGATTTAATGATTTTTTTCTTACAGTAAACAACAGTTCAAAACAGGAAGCATGTAAAACAATTTGCTTGAAGACTTGTTTTCTATTAACCCAGAACTAACCAAAGTGAAATGTTCTGGAAAGAGTTTACATCTCTAGAAGTTTCTTTGAAAAGTTGCCTGTGCCTATGTGTAATCCTGCCTGATTTTAGTTAATGTAATTCGACTGCTACAATTAGCTCTCTTCTTGTTAGTAAGCTATCTTCAGCCTGTTGGGTTAATTTCTCTTGGTATCTTCTACTTTCTGTAAGTCTTGACAGATCATTTATAATGGAGATGTACAATATACTATACCTTATACCTTACTTAGATGATTTGTAGTGGTTATATCAATAAGTTATTCTCCCTCAATTAAAGGGCTGTGTAGTACTCCTACTGAAATGAAGCATGTACAAGTAAGAAAAGAAGAATGGCAGCTCGATGTTTTTCAGCTTTCTTGCAATTTAGCTCAGATCTGTTTTGGTGGTTCAGTAGGAAAGGGTGGATTTATTTGCCAATTTCAAGCAGTGCAGAGTTTGAATGTTCAGCTGAAATACAGTTGGCATCATGTTTGTATTTCTACTTGAGAAGCTGAAAATGGAGCATAAATTGGACAAAGTGAACAATACATGAAAGAACTGGGAGTGAGTACGAAAGAACAATCTCTCACTTTCTGTGAATAAAATGATAGACTTGCACTAGTTTTATTAACCCCCCCACCCCACTAAAAAGTCAAAACAATGTTTAAGTCCCTAGTTTCAAGAAGAAAGGAACTAATAACTGAAAATTTCTTGATCTTTCACTGCTCCTGCTTATTTAGGGGTTGGGTTTAAGAACAGAACATCCTATACATAGAAAGGCAACCTCTCTACAGACAGCATATAGGATAAATAAGTCTTTGGTACTTCTTTGCTATGGGATAATAAACAGTATCTTTTCTACCCTCTCAATTGTAAAAACAAGTGGTTTCCACTGCTGCTGCTTCAGAGGATATGAACTCAAGCTGTCAGTGAAATCTTAATATTAAGATTGTTATACATACTGAACATGTAATAATAGTTAAATCTGCAAGAACATGTCTTTAAAAGGCTAATTTATACAGATTATAAAATACGATTAATTTATGCAGTTTATATGCAAGATAAATTAATACCAATTCAGGCAACTACCAGTTACTGTACCGTATTTTATTGCCCTAGCTGGGGCAAACTGCTTTATCCATTCTTTTGGAGCATTTGCCAAGTACAACTAAGTAAACTGTCATGATGGTAAACTCTTAGTTTTTCCTAATACTTTTGCCTTCAGGAACCTCTGATGTATAATGTGACACTGTATATTTCTCTTTCTAGAAAGATAGTGCAAAACAGTATTTGACAGTCGCAGCATTAAATCAGATAACTTCAGTGGTGTTAACTCTGAAGTATCATGTGCCTTTGTGCTAGCTAGATGAACATCTGCCGCCTCTACATACAGAAGCAAAACTGGGTTCCAGCCTCATGATTTTACAGAATTTGCACAAAAATCTTGGGAAATATTCCACGTTTTCCTTTTATTTCTCCACTCATCCAGTCTTCATCTACAGATTCCAGCTCTGTTATCACATCACCTGCCTATCAGAGAGAGAGCACAACATGAATTGAAATTATTATTTGCAGAAGCACTGAGCACTCTCTTCATGCACAACGCATCTTGAGTTCCTGATAAGTACCTTTTTTCTTTTAATAAAACATGATTTATAAATATAGAAACAGAAAAATCTGTACACCCTTGTAACTAGCTTTTATTTTAAGGTTAAATGTAGTAAAAGACTTGGCTTACTTTTTCATGCTTGCAAGTACTTCACTTTTCATATGGCAGTTTTCCCTAGTTCGATTGCCTGCCATTTTCTTACTTTAATTGGAGGGCCTGGAGTCCTGAGGTATATCTAGCTTAAAGCCCGTATTGGCACATACTCCAACCAGCTTTTTTTTGGCGTCTTGGGATATTCAAACATATTCTCTGTTAAAGTTTTTCCTCTAGTAAGTGGAATCCCTTCTTTGCATCTTGGTCACAAACCAGTGGTGTGTCTATTCCTATGTCCGGCCCTGATGTGCACTCTTTGAGATTCTTCTCATGCTATGACATAAAGTAGGGCACACAAGTCTGTAAGTAGTTGGCTGTTTGAAGGAGAAAATAACACTGAATCTACTATTCTTTGTTCCCATTTTCATCTCGCTGTGCCTTATCCTTTATTTAAAATATTCTCCCATAACTTTGTCCTTTCTTCCAGTATACAGATTCCATTTTTGTTTCTCTTTATACTCTTCTGCTTTAGTCTCACAAGATCACAAAGTATACTGCTTAAATGAATTCTGCTTTAGCTGTTAGTTTTAGAAACAGTAAAGAGTACTTTTGAGATTACTATAGTCCTACTTTGGATGTCCACTGGTTCTTAGAAGCTTAAGTTTTGAAGTCCTCTAAAACCTAGGTCAGGTCACTAATTCTACTATAAAGTAGACCACTGCTGTTTGCCTCCACCTTCAAACTGAGCTGCTAGATTACCAAGGAAGCAGTACATCATTTGATTTTTCTGTGACAACTACATGCTGTGCTGTCAAAATTTCTTAGGGATCCAAAACTGTCTACTGTCTGCATTTTAAAGATCCACAGTATCTAGTTGCTGATACTATTATTACCTACCTGTATTTCATCTTGTCCATTTCCTCATCTGAGTTGCGTGAGTTCTACTCCCCTAATTTGATCAGTTTAATAATTGCTCACAAAACCAAAAATGAATGCATAATGAATGCATCAGTTTTGAGAAGTATGACAAGAAAACAGGATGAAATTGTCAAACAGCTGGACAAGTCAAAGACCTGGACCTTTCCATCTTCCTTCCTCCCCTTCCCTTTCACACTTGTAACTAGTTCAGTTTGTCAAATTTATGGTTGATAAAGTGTCTGAATAACCTTTTAGAAAGAGGTGCTAATGTTTATTCCAATTTATTCTGGAATTTTCCAAAAAGCATCCCAGTAAATCAATGTACATTCAGGAACAAATCCCAGTTTGAATAAGTGACATTCTTTCATGATTTATGTCACACAGTAATGGGTCATATTGTAATATAGCCCTTCTCAGACATCTGAGAAGCTCCTCTTTTAATGCATATTTTATAACACGGTTTTATCACATTGTCAGTGTCTTGAAGCCACTGATTCATTTTCAGCAAAATAACCTCTAGGGCCTTAGACTCAGTTGTGAAGGGCTGTATTTCAAGCATACCCTGTGGACTGTCTTGTTGGGACTTTAGGTTCCCTGCCAGCAAAGCTGAAGCTTGGAGATTCTAGTCCTAGCTGAAGCTCTGCTCCATGGCAGAGACTGTAGAAGCTCTGAGAACCCTGGCTAAGGTGAAGTCAGCTACACTTCACATTCCCTCATGTGGTGCTAGGAACCTGACAACCTCAGGGCTTTTAGCCTTCCACCTGTGGACCTAGGAGTTTGAAAGTCCTACAAATTGGCTTCCAGGGTCCACAGGTCAAGCCAAGAACTTGAAGTCTGTTTGCAAGAGAGCCCAATAAAGACTAAAGTGCCAGTCCCCAGAGTACAATACAAAACCAGAGTTAGGCACTGCAGAAGGATGATCCAGACAGACCAGAACACAGAACAGTAAGCTGCCTTAGAGCAGTCCATGTAGGAACTACTAACTGGAGGGACCTTCTACTGAGTTCAGGTATCTCCTAAACTCAGCTGCTGAGCAGAAGTTGCTTGGATTGCAATTTTGGACTCTAGGGGCACATCCAGACAAGTGTACATGTGTATTTCCCCAGAGATAAACAGCAGCAGTGGCAAACAGTTGTGCTGCTGCTACTTGTCCTGAGCACGTGTTCACGAATGCTCATGAACACGTGCTCTGGTATGTGGCAGGTTGCCCCAGGGTGGGATAGGGGAGGCTGGGGCCAGCACCGGGGTTCGCCTCAGCAGCCTTACCAGGGGTTCTGGGGGCTTCCCATGGCTCCAGCAGTGGTAATCTGGTGTGTGGAGCCTGGCTCTGGCCAGCCAGCTAGGCTGGCCCCAGTTTTGGGCAGCACATGCTGCTGCCACATGCACAACTCCACCTTTTTTTCCACGTGTGGGGTTTTTTTGACACAGGGATCTCTCAGTGTCAAAAAAACCTGCCACTGCAAATTAGCAGCATTGTGAACACCTACATGTGTGGCATGTGCAGTTTGCAGCACTACAGATGGGTCTGCAGCATCTCATACCGCATGTGCACACTTATCTGGCATGCCCTTGAACTTCAACCTTCCTGGCTTAGGTGCTGTAGCTAGCTTTTGCATTTACCCCAAAGTTCCTCTGAACTGCCATCCTATTTTGGCACTTACTCTATTGTAACTCAAGGGACCAGACCCTATGGTACAGCAGGGACTTCTGCAACATGCAACTGACACAAACCATCAGAACAAGCCATGCCAAAGAATCCTGCTGTAGTTCAGGCTCACGCTAATAGTTTCTGTACCAACTCATCTGCCATTGTCATAGTGGCAGTACAGCACAAGTCCCTAGAGGCTGCCGATAACTTTCTTCAATGTTTACCATGGCACAGGAAGCCTGAAAAACAGGCTTTATGCCATTTGTGTGTACTTATTACCTCCTACTCCAAGTCCCAGATTTATGGTTAACTTTTTTAGGGGGGAAAAGGTTTGCCTTTCCTAGTTCTGGTCCTTCTCATTCCAGTCCTGTTTCTCAGGTAGACAAGACCAAACTTAATAACTTCATGCCTGTGCACTACCTAATCTCAAGAACAAGGTTGGCCTTCTACCCTTTAACTCAAACAGCTCTAATGGAAGCTTACCTTAAAGGAAAGCTCATCCTCATTTTCTCCATGAAAGTCATACAAAGCTTTGGCTTTTCCTTTCTTCCGTCCTACAGACTGTGATGACTTTACTCCTCCTAGAACATGAACAATGGACAAGTTACCTGAAAATATTTGGTTAAAATACACATTTTGAAATAAATCTCAGGACAGCCCCCCTTTTCAGTGATGGGTGCATCCTCCCTCTCTCTCAACTTGCAAGCATCAGAAAACAGTTAATTATTAGCTATGTCTAGACATTGGGATTAACTGTTTTCCTTTCCTTTTTCATATCCTTGTGTGATGAGGTATTAGCAGAATCTGACAGGGCCACTCTGTCAGCACTTCTGCTACGGCTTCGAACTTGCAACCTTTGAGCTGTTAACCATGAAGCTTAGACCCTGCATCTATCACACACTGGTATGATCGACACCATGGGTGACTGGTGCCTCCTCATCCTGGGAGGGGCACCAGTGGCCGATCACCAACTAGGTGGGTCCCAGGTGGGAAGTGACAACAAAGGCTGAGTTCAGAGCCGGTCAGACTGCTCACCTACCAAACACACTTGACTAAGTGGGGTTCTACAGGACATTGGACTTTACTTAGCCTCCAGATAGGAAGAGCTCAAAACTGCAGTGTACACAAAAATGGAGTGAGCAGCAATAGCCAGAGTGTTTTCTGGGATTTGCCTCACCTTTAAAATAAAACACAAATTAAACCGTTTAGTCAGTCCATAGTTGACTATATCAAAATGACATATTAAAAGCTATGTAAGCAATACCGTATTTATTTTACTTCTCTGAAGGAAAGGCATTACTATTCTGTTAGTATTAGCCATGTGAAACCAGCACCATTTGGGAGAGTGCACTGGATTATTTTCTGGCTCCTACTTCACACACCTTGTGCATATCCCTTAATTTGGGGAAAGTTGAACTGAATGGTGGCTAAGTCCTCAGTGTAGCTATGCTGATTCACAGCAGCTGAAGACCTGACTCTGTGCCTTTAATTACACCTGTGAAAGCTCCTAGAGCACAGGTGTAAGAGAGAATTTAATTTAAAAAGAGTTATTACTTTTCGTGCCAGAAATAACCTGGCTTTGCTCACAGGTTCAAATATTATTTTGCTGTGTGGGTAACACTTAAACAATGTACGAATTAATTGAGCATGAAATGCTTTCCAGGTGATAAAGATTAGCTTCAATTGTGAAGTAAACTGTAGCAAAATTCTGCTCCCTAAGTGTGTCTCTACAGCTCAGTGATTACTGTTCTGTGCAGTTATCTGGTTCAAGATTTGGTTTGACCATTTTGGTCTACGGTGAGTGACTATAACACACAACATAACCATGCAGAATACTATACCTGGATAACTGTTGTTCTGTGAGTAAGGTTTATTCATTGTTTCCACTCATTTTTCTTTCTATACAATTCTACTTTTCACACTTGTCTATCGCCCTAGAACTGAGCTATGAAACGACTGGAATTTTCCAATTCAAGTAGCATACCTGAACAGTTCTGAACAAAAACTGCTGGGAAAATCCCTTCCCTTTCATTAAGTCTCCCTCTGTACCACTGAGAATCCAGGCGCTCTATTATCCGGATACAATCTCCCTTTTTAAAGGGTAGGTCCTCATCAGTTTCTGCTGTGAAGTCATGAAGTGCTTCACACCACTCTCCAGATAGTCTGTTATTCTATCAAGGAAAACACAATTGTGAGACTTGGTAGCAGCAAACATGGAGTTCATTTTAGAACTCAGGCTTGGGGTGAGAAGAAAAGTAACCCATGTGAATATTGTCTATAATCAATGTTTTTTTTTGTTTACATTCTTACTTAATTGTTTTACTATGCACTATATTAGGGTTAATTGTTTGGAGCAGGGTGGGGTGTAAAATAATCCTGGCAAGTAAAGAACAAAGAATACAACATGAATCCACAGATTCAGTTTAACCACACAAGCTTCTTTTCCTGGCATTTTTCTTTAAAAGCTTATCAAGCACATTTGGAACGGAGCTTGAGTGTTTGCTTTTGAAAGGGCTCCCTGTTTTTAGAGGTTTTGCTGAACAGATAGCATGGTTCACCAAGCCACATATTCAGTGATTCAACTGAATTAGACCTCATGCCCTACCTCATCTCTACTTTTTTTTTTGAACTAAGGTGTGTCAACCAGTCTGCAGGATCCATTTCTGTGGCATGTATGTCATAGCCAGAATCTAAAAAAACTAAGTCTTTTTTAAGGAATAAGTTATCTAACTAGTTGATCACTGATTATTTTAGGGGATAACTGGAAGAAGGGACAGCTGTGAATTAGTGCATGGGGAAAAATAGAGAAAAGGATAGAAGAGCCTGCAACAGTGAAGAGGGAGAGAAAAAAGGGTGGGGGGAACGAGTTACAAAAGACAAGAACAGTAGAGATCCAAAAAAGGAACAGGCTTTCAGTCTATGAAGAATGTCACAGTAGTGCACTTGCCTGGCAACACCTAAATATTTAGTTATACCAAAAGCCCCTATTTCTCTTTATGTCCCTAAAGACCTAGTAATGAAAGCAGTAGGCATCTGCTATACTTTAGAGCAGTGGTTCTTTTTTGTACCAGGACCTATTTATAAACATTAGTGGCCAATCCCGATCTGCTGCCCCCCACACCCAGGCCCCAGTCCCTTCTCCCCCCTGTGTGTGGGGAGGGGTGTGGGAAAGCCCGAAGCAGTCCCTTGCAGGTTGGAGCTCTGCCAGCCTGCAAGGGAAAAGCCAGAGTTTCCTACATTTTTCTCCTTTAAAGAAGAATTCATTTTTAAAGCTTGTTCACAACCCTTTCATATATTCTTACAATCCACTTTTGGGTCATGACCCATGGCTTGAGAAACTGCTGCTTCAGAAGGATATAATTCAGCCCACAGCCCTTAAGCAAAGAAGTCAGACCTGCCCCCCCCCCAATTACTTTGACGCTCATTTCAACAGTTATAAAATAAACTTAATATTTGCAGCTGTAGTATAGAAAAACATCTAAGTGATTATCATAGAAACAGAACTTCCTTCCCAATTTGTGTGGGGTTAATCTTTTTTCAGATTGCACATGCCCTCATATTCCTCCCCCTGTTTAAATGTGATCAGGAGCAGGGGATAGGAGCAGCAAGAAAAATTGCCTGTTTGTCCGTGTAAATTTAATGATGACTAAATGAGACCAGAGCAGCTCAACAAATCAAAACAGACTGAACAAAAGAAATTGCTTAAGTAGAAGAAGGAAAACGTGAAAAACTATTTGCTGACTGCTAAGAAATCTCATCAATTTTGATTAATAGTAACTTAGGCTTCTTAAGTAATTATTCCACAGAATGCACCCAAAAAATCAATTAACACCCACAGAATGTTCAATAAGAGTTATGCGGCTTAATCTCACTGTGCATCATTAAGGGAACAAGCCTCATACAAATTTTGCGTAGTCTATCCAATTATAATAGCCTACCTGAGAAAGAGAAGCAGAACTCTCTCTCTTCATTGGTGCTCCCACACCTACATAATAAATATGAAACAGGTGAAATTGTGAAACATTTGAACATTCAGAATGGCATGCAAGATGGATGCACAAATTGTCTGTAAAAGATGTGCTGATGAAGAACAGCATTTTCAGAAGTTTTACCACCCTAGCACCAATTACCTTCAAAAGCACCAAACGTAATTTTCCACTTCTTGTATTTGTCCTGTTTCACTTTTCACCTCACCTCCAAGTTCTTTCCTCACTTTTTTCAAGTTCTAACTCCTTAATGTCTGATGTAGGAAATCATAGCGATTGCAAGCACTACTAAATAGTATACCTGTTTACACTTACAGACTGCTGATATACTTGTACCTAATCCAGGCAGGTCTTCAATAATTTCCACAAAGTTCAAAGGGAAGATTCCAGATGCACCTTTCAGCTCTCCTTTGGCCCATTCTTCATTTACATATTCTTTAAGAATTATTATTTCACCTTCCACAAAACTTAGCTCATCTTTCTGATCTCCAATATATTCAAATCGTGCAATACACCTCGGCCCCCTGCACAAATACAGATAGTTTTTTGTACATATTTATTTTAGTATTTTGCATATTGCACCACTCTTCCTGATCAAGCACTAAGAACATGTTGCATAAGATTTTGCCAAAATTTTTCAAAATGAGTACCAAATGTTTGCACTGAGGCAGACCACAGTAAGCAAATGCTGCCCTAAAAAGGGTCCAAACCTTAGGTGCATATGCATGTACTAACTTTCTGACAGTTCAACTTAACTGTCAGAGCATACATGTGTATGTGGAGTAGAGTCGGCTTAAATGCAGCACAAGATAATGCACCTCCAAGGTGTATTATTTTGAGCTACATTAGTTAAGTTGACTTAGCTCACAAGATAACTGCCACTGTGTCAAGGAGGACTGTGTGTATACTCTGACATGGCTTAAGTTGGTTTAGTTAAGTCGCCTTATTTTAAGTCAGCTTAGTTTGTGTGTACGAACCCTTGAGACCAGCTACACTGTTCATACCACACCTCCACCAAATGAGCAAGGGGGTAGAATGGTGATGCAGAGAGACTTTTCCATCTCATTAGGTTTGCATAGCTGAAATCTGGTTCAATAAAGTATTTCTAAGACAAAAATAATTTAAAAACATTCTAGTAATGCTTTTCTCCACCTACAGCTGTATGAAATCTGACTGATGGACTTTTTAAAATTTTTTTTTAGTTGGATAGTAATGTAGTCCATCTCCAATGGGGGGGTAAAATTGGAAATGGCTGCAATCAAATTTTTATTTAGGCTGTTTTGATAGTTAAGGCATTGTCAAATCCTACTAGCAAGTAAGTTCTTCCCTCCAGAAAAACCCTAAAAATTGTGAAAATGCATTAGGAGGTTGCATATCAGAAATGCCAGAACGCATTCCTTCCACTTTCTTTGGCTGGATCATCTGAACCCTGGACTTCAGCAAGGACTTTGATACCGTCTCCCATCCCATCCTCATTAAAAAAACTGTGGCATTGATGCCTACGCAGTCAGATGGATTGCAGATTGGCTGAAGGGTCGCACTCAGAGGGTGGTGGTGGACAGGTCATATTTGACCTGGGGAGAAATGGGCAGCAGAGTCCCCCAGGGCTCAGTCCTTGGGCCTGCGCTGTTCAATTTCTTTATCAGCGTGTTGGACAACGGGGTGAAAAGCAACCTGTTTAAATTTGCTGATGATACCAAAATTGGGGTGAGGTGAACACGTTAGCAGGGAGAGAAAGACTGCAGCAAGACCTGGGTAGGTTACAGGGGTGGGCTAACAAAAACAGGATGTGTTTCAATACTGACAAGTGCAGGGTGCTGCACTTGGGCAGTAGTAACCAGCAGCATACTTATAAGATGGGAAACTGCCTTCTTGAGAGCACTGAGGCAGAAAGGGATCTTGGAGTCATTACTAACTCCAAGATGAACATGGGCCAACAATGCGAGGTCACGGTTGGTAGGGCTAAACAGACCTTGTCATGCATCCACAGGTGCATCTCAAGGAGGGCCAAGGAGGTGATCTTCCCCCTCTATGCGACACTGATCAGGCCACAGCTGGAGTACTATGTCCAGTTCTGTGCGTCCCATTTCAGGAGGGATGTGGACAGCATAGAGAGGATCCAGAGGAGGGCCACCTGCATGATCTGGGGACAACAGGGCAGACCCTACAATGAGCGACTGCGGGACCTGAATTTGTTCAGCCTTCACAAGAGAAGGCTGAG
The DNA here is from genome assembly GCF_001723895.1 of Crocodylus porosus. Classification (NCBI taxonomy): domain Eukaryota; kingdom Metazoa; phylum Chordata; order Crocodylia; family Crocodylidae; genus Crocodylus; species Crocodylus porosus. The sequence goes on from NW_017728913.1 coordinate 9,962,265, forward strand.
GGGGACCTGGTGACCGTCTATAAACTCACTAGGGGGAACCAGAAGGGTTTGGGAGAGACCTTGTTTCCCCTAGCGCCCCCTGGCATAACAAGGAATAACGGCCACAGGTTGTTGGAGAGTAGGTTTAGATTGGACATCCGTAAGAACTGCTCCACAGTTAGGGCAGCTAGGAGCTGGAACCAACTTCCAAGCTGGCTTCTGCCCTGGGGGTCTTTAAGAGGCTTGATGCCTACCTGGCTGGAGTCATTTGAGCCCAGTTTTCCTCCTGCCTAGGGAGAGGGTCGGACTTGAAGATCTACAAGGTCCCTCCTGACCCTACTTCTATGATTTGTCACCCTTCACATTTCTAAATTTTCACATTTATTTCCTAAAGGTAGTTTCTGAGAGCAGGATATGGTGAACTTTCTATAAATCAGGCTAAAATTCTGATCTGAACTGTAGCTTTTAAATCTACCACAAAAATGACATCTGAACACTCAAAATTAACAATGTTTTAACTTCTTCTTTTTAAAGCTCATGGTAGGCTTTTCTTTTTTTCTAACTTGCTCCTAGTTAACTTTTGTTTTATAATTATCAAGTCAAAGATGAGGAACATCAATAAAACAGTACTATCTAAAAATGGTATTTAAACACAGCATTATGCTTGTAACTTCCCCACAGAATTAGCCTAAAACCTGAAATGGTAGTGGAAGCATGAGCCTGATCCTGTAGACCAGGGGTGACCAGAGTTACTCACCCTGGGAGCCACATCTGATCCTCCACTGAAGTTCAAGAGCCAGAGAGTGGAGGATGGGGGGTGGGGGTGGGGGAGTGCTGATTGATTCGGAGTGGAGGTGACCCCTCCGCCCCATCACCAAGCCTCTCCAGCTTTCCCCGCAGGAAGCACACTCCAGGGGAAGTGGTGCAGCTGCAGCCCCTGGCAGCCCGGTGTCAAGCTGTGCTGTCCCCTGTAGCTGCCTCAGGGAAAAGTGTGCAGGACTTCAGCCAATTTTCAGACAGCCTCTAGTATCATGCTGGTCTTTGGCCACTGGGGCTGTAGACTTAAATGGATGTGCTCAACTTTACTTCCATGAGTACCCTCCTGGTTGTAAAGTTAAAAAACATGCCTATTTTTGCAGGGTTGGGGCCATATTCAAATGTGTTTAACAGAGCTTATTAGGAGAACCCCAGGAAGTATTCACCCAAATAATTATAAAATACCATATATCATTTTATGTTATTTTACAATTATATGGGTGAATGTTACCTGGGGTTCTCCTATATATACACATCTATATTACATGCACACTTCCCACATTATGAAACTAGTGCTAAGTAATTGATTTTTTTTGTTCAGTGTTTAATTTTGTTTTGTTCACTTGGACAAAAGTCTTCAAATATAAAAATCTTTATTATTATACTAAACGTGTAAAGCAGGGCCAAATATAGGAGGTGGGGGTGTGTATTACAACTAAGACCAATTAAATGGATGTATTAAAGCCTTCTATACCACTTTCAGGTGTAATCAAGCGCACTGGTGCACACCTGGAATTAATGGGGGTTGTAGGTATACACAGCCTCTAACCATCAAGCCATAAAAGTAGCTAATAACAAGATCCCTGAAAAGAAGTCCACGTGTCCTAGCAGTACTAAACCTGTGGAGTGAACTTTCATCTTTAGCTTTTTACAGTAGTTTGGGTTTGATGAAATATGAAGGAAAATGGATTCTGCCTTATTCAAATAGTCCAAGTTTGAGATAATTCAACAACAAAAAGTATATTTTTTCTGTTAACGTTTAATTATGATTTAACCCTGCTGCCTCTATAAATCTGAAATCAATAACATTGTACTGCTACTTGATTTTCATACATTAAGATAGAGAAGTTAATAAAGTGCATCCAACTCACTTAATACAGAATGATGAAAATGAGATTTTTCTCTTGTTGGCTTCCTCTGGAACATCCACCTAGTAATAAGGCAATGTCAAAAAATAAATTTTAAAAAAATCTATGGATCTTAAAAATGACAGTGGCATAAGCTTACTAATTCAACTTCAATGATAGGACATTCTCTATTCAAATTAGTCAAGTTACTGTGCCAACTATAGCATCCACCTGGTGCTAGGTACTCACTGCAGCATTCTGAACCATGACTATTTGTACATGGTTTGTTATGGTACATCCATTTGATTCTGTGATGCCAATGACCCATCATCATTGCTATTCAGTGTCATGGAAACAAACAGCCACATTTCATATTTTAGATTACTAACAGCCTGTTGTAATAGCAAGTTTTCTTTGTTGTATGGTTGACTGACAGAAAATGGGCCTAGATTCTACTGCATGCCGTTGCCTTTGGCTCCAGACTCATAATTGATATTGTAGTCTATTATCTGCTAGCACAATTCACAATAGAAAAGATTATTGTTTAGACATATCCTATCTGGGCTCTGCCATCTGTATCCAAACAAACAAATAAGTCTCAAATTGTACTTCAGTGCACATGCAAAACCAGAATATAAAGAAAGATTAGGTATGAAAAATGTCTTTTAGCCAATTTGTTGCTGTACGTGATGTGCCAGCCATGGAGAACCTACATAAATGTTTTTGTTTGAATTAAAAAAATATATAATCCTAACTAGCCTATGATGTTGCATCGTATGCAATTCACTGCAATTATGATTTTGTCATGATATTGCTGTGGGGATTATGCATAACTTTTGTGGTTTAGAGAATTCAGTTGTGGCTCTAGCTCTGCCACTACTCACTGGGTGTTTCTACACATACAATGAATGCACACAAATAAACTCTGGATTTTTTTGCTCCTGGGCATACTGGAGCATATTGCTCCATAGTTTATTTGTGTGTAGCACATGGAGCCCAATCAGAATAGCCCAGGCTGGCAGGGAACCTAGCGGGGGTCAACATGCCAACCCAGGGCTGCTCCAACAGAGCTCCACATGCTATGGAGTGGCTGGCTGAGGCATGAGGGTACTTCAGTGTGGGGCTGCCTGTTGGCTAGTCCCATGCTGAGGCACCATGTACCCCAGCCCCCCCGGGCAGCATCTACATGTGTGCTGCTGCAGAGTTTTAGTTTTGTGTGCCCTAATAGGAGCACATGTGTAGATGCTGAGATGTTTACTATGCAGTTAATAAGCAACTGCATAGTAAATGCCTTGCGTAGTTGTCCCCTATGTACTTGACCTAACTCCCATAAAAGCTAATGCAAGTCTTTTCACTGGACTCCCATGGAAAATGGATTGGGCCATGCTTGGGGAAAATACCTACCTAACAAGGGCAAAATGACAATTAATTACTTTAAGTTCCAATAATACTAAGTATTACTAGTGGAGGGCTGGCAATCATGCTGAGATCCAGTTATGAGAAGGAAACACAACAGACCTTTGATCTAGACTAAATTAGTCTTTGATCCTGTTTCTTGGTTTTCTATAAAATACTCTCCTCCTCACTGGTTTGTTGTTTTAATTTCCAAACAGTGAAGAAAATTTTAGTATTACAACATAACTCACTTTTAAAAATAAAACAACATTAAACATTATCACACAGAAAAAACAACCTTGAAATTTTGAGTTGGAGTATCTCAAGGACATGCTTCTCTACCCTGGATTAGTTATCTACCCTGGATTAGTTAGGTACTATATCCTAAAGTAATTCTAACAGTTTCTGTATTCTCTCATAAAATACACCAAATACAGATTTACTGGCTTTGATGAAGCTGTGCCTGTTTGTACCAATGCTGAATTTAGCCCATGTTTTACTCCACTACTCCAAATACATCTTTGTTTTGTAAATAAGCCATCAGTAGAAAGAGCTTGTATATTAATTAAGATTTCCTTGGAAGCATGTAGAAGCTGAACTGTCTCATCTATTTAAGTAAAATATCTAAGCATTTATTCTGTGCATGAGTACACCAGGCAACATCCCACTAGCCCAAGCCATTAAATTACTTTTTATTCAGTAATAGTGCTCAAAACCCACTAAACTGTGTCATGAAAATCCACTAAGTCAGAGCACCTATGATAAAGCTCTTGTGATGGGTAAACATCCACCCATCTGTTTTTTCAAGCTCTTCTGACCTGCACTATTTAGACTGAATCTTCAGATGCTCAGAAAACTATGCTTTCTGCCTCCTTTCCATTTCCTCCCTGGGGTACTTCAGGATGACTACAAATTGTACAGATTTATAATGGTCCACTTAGCTGCCTGCCTCATGATTCCACTCTAGGTTTCCTTCCATTTCAGGTTAATCCTCACATGTCCATTTAGGGCAGTTTCACTTTCTGTAATAATTGGCCATGGGCCCAATTCAGCTTTGGATAGTGGTGTGAGATCTGTTAACAGTTTACTGCTGTTGTGTTGCTCTTCCTCTGCAGGGAGCCAGTCCAGGTAAGATGGTAATCTGGATAAGATCAAGGTTAGAGCATTTCCAAACACTAGCTGTAAACAGAAGCTTATGAAGCAGGTGCACATTGGAGCGGGGCTTGGAAGGTGAATTGCGGAACATATTCTTCATGACATACAAAAAGCAAGACAGAATTTTTTAACGTAAAGCATTATTTTAAAAGAATTAGTTCATATGATGCAAAAGGTTGTAAGAACACTGCTTTTTTGGTTTAGATTAGGTGGATTTCAAAGAAACGTGAGCTAAACCAAAAGGCACATGTCCACACAGCATTTTACACTTTAGGTTCAAATGGCCATTTACAGTGCTTTAACTAAACCAGTTAAAAAAAAAAAATCACACCTCAAGGCCCAAATCAAATCCATCTTTTGCCAGGTAAACAGCATTGAGGCACTTATGCAGATTTTAGATTCTACTTCCCATGGAAGCTGCATAACTTGCAGAAAAACGCTAGCTTCCCACAAACCATCGGCAGTTGTATTATTTCAGGGACTTGCACAGTTACTTGCCTTCCTGGATAGAACACGATTGCAACAGAATGTAAGTGACTGAAATAGATCTCAGTGTGCACTGAAGGACAAAGTGACTCGAGCAGCAAAGATATGTAAAAATGCACGTAAGTAGCCTTTTGAGGTGCCAAACTTTGACTGTCGGTGCTACCTTTCCACCTAAAGTGGAGCTGGCTTTGACCTGGATTTTCCACATAGACAAAGCCACAGAAATGCCCAAATGTACTTGCTGGAATAGTGACAGGGCTGAAAACAGAATTTAAAATTTTCTGGATTTCTTGAACAGTGGTCCTACCTACAGAGTGACTGAAAGGAAGCAAGCATTGTTGCACAAATTCTTCCCTGGCACTTGTTTTTATTATTACAGAAAAACTTTAACGTGTAGTTGATTTTTCTTTTGGCTATATTTTGGTGACAAGTTTCCTTTATTTTTTCCCCCCAAACTGTCTAAAGCATAACCGTTTATCTACCATACAAGTTTTAAAACATACTTTAGTGCTAATAAGCTATGCCAGGGTGTACATCATAGGAGCCTTGAAGTCTACCAAATATACTTGATCAATTTTAATATATACACCTGTTAGGGCTCACTGCTTTATAATAGCTATGAGAAATAATCTTCTCTGTAACAGCAGGGAATCTCTCATTGGAGTGTCCAGATGAAAGACAACTGATTCTGATAATGCCATGATTCTCTCACTTGACTTGAAATCAGCATGAAAATAGCATCCATAATACCTAGACTAAACAGATTTCTAATACTGCACAAACAAATTGATACCTCTGCTGAGCTACTGAAGCAAAATTTATCTGGATACCAAGTGGAATAACATACACAGAAGAAGGTGGTAAATTAGGACTGGAATGTGTGAAAACATTGGAATTCACTATATTTCAATGAAAAGAGCCAACATACAATCACTTTAACAAAGCTGGCAGGAAATATCCCTGTGTGAGTTCCACATTTCCCTCTGTACCACTCCTTATCAATTCTCTCCAGAAGAGAAATGCTGTCTCCAGAATGGAGGTCCAAATCATCAGCATGCTCTGTAAGACAGCAACATTTCATTTAGTCACTGTTGAATACAGGGAGTTTCTTAATAAGCTCTTACTAAGCTACATACTGTAAGCAGAAATTGTATAGTTATGCAGCTTGCTTGACACATTAACTTTAACTAAAAACTTAGCCCATGCTAAAACAATGGATGTCAATATCCATGCATTCAGGGGAAGTTCAGATCCAATTTTAGCAGCTTGGGCACAGCTATTATATCTCATTTCAAACTCCTCTGAAAAGTAAAAACCACCCTCATGTTTAAAAACATTTCCAAACCAAAGAAGAAGAAAAGGGTTGGGAAGTTGAAAAAAATGTGAACATTAGTCCCACCAAAATATTGGTTTTTATTATTTCTCTGTACTCACCTGCAGGGAAATCATGCAGCACTATGGCATGAGGAGCACTCGTGTCACAAACCGTCAGACTACTGTTTGGACCCTTACAAAAAGCAAACAAACAAAAAAAACTAACTCATCTTACAAGCAATTGAAAACTGGTGAAAGATATTAACATAGACTATTATTCTATTATTAATTCTGAAATGTGTTTGCCTGGTTTTGGAGACAATTTTATCATGGTGTAGAAAGCCAAATGTTTAAAAGAAGGTGACCATTATAAAAAAAAAAAAGAGCCTGACTTAGAATTATATACATCAGAAGAAACGTCATTGAAATCAATGAAGCAACACTAGCCAAGAAATGTGAGACCAGAATTGGCCAATGCATCCCCAGTGGAAAGCATCTCTCATTTCTGGAGTATCTGTTGTACTGGGAGTGGGGGAAGGGTTCCTGACTGCGTTAGCACAGTTTCCATTTTTTGCAGTACAATTCATCATCTGGAAATTGTTGCCACACAAATGGTATCTCTTTCCTATACTCCTTAAAATCTACAAGACATTTCTGAGGAGATGAGGAGAACTGTGATTGGAGGGGCAGGGAGAAACAGAGCTGGGACTCTCATCAAATGCACTTAAGGAGATATATAGCTTGATGAAGCCAACAGAGTTGCATCTCTACAGGTACACAGATTAAGCCACAGTGGTTACCTTCACAAAATTTCAGAAACACATTGTAAAAAGTGTTGCCTCCTCAACAGCTGACTGAAATGGCTGTGTGTTTTGATACAACGTGACAAGTATAACTTAGGTGGCCCCAGAGGAAGTAGCAGCAGCATTATGTGCATCAGAGAGAAGGGACCTGTTGTTTAATTCTCCCCCAGGGCTCAGTCTCAGAATGTCCTCAGCAAGCCTTTGTTTACAAGAAAATGATACTAGAAATGATACTAGAATGGTTACTTTATAGGGGAAATAAAATCACAAAAGCTGACTTATTATAGGTTTCCCAGGCTGGGCTGTTGGAGGACTGACAATGAGGACTGTTAGATAATTGTTTTGTTTCAGTATAGTTCAACCGAACTGTAAAAATGCATAACGTGAATATAGTAACAAGGCTAAAGTATGTGAATTACAATGTATAGATTTATAAATTTTACATATATATATTCTAGTTATTGAGGGGTCATATATTCAGGGTTATCTTATATTTGAGTAAATACAGTATAAAAATGCAATAAATGAGAAATACTTTAAATCTATGTAAGGCTAAAAACTCAAGGTTACTATTATTTATAATAATGATAGTTCTTAATATTCATTATAAATGTGTGCCCTCAAAAGCACTAAGCACATATAAGAAAGCATAATTCCCAAATGTAAGAGCTTTCCCTTGAAAATGTCTTAATTGCTTGTGCTGATGTGTTATGCACAGAACATTATACAATTAAATTCTTAACTTTTGCCTGCTTTTCAGATGCTCAGTCTAAGGGAGTGATTATTTTCATATAAGACAAGTGAACGTTACCAGTTTCCTCTCCCTTTTGGCACTCAAAGTAATTGCTGTCGGTCTGTTCCACCAGCACAAGTACATCCAAAACAATATTGTTTTGGAAGCAAAGAGATTTAATAACTGGATATTACATTGTTCAGAGTGTAACCTTTACAGCCTAAAGCACTTGATGCTTAACATAATAAGTGACTAACGATTTAGTGCATATCTGCAAAGAGAGGGAGGGAAAAATTGCCTTACCTTAGAGGAGAGTTCTCCAGGGTTTCTGGGAATGAAATCCTCCTTGGCAATTGCACGAGGCACAGCCGGTTTCTATAGAAATCAAGGCAAATTATTCATATCAAATGATTTCTTTAACTACTAAATACCAAAATGAAAAACTATTAATAGGGTGATACATAGTAATATGGAAAGCACCTGCCTTTTTGTTCTTTGTACTTGGGTCACTGGATAAACAATTTAAGAAAAGATTTTCAAAGACAAAGACAGCAGATATATAGGCCTACGGCCTACTGAAGTAACCAAGAATTTAACCTTGACTTAACATTTATGCTTTGAAAATCTCACAACCACAAGTCAAAAGTAGCTCCGGTTGTAAAGAGGTAGGAACCAAGAGTCTTCTCCCTTATCTCACTTCAGTCCCCGCTCAGTCTAGAGTGAAGCTTCCATTCCTTGCAGAAAACAGCACAAACATGCTAAGGGGGTACCACCAGCCTTTCCCCTCTATGGCAAAGGTCAGTACTCATTCCCAAGGTACAGTTCTCAGAATTCCCCCTTCAGTAATATAGCTGCTTGTACCCCACCCCGTGATGCCGCTGTGTCTAAAAGTTGTGACCGATCCCTAAATAGTTTCCTTGCTGAGCATTAAACAGTTGAGTAAAGTGTATAGAAATCTCTATCACCTCACATACTAGAGCAGGCGTGTCAAACATACAGCCTATGAGCCAGATCTAGCCCATGGGACTGTGGCAGAATGCCATCTCTCTCTCTCCCCAAACTCTGCTATCTGGCAATTGACAAATCTCTGACAATTTGGTTACCAGGGTCACTGCAAAAGGCAGACTCCTCTGCCCCATCTCTTCAGGTAACTCCAAGTTGTAACCTGAGCTGGATACATTCCTGAGGGAGGGGGGAAACCTGCTCCCTCTGCCTACCTAGCTGGCATCACATACCTGGGTGAGGGGCTTAAGCTCCCGATTGTTTTAAGCAGTGCCAACCTGACTGGGAGGGGGCTAGAGACCCTGCCAGTCTACCCAGCAACCAGTGATGCATTTCAAATTGGTTGGTTGGCAGCCAACAGTTGCTGGCCTTCACTGGATCAGGTAAATTAAGTCATAAGGGCTATATGAGTGAAGGACTGCCCAGGAGTGCAGGCAGTAAACATGATAAGCTCAGGAGAGAAGGTGGACTATCTGAAACTCTCTCTTGAAACTCATGATCAGTGAACTGCCTGCCTCCAGAGGGAATCTCCACCGGCCTCTGGATGATACTCGTGAGTAAGCTACCTGAGATCTAACTAGATACATAGCTTGCAGTAACACAGATGCATAATCAAAGACTACCATGCCACTTTGCTCTAAGGGATTTCTCTGATATTGCGCTACACTGTACCCTATTCCAAACCTACTCCTTGTAACCAATTTCTCCTTTGTACCTAGCATGGGAGACTTACTGGGAGAGGGTCTAGATTATGCCTTGGGGTCCTCCTGGTTCAACTGACTAAGGGAGACCACTATTTGTGCTTCAGACTGAGGGAAGCATCCCAAGTTCTTGTAGTGGGTCAAGTACCCTCAAGGATTAATAGGCCTGTTTCTCAAGGGCACAGGTCCAGGATCAGTCCAGATTCTGGGTGGTGGTAGCGCTACCCCCAGGCTAGTGGGTGTGCTCCAAGAAGAGGGTCGGCCAGATGTGAGGCACCCCCAGGGAGGCACTCGGAGCCTGGAAGGTGGTCAGGTGCAATGAGGTGGGTGGCTCAGCGCAGAAGCACCCCCTACTGGTCCACCACAGGGACCATTCCAGCTGCGTATGAGTGAGGGCTGTATAGATATAGCCCTTGCTTGCTCCACTGCTATCTACCCCAACCAAGATCCTTGCTGCAACCCACTGTTGGACCTGCTCGGCCACCGATTTCCTCACTGCTCTGCTGCCTGCCCCTGAACCCGTACCACCATAGAATCTCAACCTGTGCCACCACCTGAATGTCGACTTGCACCACTGGACCCGGGATCAGCCCAGGAGGAGCTTATGTGGTCTGGATCCAGCCCCAGCCCTGGGGTGAGTTTAACACCCCTATACTGGGGAGCTGCTTCTCTAGGATCTTGCTTTATAGTTAGTCCCAAGACATTAGCAATTTGTATATTCAGGAAAAGATTTGTTTGGTTATTTTCCTTTTATCCTTCATTTCTTTCCTTTATGATAACAGCCTTCAGAGAAACCATGCTGTGTATTAAAAAGAAGAAATTTATATAACAAAGAGAGAGAAGGCTGATGCAACAAACAGTCCTTGACAGACAGTTCTGTTCTTGTCCATCATCAAGCAATGCCTGGTAGTAGGATAATGGCAGTTCTGATCCTGATTCTGTCACAGATTTCACTCAGTTACCTCATTTAGGTACAGCTTGTTACTGAATCAGTAAAATTGGAATTACAATGCTTACCAAACTTTATTAAGCACTCTGAAACACATAGGTAAAGCATAATGTGTGGCATTATATTATTATGCTAGGTCTAAAATCATTAATGCATCTCTCAGAATATTACTAAAGAAAGTCTTATAAACCAGGCATTATACAGAAATCACTAGTCTGCCTTTCTTAGTGGTTTTGAATTCAAAATTGTATAGGTTAGCTAACATAAGTGGCTAAGATACTGGGTACTATCCCTGCTTCGGCAAGCACGTCCATTCAGAAACACTCAGACTATTTTCCATTCGCTGATAATCCATGTCTTATCCAAAGATAAGTTAAGTTATTTGGCACAGTTCCAAAAAAATATTTAAAAAATATTTTAGCAGCACATTTTTAGTGATGGATACACTTTACATGTAAATAATAAACTTCCTCTATACTTTGTTTTGGATTCCACTGTATTTACATCAAAAGTTGGGTAAATTATCTCAGTTCTCACCATGTATTTATTGTAGAGAGGATGTCCAGGTTTAGGTCGAGGAGGTAATACTGGATCTTGACTTTTTAAGACTTGACTCTTTGACCTCTTAATTCCCAATCCAAATTTTCCTGGTTTTTTAGGGTGTATCATGTCAGATGAGGATCGGCAAAAGGGGTCTTTTTGTGAAGAGGATGTCTTTGTCCCGGAGAGTTTTGGAGGAAGTGGCCTTCCAGGCATACCTTTAGGTGGAGGAGGTCGAGCTGGTATGATTTTTCCATCTACAGGCCTAGAAATTGGGTTGAACCATCAAAAAATACACATTTTAAATAAGCCTGTGCCCCTAACCTCTGAGACAGCTTCAGATGCAGAGCATTCAATAGGGAAATCTATTTGACTGAGACACGAGAAACAATATAATTGAATATGGATTATCTGAAGTGCTCTGGAGGCACTTGAAACTTACTTATGATTGGAGGGATTGAATAATACAGGAAATCTCCTCATTAGAGCTCCCAGGTGGCTAACCTGTTCTGATTTCAGACAACCATCTGGTTTCCCCAAAGCTTAATAACTGTGTAGAACAGTGATTCTCAGGTTAGGGTGCTGTGACCCCAAGATCCTTTCAAGGGTGCTGCTGTGAACTTCCTGAGTTCTTTGCAAGAGAAAAATTGCTCTAGTATTTTTCCGTAGTAAAAAAAAGAGTGAAAATGAAAGCCTGACATTTTCTACTGGGTGTCTTGAAACTAAAAAGACTAGTAAGAACCACTGGTGCAGGACTTCAGATAAGCTGTGCTCAGTTAAAGATTTGTTTGAAGCTACCTTGGGTTGAACTTCTTCGGATGAGGAGCTTTCGTGGAAGTCCTAGACAGCCTTGCTGATCCAGCCTGAGTCATTTATTGGGATTTCACACATCTGAAACCTCCTGTCAGACCCCAACTAAAGTTATGATTCCACTGTCATTACTTTGAATGATGACATGATTAGATAATGAAATCATATGCCACTTTTTGGGAAACAATGACAGGTTAATATGTGGATATCTCTACTCTACTATTATAAACACTGTATTATTATGTGCATTTCCTCTACTTTTTTTTAGAGTAGTATATTCATTCAACACAAACAGGTAGTTACTAGTGTGAGTTCTTGAAGGATCAATAAAAATAAGACAGCAATAAAGTCTTAGTAGTCTTTTTGTGTATATTCCTGCTATGTTCAGTGTCTTCAACAACTTGAGAAAAGAACTAACAGCTTATTAATGCACTCACTATGAGTGCCCTAGTGCTTAGTCCTTGGAGTATGAGCTCCAATTTTACATCTTCCACTCTGAAAAGCAGCCTATTAAGAGGGTAAACTGTATTATGTTAAAGTTTTCCCTGTTATTTTGAATGTATTTCCTGTTTCCTGTTTTTTCCTATCCTTTCTAGGCTTTCCTTATTTTTCCAGGGTTTCCTCGTCCTTTACATCCTCACCCAGTGCCTCAGAAATCCAACCCTTCTAACATATGTTAATAGCTCTACAACCTTCTACAACTCACACACACAACTTTTAAAGAAAGTACGTGCATAAAATATGTGCATGCACACCCAGAGTTAAAAGCGATTTATCCGCCCATATTGAGCTTTTCCTTCCTCATGCCCGACTCTCCCCAAAGTTAAGCTTTTACATCTGAAACAAGAGCAGAAGTCCCATTTGAAGCGTTTGACATGTAAAACGGAACAGCTCATTCTTTTATGAGAACAGATTAACAGACAGATCACCAAATTATTATTCCTTGCGCCTCTTTGATCAACTCAAGCAGAAAGAGAATGGACAGAATTTCTACCTGCTTAGGTCATAACTAAGGAACACCAGGGACAGATCACGGGAGCTCAAAAACTAAACATGGGCCAAATGACATAAAAACAGGAACAATGAGTCATTTCATCCAATTGCTAGGGTAAACAATGTTCTCAAGACCACTCCCACTGCAGTTACTCCTATAACATAAGGAGATGCATTTAACCTTCAAAACTAAAACAGAACTGTATCATATGATAACTTACGCTGAGCAAATCTCAGACCCCTAAAATTGTCATTTAGACTTTCTCTCACCTGGGGGGCAGCACTGGTGCTGTCCGAGAAGTTCTTACACAATCTGAATGTTCAGATTCCTAAGGAAGAAAAATCCATAAAAATACTATTTCACTTATACATAGCACAAGAAGTTATTTAAAAATATGTTTTTAAAATTTAAATTACTAAAGCAGAGAAGAACATCAAATCAGGACAGAAATATTACAAACAAAAATTATTTAATATAGCACCATTCAAACTAATATTCAGTAAGAGCCAGGAGATGAATTCAAGAAAGGGGCAAAAATAAAAAATAAAAAAGAAATCACAATATGAGATTCCTCAAGCTGAGAGAGAAAATATCAATGAGTGGTAGAAGCACCATCAAAGGAGCATTTCAGAAGTAAGCCAGTACAAGAAGGAAAAAAAAATCTGTATGGGAGATAAACTAGATTAGTTTTTCTCATTGCTTCAAAGCTGACAAATCTTAGTTCAAATATGAAAAAATTGATGACCCTATACATTTGTTATAGGGATAACAAAATGTGACAATAAACCACTGATAAACCCATGTAAATAATTTGTGCAGAGGCTCACAGAGCACTGGGAGAGCAAAGGGATGCTGAGAGCTGGATACAGAGAGGATTTTTGCTTTGCACTATAATAACATTTTCATGACTTCCCTGAATATTTTTGTGACACTCCATGGGTGACTCACCAGTTGAAAACTCCAGATTAAACTCCTGATTTAAAAAAAAAAAATCTTTCCAATTTCTGATACTATAATTATTCTGTAAACAAAAACTACTAAAAGCCTATATTCCAGGACACTATATTTCCTTATCTCAAAATATGTCTTCCTGGAGCTTGTAGCACTAAAAAGCACTCCCATTTTTAAAACACAGACCTTTGGCTGGTTAAATTACTCATTTTTATTATTCCCCAAAGCCATGGCAGCAGAGCACTCCTTCAGGGAAAGAGCAAGATTTTTTTTGTTGTGGTAACCTAAACTGCAAGGGAAGTTTAGGTTAGATATTAGGAAAATTTTCTTAGGGTAGTAAAGCACTGGAACAAGTTACTCAGGTTGTGGAATCTCCATCCTTGGAGGTTTTTAAGACCTGCCTAGACAAAGTGTTGGTTGGGATGATCTAGTTGGGGATGGTCCTGCTTTGAGCAAGGGGTTGAACCAGATGACCTCATGAAGTCCCTTCCAACCCTAATTTTCTATGGTTCTACGTTTTTAAAAATTTTGTTGAATGTGATGGAAGACAACAGTTTAACTAACCATTTGATCATAGCTCAGCAAATTCTGTGCAATCAGCTACAGGCCAAACCTCCTTTCCTATTACTTATTTTAAAGTGAAGGCATAAGGGCCAAATTCAGGCCAGGCATAAAGCTGTAAGGATTCACCGGCTAAAATGCTGCTGATGAATCTGGCTCCAGGTTGCTTTCTAGTTTGTATTATACTTGACTGATGAGAGAGACTTATCCTTAATCAAGCACTATGTATTGCATGCTGCAGAAATAGCATTAATCCTGATTCTCACTTCATTTTTCATTTCTGACCCACATACTTTGATTATTTGCTGCTGAAGGAATACCTCTACAGCTTTTGGGTTTGTATTTTTGCTGCCACTTACTATGAGGCTTTGCATACATTACTAGGATATAGGAATTCCATAACCGCCAATGCTTTCTCTACTATTTCTTGTACAAGTGAAGTACCTGTATGGGCCTTGTGATTTAATTTCTTTTCTGCTCATTATTTTAGCTGCTATCTCCGCCATTCTTGCCATACAGATTTGGAAGTTTTACTGCCATTTTCTTAGCATTTTCAAAGTACTACTACAATAAATCAAAAAGCCAAAGGAGAAGAATCACCATTTTCTCAGACCTCCAATACTAACTAATGCTATCAGGAGTTCATTGGTCACAAGTAAGATGTGGAAGATCTCATTTGAGAAGAGATTTGTTTAGCTCTAAAAACAAATATAGGAAAATATCTGCATACTGCAACTAGAGGCATGGGGACAACAAACGGGTACATAAAAAGGCTGCACTGCCAAGCACCCTTTTATGAAGTCCCAGGTGGGGATTTTGCATCTAGTAAATCAAAAGGTAATTATGATTAAAAATCAAACTGTCTTCCAGCATGGAGGCACCTCAAACATTAGAAATAATAAAGTTGAAAAATGTAATTTAAAATAAACTTCAATCCCCTCAAATAACTCATTTCACAATGGACAGGTGTTCATAACAGCCAATCTAGTTTGCCAACCAAAAGATGTAATACAGGAAAATAATGGCAACTTACCACTTTTTTTGTTTGCTCAACATTATTGGGTTTCCCGGCTGCAATCTCAGAAGTATTCCCAATAGGCTTTTCAGCTGGAAGTGGTGGAGGAATGTGAAGAACTTCATTTAAAGCTAGAAAAAATATTAAACTGAATGAGTTTAGAGATCAACAGGGAATGAAGGAGAGAGATGTGTAAATAATCAAAATTGATTCCCTTTCAATTCTTTGTGAACACAAGTCCCTCGGCCTCTTCCGGAAAGGTTTGAACAGGAACACTGAAAAATACTTGCAAGAAAGGACTTTTTTGAAGATCCTTGTGGGAGTGTTCCCATTTTGTATAACTGATCTCTCTTAGAACAAGAGCTATTTCCAAGCTGTGTAACAGGTAGCAGAGACAGGTCACTACTGAGATCTCAGATGAGTTACCATTATATGTTGCATCAGAATTTCTGGTAGTCCCCCATGGTGGCAGCATCTTTCAGCTGCTGCTGTCTGTGTCTCAGCCGCCAAACCTGGCACTAGGGTGACCACACATCTCTAATTGGGCAGGACAGTCCTGAAATGAAAACATCAAGTCCTGGTCCTGGGCTGAATGACTCCAGGACAGCATTTGTCCTGGATTCCCCTGGACACAGTATCATCCCAGTATCGTGTGCAGGCATCCAGGTTTTCTGTTCACTGCAGAAAAATGCAGGAAACTGCGGGTTACCCCTTGCAGGCTGGCAGAGTTCCTGCGAGGAGCTGCTTGGGGCTGGGGGAGTGGGAGGCAAGGGCGCCATGTGCATGTATGTGTACGCACTCATCACGTGGCCAGGAATACAACCAGACAGCAGTGGAGAGCAGCTCCCTGCAGGTAAGTCTATGGGGCAGGAGGCAGATTGAAGCCCACACAGTGAGGGAGGGAGTGAGGCAGGGTTGGCAGCTGGGACTGCCTAGCCAGGACAGGGCCCAGGGCCAGAGTGGGAATGCATGGCTGTGGGGCCCAGCTGGGGAGTCACAGGTGGTGCACTCCCAAAGAGGGGAACATGGGGGGCATATGCATGGGGGGCAGATTTGTGTGTGGGGAAGGGGAGGATGTGGACTGCCCACCGCAGGCTTGGGGATCTCTACCCTGCTGCCCTCCACAACCCAACAGGTAGGACCTGATATGGGAGGGTGAAGTGGAGCAGTGGGGTTCGGTGCTGCCAGGACCCACAAGCCAGCTGCATCACCATAGCAAGGCACCCTCTGCCCACCCGGCAGCAGTGGGGGCAGTGGTGGCATGGAGTTGTGCCCCCTGCAGCTGCTGGCCAGGCAGGGGGTGCCTCACCATGGCAATGCAGCTGGTGCCCGGGACAGAACCACGGTCCACTCCCCACATAGTTCTGCCCGTGCTTATCGTAGGGATGTATGAGAAACGGATTGCAGCTCTGCCCCAGGCCCTGGCCCCGCACTATCACCACCCTGCAATCCTGGCCCTTCCCACCAAGCTGGCAAGTCGTGGACAGACAAGGGGAGAGGGAAGCAGTTGGGGAGTGGGGGCAGATCAAGGCCCCAACGGTGGGAGAGGGAATGGGGCAGGGGCTGGGGTGAATGGGAGTCCTGGGGCCAGGCAAGTCATGCAATAGAGCTATGGGCAGCTAGGTGCATGTGTGTCTGTGCGTCTGCCCCTAACTCCCAAGCCACAGCCCCCACAGCACTGCTGCTGCCCCTCACTCCTGACTCACAGTACCCTGCATCCTTGCCAGGATGTGCGGCCCCTGACCCTGCCCAGGCTCCAACCCCCCCCCACCCACACACACACACACCCCCACAGCCTTCCACACCTTCACAAATATTCCCCCCCACCACACACTTCAAAAATAGCATCTCATGATTTACATTCCAAATCTCTTGATTTTTAAGGGTGTGTCTCATGATTTTCGACACAGTAGAGTTTGCAATACTATCATCTCATCTACCCAGCTGAGTGCAGCCTGCCTGTGGGGCTCCCAGGACGGTCTTCATGGAGACCCCACCTGCTTCCTCCGTCTGGCGTCTCTGGCAGTGGGTGACAGGCAGATGGGACCAGGACAGATAGGATCAATTGCCCCTCCCCTCCG
>NW_017728913.1:9979716-10078290 GCF_001723895.1 Crocodylus porosus
CAACGGCTCACCCAAAACTCCTTAAGTGGCCCTCCAACCAAAATAATTGCCCACCCCTGAGCTAAGGCATCCATCAGGCTGGAGAATAGCTGCGGGAAGGAGGGGAAGCAGAGAATACTGGGAGGCACCAGTATGGGTCCTGTTATTACAAAGTGAGGCGCTTGCTCATCCACAGCCCATCATTAAAGAACACTGAGGATTAAATGATTATGTACCATTACTATTACATTAAATGCTCTCTGTTGCTGAGATCTGCAAAGTGCTTGGGCAAGTTCTACCACCATTTTTACTCATAACATGTCTACACAGGGGGCTCTTTTTCAAACTATTTTACAGATTTTTTTGGTATATTCATATGATACAATCATACAGCAAACTTCTGATATGCTTCAAACCCAATAGGTGTGCATTCTATGATCAGAACACCATAAAATGCTCATTCAGTGTGGGCAATAGTCTACAATTTTGATAATCTTTTAACAGCGAACGGGATCTACAGTTTTATTCTGTGAATCAGCTGCTCATTGCATTCAGGAGACTACATTAGTTTGGGGAAGGGAGTTGGGCTGGAGGAAGGAGGAGATGAATGTCACTTGTTTTGTCATACAGAATCAACCCAAAAATCTGGAAATTAAAATTGAAATTTAAAAGCAAAAACAAACTCCCCTCCCCCCACAAAGGCAAATTCATAGCTTGAGTAGCAGTGCCTGGGCAAACACTGAGAGAAATCTCCTCTTAGCATACCTCATTGACTTAAAAAGGGCATTAGAGATTTATTTTTATACAACACTTAAAATCCAAATATACAAATGGCCTAATTTCTCCATCTGTCCTTTACAGAAACAATATTGCCAATCCTAACAGTTCAATACTCAAAAGCAGGGTGTTATTCCCAGTCTGTACTTTTTCCATTTTCAAAATTTGAGGAACAGCTCAAACTCTTAGCTGGAGCTCACGAGCAACTCCATGGCCAGGGGCTGCTGGCAGGTGGTACTGACACAGTAAATTCCTAAGTGTACGGGCACCATGCTCTGTCTGACAGTGCTGTTTGCTTTTGGGGCTGTGTTAATGAGTTCCCTTCAGGGTCCCTTTCTCTCTCTCCAAAGGAAGGTAGGCAGGAACACCATTTTTATTGTGACACTTCATCCTTTCTTGTGGGCTCTCCTGGGTTTCCTCTCATGTGGGCAAGGCCTTTTGTCCAGCTAAAGCTAAAAACAGATGACAGGTTTAATGCAGCATTGTTTAGGCTGGGATATATGACTTGACACAGCCCTTTACAAACTGGACTTAAATGGCAATTAAGTCAAATTAGCGGTGATTGTTCTGAAGCAAAGCATTAGTTCAAATAATTCACAGATACTTAATGTGGGACAATGGGCTTGTCAGTCTGTAAAGTCTGCGAGGAATCAAATGCGAATCAGGTTCAGAGGTGATTCCTTTTATTAGACCAACTAACAAATCCCCTCCAAAAAATCTTTTTCTGCAAGCTTTCCGGCACGCATGCCCTTCCTCAGGCTCAGGGAAAATTAAAGATGATAAAAGGTTTCAATCCAAAATTGGCTAAAATTTGGCATCTTCCATGACGTTTATTTCCTACCTATGGGGACTTTTTACCATCTTTAATTTTCCCTGAGTTCTAGAGTTTTGCATTTCTTTTTGTCTCAGACCAACACAGCTACCAAATACATCCCTGAAACATGGAAGATGCCAAATTTTAGCCGATTTTGGATTAAAACTCAATGCTGAACAACAAGAACAATTTCTGCACCTCCCTGCCTTCCAGCCATTTGACACCACCAGGGAAAGAATCCTGCCTTATCTGTACATCAAAGAGCAACTCACAAAGACATCCTCATGGACCCAGACGAATAGACTTCCACCTTCAGTTTTCTCTGTACAAAAATGGAAGTTTATTTTCTATGTATAGGAACTTTTTACCATCTTTAATTTTCCCTGAGCCTGAGGGTGTGCGCCTGAAAGCTTGCAGAAAAAGATACTTTTTGCAATTTCTTAGTTGGTATTATCTCTGAACCAAGAGTTCTAGAGTTTTGCATTTCTTTGTGTCTCAGACCAACACCGCTACCAAATACATCCCTGAATCAAGTTGGTTGTCTATTTTAAATCTAAGAGCCCAGGTTTCTGCAAAGGTTTCAGTATGACAACAAAGGGTAAAAACAGATGCTAGGTGTATCCCAGGTCTTACTGGCCCACCTTTGACTTGCATCAAAGCAGCCAAGGGACAGTCATATAGGCTAAAAACAGATGCTGGATTTCTCCTGGGACAAAACCTTTTATCCCAAGTTCCTACAGCTATACAATCCCACAGTCTCACTTTGAGTACCTAGGAAGTACAAAATAGTACTTTCCCCCCACGGCAATTTGGCTAATTCAAGTTAACTGCCATGCAAGCTGTGCTCCCACCTCTCCTTGATGAGAATCAAGGCCTGGGACAATCAGACTTTGATCAACCCTGTTTTTATGGTTTACACCTGCAGCCTGAATGGGAATTAACTCAACTCGAATATGCCCCTAACTGGAGGAACTGGGTAGAGGTGGAAGAGGGATGGGGGGCAGCATTATCTTGGATACTTCATTGGTACTTAAAGTGGGACAATGGGCTTGTATGCCTGTAAGATCCCAGGAAAAAAAGGCTTGGTCTCAAAAGAAATCTGATTTCTGTTTTTAGCCAAGGCAGTCAGATCCACTGAGGGACCCCATAGCTTCACAGTTTATTCTGCTTCCTGGGAACCCCAGTTCTTCCGCTTGGACTCCAAATCTCTCCTAGTTGCAGTCTCCTATGAAGTAACCCATCACATCTGTCTGCCAACAGTAGTTCAGTACAGTGCAACTGACAGCCCCTTGAGGGAAAGTCCATTGCCACTAGAGAGCAGCAAGAGATTATTCATTATTTGTTTGGCAGGGCAAAAGGGAATTCATTTTTTTTTTAAGTCTGCCTGGGCATGATTATTAAATTAAAGGAAGAAAATGAAGGCCTGATCTCATTCTACCTATTAGGCACCTAAGTATATGTAGGCACTGAAAGGCTTATTCCACTGTGCTTCAGTCCCCTGGAAAACATGAACATTAGGATTACTGTATTTCCAGGATCAAAAAAGAGGATACCTGTCAGGGGGAGGGGGAGGAGCTGGTGGGTATATGATTGTGGGAGGCAGCGTAGTGATATGCCTGTGCCCTGCCTCTGCCCCTCACTCTTAAGCCCCTGTACCCTCAGCCCTGCTAGTACCTCTCACTCCTGACCTGCAGCCCCCCTGCCCCCCCAGTGCTGCCACTGCCCCTCACTCCTGACCCAGAGTCCCTTGTTCCCACAGCCCTGCTGCCCACGCAGCTCCTGTGCATGCAAACACCTGCATTTGTTCTCTCTCTATCTTACTTGTCAGGGCCCACACGCAGAGCATGTGAGCCCTGACAGCTAATCACCTTGCCTGCTGCTCCCAGACCCAAGCATCCAAGCTGCCTGTGCCCGGGAAAAGCAGAGGCAAAGCAAAAACCCGGACATTTGCTCCCATTTTAAAAACCTGCCTGGACACGAGGATGGGGTCAAAAAGGGGACATGTCCAGGAAAACCTGTATGTATGGTAACCCTAAACACACCTAATTTTGTAAAACACCTCCATCTTAATCTTAAGAGCAGCAATCAGGATACCCATCCATCTTGGGTTTCCTGGTTTAGAGGAGTCCAAACAGGTGCACTTAGAATCTGGCTCTTAAAATGGGACAGCTTTCCTATACAGAACGTGACTGGCCACTCCCATTAGACTATTTCCTATAGGTGACAGTATACAAGGCCTTGCAAACCAAAAAGTTTAGCATATCCATCCAAATCTAAGTAAGAAGGTGTTTTTCCTCGTAGATTTACATATGACTAGAAGGAGCTTCCTAGATCACTGATCCCAGTCTCTGAATCACCAAAATTGCTACTTTAAACCCTCACTCACACACAACCAGAAAACAAAATAGCTGAAATGACAAGTACCATATAACAGGACTTTCAACCTGGGGTCCACATACTATGTTTAAGGGGTCTGTAAAAGATGACTATGTTCAATCAAAAGTACATGAATACCCACACCTACAATTCAAAAAGGTCTGCACCTCCATTCAAAATTTCCAAAGGGGTCTGCACCTCCATCAGCAATGCTAACTGTTGCAAAACCATTGTGAGACTTGGGATTTCAAAGTTAAAATAACAGAGTGGGCCAGGAGCAGGGGCTGGGATGAATGGAGCCCTGGAGCTGGTGTGGGTGGGCTCATCTAGAGGCATGGAGGGGAGCTGGAGACAGGCTGAGACTGGTTTCTGATCTCTGCTGCCTTGCTCCAGGAGCTCAGCTGCATGACCCCAGTATGCCTCCTGCCACTGGGGGTGCAGGGGATGTGCTGTGTGGCCAGCGCTCCCCACGTCCCCTGCCAGCCCAGCAGGTGGCAATGGCATTGCGCAGCTAAGCTCCTGGGGCAAGACAGCAGAGCACAGAGCCCCATCCTGCAGCAGGCAGCCCGCCTCTGCCCCACGGGGGGCATGTGCCGGCCTCCATACCCCCCCCAGGGGTGTGTACTTCTGTGGGGGGCTGTGCCCCTGCCCCGCACCCTGGCCCTAAGGCCCCATTCACCCCTGCTCCTGCCTCAATCCTTCTCTCACCATGGGGGCCTTGATCTGCCCCCCAACAACGTCTTTTCCCTCTCCCTGCTCGCTGCTTTCCATCCACTTACCAGCTGGGTGCTGTCTGTGTCTCTGTGTGTCTGTGTCTCTGCTCCTCACTCCCAATCCAGAGCCCACCCAGTCCTGCTGCTGCTTCTCACTCGACCCATAGTATCCCACATCCTACCAGGGTGTGTGGGGATCCTCCTCTCCTGGCTCTAACCTCCCTCCCCCTACACACACACACAGCCCCCAACACCTTCACATATAACACCCCCCACATATTTAAGATAGCATGGCATGATTTACGTGCCAATCTCTTGATTTTTTTAAGGATGTCTCTCATGATTTTTGGCATGGTGGGGTTGGCAATACTGCTCTATTCAAAATTTTTTAGGCTTCCACAAATGAAAAGTTGAAAACCACTGCTCTATAAAATAACATGCCACAGAAAAGCAGGTGAAACCATGTTATTTACAATCCCCTGCCACTGTAGTTGGTTAATCTGTCATCAGAAGAACCTAGAGAAAGGACTACAGAAGAAGACAAAAATAGCCTTAAAAGTCCTTTCCAAATCTGACCTAATCTAGAGGAAAAAGTTCGTCCTGCCTCCAAACCTGCTGATCAGTATTGAGCTTTGAATGGAAGAGCACAATCAGATTAAATATGTGTTTTACTAAATATTTTGGATTATTGGATTTATTTGGATTCCTCTATGCTTTTCTAACAATTTGTATGCAAGCAAACAAAAACAGAAATATACCACAACACACTTCCTCCTCCTATCTCAGTTCTCCCCTCAAAAGAAAATATCTCCTTACAAACCTCAAGAACAGTCGGGATAGTTTGATTACACGTCTAGTGCAGAGGAATATGGTTTTTTTAAATGGTTTTCTAATTTCCTCTTGCATCGTTTCTCTTTTTCGCCTCGAGTTCTGAGCTA
The DNA here is from genome assembly GCF_001723895.1 of Crocodylus porosus. Taxonomy (NCBI): domain Eukaryota; kingdom Metazoa; phylum Chordata; order Crocodylia; family Crocodylidae; genus Crocodylus; species Crocodylus porosus. Next base: position 9,985,314 of record NW_017728913.1, read on the forward strand.
TTAGGGAAGCGAGGATTTCCCCAATTTGGGAGAAAAAGTCCTGTGGTTTACTCATCTAAACGTGAATTTAGGAAAATATGTATTGAAGCCTACATGTGAATATTTTAAATACAAGGACTAATCAAGCCCCTCTTGTATCACTTTCCAGGATCGCGGCAGCTAATTAGTGCCAGCTCTCAGTGTTCAGGTTTGGAAGAGAGTCAAGCATTTTGGTTAGCAGTCAAGAAGCTGCAGATGGGACCATGACAAACATGGCTGCAGCTACCAGATTTTTTGTGGTGCACCTTTACTGGCTTAACAAACAGGAGCAAAAGGCCAATATTTGAATAGCTGTTGATTTCACTTCCAAAAAATCCTTGTTGTCATCAATAGTAGGCTAGTAAAATCATGTTTACATCCTCCTAGCAAACTGTGTTAAAATACAGTGTAATAACAGCGCTTAGCACTATGTATCTGCTCACCACTGGAAGTTAAAAAATAGTAGTCAGTTGGTGTTAGAATGACAGTCAACTCAGCTGAAATTTCTCTAAAACTTCTCTAGCTGTAGGCAATTCAGCATGTCTACCCTGGTTCTAAGAAGACAATTTCTTGATGCGAGTTTTTTTGAAAATTTAAGAGGAGAAATTAGGTTTGAAGTACTTACATTTCCCTGGTTTTGCTGGGATTCGAATAACGGTAGGCTTCCGGGCTACGGCTGGTTGAACTGTCTGTTCCTTTGCAGGCTCATTTTTGCAGGGCAACTGAAAGGGATCTAATGAAAAAAACCACAACTTAGTAAGTCTTTGTTAAATACAAGCCTCAACAGACACCACATTCATTATTAAAGACATGTATATTTCATGCCCAAGAGAAATCAACAAAATCTAAGTATCCAGTAAAAGCAAATACAGAGCTAATGAAAAGCGAGCACTCAGCTCTTTGTGAATAATGTATTTTTTGTGCATCTGTTCTGACAAATTATTCAAAGCTAAGTAAACTTAAACCATGTTTCAGATGCCTCCCAGGATTATCTAAGTTACTAAGCAAGAGCAAGTACACCACTGAATAACAGGGGTTTGAAGAAGACAGTATTGCTTTAGGGAAACATGTTTCCAGTATGCACACACAGTTATGAATACATGTAAGAGAGAAAAAGAGTTTTGTTCTACAAAACCTTGCAAAAACTAGATCAGTACCACAGCAGATGAAAGAACTACGGAAAACACGAATGCATTTTAACTGTTAGGCTTACAAAATGTTTTTGGTGCCCTCTGTCATTTCTTTAATTCACTGTCTAATTCAAACTTTGAGGATTGTTAGCCTTCCTATAGATCATCATCCTATGAGATGGTTTTGTGGGTAAGACACAGAATTAACAGCCCCATGTATATTCTAGCTCCATCTATCTCTCATATGTTTTTGTCTGAGCCTAGGGAAAATAGTTAGCATTACTATCCATGCGTAAAATTAAGGTAGTATTTTGCCACACTTCAGAGAAATTAAAGGCTTTAATAAATTAATGTACATGAGAGGTTCAGATACCACACAGAAAGCAGACACAGCAATACACTGACACAAATAAAACGGACAACTACTTACTCTCATTACCTTTGTTTGGAGAAGAAGAATTCATTTTGCATCACTCTCTACTACCATCAACTAGAATTTTTTTTTTTTACTTTTTTGGTACCTATCTTGATGCATTGAGATGCCTACACTTACTGCACCATAAATGAATAAGATGGAAATCAGAGAGTGTTCTGGCCATAACACCTATCCACTTTTCATATAAGAGCCCATGCAAATGAACACTGATCTCAGGCAGCCATTTGAGATGTGTGGTTTAATGGGACATTATCTGGTATCAAATGTACTGAAGGGTCCCTTTAAATTCTCCAGTTTCATCTGATCACTGAAGGCAGGAAATGGCAAAACAAAACTAAGAGAAATCCACACTGCCCAAATAGGATGTCTAAAATAATTTAAATTAAATTTTTATCATTTACTTTATTAAAGAGATAATATGAGGGCTGCCTGCCTTTTAAACAATACATCCTGAGGCAGTTCACCAAGAAACTTTAGATATTTGCTGTTTGGAGATTAAAATGAAGATTCCAAAAATGGAAAATGCTGGGCTTTCCTAGAAGCAGTCTAATTAAAAATGACTAGTTCTAATTTTAAAATTCTGACATTTCTATTATAGCTCTATTGAGCTATTTTTGTATATGGGCATTTTGTTGGCAGATGCCAAGAAGGAATTTCCAAAGCTACATACATCTGCAAACTCAGTCTTGTACAGGTGTATGTACAGTGAGATCAGTCCGCTAGTGATCTCACTATACATGTGTGTTTACCCCGGGACTGATGCACTTAGAAGCCATTACCAAAGAAAGGAGGTTGCAAAGGCTCAGCCATGTCAGCAGAATGGGAGGAGACCATATTCCCCAAAATATTTTGTATAGCAAGATTCGAGATAGCTCTAGAAAGCTAGGCTGCCCTTTACGGCGATACCACGACATGCGCAAAAATGATATTAAGTCATTCAACATCAACAAAGAAAGCTAGGAGGAGTGCACAAAATCCCATCCAATCTGGAGGGAACATCTGGCACTGGATTCAGCTCAACATGAAGCGGCTTTGATCCAGAGGATGGAAACAAACCGAGAAAGAAGGAAGCAGCATGCTGTAAACTTGGAGTCCAACTTAGACAACACATGGATCTGTGAAACATGTAACAAGCTGTGTCACTTTTGGATTCCTCAGGCACCTGACCAGACCTCTTACATGTACACCACGATCTAGAGGATCAACTGCTTACAGTAAAATCAAATGAGACGGCTGAAAATGCGTTAGACACATGCCTATACTTCTAATGCAAAGTTCTTTGGGGATCTGTCTACATGGCACGCTCTGGTACAGCTGCACTATCATGACCCTCTACCTGAAGATTTTACTTTATTTCTTAGCAGAGATATACTGGCCCACATGGAGCTCTCTGAGGAAGTGGCTATACTTCTGGTATCTCAGATAGCTGGGTACCTTTGTACGGCACTACATTCTGAAATTACAATAGTTACTTATTTTTCTCTTGCTACTCCTTCTACCAATACTCAATGCTGTTCAAAGTTATTGCTCTACACAGATAATTCCTGAGAAAGGCCATTATCAAATCTTCATCTACACAGCACTCATCATGAGGCTATGAAAAACATTTCTGAGAACCTTAGTTTTCCACTCATTATCTTTTGCTCAATTATACAGTTGCCACCTCATAATTAGTTTAAACCTCATTACCTTGTTTGTGTCATTCCCTTCCCAAGTGCTGTGTTAGTAGCAGAAATTGACTGCGTAAACTACTATGCTGCCTTGTGTAATGGGACTGACAGTGTATGAATTTTTTATGTTGTTTAACAACAATTGGGCATGGTTCGAGCATGATTCATGAAAGTGTGAACAGAGAATTGCTAATACACTCACTCAGGGCTTCTCAACACCAGTAAATTAATCTGCAAGGCACCCTTCACAACACTAATATCAATGGATTTCTATCATTTTTCTTTCATAATCTTTTCATACAATTTCCACTGCTCACATTTTCTTGAGCCTGGCTTTTCCATGTCTGCTAATAAAACAATTTTATAGCCTCCCTTTGCTAGCATATTTTGTTGTGTATATTCTTCAAGTAGGCAATGAGGTAGGATGCACCCAAGGAGCCTATATATTTCCTTTTGCTTCTACTGGTTAAGGGGAGAGAGAGATTTTTTTACCTACACCACCTTCATTCAACACTAAAGACAAATAGGGTAACACTGCAAAGGAAGGAGGCTGCTACTTTTCTGAAGCTGTTATTGTTAGTACATAATGAAGAGGCAATGTAATGCAATCCATTGCTTTTCCCTCTGCTACCAATACACATCCCCAACAGGACTCTAGATACTGGACTTCAGCTGCGGGCCCTGTCCCTGACAGCACCTATACATGTGCTCCGACACGTTCAAATCAGAACACTCCAGCGTGCTGCAGCATCTCGTGTATTCAGCAACCCCACATTTCAAAATGATCGTGGGGGCTTTAGTTAGAGCGCCCCCACTGACATTTTGAAACACAGGGCAAGAAATACACGAGACGCTGCAAGTATTTTAATTTGAACAGCTCCTAAGAATCACTCTAATTAAAAGGTGTCCCCCCAGCATGTGTAAAAATGCCCTGAATTTCCAGCCACCCCAGGAACCCCACAGGTCAGATGATATGGTTCTGCATCGCTGTGTTTAGGCAAAAAATAAAAGATAGTAGCCGCTTTTTCCGCTAGAGTGAAGGGGCAGGGGGGCTCTCAACAGACAGGGAACAGAGAATAGGAAAAGGTAGTATAAATGACCCATTTCTAAAGAAGCCACCTTCTCTTGATTTGATCCTGAAAATAATGCTTTCAGTTCATCTAAGAATGACATAATGGTTCTGGAAATGCTGATTCACTAGTGCCATGCGGTATGTTACTGCTACACACATACGCAACTGCCTACTTTAAACAATAAATTAGCAATTAGAGATGGGACATTAAAAAGTCAAGACGGTTATCTGGGCCTTCTAGGTACCAAGGTTTACCCCACTCTATAAAAACAAAACACAGATCTATTAAAATTTTACCTCAGTGAAACCACTTCAGCCTGTGTAGAACTGTGCCGAACCAACACTTGGATGACAGACATTAAACCCCCCTGCAAAACCAACTAAAAAAACCCAACAGAAATATGGTTGGGGATTCACGAGGCAGACCACAATGGAAACAACACTGAACAAAAGTTAGCTTGGTGCTCCATGGCATAATGTTGCTGAAAATACTCTGCTATCCCAACATACACAGTTTTTAACGCAGTATGTTTTGCAAGCCTCCGACTTGAAAATTCCTACCTAACGCTCACTTTCCCTGCAACAGTTGAAGGACAATAAGAAGGGTAGGACCTAAATCTGTTTGGCAAGTCAGGATTTCAGGAGCTTGCACAGGGGTCTGTAACCTGCATAGAGCCTGAAGTATAGCTTAAAGCAGAGGTGCTCCTCCACCAGATCCAAATCTCAGGGCTCAACCTAGGCCAGGTCTAGACCCACTTCCAGTGGCGGGATGAGCAACAGGGGCAGAACCACTACAGGTTCCAGAGCTATGGAGATTAACACACCCATTGCTTGCCCCTCTGCCAATGATAAACTTCCCTAGTGTGGGGACGGGAAGGGGCTGATACACATTCCATATACTGGAATATGGCTGCACGCCCTGTCCCTGAACTCCCAGTTTTTCCAAGAGCCATGCAGGCCAGAAGATATAGCCAGATCTGGTTTGTAGGCTATATCTTTGACACCCACTGGCTTAATAAATTCTTCATAAATTTCTTCTTGAAATGTTTCTTGAATTTCTCAGCATTCCAGCATTTTTGGAAGAACAGAAGATTTAGCCAGCTGATGTACCATTGCACATCCCTGGAAGAAGGGGTCACTACTTTTGCAGCCATGAAGTAGTTTTGTTGTCACTGGGTATATCTACACAGTGCAAATACATGCATATACAGGGCAGCGCTGTGCCAGGCAAAGATCTTACCTAGGGTCCAGGAACAAGCCCAATGGTGTTACCAACAAGACTACACTGTTTTCTGTTCCAGAACTAATTTGAGCTGGCTCAATAATCTCTCCACTGCACTGTATTGCACCACGTAAACATAAACTTCGAGTCCTATAAAGGAGAATTTCTTCCTCCCCTACTCCCACATGAACGTTCAGTGGCTACCCCTGTGACAGATTTAAGCAGATGATACTTGAGCGCCTGATGGAAGGCTTTGTTGATTCACTCCATTATTAAACTGCAGGATGTGGCTAGAGATTCAACTGAGGATGTGGCTGGAAATTCAAAACTCATTGAATTATGTTCTTATGAAGCTAGGTCTGGAGAGAACTTGCTAGAAGCAATTATAAAAATTCTGAATCTTTTATTACATATACACACATCACAGACCATATGTTTTTAAGTAACTTGGGAATATTCAAATGCTAATATTAGCAAACCTTCTGAATTAGATTTTCCTTTGAGCAAAGAATGGAAACCATGTCATACATGGTTGCTGTTATGTATTTCACAAGAAGAGAAGAGTCCTTGATTTCACGGAAAAAAAATCATAGTGGCTGTTAGTTTTCCCTGGAGACAAAACTGAGAAACTAGCAGGATACAGAATGCAGCACACACTCGCCTCTTTTAAAATGGTAATACTAATGGGATGAAGCTAATGAAATGAAGTTCTCTCTTAACAGGCAGAGAATAGACTATCCTAAATCTACAAACTGAGTAAATTCTTTTTTTCTTATCATTTGGATAAACTGAAGGCAACGGTATCTGGAATATAGCAAGCAGTGAGTTGGAAGGTATTTTTATAAAGGTGTGAATCTAACAGCCCAAATAGGAAGTTCAAAACAATGTAGCCTTCCTATGTAAAATCATCTGAAGGTTTCTGTTTAAACACATCCTTAAATGAGTGGTGCCCAACCTTGCTGCCCTGTGGAACAGATGGACTGTTCCCAGTTCATCTGTGGGCTGGATTCAGTCAGTGGGCTGGATTCAGATGTGGCCCAGCCCCGATCTGACCATGTAGAGGTGGAGGGAAAGAGGGTTGGGGGGGGAAGGGGCATGGGCTAGCCCCCATGTGCTGTATGAGGTGAGGATTGGGTCTCAATCCAGCTGTGCGGGGAGAGAGGCCACAGTCCGGTCTGGTTCTAGCCTCATGGACCTTGCAAATTTGTCAGCAGGGGATGTGTGGCAGTATTAAATGCCACTGCTCCCCCACCACCAAATGTCCCAAACTGTGGGGAGCTCTGAAGACCAGATGCCGTGGTTTTGGGTTTGAGCACCCTCACTTCAAACAATAAACTAACTTACTTTGCATTCGTCAACAAAACTTGCATAAGACTCCTCAATAATTCACAAACCTTTCAAGACTAGGGCTATATGTCCTTGCCTGACCAGGCAGTGCCAACACTGGTGCGACAGAAGTAACAACAGCAACAGCCTGTTCTGGTCCTGGAACTTCAATGGGGCCTGGAGTCTACAACACGTTTCCATAACAAATTGGTTAGAGGCATCATTCATCTGGAAGATGACTAAAACTTCCAAGTATCCAATACTTGCAAAGACTCCCTGGCCACTGTTGGAAAAATATATTAAAAGGCCCGAATGCTGCAAACTCTTATTAAAAGACTTTCTCTTAGAGGCCTAGACATTTTGACTGGTTGACCTGATCTCAAATCTTCTCATTATGTGAACAAAAACTTCTGGGGTACCTTTGGGATAGATATAAGACTCCAGAGAACCTGCACAAGACCTGAATTTCAAAGAGGCCTGAGCATCCAATGCTCCCAACTGAATCCCACTGGCATTGGAGGTGTCAGGCATTCTCAAAAGTCAGAGCTGAATCTCTCTGTACCTTGATCCTCCATTGCAAAATGGGAATTATGCATCTCTCTACAGAAAGATCATGTTATTGATATCTGAATTAGTTTTTAAGCAAGCTGGTTGAATTTTTTTGTAGAACCAGAGCGTTTCATCATGTGGTATATTTTGCTTAACTCACTTTCTGTCTGTAGAACTGTTCCCTGCATTACGTTTTCAGCCTCCTTTAGCCAAAGCAGCAGTGTAGCCCTAATTGTAACACCAATAATCGAACTCGCAGACAAACAGATTCCAGTTGCATTTCAAAAGTATTAAAATTTCTGCACATTTAAATATTCTATTTAAAATTGGACTTTTACGAACAGGGGGTTAGTGCTGCATCTCAAACACTGCTCAGAAGACTGTTCTAGGGTTGTCATAGCAACAAGTGGAGCCCTGTCATTTTGCTATGTCATTATTCATAATAAATCCAAAGGTCTGGGAAACTGGGAGCAAGATTACAGCTGCTTTTCCTGCCCTTACAAAGCATTTCACTGTGGATTCATTTTGCAAATCCTAAGAGGTTCCTATGGAAACGTGGGGAATACCTAATATCAGTGCAATATGTCACCAGATTTTATTTTATTTTTTAACAAGTAGGCAGGTTTTCTGTGGCTCTTTTGTCAACACAGTGCTAGAAATAACACCATGTATTACCAGAAAGAAGTAGAAGAAATAGGAAATGAGCTTGTGATCCTGACTGCAAAACATTTCAGCTAGGAAAATGTATTGCTTTCTTTGGAGGTAATCCTTATTTGCACTGGTGTCAAGCAAGAACACAGTCAGATCCTTTTCTCTTTAGCAGATGAGGACAGGGTGAGCAAAGAAGCCTTCTTGCTGTGTTAATAAAATCATTCCAGCTACTTCTGGGAGGAGTCTGACAACTATTCATCTGTTAAATTAAATTTTGGATTATGCAACTAAATGTTAACCATAAAAAACTGAACTATTTTATCTTTACCTATGAAAAGGAACAGTTTAGATATCAAAAAGATAAACAGGGTAGTGCTCTTTCTGTTATCCAGGCGAGTACTGTTTCCTCTGGCAACACTCAGTGGGATCACAGGATTTTGGTTCAAATGTGAGATTTAATATTTATTTAACCTTTCTGAACAGTTGGGGAACTCTGTAGTATGTATGTGTAGCTAGGATTTTATTTTCCTTGTTAAGTATTTTTAAATATAAGAATTTTGCCTCTTTGTGAGGGCACCTCTAATTTGTCTATCTTTGTTCTTTTATTCATCTGAAAAAAAAAATCAATGTTGTCTTTTTTGTTTTATCTGCTTTGGAGTTCTATTTCTGAGACCTTCATGTGCACAGTGGCTACAGTGGTATTGTACTGAAAGCCCCTCTGGGCAAACATGAATGGACATAGCTCCATTCATAGTCTGTCATCACCAGTCCTAATTTTCTTGGAAGGTACTAGGAAGTATTTCTTGAGTCATTCGAGATTCTCTTTCTTCAGGGCACAAAACTTTTCCTGCAGGGAAGAACTCCTATCTATGCTATTTTGCAACATATTCCATTGCAAACAGAATGCTGAATCAGCCCTTAAAAAGTAGTCTGTTAGCAAATGCATCAAAGCAGTTCCAAAATACATTATGTATGTTGTCATTCTCAGCAGTACTGAACTATAACGTGCAAGAACCTTCCACAGTTTCTTTCCTAAATCTGCCCTCAAGTTACTGCCTCAGTATAGAAAGGAAGAGGTAGTAAATAAAAAACTTGATCTAATTATTCAACACACAAATTATAATGAAAGCACAGGCCCTCACAGCCATTAATAAATATAGATTTAATGTGACAGCAATGCAGTATTTATGTATCTGTTTTCAGAGACCTGCAGTGCCTAATAAGTAAAACTAAACAGCTAAAAAATGTATAGCTTTTCTTTCTCGTTCTCTGTCAATATATTTCCCATCTCTTATGTTTTTAGAAATAGATCTCATACACCATGGGCCTTTCCATCCTATTGCTTTCAAGCAGAACCCTCACCACAGTTTACAATGGAGAATTCTGCTTGAAAATGATTGTGTTATAAGGCCCATTGACAGATTGTTACCAGAACATGCTGATGAGAAGAAACCTGAGTTTGCAAGACTTTAATGGGAATCACAAATCCATCTCTTTGGGTACTTAGGCATATGGGCTCCTTACAGACGTAAAATAAAAAAGGTGCTTTACTTTAAACTCCATGTGCCCCTGCACCGAGCCCAGCAGATGCCCAGAAGAGGCATCCCGTTAGTTGGACCTGGCTCACCCAACGTCTTTATAGATTGGGCACTTTAGTGATGCATTTTTATCAAATAGCCAATTGAATCAGCTATTAGATAAAAGCACCCAAAAGCCCATCTGATCTATACAGATGCTGTCAAATTAATGTGCTGCTTCTTCCGGTAAATCACGTTTTTCTTCCCCCTCCCCACGTTTGTCAACACCTATGGAGGTGCCTGAATACCTTTACAAAATTGGGCAGGAGTGTTGTTGAAGCTGTGATGGTCCAGGCATAGGCCTAAGGGCACTTTTTGCCTCAAAACTTGCCCAACATCTCTCCCAACTCTACACCTGGTTCAGTAAAAGATATCACAAAAAAGCCTCTCCTTTAAAAAAACTGGACACAAGCCCTTAACTGACTCATACATTCTAGTGTTTTTTGAGTGAAAACAGTAATTTCACATGGATATATTAATTAAGAAACTTATAGTTGTATAAAAAACAGACACTATGTATGAAAAACAGCAAATGGGTAATAGCAAATGGGGCACACAATTTAAGTCTGTTTGGTTCCAATCTATGAAACCACAGTGGACACCGCTGCTTTTCTATTTGACATAATGAAAAATAAATATCTGTGTGTACACTACTGCCCATGAACAACGTACTATGAACCACAGGTGCCCAAATGCCAGGCCTAGATAGATTAGATAGCAAATGCCAAGATATCTCCAGTGCCCAGGAGGGACTGTGATACATTCTAGAAGAGGCAGTTAGAATATATTTGTTTTTTTGTATAATTTTTATTTTTCAAGCTATTAAGTTATAAATCCAGCTGGCATGTTCTCAGAATAACACAGCCCGGAAACCTCACTGGTCAGTTATTTGGGTCTCCAAGTCTAGGTAATTTCATGGGAAGCTTAACATAACAGGAACGATAGAATTCTACACACACCAATTTTTGCTGCTATGAATACACAACACAGGATTACATGTATCTAGATTATAATTTTTTTAATGTTCTTTCCTTATAAATTATGCTTACCTGCAGCTGCTTCAGAACTGATACATTCTTTACCTGCACTAACTGAACTAGGAGGCAAAACATCATCATCAAAACTAATTAGATCTCCTTCCTCGTCTGGTTTACTTTGCAAAGTAGGTGCTGGGACACTGGTTGCAGACAACTCTCCCACGGACTGAAAGGCTTTTGCTTGGGTATGTACAGACAGTCTGGGAACAGCAGAAACTGGTTTTAGTAAGGCTGAAGAAGAGTCAGGATTTTCTAAATAAAGTGACTTTTTAGGAACAAGTGGCCTTGGAGCAGGAACTGGGAATTTCTTCTGTCCATCATTCTCTGAAGCTGACCCAGTCCTTGCATGAAGCAAATCATTACTAGTACTCGTTACAAGGCTGGGCTTTGGTTTCTTTGGCAATTCAGGTTTGGTTATGACACTGCTCCCACTTTCTTGAGGCTGAGGGTGCAGCTCCCTGGAGACAGGTTTTGGTTTCCTTTCAGTCCATGAATCCCACTCTCCTGAAACCCTGTTTGCCCCTGGCTTTGGAGCCACTACTGGCTTCTTTGCAGCTACTGTAGGTCTGTGCGGAAAACACCTTGGGGCAATTTCTGGCTTTTTGGATAATCCTGAGGTATCAGTATTTGTTTGGGATTCAAAAACTTTGATTCTTGAAACAATACTATTTTGGTTTCTTTCTGTATTCATGCTGTCCAGCACCACGTGATTGTTCAAGCTATCATCCAAGAGAGACAGTTGCTGATCTGGGGAGACCTCCCTTTCAGCTCTAGGTTTGTTCACTCCTTCCCGATTGTCTTGTGCTTCACCTTGAGTAGCTTTGACTATAGGTTTAAGATTGCCTTTAGATCTTGGTTTTGGCACTGGACGTATCACAGTAGCTGGATTTTTTTGGCAATTCTGTTCTTCAGATGCTTCAAGGACAATTAGAGGAGTCTCATTTTCTGAAGGATTACTATTCAAGAAAGATGAGGAAGGTCTGGGAGGCTTGAGAGGACTTTGCACTGCTGACAGAAAATAAATAAAGTTTTCATGCTGTATTCTAATACATCTTAAAACACGCATTTAAGATACCTAATTTGGCCTAGCTAACTATTCTGGCTGCAAGCCCCCTAAGTGGTTTTGCTCAGAAATCTTTGTTGCTTGTATTACATTTGTGATTCTTCCTTATAAACAGGACAAAAATACCCTTCAAAAGGGAACTACTCACTTCTAAAAATGCATGAATCTGAAAGTTATGAATCCAAAATTACTTTGTTAAGGTTCATTTCAACAGACAAAGAAACATCAAAAGTCAAAATACACACACACAGGTTTCCCTCACCAACTGCTAGGGTTAGGTTCCTGAAGGTTCCTGTGGTTGGAAAACCGTGGTTGGCAAAACAAAAGGCTTATGGGAAAAATTGCAGGTGGCAGGCTGATGCGTGGCCACGGAAACCCATGGTTACTCAAAACTGTATACTGGGGTAGCCAAAATGATATATAGAATATTAAGCGTGGACACTTAAAAACATGGTTGGCGAGGGAAACCTGTATATCTACCTATCTATCTATCGAGAGAGAGACAGAGAGAGATATTTCACAAATCTGATGGTTTTCTAGCATGAAACAGAGGTTTTTGGCTAGAGCATGAAACAGTACTGTAACTTTCTAAATCCAGAGCGTACATGATTCAGTCGTGACCTACACCAACCCTGCTACACCAGGCTGATTTTGGACTTGTATAACCATGGCAATTACCAAGTACTGCTGAATTGGGCAAAGACTTGTAATGGTTTTGTGAAAGACGCCGACAGATATAACACAGCCCAGCATACTATAAAGAACAACAAGTTTTAGTTATGATTCAGTGTAATGTCAGGTCATCAGATTTTAGAAGTAACTATAACTTACAGCTAAACCTAGCCCCATAAATGAAATATTTTTATTTAACATACGTTTACTGTGATGTTTGTACAACATCCCCAGAATATAACTTATGAAGTCTCTGACAACAAAACACTTACCTGGAGCACTTTCAGAGTCACAGATAGTAGACAGGTTGTTTTTAACATTACTGTTTGACAAATGGCTGATTATTTCCTCTGGAAAGTCAGTTTGTGTAGCAGAAGTAGTGGTAGGTCTAGAAGCAGCAGTAGCATTATTATTATTTGTAGTATGAACTTGCACTTGGTTGATTTCTTTTATCACTTGCTCATAGGATGGTGGAAGCTACAAAACAGAGAAATAAAAATATTAACAAGTCCAAATACAAAGACTAAAAAAACTGTGTTATGAATTTGGATGTTTTACATTAACACATACAAATTTAAACCTCCCCCAAATCCCCCAAAACTGTTTTGTCTTTTTCATAGATGGTAACACATCAAGTTCTAGGGCACAATAAGGTCTGGTATTTTTGATGCTTTCAACTGAGCATCTTTTAAACTTTATACTAAAAATCAATTACATGTCTTTCATACATATACCTATATCAGCTCACCTCAGCTGGAACAAGCTCACTTGTCCTCCACTGGGCTTGGCAGGTAGTAGGTGGGAATCCTAATCCCTGTGGCGTGATATGACTTCCACCTGGAAACCAGGAAGATGGCCTGAGGGGTTCTGCAGCAACTATCGTAATCTCAGGACGTCTGAAAGAGGTGGGGGCAATGACTGAATAACAAGTTTTACAATGATGGCTTAAATATACTCTGAAAGAACATTAGTTTCTGAATAGTTAGAGCACAGACACGGAAGTCAAGACACCTGAGCTTCATTCATAATCTCTGCTCCTGCCCCTGCCCCACCTTCTGGGCACCAACAGGGTACTTATATGACTTCAAAATGACTCACTTCCCGGAATCATAGAAAAGTAGGGCTGGAAGGGACCCCAGGAAGTCATCTAGTCTAATTCCCTGCTTAAGTCAGGGTAATTCCTGCCTAAACCATCCCAGCCAAGCATCTGTCTATCCTGTTCTCAAAATATTCCAATGATAGAGATTCCACAACCTCACTGAATAGCCTGTTCCAATATTTAACTACTCTCATTATGAGAAAGTTCCTCCTGACATCCAACCCAAATTTTCCTTGCTATAATTCATAACTATTATTGCAGTAACAGGGAATAGTCTATCTCCATCCTCGTTATATATAACTTCATGCATTTGAAAGGTGTTATTAAATGCACACTCACTCTTCTCTTCTCCAAACTGAACAAACCGGGGTGGGGGGGAGGCAGTGTTAAGTTTTTTTCCTCATAAATGTTTCCAAGACCTCATTTTAGTTGCTCTACACTGGATTCTTCCTAATTTCTCCACATCTTTCTTGAAGTAAGAGGCCCAAAACTAAGGCTTCACCAGTGCTGAACAGAATGAGAGAATTACTTTCCTTCATTTTGCCAGTGACACTTTTATTAATACAGTCCAATATTCAATTTTTAAACAAGGCTCTTTTTGGAAACAAGAGCGCGCTGTTGGCTCATATTCAGCTTATGTCCCCTAGTCCTTTTCTTCAGTAGTAGAGCCTAGCCAGTCATTCCCCAATCTGTAATTGTGCTGCCCCACGTGCAGAACTTGGCACTTGTCCTTACTGCATTTCATGCAATTGACTTCAGACCATTTCTCCAATTTATCAGTCATTCTGAATCCTGACCCTGCCTTCTAAAGCATCTGCAACTTTGCTTGGTGTCATCTGCAAATTTTGTAAGTGTGCACTCAATCCCACCCTTGAAATCAGGCCTGTCCAATTTCTAAGCCCCTGAGGGGTTCACCAGCAGGATTTGCACCAAGTGAGATATGAGGGCACTTGTCCACGTGACACTTCTCTTATTTCCATGTTACATTTTTCCTGTGTCCATGTGACAAAAATCGCCATTAAGATAGCTAAATTGCATCTGTGAATCCATGTTATCAGCTGATTTTATTGTTTTAGATTTTTTTTCATGGTACTTTAAACCACCACCTGCGTCATGGGGCTGCACATTGCAAAGATTCTCACTCCCTCCCCTTCCGGCTTCACTGGGCACCCCCACAACTGCACCAGTCACTCCCCACCAGTTGCTGTACTGTATGGGCATGATCCCCCCTTTCCTCCCCCAAGGCAACCTAGACTCACCCTTAGCTCTGCCCCTGGAGTGGAGATAGGAAGGAGCAGCTGGAGGAGGGAGAGTTGCTGCTGCAACTGAAGCAACGGGAGGAGCACTGGCTGAGTACCTGCCTGGGGGCCACAACTTAACCCCTCACGGGCCGCATGCAATTCCTGGGCTGCCAGCTGGACAGCCCAGCTCCAAATCATTAATACATTTAAGCTTTCTGACTGTAGCATTCGGACCACTATTTAGCAAGGCACTTAAGAGCTTAACTAAGCAAAGGAGTTGCTTTACTGACTTAGAGTAGTCACAATCTTCAAGTTAGGATTCAGCTGAACTACTTTACTAGATAAGGCTCTCTGTCCCTCAGTTTGTTCCTTCAGTAAAATGGTAGAAAGTGCTTTGGGATCTTCTAAGAAAGCCATTATTAGAGGCCATATATTATTAACTATTTTGTAGAAATAATGGAAACAATAAAACAGATTTTAGAAAAAATGTTGTTTACTAGAAATCTAGATAGTAGACTAAACAGAGTCCATTCCAGGATTAGGGTTATATATGCATAGTCTTTCGATCTCTTTAAGCCCAAAGTAAGAAAATATAAATGCAAAATTAATTTAATGATGTCTGGATTCCTGTGTGTGTCACAGCATTACAAGCAGAACTTGCAGAAAGCTGCAAGAAATTTTCTGTGAACATTAAGTCATTTTTTTAAATCAATTTGCTTCAGCTATGCTGTTTGTGTTCATTTGCTGAAAGCATTCATAGACTGTATTTGAAGTAACATGAATATTCACAGAAAGCTAATTTCAAGGCTTCACAGAAGAGTGCTCATGTTAGACGTTTCTGTATAGCTATCCAATCAGGGAGCAGTAGACACCAAAAGATTCATGTGATCATTCACAACTAACCACAGTATAAATAACACTAATACAAGCTGCAGAATATAATCACGTTCCCTAACAAGAGGGATGTGTTCCAATCCACCTGTGCTCAGATGCAGAATTGCACATTGGGTATCAGTTTTCAGGCTGCAATTTGTGGAACATCAGTGACTGACTGTTCTGTTGAATAGCTATTAATAGGTCCAGCATGCATTAACTTCTCCAGTCCCTTTTTTGAATTAACTATACTGTCTGACTCTACAACCTCCTGTGGCAATAAGTTCCACAAGTTAACTATGGGTTCCATAAAAATGTAATTTATCTTGGTAGTTTAAAAACTGTTTCCTACAAATTTCAGTGGCTACTCACTACTTCCAGTATTCTGACACTTTGTCTACACCAGGGGTGGGCAAAATACAGCCCATGGGCTGGATCTGGCCCACCAAGCACTTTCATCTGGCCTACGGGGGCTCCCCAACAAATTGTAGCTCCTTTAAACGTACCCTATTGCCTGGCTCCCACCCTCGTGGGCAGATGGGCCCAACTTGCCAGCGTGCTACTTCTGTTTAGGGCTGCTGCTGCTGCAGCCCCCCAGGACCTGCTCGCTTTCCCAGTCTCCTGCTGGCTCTGGGCAACAGGTAAGGAAGCAGTGGGGGTGGGACTGTAGCTGGGAGGAAGCCTGGAGTATGGAACTGGAGCTGGCAACAGAGTGGAGACTGTGCCTAGGGGGACAGGGGGTGGTGGCAGTGCAGAGCTGGGGTGGGCAGCATGTGAGGGAAAGTAGGGGGTAAGGGGGGGCCCCCACACTCCCCCCATGACACGCAGCCCCGGCAGACAGTGGCAGCGGGAGCAGCAACAGGCGGGGAGCTCAGGGTCCAGGTGCTGGCGGGGCACGACTCGGGTCAGCACTGCACATCGCAGAGAGAAGCGCAGCCTCCCCCCGGCTGTCTGTATTGCCAGCGCTCCCTGCCACTCATGTGCAGCCTCTGGACTCACACAGCAAGGAGAGAAGCCCCACATGCTGGAGCCACGTGCCTTCCCGGCCGGGGCTGCACAGCACCAGAAAGAAGCTTCAGGCTCTTGAGCTAGCCGCCTTCCCTGCCCTGCAGCAGAAGGCGGCTGGGGCTTCTCTCCCAGCTTCCCTTGCCTGGCAGCCAGCTCCAGCATCTGAAGCTTCTCTCTGGTGCTGCGCAGCCCCGGCAGGGAAGGCACCTGGCTCCACCATGTGGGACTTCCCTCTCTACTGTGCAAGTGCAGGGGCTGCATGTGACTGACAGGGAGTGCCGGTGATACAGACAGCTGGGGGGAGGCTGCACTCCTCGCTGCAATGTACAACACTGGCCGGAGACATGCCCTGCCGGTGCCTGCGCCGAGTGCCCCACCTGTTGCTGTACCATAGGGGGAGTGTAGGGGGTCCCCACACCCCCCCAACCTCCCTCACACCTGTACCCTGCCCCCACAACCCCCCACATATAACAACCCCACAACATACCCCATGCCCCCCACACATAGCCACACCCCTTACAACCCCCCCACATCCTACCACACCCCCCACCCCACCACACACACCACAATATACAAACTGAAGAATTTATTTTTGAGTTATTATGCAATCACCTCTATATATATATTATGTAAACACAAATCATGACAAAAATACTTTTTGTAATAAAATTAAAATGTTATAGTAGGAGTTTGACTTTTAGTGTAGAATTTGGTGTTTTTCTGCTTCTAAAATGGCAACCCCCCTCCCCAAAGGAGTATTTCTGGGCAGTAAGGAGAAGGACTTCTGGTGGCAATGGTTAGGGGATGGCACTTCCGGTTCCAAGATGGCAACAAGGGGCCAGGGCAACTGTCAAGGGATAGGGCTACTTATGAAGGTCACCAAAACTCATTAAGCAGCCCTCCACCTGAAATAATTGCCCACCCCTGGTCTATACCCTTCATAATTTTATACACCTCTATCATATCCCCCTCATCCATCTCCGTTCCAAACTGAAGAGCCTTAGCCTTTTTAATCTCTCCAGGCTATTCGACTGCTCCATCTCTGTGATTATCTTGGCTGCCCTTCTCTGTACTTTTTCTAATTCTATTACACACTTTTTGAAATGGGAGACCAGAACTGAACACAGTATTCAAGATGTGGGTACACCATGTATTTGTATAGTGCCATGATGTTGTCATCCATTTTCATAGACATTAGGGCTGGAAAGGACCTCGGGAGATCATCAAGTCCAGCCCCCTGCTCCAAGGGGAGGAAGTCACTTCTTGTAATGATGCCCAATATTTGTCTTT
This sequence comes from Crocodylus porosus, assembly GCF_001723895.1. Classification (NCBI taxonomy): domain Eukaryota; kingdom Metazoa; phylum Chordata; order Crocodylia; family Crocodylidae; genus Crocodylus; species Crocodylus porosus. Next base: position 10,003,248 of record NW_017728913.1, read on the forward strand.
TTTGGTTGCTGCTGAATATTCAGCTGACATTTTGAGGGATCTAGAAGGACTCCAAGGCCTCTTTCCTGAGTCATAACAGCTAGTTCAGATCGCAGCACTGAATGTGTCGAATTGGTTTTTTTTCCCCTATGCACATTATATTGCATTTGTCAACACTAAAGTTCACCTGACATTTTTTTTTGCCCACTCATTTAGCTTGGCAAGATCTTTCTTCTACAGTTCCTCTTCATCATTTTGGGATTTGAAAACCCAGAATAATTTAGTATCATCTGCAAACTTGAAGATTTTACTGTGTACCACCATTTCCAAGTCATTGAGGAAAATGCTGAACAAAATACTGGTCCCACCACAGTTCTTTGTGGGAACCCACTTCTAACCTCTTGCTTTCCTGAACAGTGGCCATTTAACTCTACCCTTTGTTTCCTGTCTTTTAACTAGCTCTCAATCTAAAGTACTAGAAGGGGTGCGTGATCTACAATTTCTCTCTATTTTGAAGCTGTCTGTAGAATAAAAAGCTTGAAAAATACATCAGCAGATTATTGAATTTTGTGCCTTGCTTAGCCACTGTTGGACGCTGAATTATCCAATCTGAGGGAGCATCCAGTACAGAAGCTCAATAGCCTAGTGTACCCTAGTAGAAAAATGGTGCCATATATATTTTTTCAATACGGCATTTTAAAAAGCATCAGCAGAGCAAGACTGCTCCCCTACTCCACAAGTTAGGACAGGAAAACTGTGACCTCCTCCTTCCCCTGTAAAAATTGGGAGAGATGTCTATGTGTATACTTTTCATATGAAATGTTCCCACCCAAATGGGGCAATGAGAAGGAAATAGGGTTCCAAAATAGTTTTCAAAAACTAACAAAACAAAAAGACAACACTCCCCAATCTTTTTAAATGCCTGTGATTTTTAAGCCAAACCTATTATTTTGTTTTGTTCTAGTCATCAGTGTTTTAAGACAAAGAAACAGAAAGGAAAACCATAAGAGAAAGCCATGAGAAACAACCTCTAACCCAAATACAAGAAAAACATGTGTTTGTAATACAAATGACTTATGTCATACCTTCTCTCTCTCTGCTGCTCAGAACCAGTCCGAGAAGCTGTTAAAAAAGAGCAAAAAATAAGAGTTAATACGGACACTTACGGCTACAAAATGAAGAAACCAATAGCAAAATGCTTACCAAAGCCATCATAAAAATAACTGATTATGGATCAAATGTAATCATAAACTAGACATTCTAAAAGTGGCCATAGATAAATAAAAATTATTTGTATTAAAAGGGAAAGTTTCCAATAGCTGAAGCCATTCTTCAGCAATGTTTATTTTAACTTAAAACATACTGGGCTTTAATAATCTCTTAGGGTATGATGTGTGACTCCAAAAACAACTTGAAGGGAGAAACCTCCAAAACTGTTCTATCACAATATTAAACACACATCATTAAGCTTAAAACAACAAAAAGGCTATAAACTAACAAAAGCAAATGGATGTTCAGGGACATACTTTTATGGCTTTCTTATTTTTCAGATATTTATGAATTACGAACAGCATGACAAATCTTAACTTTGTCCTACTTGGCCTTTGTCAGTTTCTTTCCTAGGCCTGATTTTTTTTAACTTACTTTAAAACAACAAATACAATGTTTTTTAATTTTTTGTGTTTTGGACTAATGGCAGGGGTTTAAAAAGATAAAAGTTGTTTTACCCAATGAGCTATTTCGGTTTGTTAGGTGTACTAGACATTTGCTTAATATTTCCTATTAAAAAGTTATTCCACTTATTCAATGTCTACTTTTCAGAGCATACATTTTTAAGTATTTAATTAATCAAATTTAAAGAAAAAAACTTGACCATTCAGTGGCTAAGTTAGGTAACTTCCATTTTTACATCCACTGCATTTTGAATTCCACAACACAATTAAATCTCCATTTTAACGTAAACACAAAATCTCCTTTTTATCATATGTATATTCAAATAATTTTTAATGGCCACTTTAGCTTTATTTAATTTGATTTATTGGAATAAAAAAAAAAAAAGAAGATGAGAAGTTAGCCTCTGGAGAAATCTTTGCATAGCAAGCATTTTTTTGGAAGATGTGAGGAATTATTGTGCTAAAGCTGACAACTGCCCACAGATTCATAGTTGTAATCACCACTTGGAAAAGATGGCACAGTTGGGTCACAAACATACCTCTTCCACGTAGCATTTTTGATGTGCACTATTCATGAGTGCTAAAGGAAAAAAAGAAGGAGTTACAGCAGAGGAAGAGCGTGAAGGAAGAAAAATAACTAACCAAGTTCCTGATATGCCAATAGCCAAGATCAGCTGGGTGTGCATTGTTAGTCATACAAGGATAGTGCAGATTCTAGTTTAGCAAAGGAACAGTCAAATTACAGTTTGTTTAAAAAAAATCAAACCTAATGGAACTAGACTTCATTTCTAGTACTGGAGCAAACAACAGCAGATTACATATTGCCCTGAAGAAGGAAAGGACAACTGTATTACCTTTTTTGTTTTCAGCTGAAAAAGCAGTCCAATTTGAAATGTTTTGTGATCTTTTTAAGGAAAATTTTTCATGTCCCAAGTCAAATCATCCAAATCAATTCCAAATCCATGAGTCATTCGAGAACCAAATATGGCCATACTATTGGCAAACATCCTCTACTCCCGCCTGGGGCTTCAGACTCTTTCAAATCCATTGGTAGACATCCTACATGCAGGCCCAAGGCTGAAAGCTTGGGGTTTGGATGCTCCCGAGTTTGGCTTGCCCTTGGCCAGATGGCCACAGAAGGAAGTTAGGGAGAAGTCTCCCATTTCCATAAAGTTGGCGTGTAGCCAAGATCTTTTCACTGGAAGCTGGCCAGTGGGAAGCTAACTATGAGGCTCACATAGGGAGTCCTGTCCGCAAGCAGACAAGGGTGCACCCCTCCACTACTCAGTACCATTTTAACTGCATTACCTTGTCAGGGTATTTCCACCATCGTGATCATGGCATTCCCCTGCCAGGTAATTATTTGAATGTATATATTAATATTTAGGAAGTGCTTTAGTGTCTAGACCACCTTATCTTCTTTCTTTAATCAACACATGCAATACAAGATTTGCACACTGGGGGAGAAGTAGAAGCCTGACCCATCTCCTAAAAAGCTGGATCAAAATTTTAGGTAATTTGCAACCCTTCTCATTCCCAGTAAGAGAACTACCCTGAGCATCTTGTCCTTTACTCACACAGGCAACAAAAACACATTCCCCTTCTTAGCTTTATCTTCCAACCAGAACAGAGAGACCTCTCTCTTCAACCCATCAGCAAACAGGCTGAACATCTGACCCTGACATGCTCCCAACTGGCTACTTACAAAGTCAAGGCCAAATATTCAAAGTCCTCCCTGAGATCCACCTCAGCTTCCTGAGTGACAACTTTTCCCTGTCTAACCAAGAATCCACCTGATATGAGACAAGCAACCAAAATGGGAGGATCCCAAATGAAGGAGACAGATCTCTGATGACCTCTGCAGCTAACAAAAAAAAAGGAGAACCAGATATCTCAGACCATTCTAGAGCAAATTAAACTCTTTCAAAAGATCTCACAAATTGAGGTAACCCCACCCACTCAATATAAAGCACCACCTCTTCAAGTTTACTCTATTATGCAAAGGAGGAAGAGACTGGCAATTATATGTTAATCTTAATTACTTGGGAGCACTGCAGATTTTACAGTGATAAAGATGGTAATACATTTTTGGAGTTGAACAGATGTTAATGAAAATGAAATTCCTTTTCTAAGTGTCTCAACTTTCAGTCTTATAACCCTTGTGAATTCATTATTTTGATATTTTAGAAGCAACCAGAGACATCTAGGGTAGACAAGACTTGGATTTCTAACAGAAAAACCTAACAGGATTTTTTTAACAACAAAGAATTTATTTCAGGTCTCTCAGACCAGCCTTATAGTAGGAAAATGGCACAAGTTTTTCCTTTGTGGGGCACCTTTAAGAGTGTCCTTCTATTTTTGTCCTTACATATTCAATTTGCACATTACAAATGTTGGCATTTTTACGTTCAAAACAGCATGCTTTTTCATCGGGAAATAAATGAGAACATAATTCTTTCCATCCCGTGTCGCATATTTCCAGGTAAAATGTTTGCCTCCTTTATTTCAGCTCAGTCGTCCACTACTACAGAAGTGTTGACACGTTCATGGATATATATTTAGAAGTAGTAGACAAATAAAAACTTGATACATTGTGGTTAGTGGAGAAAAATGAGTAGTCCTTTGTCCATTCTCACTTCATTACTCTTAAGAAAAACAAGATTATGTTTTACCTGGAACAGCAACAGGTGCAAGTGTGTGTTCTTATATATTTTAAATATTAATTCTGAACCAAAAAAATAAAATCTACAGCTCACAGGTTTCTTTTTTGAAACCAGAATTTTTAAATAGCTTTCAATTCTATGTGCTGTGGTAAAATGGTATTCTGTTCTGGCAGGCTAAAAAAATACTTTGGTTTTAATTTCTGGATTTCTTCATCCTGTTCTTTCCCCTTTAGAGACTGTATTGTTCTAACAGAGTTCAGTTTTGTTCCTTTTGAGTATGAGAGACATAAGGAACATATCATTTTTGGGGATAAGGGGAAGGCAGGCTATATAGATACGTTTTACAATAGGGCCTAAGCAATCACACTGCAAAATTTCTAGCCTGTATGACAGAACATCAAGTAGTAAATCAGGTCTGACAAGCACTTTAGATCTTGAAACCAGTCAGGGTCAGCATGTAAAGCTCTTTAGGGAAGGACTACATCTACCTCTAAATTTGTTCAGAGCTCTACTCAGATTTTCCGTCCAGCTGGAGCACTGAGCACTTCCAGAGTATAAACACTGCATATTCCCACTAACTTGCAATTTGTTTCTGTTCCACTGCTAAATCAATATGAAACTATGAACTGGCTTTAGCAACCCCACGGTCTTTATGAATTAATTTATTTTTTAATTAGAGATTGGAAATTTGCACACAAACATTACCAAACTGGCAGGAAGTACAGGCCCAGAACGCACAGCTCAGGTTTATGTTTTTCACCTTGTTCAGTCCTAACAAATAGTTGCAGTAGATGAGTTCTGTCAATTAAATCCTTCAGAAACCTTACATAAATGTGATGTTAATGGATTTTAAAGTAACATTAATCGTTTTAAACAACAAGGATGAGGGCTAATATTTCCACCTGTAGTTTCATGAAGCTCTCTCACCAGTATGTCAGATATTCCTGCCATCAAATCCTGTTTTTTTAAATGCAGTACACTGGATTTACTAAGAAATTACTCTTGTCACTGGATATCAGCCTATAGACTTCATCACTGTAGTATTCAAGTACCTCTGGAGTAAATTGGGGGAGTCAATAGAATATATGTGTGAGATGGAGCAGCTTGTGGTTCATGTAATTCTGAATTTATACTGTGTCTGGGAGAACAGCTTATGATGGGAAATCCAGGTTGCAAAGATACTTAGTATGCACTAAACTAAACAAGAGAGAGTAGCACTGATTTCACAAAACGTCTTACTGGACAATTTTTGTAAAGCTAGAGGTCGGGGTAATTGGAAACTTTATTGTTGCAGAGTACTTTAGAATCTGAGGGCTGAAGCTGATTTTCTGAAGAAATGAGCTTCATTACTGCAAAGCAAAACACTGTATGCAACCCTAGGGAACAACAGAACCAACTTCTGGTTAAGTCTGCATTTATATTAACTGACGCTGAACTGTAACTGTGTGTCTATGAAAGACAGACAATAGAATGCTAAATATTTGTAGGTGCAATCTTGACATACCATATTTACTCAAATAGAAGACAATCTTGACTATACGACAACCATCCAATAAACAGACACTATATATGGAAAATTTATAAATTTGTTATAATTTTCCAGGTATAGAATCTAATTATTGGAGGTTCACCTTAAATTTGTACTCCCCCTCCCACTCCCCATATAGCAGCAAAAATAAATCTGAAGGGTCAAGTAGTCCCTTTGCTTTATACTTCTCTCCAAAATTTTCCCCTGAAAGTCCATTCCCTTTCTCCTTACTGTTGGACCCTGCATTCCCTGAGCACACGCAACTAAGGAGCAAATTTCAAAACAATAACCTTGAAATTAAATATGAATGTAGTACTTTGCATATAGAACCCATGCACTTACTTTACCCAGAATCTATGTACATTATCTTTTTTTTAATCTACTACAAGGTCTAGCAGATATTCCAGAAACACACTTTTGAGCAGCACTTTGGAGCAAACTATGCATGATATTATTTTAAAACCAAAGGTTCATGATTTACCATATAATCCATTGGACTGGTCCCCACCGGAGTCAATAGCACTTCAAACCATGGTGACCCCACAGCTCAGCACTGCTAGGTATGTGTGTATGTTCCAGATACTTTCCCTTTCCCCTCCCTGCAAAGGAGCCATGTGCTAATTAGCTCCCAGCTCATGACTGGAACTGGGTATTCTTGTCACAAGTCCTGGTATGCTCCAAAAATTTACATGAGATGGGGTGCAGGGCAACCTGATCCAGCTCCACCTTATGGAGGGCAGGGCCACACTAATCATATGCAACAGGCTGACAGCCAACACAGGGATTCTGGGTGAATTGTTTCAGGCCCTTTTTCATGATGTTTGCCAGATATTTAAGGCTGGTATAGAAATAGGAATATTGGAAATGGGAAAGAAAGGCACAGCTCAGCTGTGGGAGTGAAGAGGAAGTAAAAATGCTTGTAATGTTGTGGGTCACCATGATGTAAAAATAGTCAGCACTGAGGTGATCTGCATTTAATGGGCACTACCATATATCTTATTTAGATGGGGTGCACTAACTTTTTTTGTGGTATGTTTGTCCCATGTGGGCCATGTGTTTTATGGTTGCTTTTGCAAAAAAAAAGTATTTTATAGTTGTGCTTAGGGTTGGCTATATTTAAATCAACTTTATAATTGGCTTCCATTTTTGTCCATATGCTGCTTCTGGCAGCAATTTAATGACAGGCATTACATTTAGTGAGGTTTCCACGTGTGCAGATGAGGGGCATTCCCCCCCAGTGCTGATTTAGAGAAAAATCTCATCATGTATTAGAGTAACTATGTATGAATGCCAGAGTCTAACCCTGAAGAGCACTAGAAGTGTTAAAATGAATTCAATCAAAGTACTTCTTGTAGCGAATCACTGTAGAAATAGCAGATACTGCTCTGGTGGATAAACTAAGCTACAAAAGTAAGAATCCAAGAGCTCAAGATACCATATATATACCTGCTACCCCAAAAAAAAATGAGCCAACTCCTAACTCAGTTAATTATAGACTTGACCACATATATTCCTGCTAGTCATGCACTTTCCTCATCCTCTTCAGAGAAGAGTGTCAGCATGAGAGAGCTAAGAAACCCATTGTATTTAATGCAGCAATTCTCAACCAGGGTGCCATGGCACCGTGATGTTAGAGCACTGTTAGATGTGCAAAGGTGAACCAAGAGATTTCAAAAAGGAATCCATAGTATCAAAAACATTCTACCTGTTCTGGTTTTCTGAATTCTTTGCTACAGAAGAATTGCTTTTTTATTTTTCTGTAGTCAAAAAACAAATGAAAACTAAACTGGCATTTTCTGAGAAGTGCCTCAAGTCTAAAAAGGTTAAGAAATACTACTCTAATACAACTCCCTTCCCCCTCAACTCATTTTCTGGCTCAGAACAGGACATCAGTGAAGCAAGCCACAGAACTTTGTCTAGTGCAGGTGTTGCTGTATCTTGCTCCTGTAAACTCTCTGACAAGGTTACGAATCACTGACTTAAACGGCTAGTATCTAGAAAAGTTAAAATGGAAATTTCCAAGTCTTAGTTATGTCATACACTGCTTTTTGTTTAGGCAGAAAGACACTGCAGCTAGCCATATCTCTTTATGGTTCATACTATATTGTTTAATTTTTCCTCATATAAATACTGAATGAATTACTCATTAATCATTAGCTCTACTGTATGAATAGCAAGAGGGAATGATTGATCCTCTGGATCATGGTGTATATGAAAAAGGTCTACGACCATCACACCAAGATCTTTTGATGCATACACCTAGGCAAGAGTATGGAGGAATGGAGGCTGCCCAGAACCTACCATCCCCCTTTAGACCACTGAGACAGAATCTAAAGGCCAGACTTAGTCCAAATGTTTAGTGCCTCAATGGTTGTAGTTTCTGCTAAAGAGCAACAGATAAGAACTGCTGCTGACTGTCTAACACCTCTGTGAAGGCAAGTTTCTGTCAGGGTGACATCCCATAGCCTTTTTGCAATCAAGGAATACCCACAAGGCAGTGGAGCTAGGGTTTTGAGGTGCTCTATACTCACATACTCTGGAGGCTGCAACATTATGGCATTTTATATGAGCTTACCTGCCACAAGTAGCTTCACCACATTGCCACCAGACCCTCCCGTGAGATACAGTTTACAGTCACATCCAGAACTAGTATTTATATATAGTAGATACCTGTTATATGCAGTTTCCCCACCTCTACACACACAAAATTATGCAAATAAAACTATGCCAATAAACAGATATGTGTGGGGGGAAAGAGATCAGAAATGAGTAGTCTAAGGTCTGGTCATAATGTCACTTCACTGAAATTTGCTCCACACTTTTTATTTTTGGTCAGGTATTAAAGACTTGCTAGCAAATAGATGCAAGAATATGGCACCTGCTGATCAATCACACCTTATGCCCATTGGGCCCTTACACTTGACCACATATATGTGAATAATAATAAGAAAATCCCACATGCAACTAATCTGATCTCCTTTTAGGCATGCCACTAAACAAATCATCTAAGATGGCTTATATGGTAGTTAATGACAGGAAACATCAATATATCTTTAAAAAGTAAAATGTGCTTAAAAATAAAAAGAAGCCATATGTAACCATTCACCAGATCAAACAAATGATTCATTACCTGAAAGAGATTTCCACTCATAACAGGCAATTTTGGCATTCTTCAATTATTTGACCCTTGGCTTTCTTTTTCTAGTTTCAGCTTACGGAAATATGCTAAAAGCTTATATACAAATATCCGGCCAACACTTAACTGAATAGCTAGCCAATGTGTCTGACCTCTGAAAAAGCATACAAATAACTGAAATATGTAAATAATCAATATGTGATAAAGTACTGTATTATAGTAGCTGAAGACCCCAACCAGATCTGGGGCCCCTTTATGCTGAACTTATAAATATCTAAGCTCTAAACAGCCCTGACTTCATTAAAAGATGATAAAGCAATTATTAAGTTTGGGAATTGGTGGCAAAGACGAGGAGGAAACCAGGGGTTGTACCCTTTACTATTATTTCTCCATTCTGACTTCATGACATTCTAGGTTTATTAAGGCATTCTGCAGGGCTGTCAAACAACTTGCAATTAAATATTTCCATCTCCCCAGGTAGGTTATAACTAGGAGCCATATTTCCTAGCTGCTTGTAAGGCTGTGTGAAATGGCTCTGTCTCATTCAGCTGTTTCAAAGGACAGTGATTCATTTTGGTGTTTCAGATCATTGTTCCACTTCAATCTAGCCAAATCTGTTTCAGAGTTTCAACGCTGTTTCTGCGCTGACTCGGATCATCTGGGGAGAGGCAGGCAGATGGGCGACTGAAGGTTCTGTCACAGCTCCTCTGGTTGTACCTGCCTCTGTCCCAGAGGGCAGAGCCGCGGGAGAAGCCCCCATGGCTGCCCTGCCCAGCCCCATCCCCCGCCCAGTCCCAGGCTCCCGGCACTAAGGAAAAAAAAAAAAAGCTATGCACTCACTGGTTGCAGCCATGCTGCACCCACGCCATGAGGCAGCTGCCACATGGGTGCCAGGAGGGAGGGGCATCCCCACTGCCCCTGACTGTGTGGAAGGCTCTTGTCACAAACCCTCAGAGGCCCTGATCGCTGCTGCTACATCTGGTGAGTGCGGGGCATTTTTTTAAACATTTTTTTTAAAGTGCCAGGAGGCTGAGGCCAAGTGGGGGATGGGCAGGGCAGCCAAGGGGGCTTCTCCCACAGCTCTTCTGGCTGTGCCTGCTTCTGCCCTGGTGGCAGGAGCCACAGGAGAAGCCCCCATGGCTGTCCTGCCCGGCCCTCGCCTGGCCCCAGCCTCCCAGCACTTTAAAAGAAGGACTATGGGGCTGTGCTGGACAATTCCTGGGGGGTGCCTCCAAAACATTTTTGAAACTTTTTGGATAGTTTTGTATTTTTTCAGAAATGTTTTGGATTCAGAGTTTCGGGTGCCAAAATGAGCCAAAACACCTCCAAAATGAAACGCTTTCTGAAATTTCACACAGCTCCAATGGCTCCCCCTTCTCCTGCTATAAATAGAAAGCATGCACAAATGAGTGCAAGCTGGAGCGTGAGCAGGCACTCGTGGCTTCAATCCCTTTTAACTGCTATGCTTGGGTTACAGCAACTGAAACCTTGCAAACATGGGTCTTTGTAAATAAAAGACACTGAGAAGCTGAGATTAAAACAAAACAAGACATGTTTCTACCATTATTAAAGAAATATACTGTTGCAGCAAAGACTGTACGTTTCTGAAATTAAGGATAAAATAAGCTGGGATATGTTCAGAAATAGAGCTTTTCTTTAGGCCCATCTGTGATAACTGGTCTGCATGGAATTATGATGTATTCCATGCATATTCCATTTTGATACGTATAAGTTCTGTTTTTCATACCTCTTTTTAATCATGGAATGTGTGTCTCTAGTTTGAATAAGTCCCATGATGTTAATGTCTTGATCACAGTTATTTATTATATGTGACATGGTAGCAGCCATGGCTCACTGGACTAGACTTTTTTTTGTTCACCTAGCTGTTCATTAAGAGAATGCATATTCTCTTAGTATAGAATATAGACATATCTTTATATCTTTAGGATTCACAAAATGGTAGACATTCATTGGGTACTGATCTTGTGATTTTTTTTTTATTTAAGGCAGGGGTGCTTAACCTCTGGCCCGCAAGCCAAATGCAGCCCACAGAGTACTGAAATCTGGCCCACCACACTGTCACCCCTCTCTGCTGCCAAAATCCAAAGTCCTATGGGATGGGTCAGAATTGGGCCACAACCCTTCCTATACACAGCCAGATCAGACTAGCTCATGCCCCCTTCCCTTCACATAGTCAGGGTGGGGCCAGGCTGCATGCCTTCTACCTGTGGGGCCACGTCATGTCTCCTATCCCTGTGCAGCTGGTTTGGGGCTGCCCCATGCCGCCTTTTCCATTCCACGGGGTCAGGCCATGTTTTTTTCCCTCCTCCCAGGTTGGGGCTAGGTCATGCCCCCTTCCTTCTGCAGGGAGGGACCATGTCCCCTCCCTCTGCACAGCTGATTCAAGGTTGGGCCATGCTTCCATTTCCCCTGCCATGGGGATGGGCTACTCCTCTTTCTCACCTGCCCAGGCAGGTTGGGGCCAAGCCATGCCCCCTTCCCTCTTAAGGTATGATCAAGGCTGGTAATGACCCTTCCCCTTCCCTCTCCCACTCCCTGCAGGGCCAGGCTGGTTTGGGCAAGCCCGTTTCCCCATGCAGCTGAATCAGGACCAGGCTGATCCCCTCCCTCCATAGCTGAATGAAGCCCCAGTTGCCAGACTGGGTCCACCAGCTGGATCTAGCCCATGGAGGGATCACGCATTACTCATCTGGCCTGCTGGACTAAAAGGGTGAGAACCACTGGTTGAAGGCATGAGACTGGGGCCCAGGCAATCTGGATTAAATTCTGGGCTCTGCCACACATTCTTTGTGACTTGTGACAGATGATTTACTCTATCTCCCAACTTCCCATTTGTGAGATGGGAATAATAATGGTAGCAAGTAGCGTACACAAGATGCTGAATTTTAAACATAGCATTACATATGTGTTTTGAGTACTGCTTGTGGTGCCTCTCACTATTTCAAGTCCAGTCCACATGAGGGATTGCATAGTTGCTAATACTGGGAGTAACGGATCAGGGAAAGTGACTGTGTTGAGCTTAGAAGAGGTTTTTGCCTTCTTCTGTAGAAGGGAGCATGGCCTTCTATCTGGGAGCTTTTACAGAAGCAGGACATAGCTGCAATACTTCCCCTACCTCACTTGTTGCAGATTACTGTGTTATGTCTTGTGTTATGTTGTGGTTGATGTTAGTTTTACTAAGGCTAAGTACCGACAGTCAAAAAGCCCAATGCTGAATTGATTTGATCTTCACAAGTTAGCGTAAACTGTGTAGATTGAACCAATAAGCAAGTGAATACACATTCACATTTGATTTTGGAAATGCAGCCATATGCCTGCAGTCACCCAGGTTAGAAGCTGGAGGCCATTAGATCATACCTCCCTGTTTGGCTTGAGAAGACAGAGCCCACTCTGAGAGGGGAAAGTTTGCAGGGGAGGTGCAAAGCATCCTGGGATGCTGGGGGACTGTGAGTTAACCTGAATTGGGAGGGGATCTGGGACAGAAATTTAATAAACCAATTTAACTTGAATTAGTTAAGTCTGATACTACATCCATTCAGGTTTATCTTAAACCAGGTTTGGCCATTTTGAAAGCAGTTTATGTGCAATGAACTTCTGTTGTGTTACAGATTTGAGCCAGTTTCCAATCACTTATACCAGTTTATGTGTAATTTGTCCCTAGCCTAAATGGTTAGATTATGGATTTCTAAAGGATAGGGATGATCCTGCCTCAGGCAGTGAGTTGAATTAGATAACCTCTGGTGGTTCCTTCCAGCCATGGGTGACTGGTGCAGCCTTAGTCAGGATGGGCACATGCTCCCAAGCGACCAGTCAGCGACTGGGGGGATCCATCCCCCCACGGCCGATCGCAAGGCGGCTGATCACTGCAGCCGCTTCCGGGAGTGCAATGGTGCTCCACTTCCCGACCGGCGCTTGCAGAGGGCACACTGGTGCTCCTGCCTGTCCCCCCTGCCCAACGCCTAAGCTGTGAGCACAGCCTGTCAGTGGGTACACCAATGATCTCAGGGGATGCACGTGCACCCCTCTGCACCCCCTACGCATCGCCACTGCTTCCAGCCCTACTTCTCTATGATTCTACATTAGTATTTACACCATGAATCTTTACAAAATTCCACTCTTGGATAACGGGCAACAAACAAGAAATACAAATAGAGGAAGTCAGGGTTTTGAAAGTCTGGATGAAGTAAATATCTGTCAAGAAATATGGGGAAGAGGTGATTACAAACTACATAAATGGAACGAACAGGACATTCATCCAAGACTTACAAAACAGAATTTCTACTCCAAAATGAAGTCATGTGCATGGGCCCTATCTTGCTACCACTGAGGTCAATGGAAGTTCTGCTACTGACTTCACTGAGTACAAGATGAACCCCTGTATGACAAAGTTTAAACTGGGAAACTTCAACCTATGTTCTTCAGACCCTCCGACACATCCAGTTCAGCACTAATGTACACAAGAAAAATGTTAGTGTTGTGCAACAAGAAAAAGCTCATGAGCAAACAAAAGAGATGATCCATTTTGAGGAAAAAACCAAAAAAAACAAAAACCCAACAGTTTGGAAAATATAACCAACAGTAGACAAAAGACTTACTTCTCTTGATTGCTGCCTTAATAGATGACAGGGGTCCTTGGCTTGAAAAAGAAAAAGTAAAAAAAAAATTATAACTACACCAGTAACCCACAAGAGAAAAAACAAGTAGACCACATCATATAGAGCTTCACTGCCAAGTGGAAGAAAGCTGACACATACAGACATACACCACAACACCTGTTGTCTCTTACTAAAATAAAAAGGGCAGGTTTGCATTTTATGGCCAAATTCATTTTTCTCCACATTTATTGTGGTACAGAAGTTTGTCCCACACTGCTGAAGAATCCCCCCACATCCAACCCTTCCTAATGAAAACCAAGACACAACTTTACATTTAACATCATCAAAAACACTAAGCTGATTTTCTTCCAACTATTATGTTCTCTGAATGTGTGCTGAAGTTCACATTCTGTTGCATGTCTGATTGGAAACCTTGGAAGACAGCCATTGTGCACATATCAACAGATTACTTAGTATTTTATAGCTGGACATTCTTGTGAATAAATTTGCATGCAGTAAGCACTCATAGGTCTTCTGCTAATTATTTTCAACAGCTACTGTAAAAACTTTTGAAAATAATTTATTCAGTTGGGTTTGTAGGTTTCCGTGATAACCTGAGAGGAAAAAAAATCCTATGTGACTGGAGGTTTGTTCATGTGTTCAAGACTGAACAAATCTATTTCCTTTTGCTAAGTTTTCTTAGCAGGGATGAGGCTTCTGAAATTTATTTTTCAACAGTCTTAATTACCGTACTTTTGTGCATATAGTTCGCAGGCTATGTAAGTTTTTACAAACATGATGGATGGGTGCAGGCTATACAAGGATGTGGGCTATTCAGAGTCTTTAGAACAGTCTTTAAGTGGTGCTAATTGCTGTAAGGGAGGGGAGGGATGAGGAGCTGTCCCTCCCCCCTCCCCGCTTGCAGCTCATCCCTCCCCTCGCCTGCAGCAATTAGCACCACTTTTAGCTGGCTCCAGCTCCGTCTCTGGCTTTCGCAGCCATACCCAGCAGAGCCCGCACTTGCGGCCATGTCTCAGGGGGCGGCTGCAGGCGGGCGGTGAGAACCCGGTCCCTGCACGCCAGCAGTGAGTTCCCACAGCCGGGGCCAGCACCTCTCAGGCTTAATAGGCTTAAAATTGCCCCTGGCACCAACACTATCAGGTGGAGGGAATACATGGGCACGGTCTATACATAGACTACATTCTGAAAATACAGTTTTCCATGGGTTATACATTGGTGCAGGTTATATCATTGTGTGGGCTATATGTGTGGAAATACGGTAATCCCAGAATACAAATACTTCTTGTTTTGCAGTTAAAATCCAAAAAGAACCTGAGACCGCTTTTCATTTTCAAAGTCTTAGTTTCTTCAACCAAATGATACTGAGACAAAACACACCATTAGCTACCTTAAAAAAAATCACAAGTCACATATCTGTATTCTAAAGCCATTTTCCCTCTTTTTTAACAACAGATAAAAATGAAGACATATTTCTCAATGAGAATGGTTTTGAAATCCAGATAGATATAATCTGTGCTAGAAGCAGTACAATAAATACAGTCCATTTTGTACAGATGGAGACTACAGAAATCTTTTTTGGACAATCTTTCATCCATGTGTTGCCACAAGGGATAGCAACAGTAGGAATACTACTGTAGGCAGTGCACAGTAATAACAGTACAGCTTCAGAGTAGGTCTGACAATACTTGAATTTGGCTCTACAAGCAATCCCACTGCTCCTAACAATAGTTCAATTACGCCACTGGTATACAGAGTGTTGAATTTTAGGCAAAATGACAGGGAGAAACATATTTAGAATAACTGAAAAGACTAGTCTGCACTTGAATGTAAGCCATCAAAGAACAGAAATCAGTGTGTCTCCTATGGAACTCTTTTCTGATACAGGATTGGCTAGTATTCTAATATTATAAAAGCCTTGGTCTGTCTGTCCGTCCATAATGCTTTATTTGCACTCTGATTGGTTGTCTGAAACAACCAGAGTGCTCCAAGAGCATTCTGGACAGAAGACAGTGGCAGTGGTGGCATGCTGCCATGACAGCGGGGACAGAGCAGCCAGAGCAGGGGGTTGAAGCCAGTACTGCTGGCTTCACCCTACCCCTATCCGCCCCTGCTCCATGCAGGTGGCAGGGACAGAGCAGCTGGAGCATGGGGGGGCGAGGCCAGAGCTGCTGCCCCCCGCCCTCCTGGCCCTGCTCCCTGTAGGCAGCGGTGGCATGGGGTGCTGGAGGGGCAAGCTTCCCCCACTGCTCCTGGGAGACAGTGGTGGTGCAGGTGGTGCGTGGCAGTGCTCTGTTCTCCCCCCACCACCATTCCTGATGGGCAACTGGCTAGTATATAAATAATGTCAATTTGTTTCAGAAACTGCTTTAACTAGCAAAACCACACTGGAAAAAATTTTCTTAAGAGTCATGTTTATCGTCCATTTTTTTAACAGGGAAGGAGTCTTTTGGTCTTTCATATTGTTCCACCATAACAGAGAAAAAAGCTAAAGGTCTTTAAAAACTGTTCTCATGGTTTTTCAATTTCTCCATTGACATATTTCTAATGTTACATTTTCTTGTGCTTTATGTCTTTTCCTCTTGGATTTCCATAGTTCAACCTTTACTCTCCTGCACAATATTGCTCTCCACTGCAATATAAACACCTTGATGGCTAGATCTGTATTTAATTACATTTAATAGCAGACAGAAAGGTAACAGAGGGCTAGACTTATGATCCAGCCAGTTGCTGGTGTGGCAGAGTAAGTCTATACCTAGGATTACAGAATTCCTAAAGTTTTACAGTAGAGAAACCAAAAAGGCAACAGAAGTTACTTAAATCTTGGCAAGAACAAGTGGAACAGATTGTTTTCCAGTTTTTTTTCATAAGCTTAATAAGAGCATTTGTGGCAATTGTGATTTGTCTCAAAGTAAGACTAATGGAAACCTGAGTAGTTTTTAGCTAATAACTGTAAGAACCATATTTTCATTTTGAAATTCCCCTGCCACAAGGTTTGTAAATTTAAAAAATGTACATTGGGTGCCTAAGTACTTAACTCTTATGACCTCCCCCCTCCTCCAGCCCCCGCCCCCCACACACAGCTGCAATGACATTTTTTCCTAAGCCACCCCCATACTCCAAACCAGGGCGATCTAACTGGCCCATGAAGGGTTAGCATGTGGCCTCTGGACACACTTCCACACTTCTCTTGCTGCTATGTGGCAGGGAAAGGCCTGGGGGTCTAGGCATAATGTTTATCGCCTCTGTAGCAGAGGGGAAAGGGGAGGAAGGGAGGGCTGGAAATGTGACTTCAAGAAAATGGGACTGCAGCCTGCTCAGGGAGGGATGCAGCCCACTCAACATGCAGCCTGGGAGAGCTGCACATAGGCATGACATGAGGCCCTGCAGCCACTCAAAAGTTGGGCAGCGAAAAAACATAGTTCAAATATGCAACTCTCTGTACAGATTAGATTCTAGCATAACATGCTTCTGACAAGTCTGTCCTTGGCAGTGCTGGAACTCTGGAAGTTATTTAAAAAAAAAAAGAATCAAAGTTAAAACAAGTTGCTAAGCAAAAGCAGGTTTCCTTTTCCATTTAACAGGAAAAGGTCAGGCTAACCATCCTTAATCTCTTCTGGGAAAACACTGCATATCTTTCAGATATAGATTTATATTCAATTTAAAATAAATTAAATAGCTTTTCATTGCTTAAGAGTCCTTTAAAACCCTCCACAAAAAAAAGGTTATGTCCAAGTATAAGTATTTAAGGATGTCAGGCTGGAGAAGAAAAATCTATGAGGTTTAAGGGGTGTTTGTGTGTCAAGCAAAACTAAATAAACACATTTTGGTTCTTCATCCTTTATATTAGGGGCCTGATTTTGCTACCGTTATGTTGAATAGTTCCTTACATTGCGAAGAGCTGAATGAATTCCAGTGCAACTATTAATAATATAAATGCTGAGGATCAAGACCATCAGCAATGGCTTCAGCAATCTCTACCATCTCCAGAAAAGTTTCTCTAAACAAGGGGTAGGTAACCCCTGGCATGGATGCCAGAGTGTGGCATGCAAGGGTATTTTGCTTGCCATGTGCACCTTGGGGAAGACGGTGGGGAAAGGGCCAGAGCAGCACTGCCACAACAAGGATCAGGTTCCTTGCAGCTCTCTCACCATCTGCCCCTGGCATGCCAACATCTTATAAGTCTAGGTTGTGGGTGTTTTTGGCATTCTGCCCAAAAACATTACCAACTCCTGATATAAACCAAGTCCTTTGTTTGATTACTTTCATGAAAATGAACACTGCTGTTAATAGTTAGTACCATGTTTAGTAGTAAATCCAATTCCCACTCATAAACAGGACAAGATATCCTGTGTACCCAAAGGACACAACTTGGCTCAGGTGCTACGAGATCCTCCCCCTTGTTAGAACCAGGGATTCTAAGGCATTTCTCCCCCTTCTCCCCACTCCTCTAGTTTCTTTACCAAAGTGTCCAGGGACAGACATAACATGAGGACCTCAAAGGTCTATAATGATACAAGCTTGACATTTCACATATAAAACCAATTAAAGCACCTTCTTTAATTTAGCAGTCTGGACACAAAAAGAAAAAAAATCCAACCATGAAACCATGGTTGTTTTTTTCAGTCCACACTGATAATTTAAGGAGGGTGGTTTAATTGGTTTTATATGTGAAATGTCAAGCCTGTATCATTGCAAATGTTCTATGTATGTATGAACATACTGAGACAAATGCTGCTAACTTTCAAGTTTTTATCATTTTATCAAGCTATCTTGTGTTTTTCTTAAATCCCAGTTCCTGGGATCTTGTTATTTTGTCACACTCAGTTTTCTTTAAAAATAATATTCGTACTTGTAATTATTGCTGAGTAAACAGGAAGGAGAAAAAATCAAAAGAACTAAAAAATAGTACTTGTAGAGATTCTATTTTTGGAAACCTACGTCAATTTTCTTCTAGTTAGGATTGACTTTACCGCAAAGCTACTTATTAGTTTTCATTACAGAAAAACATTATTATGTTAGAAGCACAAACTTTAGAACAACTTGTTGACTGCAGTAAAATAAATTTTATGGAAATCTTTAAACTGATTAAGGACTTCAATCCAACTTCTTTATAATATTCTCAAAAGTGATTTCATGACATTCATCTGAAGAAAGATAAATTCCTAGCAAAAGATTGGAAACACATTTTAAAATGAATATAGTGCTGTAAGATATCAGATTTACAGTCATGGAGATGAAATGGTCAAATATATCTATTGGTACCTTTCAGCTCTAGGGACTGCAAGATTCTATCTTATCTGCATTATAATAAACTGGTTCTACTCCGAGGATAAATTTGTAAGCAACCATTCATCCTTCTCAAGGAACCTAAACTGCCAACTACAGCAAGTCTCAGTCCTGCACATGCTCTTTTTTAATACACAGGTGAAGCTGATTATAAGACATACTAGTTCAAAATCACTACCACTTTACAGCCCAATTTGTGTGCTTTTCCTAGTGAAAAACAGGTTATAAAGGTGATGGGTCTAGCTACTTAAGAACTCAAATCCTGGGTGACAGACAAGGTGCTATCATAGCCATCTTTGCAGTCCCAGGCCAGCCTTGGTCCTACCCCAAAAGCAGTTTCTCAAGATCCAATGTCAGGGATCAGTGTTATTCTGCCAATCTGCGAAGACACCCATTTCTGTAGAGATTTCTTATCAAATATAACAGCCTTGATTTACCACTGTCTGGACAAAGCAGGGAAGTAGGTAAAAATGGGCCAACTAGCTTCTCAGCCCATGCAAACTAGGGCTCAGTTTGATTAGCAAGGGGAAAAAAATCTGAGAAATGGGCTCTTTTCCAGCAAGTTCTCTTTCCTAGCTATTTGTTTATTCCTTATCCTCATCTGCTTAGCTTGGTGGTATATAAAAACCATACTTCAGTTGCTGAGGTATTAAGGAAGGATAGACAGGACATTCATGCCTATTTTGTCTGACCTCCTACACAGAGAGAGAACTTCACAGGGCAATACTTAGGTCAAATCTATACAACTCATCGCACTGTAACACCTTTTACTCCCAGGGAACCTAGACTGACTTTGAACCCATCACCTGAAGCTGAAAGGCTCCAGGTGCCCCTACCATTCCACTGAGTCATTCAGATCCTTATGTCTACTGAATGACTCTTGAATGACTGAATGACATCAGACATACTGATGATGAAATTCTGTGCCTCCCTCCATCATTTTCTGTCAGATAAGGATCTGCAGATGCTAATCTATGCCTTTGATACCTCAAATAATTATAAGTGTACTGTATTCAGGGCTGATTATGCTGTAACCCAATAAGCAAGACAGATACATATTAGTAATCATCAGTCTTCACTGGATGTTTGTCCATAAATTCTAGATTAGGGAACTGTCCCTTCCAACACAACAGATGTGTTGGTATTGCATAAGCATGGTCCTCAGTTCCTTTGGAGTTTTTAAAGCCTGTTATTAGAAGACTCAAAGAAAATGATGGTACACAGCTATGCTATGAAAGTATTTCTACTCTGCTCACTGAATCTCTAAGGGTATATCTGTGCAAGAATGCATACGCAATCATACCAAATGTTTCAGTGATGGATGTCTCAGCAATCAATGTAAAATTATTATCCCTAGCAAACTAGTGGCTACAACAGAATTATGGAAAACCAGGGCTGAAAGGGACCACAGGAGGTCATGTATCCAATTCTCTGCTCAAGGCAGGATCATTTTGTGCAAATCATTTTACATATAATCACAATATAACAATAACACTACATATATGCAAATTATATTTGTTTCACTGGGTTGCACTGGTGACAATGGTAGGTGTTTTTGGGCCACGCAATATATTTACAAGAAGAAACATTACCAAAATGTCTAAGGGAAGACCATACTAAGTAAGGTAAGCTAGCTAGCTCTGTGGCAAAAACATGCAACATTTAGAGGCATGTCAAGATGACTGTACAAGAATTACCAATGCAGGTAAATAATATAGACTAAATTTATTCTGATAGTATGGTCAATTACTTCACTATTTGTAGTACTCTTTTCAGAAATATTTTAGTCAAAAAGCCAAACTCCTTTGCAGTCATTACTGGCATATGCCCATCTTGACACATATCTCTGTACATTAAGATAAGAATAAGCTGCTCAATGAGGCCCATAGTTTTTTTCAATCTACATAGCAGCAGAAAGCATTCTAGTTTGGATCACTATGAATAACTATGAACAAAACAAGCCCATACACCAAAGTCTGTAGGTCCAGAGAGACAAGATCATCATTTTTACCTAGTATTTAATTGCTGTTAAAGGTGGCAGTGACATTTTCTAGGGCCAGTGTATGGACAATTTATGAGTTTTATTTAAATATGAACTCTATGGGTCAGAACCTATTTCTTCTATTAGGAATCTAAATGGAATCCTATTCCAGTTCTTGAAAAACCATTAATTGCAAAGGTGTACAGGTCCTCTTCCTTCCTTCCTTTTATGCCCACTCTTTTTTTGAAACTTAGTCTGAAGGCTAAGTTTGAAGGCACACAAGAAAAGTAGATTTATTAACTGCTTTTTAGGAACATGAGCAAAACAGAATAGGACCACACTTAGAGGCATTTATGTCTAAGAGCCACTTTGACAGTTAAGCAGATGGAACAGAATCTGACCATGTTTATGCTTTGTGATTATCTTTACTGTATTTCTTATACAAAACGTTTTGTGCTAAGAGAACTGTGGTCCCTGTGTGTCTGCATCTGAATGGAAGAGTCATTCTAGGACATCAATCTTTTGAGTGCTGGTCCAGAAAAAGATGAAGCATGCTGACTGAAGGCATCAGAAAAGAGGCCTTTGATACCGTTTTGCATCCTGTTCTCATAAGGAAGCTAAGCAGGCTGTGGGGTGGATGCTTACACAGTCAGATGGGTAGCAATCTGGCTTAGGGACCGCACCCAGACAGTGGGGGGTGGATGGGTCATTTTCAACCTGGAAAGAGGTGGGCAGTGGTGTCCCACAGGGGTTGGTCCTTGGACCGGTGTTATTTAATATCTTCATCAGCGATTTGGACGAGGGTGTGGAGAGCACCCTGCCCAAGTTCACAGATGACACCAAGTTAGAGGCAAAGTTAGCACACCAGAGGGCAGGGAGCAGATTCCAGCAGATCTGGATGGGTTGGGTCAATGGACAGAACGAAAGAGGATACAATTCGACAAAGACAAATGCAAGGTACTCCACCTAGGGAGGAGGAATCCCCAGCACGCCTATAGGCTGGGGGATGACCTCCTCAGCAGCTCAGTGGCTGAGAGGGATTGTGGAGTCACAGTTGACTCCAAGATGAACATGAGCTGACAGTGTAACAAAGCCATCAACAAAGCCAGTCACACCTTAGCACACACATAACCAACAGATCGAGGGAGGTGATGCTCCCCCTCTACGCAGCACTAGTCAGGCGCGCTTCAAGAGGGATGTGGACAACATGGAGAGGGTCCAGAGGAGGGCCACTCATATGATTAGTGACCTCCACACAAAACCTTACGAAGGGAGGTTAAGCAATCTGGATCTCTTCAGCCTTCACAAGAAACATCTGAGAGGAGACCTTGTAGCAACCTATATGTTTATCAAGGGAGGACAACAGAGAGTTAGAGATGTGCTATTTACCAGGACACCCCTAAGAGTAACTAGGAATAATGGGTACAAACTAGTGGAGAGTGCATTCAGGTTAGACATTAGAAAGAATTTTTCACAGTAAGGGTGGCCAGAATCTGGAACGGCCTGCCAGGAGAGGTGGTACTATCATCTGACTTGGAGGTCTTTAACAGGAAGCTAGATAGCCACCTGACTGGGGTTGTCTGACCTCAGTCCTTCTCCTGCCTGGTGCAGGGCGTTGGACATGATGATCCTTCAGGGTCCCTTCCGACTCCACAATCTATGAATCTATGGAACAGCTTCTATAATCTGAAGGGAAAAAAATGAGTTGGCTAGTGAATTCCAGGATACATGGCCTGGAACCTTGAAAGGACATGCATCAAATCCCAAAGAATGTTCAATACTGGTCAGAAAACCAAGGTTTGGATAAAGCCCAGGAGAGTCCTTATTTTGCCTAGATGTATCATATCATCTAAAGTGAAGATGGATTATTTTAGAAAATCCTCTATAAAATGTGCTCCTTTTAGCATTAACTATCATATACCACTGAAAGAGTAAAGTATGTATTAGGGTAAGGATAAGAATGGAGACCTACTTAGATGAGCATGCTTAAGCTACTGGGGAGTGTTGAGATGGATGTTAGTTAGAAAATGGAGTCCACTTCCAAAGAGAGGCACAGAAAAAGATTATGGCTATACAAAACCATATATGCAAGTTAACAAAAAGGTAATTTAGAGTAGGAACTTGCAAAAATGCTAGTTACTTTGCAATAACTTCCTATATGCATGCTTTTAACCCACTGTCAGGGTATTTGCCTCTCAGTGGGCATGTCTACATAAGACATTTACTGCAGAGTTGCTTAATTAGCTCTGCAGTAAAGTCTCAGAATCTACATGTGTGGCCCTATTAGGCTGCAGTAAACTAATAATCACTGCCATAAGTTAGTACTTGTAAACACAAGTCCTTTCCTGTGACAGCATTATTTACTGTGCTGCAACATATGTAGACACTGATGGAGCTGGCTGGGGCACAAGGTTGCTTCAGTGCAGGGGTTGCCTGCCAGCTAGCCCCTCACTGGAGCACCTTTGTGCCCCAGCCAGCCACTCTGAAGCACACCAAGCCAGGTCAGAGCAGCTCTGGGCTAGCAGGCCGACCTCCTGGGCCCCCTGCCAGCTGGGGCTGTGCTGACCCCGCTCAACATGCCGTGGTCCCAGGTGCACATGTAAACAAGGTGCCCAGGAGTAATAAACTCCAGTGCAAATTGTGCCAGAGTTTATTCAGTAGAATTAATAGCACATGTAGATGAGTCCAGTGAAACAGGAATAAACTTTCCCTCATTTACAGAGGAATAAAGCATATACATTTCAAATTTAATTTTACATTTACATATACACCTAATTTATCTCATGGTAACTTGTTCATATATCCATACCCAAAATCTAAGTCAGGAGAATGTGACCATCTAGTCAAAATGGAAGTTTATAAGCAAATGAATCAAGTGATAATAGAGAATTTTTAAAGGGCAGGGTGCAGGTGGCACAACACAATGCATATTTTTCTCCAGCTAAAAAGAAAGTAGAAGCTGCACTCCAGCACGCAGCCCAGACACTCTAGCATGGCCCCAAAGTGCCCCTCATTGCTCTTTATCCATTGCCTTTGCCACCTCAGGTGCACCCTGGCTCCATTTTGTCCCCTGTTATCCCGCATATCCCCCATGCTCAGCTTCACCCCCTTGTGTCCCAAATCCCATTAGACCCCAGCAGTCCCTTCACACCCCACTGAGTTCTACCCCACTCCCACACTGCCACCAAGAACCCACTGCATGCTGACCCCCCATCATACCGGTCCCTCTCATCTTCCCCATTCCCCACTGAGCCCTTTTCCCCTGCCCCTCTGAGCACCAAAATCTCAATGCAGACCTTCACATCCCCTAGACACCCCTCACCTACAATCCATCTTGCTCTTAACCCCCTAACCCCCACTTAAGCTCTACAGACCCTGCAACACTGCTTAGCCACAAACCCCTCACACCTCCTCACACCCCTCCGCCTCCATAATGCCCCAGCTCCTCCTCACCCCCAGCCCTCTATCTCAAAGATTCTCCTCCCCTCAAAACATCCTTGTGGTCCATAGCTGCCCTCCCTCCCCAATCCAGCCCTTCATGGCCCCTCAGAGCCCCTCCCAAACATTTGCCCCAAACCTTCATAATCCTTTCAGGACTAACTCTCCTCCCATCCTCCTTTCTCCCCTCCGCTTTTCACAGCATGCCCATAGCTAGCATCCACTGCTATCCACACTCAAGATACAAGGAAAAAACCAGTTAAGGTTGGGGAGGACTTGCTTCAGCCACTTGCCAGCTCCTACCTGGGAGGCCAACCCCTCTGATCCTGCTCATGCACAGCTTTATGGCATCCTGGTTCCACCACTAGTTCAGCCTCCATCATCTGCTGCCATGAATAAGGGTCACTGCAGTAAATTACCTCTTTGCCTCACTTTTGCCTTCTGCCTTGGCCCACCGTGCCACAGCTACTGGACAGCTGGGCCTCAATCTTGTCCCTCCCCTCCTATCTCTGATCACGGCCTCAATCTTGTCCCTCCCCTCCTATCTCTGATCACTGCGGGGTTGAATCTCTTAGGAACAAAGCCACCCAGTATAGGTTCCTAGGTAGCAGCACCTTTACTGGACACCCTTGTAGGGCCTGAACATAAAAACATTACCAGGACAACTGCAGAAGAAAGGCTGGCTTGATTAGCAGAAGATCAAGGGCTGCTGAACTCTACAGAGTGAAAAGCAGAAATCAAGTAGATAATAATGATCTATAAAGTCCATTGGCTTCCCCAGCCCAACTTAATAGAAATGCAGCTGTCCCAGTGGGAAGTTTGTTTTAAACTTTGAATGGAGCAGGAATCAAATAGTAACTGTACCACCTCTTTGTCCAGATCTTACCCTGGTAGGATTCAAACACAGCAGCTTGGTGAGTTTTAGGTAGGGAGGAGTTCTACAACAGCAAACTTTTCAAAGCACTCCAGAGTAGCATAACAGTTCCCAGTACTCCAATAATGAGATGAGAATAATAATAAATAATAAATGACACTGAGAACTTTTCAAAATTCTACCTACCGTGACTTTCAAACTCCCTAACTTAATTTATAATTGGATCATCTCACTCAGCTACTCGGAATGAAAAAGCTGGAGCAGTTAGCCTTATGTAAATGAATGGTACTCCTAAAGGGATCCTTTTGTTTCCTAATTATTTTTAATAGTATATTTACTCTTCTTCAGCCAATCTAAATACCACATCCATTGTGACTGCTTTAGACCATCTCAAATAGCAGATTTGTTAATATGTTAAAATGTTACTAATCACAAATGTTCAAAACCAGAACAAAGTCACATAGCAAATGTGAACGAGTAAAAAAAAGTATGAAGATAATACATACATGCCAGCATTCTTCCAATCAGCTGCTTATGTTTAAAAATCAGTATGAAGCAGCAGAAATATTAATTTTAAAAATCTCTCTCTTAAAAAACACTTAAGTCTTACAACACCCAAACTACATATGATTGCAGCTGGTTCCGAGTAACAGCTGACTCATTCAGTTACACCCTAGAGTACTTCAGAAAGGCAAACCTGTAACAGTGTGCTTTAAAGAACATGCCTTGCAACCATTCTATATTAAGACCTTGTAACCACACCCTCCACCAAACCTGTCTTTCCAGATACAAGGCGACTGTATGCAATATTGTCACAGAAATACTTACTCTACCCTTAACCATGGCCATTTCTCCAACAGCATGTCACACATTGATTACTCTTAGCATTTAAGATGCAGGGAATAGTTTACAGATATTTCCTCTCTGGAGGAGGGGGGAAAAATCACAATACTTCAAATCCTCAAACTTTGCAATCCAAGTTGAAATCCTAAAACATTTCTGTATCCACTGCTCACTAGTCACACATGAAGATTCAGCTCTTCCAACAACAAAGCCAGCCAGAAAAGGAACAGCAGAAGGCAGGGCATTGTAGCACCTTAAAGACTAGCTCATTCAGAGGCATGAGCTTTCATAGGCTACATCTGTGATTCTCAATCAGAGTTCCATAAAATCCTTTTATGGGCGATGCAAGGTGGAAACACCTGAACATGATTCAGAAGATAAACCCAAATATTTCAAATAGTAATCCAGAGTATTATAAAACATTCTGAGATCTTGTGGTCCTTCTGAGTCCTCTGCAACAGAAGAATTGCTCTATTATTTTTTTCTGTAGTCCAGAAACAAGAGAAAGCTAAGAGCTGGCATTTTCTGAGGAGCGCTTTGTGTTACATGTGGGGTGCCCTACATTTAAAAATATTGAAAACCACTGAGCTACAGCGTATTTTGTCAAATGGTATGAATGGTATGAAGTCCATTCATAGGATCTGATAAAGTAGGCTGTAGTGTACAAAACCTCATGCCTCTGAATGAGTTCACGGAAGTGCCACACTGCCCTGCCTTATCATTAACTTCAGGCTAACACAGCCAACTACCTCCCTCAGAAAAAAAGACTGTGTATTGTAAGAATTTTTTTTAAAAAAGCCATTTAATAATTTTAATTTCTTGTTATATTTTTTCTTTTTGTTCTCTTCAACGACATCACTAGCAGTATCCAGAGGCTCCAGTTAGGAGCAGAGACAGTTCTGGGTACCGTAAAGAAAAATGAAAGACTGTTTGCACTGAAGAACAGATTCATGTAGCTTAAACCAGTGGTGCTCAATCTTTTGGCCCTGTGGACCACATAAGTGACGAAGGGTTGGTCAATGGGCCAGACTGGGCTCCACCCTACCCCGATTAGCCCTATGAGCTAAATCTAGTGTACATGGCCAAGATACCTGACCTACAGATGTCTGACATTAGGGAAGCAGCCACTCCCTGGCTACCAAAGTTTTGGGGGATAATATTTTTTCCATAGGCCAGATCTGACCCATGGACACACGGACCCTGGTTTAAACAAACTTTACACCAGTTCTAAGGGGAGAAAGATAGCTGAGAAGTCTAGAGTCACTGTCATCAATTCAGAGCTGTCCTTTTAAGTGTCACTTATTTTAAAGTACTGTTCCACTGAATAAAAAACATGGCCAGCAGAAGGAGCCATTTATTTCAATGCTCAGTTGCTGAATCAGTTGGTAAATGTCATCGAACCTCTTTCCTTTCTTATTTTTCTCTTCTGAACTTAAAACGAGACCTGGATAGAAGTCATTAGTGAGCAAAGCATGTAGGTATTTAGAGATTCCACAACAATGTGCTGAGTCTAATAACCTGAATAAGAATAGTCTAATTATCTCAAATGGGACTCCCCATGGCAGTAAGCACTCTGCTCAGTAATAACTGATTCTTGAATTGAGCCTTCAGACTGTACACTCTTCTGGGCAGGGAATTAGTCTTTATTTACTCTGCAAAACACCATGCACATGCATTAGTGCCACATAAAGAACAATACATGCAGAGCAGTAGGAACAGGGGAGAACTTATTGTAAAACTGTTTAGCTTAACAGTCTCTAATTTTCTAGAGAGTAGAATGTACAGAATAAAAGCATCTGAAGTTTTGTATTTTTTAAACCACCTTCTCCCCCTCCCAACTCCAAATCAGCCCATTCTGCACATTTTTAGGGAGGAGAGGCTCAAGGTTAATAAATTTAACCCCTTTTATCTTTTTGCAAACTTTTCATAGCTGTTTGTGATCTTCCCCAAAACAAAGACTTTAAGGCCTTTAAAAGAAAAAACTTTAAAGCATCTCTCACAGAACTCACAGAAAAAAGACAATAAAGGGACAGAATTCACTTTCAACCTTTCAAAGAGTGTTTTTTAAAAAATGATGAAAAAATATTTTTAAAAATAAAAGAATAGTTTAAACAGAGTATTTGAAAGTGTGTTGCTCAGAGCTCCAGTCCTCTGACAGTATATATTTCCTATTAAGAGCTAAAAATACATTCCCAAAATACTCCATCAGCAGGAAATAAAGAGTTTGCAATTACTGCACTCTGTACTTTATGCAAATAAGTTCGCAATGCATACAGAATTATGTAGATAAAGGAAAAACACAATCTTGTCTCCCAGAGTCCCTGAATTGGAACTTGTATTCTGGATATGAAAGACTGGCTCTGGATTGGCAGTGTCCTGCTATGTCTGCTGAGAGGAGGTAGTATAATGCTGATTGGCACTGCAAGAACATGGCTATATTATTTCCAGTGTGGAAGGCAGCCACAGGCTTCTGATTCTTAATACAGCTCATTTGCCTCCCTGCAGCACTGTGTGAACACAGCTATGTTAATTAGCTCTGCCTTTCAGTGGAGATAATTATCCCACCTACAATGCCACACAGGTAATTATATTGACTGGAACCAGAAGCAGTGTAGGGGTTTGGCATGTGTAGGACTCGGTACCAGGACTTGCGCTGCAAAATTTTGTTGCTTTAGTAAAAACACTTCAGCATCTGAATTCATTAAACCAGTGGTGTTCAACTCATAGGGCCCCATGGGCTGGATTCGGAGCATGGAGCTGCATTGTCTGGCCTGCAGGGCTGGAATTTTGTGGCAGTCACCAAACTGCTGCAGTTCCTGGACTGCCGCTCCTCCCACCACCAACTTTCTGGTCCCGAGGTCAGAGAATGCGTCTTTATGCTCCAGTTCTGGCCTAATACAAGTATGATCAAGATATGGCCAGCATGTGGCTTCCCGTAGGTCCTGCAACTTGATAGCTGGACAAGAGGCACCAGCATTAGTCAGTATGGTTCTAGAAGCGATGCCAATTAATGCTGCCATTGCTTGTCATGCTGCCAAATTTCCAGACCCGCAGGCTGGATGACAGCTCTACTGGCCATATATCGGTCATCCTTGTATTTGGTTTGTCCATATTGGCCTTCAAAGATCCTTTGTCACCTGGAATTAGGCTTCTAAATATGTTCAGTTTGAACAACTATTTAACTTCTGTTTTAGGTCAACTGCAATCCAAATTGGAGCTGAGAAGTACCTGAACTCCACCTAAATTCCCAACAAATTAGGTACCCACGGTAAGCATAATTAGAGTGGGACAAGAGGGGCACCAGCCCTGGGCACTAATTAGGAAGAAGTGCCAGAATCATCCCCTGGAGTCTTTACCACTGCAGGTGCAGTTCTGCACTGCCCCCCGCAGCCACAGGAGCCAGGCAAGGCAATGCCACACCAACAGTCTATCTGTGGGGGCAAGAGGTGACCAGAATGGTATCCCTCCCCTCCTCCCCTGTTTCACTCCTTCCCTCCCTCCCCACACCCCCAGGAGCCCTGAACACAATATACAGGCAGTCCTCGACAACATTTCAAGTTACAACGTTTCACACTTACAGTGTTTATAAATTGACACCCTGTTTCAACTTTATGACGTCAGTATCGACTTTACAATGCTTGATCCAACGTGACGCCATGCCAGCAAACAAGTTCGCTGCATCGCTCATCTCTCTGGAGAACATCTGTCCAAACTTCCCCGGACACTTTCTTTAAGAAAGCAGACAAGACTCAAAAAAATCCTGCAGCCAAGACTCCTGACAAGACTCCAGCTAAGAACCCTTCAAAAAGTCCAGCCAAGAGCCTTTCAAAAAGTGCAACAAAGTCACCTCAAAGAAGTTCTTCCAAATCAATATGATTGTTATTTACAATATAAATACATTAATGTATGCTATATTACTCATCTATAATTGATCGAGTCCAAAATTCTGGGTTATTTTTGTTGAAAACAGAGTATCAGACCTTGGTTCAGGAACCAAACCCCTATTTATAACATTGTTTCTTATGAGAAAATTGGTTCTGGGTTACAATGTTTCGACATAAGACAGTTTTCAGGAACCACTTGTGTCAGAAGTCCGATGACTGACTGTATATATAAGGGAGGAAGAGGGGAGGGTACAGTTAAGAGAGGGAGGGAGCAAATGGGACACCAGGGTTGGCTCCCGAGGAGCCTGGCCATGGGGTTACTGCCACCTCAGTAGAGCTGAAGCTGCTATAGTAGCAGTGGCAGCAGTAGCCAGGGAGGCTAACCCTTCCCTTCCACTGGCCTATGCTTCCCTCCCCCCGTCTACAGTGGTCAACATACCCCCACACACTCCCCACACAAACTGCTCAATGAGCTCACTACACCTCTGGGTACCAACAGAGCACACCTAATTCATACTGACAGCACTGAGTCACTACCAGGTGCTACAGACAACAGCTACTCTGACGCAAGAATATGAGGGTAGTGGTGCCAATGTTTTGCATAGTTTCCTAGTGCTTAGAATACTTGCTCAGGAAGTGGGACACCTGTTTTCTACACCTTTTTACCCTTTTTCTTCTTACAGCAGCACTAAGAGGAAGAGTATTTACACAGAGCCTTCTGGACTGATCTGTCTCCTGCCTCTCTTCCTTATAGTTTTGAGCATTTAAAGGCCTAGGAAGTCCAAATCTGGAAGCTGCAGCCCTACCATTTTGTTTAATACCACTGATGAACTTATCCTGAATGAAACTGGTTAATCCTCTTTGAAACTTGTTAAATTGTCAGCCACTTGTAGCAATGAGTCCTACCAGTTAACTACATATTGGGCACATCTACCTGTCCATTAATGCGCCCTAGTTACTGTTAATTACATTTAGTATTTGGTTAACCAAGTACTAGTTCAATGCGCAGTAACTCATGCTACTGCAATGTAGCACCAACACACAGTTCGGGGCCCGCAGGGCAGTTATGCTTACTATGCAGTAGCATGATAATACTGTGCAGTAGCATATTAGCATAGTTTTTGACCAGCACGCTATTGCACAGCAAGCATAACCCACCCCCCGTGCTCTCATGCAGATGCACCCACTGTATAAAAAAACACCCAGAACCTTCCTTTTTTGTTTAAACCTGATTCCTAATACTTTAATTATATGTCCCCTAATTCTAGTATTGTGAGAAATGGTAAGTAGTAAATTTCTTTATTTTCTGCATACCACTCAGGATTTTACAGACCTCTGTCAGATCACCCTTAGTCATCTCTTACCTAAACTGTAGTCTTAGTCTATTTAGTCCCATCTTGTACAGAATTCTCTCTGTGGCCTTGAATCATCCCTAATACCCTTCTCTGTACCTTTTGTAGTTTTACCATACCTGTTTGTAGGTAGGGGAACTAACATTGCATGTAGACTGACCCCACCAGACGAGCCACCGCTGGAACAGACCCGGAGGGCACCGCCGCCTGAACCACCCCCCTCCTTCGCTTCACGTCGAAAGGATTCTTCCGCCACGGATGACCCCGCTCCACCCGAAGAGGACCGCCACGATGGGACTTTATGGACTGAGAGACTTTCTCCGAGCCACTTTCTCCAACATTGCGGACCACTGTAACGGGTTTGTGTGCATCTATCTTCTTTCTCTCCCAGCGTCGCGAACCCCACCCCTCCCCACATACCCCCACACCCAGGCTTAGTTGGCTAACATTGTATCGCTGTAACCTAGTCGCATTCCCCTCCTCTCCCCCATCCCCCTATTGTTAGTCCCTCGCTCGGGCGCTTTGTATTTCCATCTCAGCTTTGTCATCTTTTTACTGGATTCCCCATCCAAAACATCTACTAATAAAAGTCAATCTGTTCTTTAAAGTGTGGACATACCATGAATCTATTGCAGTGGCACAATGACATTTTCTGTTTTGTTTTAAAATTTTCTTCTCAATAGTTCCTAATAGCCTGTTTACCTTTTAGACTGCTGTTGAATGCTGGGGCAATGCTTTCAGAGAACTCCCTATGATAACTCCAATTCCACTCTATCTTTCCTGAGTAGCTATACCTAAAGAAGTGGCCATCATCATGTAATATGCATCACTGCACACATCAACACTGAACTTCATCTGCTAGTCTGTTGCCCATTTATTCAATTTTATGAACTCTTTCTGCAGTTCTTTGCAGTCATTTTTGTTTTTTACCACCCTGAATAAATATTTTGCTGTCATATGTGAGCTGGGTCACCTCACTATTTGCCCCTCTCCAAATCACTTCAGAATCCGTCAAACATCACAGGCCCCAGGACTGACCTGCAAGGTACTCCACTGCTAACCCTCCTCCATTAGGAGAACTAACTGATCTTTTTTCCCCTGTCGTTAACCAGCTACTGATTCATGAGTGGACTTTGCCTCTCATCAGGCTACATACAGCAGTCAGGAGCTATTTGGATTCTAGTTGCTACTGCCAATATTATTTTTTATTTTTTAACCAAGCATTAGATAACAGAAAATGCATATATAATCCAGGACTCTCCCTTCACAGGGAGAATACCTTATACTAGCATACAAGGAAGACCTGGTATCTAGTTCTTCTTTCCAGTGAGTGTTTAATATAAAATGTATAAGCAGTCCTGGGAAAAAAATACATAAACAGTGTTGTGAGAAAGGACTGGAATCTCCCTCATCTCTCCCCTGTTACATGAATACCTTCATTACTAGGCTAAAGAGATTTAGTCCCTTTCACTTGCTCTCCATTTTGGCCCTATCATACTTGAATTCATTAGCAGCGCCAATATGAGGGGTGGAGTTGCCCCAACCTTACTTAAATAGACTGATGGATATAAGGTAGGACACATGGGCTTGAATTCCCTTAGGCTGAAGAGGGCATTACATGCAGGTCTCCCATTTCTTGGGAAAGTGCTCTAACCACATAAAAGGTGGAAACCTTTGCTACCTGCTCCTCCTGGTCTCAACCCAAATTCGAGTAAGTAGAAGGGAGGGACAGAGTACAGCAGAGTAGCATCATACGCGCATTTAATTTACGCAAATTCAACTATAGGTGCTCAGCAAAAGAAAAGTATTACGGACGATTTGAGACCGTACCAAGAAATGTTTGAGCAGCTCAAGAGACAGTGACAGATGCTGATCACCATGTTTTTCAAGAAAAAACAACCAGCAGCAGATGAGCCTACGCAATCAACTTCTCGAGCTGAACCAGAGCCAACTACTTCGTCTATGACTCGCTCTCTGTAATTTTGACTATACATGATTTTCGCCTTACACGCTGACTTTAGAACCTAACCCCTGCATAAGATGCAACTCCACTGTACCTGCTTACGTGATTCAGATAGCTTGGCTGCACTACTTCCTCCCCCACCCTCCCTTCCAGGCACTTCTTAAAAGTTGTCCATACCCAAAGGATCCACTTAGATCCCTAAATTAAACACAGGGGTTTGGGTTGTGAACCCAGGATTTATGTCTAGGAGACGGGTGGGAATTCAGGCACACTCTTCTATTTGGGACTTCCTATTAGCTAACTTGGGCAATCCCCTGCTGGCTGTTGTGAATCCCATTTCTAAGTGCATAAGTCTCCTCTTACGTCGCATGCAGAACTCAGCTGTCTAACTGAGGTCTAAGAATTCTTCTTTTGGAGCCCAGCACCTAAAAGTTAGCCACAGCAGTTAGACCTGTCCAGATGAGAGCCTGAGTCTGTATGTGTGCTGGGAACTACCAGATGTACAGCCATCTGGCCTAATTTCAACTGAGGCAAACAGCCAGAATAGCCACATCAGTTCTAACCTCTCATGCAGATGGGCAATGCCACTATATGCAACAATGAATCTTATTCTTCCTTCAAACCAAGGCAAAAATAAAACCGCCCAAAGCAGGTTTTAGGGCAATGCATCCAAGCCTAAACTATAGGTTTGCACTTCTGCAGTTTGGTGGCAGAACTTGGTGCAAATCCTTAGTGCTGAAATGCTATGAACACTAGTACAGGTTAAGACACTAGCATGGACACGCTGAACATGATACCTCTGAACGGGAGAGGATGGAAGGAGAAATTCAGCTACCTAGCATAAAAATAAGTTCTCTCACACTGACACAGGATCAGAGCTGAATACACAGCTATACTAAAACCATACGGAAGGCAATACACAGAATCCTAATAAAAGAGAAAAACTGGCAGTCTGACAGGTCTGAATGGGAACACTTACTCCACAGATGTAGTCTGGATGAAAGATAAGTATACCATTCTTTGAGGTACTACTCAATCAATGGTTTATACTTGCAGCCTGCCAGAACCAGATGGTAGTTAAGGTGACAGGCTAAATTCATGATGTACACTCTGAACACACAAAAGGACAACCCATGACAGCAGAAGACCACAGTGAGTAAGTACTATATCAAAGGAGACACAAAACAGATCAAAATAAAGGTCTCTCTTCTTCGTGCAAAACAAGAACAGACACAATGGAAGTCAACCTAACCACAACAGTAAATCTAACTCTCTAATCAAGAATCCAAGCAAAACTACCTTTATCCTAACCAAAAGCTGTGTTATCCCACACTTTATCAACCAGAAAGCTCCACTAACCGGCATCAGAGGGATGCGGCAAAAGCGAAACCGAAAGCCCCACTTCTGGTTTTGTCGCTGCAAGACAGGTTCTTCTTCTTCACTTCTTTGGCCCACAGCGTGGGGAGAAGCAGCCTGTGCGGGGCTCCCCTCCCTGTCCCCCGGCACATTGACGCCAGGGAGTGCACCATCTGGTGCACATTTCATTAACCGGCACATTTGATTAACCAGCATCCCCCATTCCCAGGGGATGCCAGATAATAGAGCTTATGCTGTAGGTCAGAAGACTCCAAGCCATATAAATCTTAAAGAGAATGATCAAAGGCCTAATCAAGTGTTGGGTTCAGCACTTTCCATAATGTTAACAAAAGATTCTTTCAAATAAAATCTCCAGAGAAGTCCTCCTATATGATGGCAATTTAGAAATAGTTCAGTCTGCTAGATCCTAAAATCATTCTTAGGCCCTTAAGCTGCTTCTTCTAGAAATATTTATTGCTTCTCTAAGCCTTTTTTAAAAATAAATAAATAAATAAAGCTTTGGAAATAATGCTCTTATACTTGTCCCCCACTTTGACTGGATACATTTCATGTTATTTATCACCAGAATAGTTCCACGAAATAAAACCTTGGAAAGGAAGAGAAAGACTGAGAGAGTGTGAGAGTTATACCTCTGCATGATTAATTTGGCCAATTATGCACTATTTATAATTGGATAATTCAATGTCTCCAAGTCAGCTTCTACCAGCCTCCGAGTTTGTTTATTTGTTGCAGGAATTAAACAAAAACACCACAACACAACACAACACAACACAACACACACATCTCGCTAATTTTAGAAAGTTATGGGCAGGCTGCAGGAAAAGAAAGTAATATCCTTCAAACACATTTTTAAAAGAGGAGTGCTATCATCAGTACACTGCAAATGTCATTGCGTATTCCATGACATTGCCCTATTTAGTCTTTACACGTGCTCCGAGGTAAAGGTGTGGGGGAGGGTGCTTTAACCAGAGAGGCTCCAAGAGCTGCTTTAATTAAATCACCTGTAGCGTCACATGTATTCAGGCTCCTGCACTTCAAAGTGGCAGTGGGGGCACTTTAACTAAAGCTCATTGGACAAGCTTTAGCCTTAAACCCCTGACGCCAGAGGAAGGAGCCGGGCACCTGCCTCAGGACCCAGACAGGCAAGGCAGAGAGCAGCCTCAAGAGCCGATAGGGGCAAGGGAGCCCCACCAGGGAGCAGCAGTCTCAAGGGACACCGCAGGGGAACAGTGGGGCTCCGACCGGGAGCTCAGACGCCATGGACAGGGATGGTCCCTCAGGACCGCAGGCATCCCTGGGCAGCCCCACAGCAAGTAAAGCACTGGGGATCACAGACCCCCGGGAGGCAGAAGTAAACAATGCCAGCTGGTGGGACAAGGACAGCTTGATAACAGGTCAGCTGGGCCTCAGGGAGGTTATGCCAGAAGAGCCGACAGAGGCTGGGCACAGAGTTGTTGCCTGTCCCTACACCTACTAGGATAAAAGGGAAGGATGAGTGCCCCAAGAGACCAAGGACCCAGAGAGAAGGAATCGCAGGAGCTTGCTGGCAGACACCAGTCATTTTTCAGTTAAGTTTAAGAAAAGGGCCCAAGAAACCTTCATGGCTGAGTGTGGATATCCAGGCTGGCCTGAGGCAAAGAAAAAAAAGAGTACTGGCGGTGGAAGCAGGGGGCAGGGACAAAGGAGGAGTACACCTCCCTGACCCGAGCTTGTAGCGATTTGGTAAGGAAGGCTAAAGCAGCACTGGAGCTTAGATTAGCTTCTGGGATTAAGGATAATAAAAAGTCCTTCTTCAAGTATATAGGCAGCAAGAAGAAGTCTCAAGGTAACATTGGACCCCTACGGGGCAGGGCAGATGGTGATGGATGCAGGAGAGAAGGCAGAACTCTTCAACGAGTTCTTTGCCTCCGTGTTCCTGTCTGCTGACAACGGGGTGCTCTCGGGTGATAGCGTAGAGAGGCCCAGGAAGGATGCGAGTCCCCCGACTGTTAGTTCGGACCTAGTTAAGGATTACCTGGAGGGCTTAGATGTATCCAAGTTGACGGGCCCGGATGACCTTCATCTGCAGGTGCTGAGGGAACTGGCTGGTGTTATTGCGGAGCCATTGGCACAGCTGTTTGAGGACTCCTGGTGCTCACCTGAGGACTGGAAAAGGGCCAACGTGGTCCCTATTTTCAAGAAGGGGAGGAAGGAAGAGCCTGGCAACTACAGGCCAGTCTGCCTCACTTCTATCCTGGGGAAGCCCTTTGAAAAAATTATCAAGGGCCACATTTGTGAGAGCCCTGCAGGGGAAGTGATGTTGAGGGGTAACCAACATGGGTTCCTGCCAGGCCGATCCTGCCTGACTAACCTGGTCTCTTTGTATGACCAGGTAACAAAGAGCTTAGATGTGAAGGAGGAAGTCGATGTCATCTTCTCAGACTTTCAGAAGGCCTTCGACACAGTGTCCCACCCAATTCTGGTGGGCAAGCTGAGGGACTGCGGCATTGACAAACACACAAGTCACATGGGTGGCAAACTGGCTTCAGGGGTGCACCCAGAGGGTGGTGGTGGACAGGTCGATGTTGACCTGGGAAGGTGTGGGTGTGGACACCTCGCTGGGGTCATTTGACCCCCGATCTCTTTCCTGCCATGGCAGGGGGGTCGGACTAGATGATCTACTCAGGTCCCTTCCGACCCTAGAAACTATGAAACTATGAAAATTTGAAGGTATAGCTCTCAGATTCAAAGAATCTTGAAGACAGGCAGGGGATAAAGACTTCATCTATAATGAAGCATCTCATACAAGATGACACAGTTGTTGCTGGTAGGTTGCTGTGACAGCATGGGGTCCTAGGGGTGGCCGTGATCTCCCCTAGTGCCCCCTACCATGCCAAGTCGGTCTCAAAGCACCCTCACAATCTCGCCCACCATGTCTTTGATGTGAACAATGTTTAAGGAAGGCTGCCCTTAGTCCTGTATGACATGGTGCCCTGATGTATCCCAGTCTTAGTTCTATCTTGGGTGACTCAGTGCACCCCAGCCTTATGGGCTATGCGTAGCTCCAACCATCCCTATACCACGCCCCAAGCATTGCAGATGTACCAGATGCTGTTTGGTCGATTTCCCTTTCCGCACCCTCACTGGCGCTCTCTGGCTTGTCTCGCAGCCTGAGCCCCCACTGGTACTCTCTGGCTTGTCCCCTTTTTGGGCTTCTTGCAACTGCCTGCTCTGGGGCTTCTCGCCTTAGGACTCAGGTGGCCTCGGCCTTACCTGGCCCCCTTCCAATCCTCTGCTCCCCTTCTCAGGGCTGGGTTCAGTGCACCCCTGAATGTTGTGCCGTCCCTGACATCGGGGTCCCCACACTACCATGGAGCCCCTGTGAGGCCTCCTCCAACCCCTAATAGCCTCACCCAGTCCTCCAGTGTAACGACAAAAAAAAAATAACACAAGCCCTTGGGCTATAACACAAAGTTAAACCTCCTGGCCAAACATCCTCCAAACCACACCACCTCTCATCTGTGTAACTAACGGCAGGTACATTCAGCCCTTATTCTCCTTCCCACCTTCAGGCAGTACTCCTTTTTCCTACCTGCCAGCAGAGAGAGAGAGCACTCACAGCCTCCTGCCTGGGACTTACAGTAGTCAGCCCTGCCCCTTCTGGTCAGCTGACTCACTAGGTGTGGGCCCTTAGCTCCTCCTGGCTGCCCCTAGCAACCAGCACCTGAGCCCATACTACTGCTTTTCAAGTAGCAGGCACCTTAGTGCCTGCTACGCTTGCACAAGTGTTTGTGAGAAAGCAGAGCGATGCAACAGCAGAGTCTTGGTTTCCTTTCTTGGCTCCAGAATTGTGAACTGGTAGTTACAAACATAATAACCACACAGCTCCACAGAAGAAATATGGGACCTCTGGATACTTCCACCAACTAAGCCAACTCAAACTACTGCTTGAGATAAAAGGGCCAGATTTCTTGGTCTGGAACCACTAGTAGTGTCATAAACCTCTACCTATGGTCTAAAGGAGACAATGAGCCAGGTTAACTAATTTGACATGAGACCTAGTTCTGTCATCTGGGTTCTATTCCCAGATTCACCTGAAATGACCACAGGACAGATCCGTTCTTTAAATTGTGAAGTTAGCAAATGAAAAATATCCCTGAAAAAGCTCTTCTTCTAAGAACTGAATGTAGCAAACTTCTCTCAGTTTCAGACATACTTTGTACCTGTGTTGCAGTACAGTAGGATAATACTTTTGTAAGACCACCAAATAGGTCAGAACTTATTTAATAAAACTTATATTTTCAGAATGAAAGATGTGAAACTCTGCAACATGAGATTTATCAAGCAAAGAACTGATTACAGACTTCAAAAGAGGGCTAGAACCCATAGTTCGTAGGCTTCAAGTAGAATGCACTTTGGGCAGGAAAATAAACTTCTCCAGTATTCATATTCAACTGTATAAGGAACATTTCAAAGTATTAAAACTGACCCCCTGAGTTTTGGCATTACTCATGACTATGTAGGAGGAGATCCTGATGCTTTTCACAACTTGCTTGTCTAGTTAACCCCAAAATAGGTCCATTCACTCTGAAGCTCCAGGGCTTGCCCCAAGGGTACAGCTAAGTAATTTGGGACCCTCAACTTGCTTTGGAATGAGAAGAGTTTCATTATGTTGTCAGACCAGTGGTTGAAATGATTTTTTCCTTGCCAAGATAAAAGGTATAAGAACTTCTGAATTCTGAATGGAAGGGCTCTCTCTTGGGCAACATGCCTTAGAGATCAATGTTGGTAATACGTGCTGGGAGACTACACTCTGGAATGTGATAGTCAGAGCATATTATTATAATATTTATTAACCACTGTGTTATAAGATCAATGCCATACAACACAACAAACAGGAATAATAGCCAAATAAAAAGCTGCTCTCTCTACTGGAAAGCTCTTTTATATAGACAGATAAAAGCAGACTTTAACAAATGGATACAACAGCTATTCTTACAAGTCATGCCACAAAAGACCCGTTCTCTAGAAGAGAAGAAAGAAAACTAGTGGCTACTTTATTTTTATCTTGTCAAGTATTTATTTATTATAAATGATGGAAGGGTTGTATTCTTTTGTATGGTCATCCTGCTAGATTTTGTTTACAATGCATCACAGCTCCTGTGTAATCAAAAGGCGTAGGGAAGCTATAATTGACTTCAGCATAGGCCTTCCACTGTAGATACCTTAAGTCCTAGGTTGTAGGAATTACTATCATTTTCTATAATTTTTTTTTGCAAATTCCCACAACAGATTCATAGATTTTTAAGCCAAAAGCACTATAATGATTATATCTAGTCTGACCTCCAATATAATAATGGCCATAGAACCTTTACCTGTAATTTGCGTACCTAGCCCACAATTTCTGTCTTTTAGAAAGACATGCAGTTCTGTTTTAAAGAATTCAAGTGATAGGTAATCCTCTAAACCCATGGGTAAATTGTTCCAATGGATAACTGCCCTCCTTGTTAACTACCTTCACACTCCTAACTCCTGGTTTAAAGTTATTTTGGAGATGTTACTAGAAACTCCTTACACCATTTGGCCCACTGTATTTTTTTCTGCTTTGGAACAGTTAAAAGTCCTGCCAGGACTGAGCCAAATTAAACTGATAAAAGAGCTCATTCTCTTAGGACAGAAGAGTTGAAAATTAAAAGGAGAGTTATATGTTGTTGGAAGATGTTTGAAGGACTTTTTAAAAACCACGGTCCCTTGTTCCAAGAGGAAAAAGAAAAGAGAAAAAGAAAGTTCTTTGTAACAGATTTATTTCTATTCAGGGACTAATTGTAAATATCTGGATGGTCAGTCAGCTGCTCCATTATCATCTAAATTATTTCCATCTTCAGAATAAAAATTATACAAACAGAAAACACAGTGATATTGTTTCTTTTGGCCTATATTTGGTCTCAGTCATACTGGTATATTATGTGCCTCCATTAAAGGCAATGAAATTACATCAGTGAAAAAGGCCCTTTATTTCAAGATATTACAATAATTATAGGTCATCATTGCCAACATAAAAGATATCTGTTTCATTATTTTCTGACATTTTACAATTAAAAGGACCATAATAAAAGCTCATGCCAATTAAGTGAAAAGTTGTTACTGGATAATAGTTTAATGTAGAAATAGGTAATATGCTCATTTTTTTATTCAGAAAATTACTATTAAGATCTTTGAGGATCCTAATGTTTAGAAAGTATATTAAAAAAAATGAATTAAGTAAACCAACAGGGCTTTCTCTTTTTCTCCAGTCTTTGTGGGCCAGTTGGCTGATCATGTGCTAAGGCCTTTGGGGGGGGTGCCAACTGAGTCCTAAAGTGATAGGAGGCGTGTCCACAAATCCACCTCTCTTTGAGAAGCTCATTACTGGAACAGCTGTAATTGGTGGAAGCCTTATAGTTAGATCTGCTGCAGAAAGTCAAACAAGCCAGTTATCTGCTTCCCCTTAAAAAATATCCTTGCTTCCGGGGCCTTCCTTAGTAGTTCCACATACAAGCAGAATGGAGGGAGACTGCCAAATTGAATACATTCAAAAAGCCATGAAACATTCAAAAATCCTCCTATACTCCATAGACTGAGGTAAGAAACTAATAGGGAAAGATGCCATTTTTTTCCACCAAACAAGTTCAAAATTCATAGTTTTCTATTATAACAGACAGTCCATATGTTGTTCTAACTACTCTAGCTGATGCACAAGGCTGCAGAGTACAATGATACTGTGTTATGACTTAGCTGCTACTGTCTGTTAGACTTGGAAAAGAGATTCATTCTGAGTACAATTGTTCCCTACTATCTAGAGATGCACACTATGTGAAAGTTGCACTGCTTAAAAAGAAAAATACTGAACAGAACTATGAGAAATGTCAGGTTTTTGTTGGTTTGGCTAGTGGACTCTTGCTTACCATAGGGGTATATATTACAACCTTCCTTCCCTAACTGGAGAGGTTCATTAACAAAGGCATAATTTCCCTCAAATTTTCACTAGGCATTGGTGGGGGAGGGAAAAAAAGACAGCAAGGTTTCAAAAAGGAAAAAAAAGAAGAAAAAAAGAAGAAGAAATGATTTTGTGTCAGATCCAAAACTATGCTCTTCCTATTCTTGTCCATGCTCTTCCAATTATTTCATCTTCTTCCTAGCAGGTTCATACATCCTACTTTTGCTTTCCTCAAATTTTCCTTCCTTTAACACTATCAGAAACCAAAAGATGGTTCAGTTACCAGTCTGTCACTATCTGATGATCCCCCTGCCCCAAATTAAGATTAATCCTGGCTGGCTAGTGGGGAACACTGTTAAAATGCAAAGTTTCATATAAAACAGGTTTATGACCTAAATGGCATTCTGGACGTCCTATGTTGTTATAGACTTAGCTGAAGCTGTATTTGGACAGCATTCTTTAAATCTTTTGCTGGTCCACTGTGCACTAAATCTTTATCACTGACCCTGCAAGCAGCTGCACACAAGCTTAACTAGAAGTACAGTAGTGGTGAACAGTCCCACTACTACAGCAAGCAGAACACTTTTTTTTTTTAAGAAGGAGGTGAGATTCCTATTGGAACAATATTACAGAACTTACAGGTGAGAGAGAGGGGAAGATAAAGTAACTTTGTCACTTTTGTGACCTCCAAGTTCTGAGATTCTAAGGGTACCAAAGTAGCTTTCAACATACCTGCTGGGTTTTTGGTTGTAGACATGTTGGCCTAAGGACATAGGCAGGCAAGGTTCTTTGGGTAGATGTGATATCTTTTATTAGACCAACTGAGTAGTTGGAAAAAAGTTCTTGGCAAGCTTTAAGGCACTTTCAGAATCTTCTCCTATTCCTTGGAGTCTCAGAACAGCAGAGACTTCCTATGTCTGAAGAAGGGTGATTGTGCCCAAAAGCTTGCTAAGAACTTTTTTCCAGCAACTCAGTTGGTCTAATAAAAGGTATCACGTCTACCCAAAGAACCTTGCCTTCAACGTATCGGAGAGCACTGAAGAGCTGCCAACATTACAGCAGCAGTGCTATTCAGAATCTCCACATTGCCTATCCTGAACTTGCCTGCTTATACCAAGCCTGTTCTCTTAGGAAAAAAACATTTAAGAGCTCTACTTCTCACGTTTGAAATCTGTCATGGACAGTCTAATTTGGCGACACAGTGAGGACAGTTATGGACAGCAAAACAGGCCAGTATAAACTGTTCATCATACTAGCAACTCAAGATTAAACCTTGGGCTCAGCAACTAGCAGATGAAGGATGAGGAAGAAAGAAATGTCCCTAAAGTTGGGGTGGGCAAAATACAGCTCGTAGAAGCAGTACATTCCTCCAGCTACTGCTGCCAGTGTTGCCACTGCCACCAGACCTGGCCCCACTGCCCAGGCATCCTGGCCTGTTCACTCCGCACCCACTGCCAGGGGCGATGGGTGGAGTGGGTAGATGGGATCTCTATGGAGACCAGACCAAGACCCCTGTGGGTAGGGCATGCTCGGCTAGGTGGATGCGATCGGGCC
Source organism: Crocodylus porosus (assembly GCF_001723895.1). Classification (NCBI taxonomy): domain Eukaryota; kingdom Metazoa; phylum Chordata; order Crocodylia; family Crocodylidae; genus Crocodylus; species Crocodylus porosus. The sequence goes on from NW_017728913.1 coordinate 10,046,371, forward strand.
ATTTGGTAGGGAGCGGTATTCTGGAGCAGGACTGGTGAGTGGGAGGGCAGGGGTTGGGATCACATGATGGTGACAGCTTGGGGCCATGTGGGGTGCAGACTGCAGCTCTGTCTTTGGCTGTGGCGCCACACTGTCACCACTCCACAATCCTGGTCCCCACCTGCCTGCTTGTCGTACTCCTGGATACTCCTTTCTGCCTGCCTGCAGCCCCATCACATCCACCTAGCCAAGTGTGCCTTGCCTGCGGGGGTCCTGGCCCAATCTCCATAGAGCCCCTACCCCATTGCAGGGCAGATGGGCCCAAACCAGATAGGTTCAATTTCCCCCGGTCCCTCCCTCCCATGCCAGATCAGCACCACCCAACACTGCCCCCCCAGCCTGCAACAGCTTACCAAAAGTCAGGGGTGGGCAAAATGCAGCCCGCAGGCCAAATCTGGTGGAAGCCATTCTATCTGGCTCGCAGGGCCCATAAAAATTTTAGAAAATTAATATTTATCTGCCCTTGGCTGCTTGTCATATGGCCCTTGATGGCTCACCAAAACTCAGTAAGTGGCCCTCCACCCAAAATTATTACCCACCCCTGCCTTAAGTGGCCCTCTAGCCAAAATAATTTGTCCACCCCTGCCCCTAAATTTTTGCCAAGGAAGTCTCACTGTGAATGTTGAAAAGTGCTGTTTCACTAGCGTAAAGTGAGAAGATGACAGACTAGACAGGATCTAAAATAGAGTAGGAGTGAAGAATACAAAACAGGTATGGCAGCTAGCATACTAAATGAGTTTATCTTCTTTTTCATGCCACTAGTTCTTCAATTGCCCTTTTTACTCCCAGGTAGGAAGAGAGAATTGGAAATAAGGTGATGGGGGAAAAGAGAAAAAAAGTTGAAGAAAGAAAAATGGAAAAGAGACAGGAAGAAGGGAAAATGGTAACTAAGGAAAATTCAGATAAGCCTCAAGGGTCAATCTCTTCATGGTTTTATCACAATTGAACATTTGAAAGTTTAAGGCTTACCATTTATGGGAGGTCAGAATCAAGGAAAACTATATTGTGTGTTTTGTATACTGCTCATAATTTTCTGGCTCACAGGCCTTAAGTATCTTTGATCCAGATCTTGGCGAATAATGGTAAGGTTTGAATGCACTTATGTTTCTCAACTGAAATTTCTTTTCCTCATCAGAGGCAAATGCCCAGGTTCATATGAAAGTAGAAACCACATTTTCAACCTTGGATTTATTCAAGCTATAGTTTTTGCTTTTTAAGCTGCAGTTTTACCACACAACCCAGTACATATTTCATAAACAAGGCTTTTTCTTGTTATTCGTTAAACATAAAATTCTAATGGTGGAAATCTGTTAACTCAAAAATTTCAGCCCAATAGGAATATAAAACAGTTAATTTAATGCAATGTGGAATTTAACAGTTTCTTTCCATTACCAAAACAGAGAAAAAGTAGATTTCATTTTTATAGTCTTTTGGGCAATTCCCTTAACCCAGCCTATTGAAGTTAAAAAAAATAAATAAAGGAGTTTAAGGGAGGAGGGGGAAATAAATACACAAAATAAAGACAGGAATAGAGTTCTTACCCTGAAGAGCGGTAGTCTGGTTTATGTCTTTCAGAGCGATCTGTGAGAGAGGAGACATAGTATCAGCTCAAAATGTTAATGTTCTTTAGCAACACTAGCACAAAGCCTGAAAGGACTGTCACGCCATGCTATTAGATTTAGAAAGACACTGTTCCAAAACAAAAGCTGAATTCTCTCTTTTACAGGACCCTGTTTGTCTGCATTGGATCAGTTTGCCTGAGACACAATAAAGGAGAAGGTTTAATGTTTATTAAAATCCTCTCCTCAGAACACAGCCTTGTGTATGGTTATTCTTTTACGTTATTGTTTAACAAGACTCACAGCTAATATAGAAAGGACTTCAGGGAAGAAAAACATTGGGAGGGGAGAAGAAAAACCACGTATTACTCAGCGCAAAAAAATCATTCCATGAATCATGGCTGGCGGGGTTCCGACAGGATGGGGAAAAAAAGAGAAAAAAAAAAATCAGCAGTCGGCTGCAGCAACATCTGCAAATACACTCAATGCTGTGTGACTCCATCATTAACTCTTTGCATTCCTTGGAGTTTTAGGTGCCATGCAAGGCCTTTTGTTTATTCAGTGAATTATTAGGGGTATGAATTTGCTGGTGCCCAACATGAATGAACAGCCAATTTAAATATAGTCTATTAAGTGCAGTCAAAGGCTTACCCAAATTGTACAGAAAATACAGAATGAACCCACATGCATTTTTAAAACATGAATTTTCACCTGTTTGACTTTTCAAAAATTCTTACAAGCAAAGAAGGAATGCATGACACTAGAAAAAGAACAAATATCACTAGCATAAAGCACAGAGTTAGATTTCGTATTCGAGCATAATGAATATTTTATATAAAGTTGTTCTAGTTACAAGAGAAATGTTCTTTCAAAAGCCAAATTGTGAAGGTAATTGAACTCCCTGAAAGAAGTCATGTACTACTGAGATATACACATATTCCAGTTTACTTCTCTTAATCTACTTATAATAAGAGGATCCAGTTCACAATTAGGATGTTTTTACAGATCTTATTCCAACTGAGCACAGTCATTTTGCTTTGTAGTGCCTGCATGCGTCTTTCAGGATCACAGCTCTTTTCCCCCCAACACTGAATAACCAGTTTCCTAAAATGCCTGCTTAGAGATAAGACAATGAATATCCACATCCATGCCACATTTGGGGATTGTATTAAGAATATTGTATGTGAGCAATAATTTGTTCTCTGGTAGCACAGACAAGTATTTGTGCGTAAACTCTTCTGTCAGTGGAACTGTTTTCTCCTCTCAAAACTGTCTACAAACCTGAAGTGGATACAACTGATTCTGTTACTAATATCCTCAGAAATATCTAACACTTATTCAATCCCCGGTTACTCTCTAGATCTCACTGTTACCACCACACAGTACATAATCTGTTAAATCTCTGCTGTGCTTCACTCTCCATTTCATCATGACTTACCCTACTCAGTTTGCTGGCCAGAAGGAAGAAAATAACATCTGAAACCAGAGCCACAAATAGCAGCTGCTCACATGCACACAGAGGCTTGTTCATTCCATCCTTATCACTTATCCACCTAGCTACCTTACCTGTGGCTATTGAGGAACAGGCAAAAGAGCTCTCTTTGTCTAGTTGCCAAAGTTGCTTGTATCAACGTTTTCCCTGTCACTTATGCAGCCATGTAATAGCAACATACCAACAGGACCTTCCAAGTTGGACAACATGAATGTGAGTGTGCCAGTGAGAAAAGACGAAAAGTCACAGAACATTGTAAACAGAATCGGAGAGCTTCCCTCCACAGCTCACTTCTGATTGGAAGATCTACCATGGCCAGTCTTCGAAACTGGAATGTTGTCATTCAGGAAGTTAATATAATTCCCTTCTCCCTTTCACTCTTCGTTGAAGCCGGAAATGCTACAGTTATTCTTGCACATTTTATTTATTGTTTAAATTAGAGACAGAACAGCATCCCCCATTTCTATGCTGGTCTTATAAAAAAAGCCCGAAGGAATTGAATACTTCTAAAGTAGCACATAAATAATTAAAACCTGTATAAATTTAAGGTTATATGGCTCATGAAGAAACAAGTTTTGTACAACATCAGTTGTGGCGAGAGACTCAGACACTAAGTCTCTTATTTTGAAAGGAGCCACACACTACTTCCCAATTTTGTACCTGTAATTTTACAATTTTGGACCCATATTTGACATTGCACATAATTACAAGCCCAACTGCTATCATTTAGATACATAATGATCAGATTTAGAGACTCAAAATAGCAAACTGGTTCTAAAATCTACTGAATACAAAGTAAAATGTCAATCCTGTACTTCCTGCTGCAGAAATCTGTGCATTGAGCAACAATACCAGGCAAATGGCTCATAGATTTGGAAGTTGATATCTGATGCCATAAGAAAGAGGAAAAAGCCCGTGCTTGCACAAGGAAGCACACTAGATGGAAAGCAAGCTAGTTTGAGCCGAATGCTTTTTGTCAGCTCCAAGTTTTAAAAAAGTTTCTACAGAATTTTAGATGATCAAATACCATTAGAGGTAGAGATCCGTAACTCATATCTGTTTTAATGGGTTTTCCTCATGCACATACACACCAAAGAAATAATTTGTTTCCTATGAAGTTCCTTGGGATAGCTTTGTAGCAAGATATGAGGTACCTGTCAATTCTACACCCAAGAATCCAATACCCAGTGAAAAGTTATGCAAAACAAATACTGGGGCAACATGCAAAGCACAAGTTAGTTATAGACTAAATCATACTTGTGATTTTTTTTAAGAATATTAAGTGTACATATAAAAGTTGTAACTTTTCACCTTGTCAAGCCAGTGAACCCTGCTACATGGACACAGTTATAGCCACACAAAAGTGCTTGTTCCTTGCAGAATCAGTAACAGGCTGTACTTCTGTGTGAATGTAAGTGTGCCAATCTGACCCTAACTTTATTAAGAAACTCAAATCTAGTATATACATTTATAGGTGAACCGCTCAGTGTTTTTTCTTCAGTTTATACCAACAAGCTTCAAACTTTTAGACCTCCTGGGTGAATTTCTGGCATGATGGACATCAGTAGCAAAACTCCCATCTACTTCAGTGGGGTGAGAATCTCACCACACAACTGAAGTTAGTTTTATCCTTTCATGAAGCTATTTTTATCTGTTCAGTTTGTTTATCTTTATTTCAGTTGCATAATGTAGTCATGGCTAACCATTTCCCAGCAAAAAAAACAACAACTTCTAACTCTTGTCCAAAGTTTTCTCCCCTTTCAGAGTATCAGAAACAAGACAGGCTGTATTTAGCTGTCTCTATGCCAGAATACTTGTCTTATACTGGAAGCTGAATAATATTGGACAAATCACTTGCTACCATATTTTCACCAGGCTTTGCTTTAACCAGGGTAGGAATTGTTCACTTAACTGCTATACAAGAAAAAACCATGCTTCAGACTCCAAGCTTATTATTTTCCACCCAGCGACTGAAAACATATTTCCTTTAGCCTTGAGATATTATGATGCCTGTGAAAGTAAACTGTTAGAACTGTGCTGCCAACATGTTAATTTTTGTTTCAAATATGGTTAAGCCCTTTTTAAGACACTAGTAGTTTGAAACAGTAACCAAGAGCCATATCACATAAACTATACCACCATTTAATGTTAAATGTACTGGGTTCTCAATCCAGCAGGCAGCTACTCACAAAAAAAAATAAAGACCAACTAAATAAAGACCAAGAATTCAGTGGTAAAGAAAGCTACACTTCCTACACATGGTCCCTTGTTATTGTAGAGCAGAGGCACCCAGATGCCACCCTAAATACTGTTAATTTATAATAAAATATTTACAAGCTGTCACCCCGTAGAAGCTGACCAGGACTGCCAATTGTCCATAAATGTATGGACAGGTTGTAAAAAACATAGGTGAGCTGAACTGAAGATCCATCACTGGAAAGAAGCTGGATGCAAGTCTGAGAGGGAATGCAGCTCAGCGATCTGCAGGGAGCTCTCCATTAGCGTTCCGTGGCCAATGGGAGCCCGTGTAGAGCCCCTGCTCCCAGCTACATGCTGCTGCTGTGTCCCCATCACCTGCCTGTAATGGCTCTCTGACCTGAAGGTAGGCAGAACTGCAAGGCCATGGAGGCACAGGAAGGGCAATGTGGCTGGACAAAGTTGTGGGCCTGGAAGGAGGGAGAGGCAGTGGGTGGGAGTCCATGCTGGGGTGGGGGTTGGGAGGAGGGACCAGCAGGGGTAAGGTTGGGGGTAGACTCAGGTAGGGGCAGCATGGTGCAAGATGCACTCAAGGGCGAGTAGAGAACCCCTGGGGTGGGGGCAGTATAGTCTAAAACCACGGCTGCAGTCAAGTAACAGTCTAGGTTTCATTTAATGCTTAAAGTTTTATTTGAGGTCATGTGTTTGTTCCATTTCCCCCTGAAATACACCCTGTTTTAGCTGAATGTTGCTTGTGAGTGGGAAAGTTTATTCAAATTTTAGCTGGGTGTTCTAATATGTTGTCCTAGGTTTTTGGGCGGAGGCTCAAACCAGGTTTACAAAGCTGGTGTTACATTCCTAAATTTGAACCCGGCCCTTGTTACTGTGGTCCAAGGCCTGGGTTAAATTGATATAATGTAAAAGAGGGGTGTCCGAGATGGCCCCTGGGCCAGATCTGGCCTGCAGAGCCCACAGTGAACCCACACACTGCATATGGCGTTTATCATATTAGCCCCATCTGCTACATGGGGAGATGGTGCACACAGATTATCAGCTGCACTTGAGGCTCATCCAGGGTACAAGCTGATGGTGTTACCATGCTCCCACTGCACTTCAGGCTGGTTCAAACCAGCTTGAGGACTGGCCCAGTTCTCTAGCCTGTGGGCCTGATGTGTTTGACACCCTGATGTAAAATATATGTTAATAAAATTGCGTGTCAGTAAAAAGTTTGTAGGTTATTTTTCTGGCAATCCTAGAAATGACATAGAAGAGGTGACCCTCCCACAAGCACCCACACTCACAAGTAGTCCCAACAGTCACAGCTGCTCTCCACTTTCTCACACTGGCCTTGACCCTCTTCTGAAGCCCCTTCTGTGGGCAAGTACAATATTTCCAGGATCACCAGTTATCTCTACCTAGAAATAGGAGGATATAGTGATGGAGATGATGGCACCAGCGGAGTGGGTGACTTGGAAGAGGTTTGAGACTCATGGCTGGGGGTTGCAAAGGCTGACACCAGGTTTCAAACTCTGAAAATATAGCGCATCATCTGTATTCAAAGGAACTGAAGTTTATATTAAATTAATGTTTTTGAAATATACAGGGTGCAATTTCTTTATAAGCAGTGGTGAAAGTGGCCTGTCTCTTCCCAGAACTCATAAGTTGAGCAAGACATTGTATTAGGGAAAAGATGTCAGCAGGTATTTAAAGTTTTTGTGTTTGTTTTAAATGAGCATGTTAGCTAACCTTCAAACTTTGGGAAATTATCCTAGCTTTTTTCTCCCCTCTAGCGTTTCCTTTGGAGAAAAAATGTCAGCATAACAAACAGGATAAAAATAACTGGCATCACTAAACTTGATTTCCACCCACATGCCAATAAAAACTCAAAGTTTCTGCCAAAAAGATCCCTGGTGAAGCAACAAACAACACTGACATTTAAACATTGTCATTCATCTTTGGAGCTGATACAACAATGAAACAAATGGGGGCAGCTCAAAGCAATAAGAGTCATTGTTTCTGTCTGTCTGGAAAACTCTTCAGTGGTTGCATCTACACGTGAGCTTTACTGTGGAGTTGGCTAATCAGCACTGCAGTAAAGCATCACTATCTACACATGTGCTGTTATTAGGCTGCAGTAAATTTAATTAGTTCCACCATAAGAAAGCACTTAACTCGACTGAAACACACATATATATGGTGACAGAGGCTGGCTAGGGCATGAGGGTACTAAAGCATGGGGGTTGCCTGCTGTCTAGCCTCACACTTTAGCAAGCTTGTGCCCCAGCCAGCCCTTCCACTGCCCACCCAGAGCCAAAGCTGATCCCCACAAGCCTGCTGCCAGCCCAATTCTGCTCTGCCCCAGCTCAAATGGCTGCTGTCCTGGGTGCACATGCAGACACTTTACCAAGGAGCAGTGTACTCTGGCACAAACAACGCCGGGGTTTATTTCTTCACATTAATTACATGTGTAGATGCACCCAGTGTGCCCCATGGCTGAGAGTAACCAACTGAAAAAATACGCTCTTGCCTAAAAACAATTTAAAAATAAACATTTTATGATGTTTAAAAATGAATGAACAGGAAACAGCGATCCTACTTCTCCAAAACTTATCAGCACATTGTTTAAGCAGCAAATTAGCTATTGTGAGAGGTCAGTGTAAAAAACAAATGCAAAAAAAAAAACTTTACAAATAGTTGCGGGCAGCTCTTTCATTACTAAACTATTTTGTGTATTGCCTGAATACTTCTGTTACTATTTGATTTTGTGCTACCTTCAGTGGTAAGACTTGGTTTGCCTTCAGACACAATCTCTCTGTTCCACTGACTACTGTTCCTTTTCCAAATTCATCTAAAATAGTTATCAGACAGTTGCTTTTTCACCTTTTCATATGCACATTTCTTCAAGTCAAGTGCACTCTCTGCAACGACTGTAAATCATTATGAATATGATTCCAACCTTGCTATTTACTATATGACTTGGAATTTTGTTAACACCACTTTCTCTCTAAGATTGTAGGCTTCTGTATGTTAGATATATCATGCAGACGGTCACAAAAATCCACTTCTCATTTGGGTAAGTTTTGGTCCTTTTTCCTTCCAGCATTTTATGAAGATCAATGTTTGCTCTTATTAACTCAAATTTGGAGAGGGATTCTCATTACCACTTGACACAGCATAATTCAAAAAACATCTTTAGAGGCCACACAACCGTGCTGTTACAATGTCTGGGTCTACGGCCAAGTACATAAAGAGCTCTTCTACTAACTACCGCCAACAACCAGATCAGAGAGGGACAAAATGAATGACGGACAAAATATGAAACCTGAGAAATAGTCATGCTCACCCTTGAAATGTATATTTCTTATGTTAACAATAATGACAAGTTCCAGGAAGGGGTAACTATGGACAATGTGAGAGAGCTGTGTAAGAGCTGTATGGAATGTCACCGCTTATCAGCAAATCACTAAAATAGGAAATAAGCCAGGAGGATGTGAAACAGTTTTAATGAATGACGACTGACTTGAAAAAAAAAAAAAGTCTCTATGGAGGGCCTTGGGCTCAAAGTAAAACTTCTATAGCTAATTTCCAGCTGTTTTGCAAAATCAAAATTTGTGGAGTTGCGCACTGAAATAGCTGAAGGGAACCAAAGACTACAGGTTGCCAACTTCAAGAAAGGGCTATATTTCATTGGAAAATCATTTTTAAAAACTGGGTGTCAGAAAAGGAATGATTCACTTACATGAAAGGCTAAGAGTGTTGATATGCTTAGAGTTTAATGTGATACTGGGCAAGGTGAATCCAGGCAGATGGATTTGTGCGGTAAAGTGGAGGACAGAAAAGCATGCGACCTGGGTGGCATGAAAACAGAGGAGACACTCAGGCCTCATCTACCCATTAGCCATATAAGGTGCGATTAACCAGTTAATCATGCCTTAAGTCATGACCCAGATACATGTTCAATTAATTAATGGTATGATAAAACAAGCAATAAGCTGCAAAGTTCTTCCACAAAAAGAAGTTTTGTTCTTGCCACGCCATTAATTGAATGTGTGCCCAGGTGCTCCCCTGCAAATGCATGTCCCATCAACCCACAGCCAGCCCTGCAGCTGACAAGGCTCACAGCAGGTCCAGAGTTCTATGCGGTGCCCTGGCTGGGAGCCTCAACCCCCGACGGAGCTTGCAGTGGGGCTAGTGTTCCACATGTCCTGGCTGGGAGCCCTGTCAGCTGACAAGTCTTGCAGCAGGGGTAGCACATGGCACACTGCCCCCATTAGGATCCACCCCAAATGTGGGGGTCCCAGCAGCAGGAGCCAGCACAGGGGGAGCCTCCCCTGCACAGGTAATACAGTGTGATAGGATCTATAGGATCTGATGCTCAATCCCACAATCATGCCTCCTGCCCTGCATGTGTGGCATGGCAGGAGGCATGATAGCATGGATTACATCAGATCCTATCATGTCTTTATCAGAACTTAGGTGCTCTCAGCACAATTAATTCCAAGTAAATAGGTGCCACTTTTCCTCTCAGCCCACTCTTCTGCATATGATCTCTTTTCACGAAACTTGAACTGGCAGAAGTGAAGAAGTGAAGGAATTTATTATTTGCTGTAGTATTTTTCTCAACAAAAAAATGAATCTTGAACACAGTGATACACAACGAACAGAGGCTATGGGTGCTGACAGATGTGAAAGGCAAAAAAACCCAAAACAAAACAAAAGCTTTACTGGAAGAAGAAGCATTTTAGTTCCACACGGCTCCTTAGTGTCTTTGTAGATTGGGCACTTCAGTAGGACTTCTTTTGGTGCTTTTAGCTGATTGAATCAGCTTTAGATAAAAGCACCAAAAAGCCCTGATGAAGTGCCTGATCTACGCAGAAGTTGTAGAGCTGGGTCAAACTAATGCAATGCCTCTTCTGAGTATACTCTGTGCTTGGTGTGGGGGCACGCGGAGCTGAAAATAAAGCACTGTTTTGTTTTGTTTTCCCCACATCAGTAAGCAGCCTACCGGTGCAGACAGAAGTGCAACTCCCTGCTGTGACTCAGAACATTTTGCAGAAAGTGCTCTGAGGTGCTATAATTCCCTGGACCAAACAGAAGTTCCCTGTTGATTCCAGGAGGGAGGGAAATCTAGATGCTGGCTTCGAGCCTGCAATAAGGATTCATATTTTTACCCAACAGGCCATTTCTGAAGTGGTCTGCACCCATGCACTTGTGTTTGGTCACAGCTGTAGACCACTTTCTGTGGCCGGACTGGGTGAAAATATTCACTTCTGACTGCACCCTATATGACTGCTAAAACAACCTGTTCTGCCAAACTAGTTCAAACATTATTATTACTTTCATACCACACTGGTACTTCCATAATTTAGAATCACTTGGTAAAATAGTAGTATGAGGTAGTGTCAGTAAAATTTCAAGGATGATGTCAACACTGGCACATCTTTTCCATAACATGAATGGACATGAGGTGTATTTTGAATCATGCAAGCATTCGCAAAGAATACTGACAATGACAGATATCTGTAACATGGACCAGCATCTTGAGAAATTCATTCAAATCATCCTCCTTGTAATGGTAACAATTTCCCTCATTGCTTCTTGTATAGTTGAATCCAGAAGCTTAATTCATTACAAAAAAATATTAACAGCAACCTGTAGGCCTTAAAAATTAGTTGCAAACACTGATTCAGCAATACTAGAAAAAGTCATTGGCTGCTGCCACTGTTTTACATATCATGAAAATGCAGATTGCAACTACCCTCTTCTTTAAAGCAAAGAAAAGCTAATAAACTGCAGAATTTTATTGCTGACAAATTGAATTAAGCAACATTTTTTTTATCTATCAAAACAGATACAACTGCAAGCATATGGTGAATTTGTGCATTTACTGCTGATAAAAGTCAGCCTACCAATCATAACTAAGTAGTGCAGCAGTCATAGATAGGGGTCTGTTCTGGTTTTGGTATTGTCCAAATCATTAATGAAGATGTTAAAAAATGTGACTGAATGCATACTTCGCAAATATGTGGATGACGCCAAGTTGGGTGGAGTTGCAGATACCCTTGTTGTGCGAGCTAGGATTCCAGAATGATTTGGATAAACTGAAAAAGTGTTCCAAAAAAGAATATCAATCAGATAATACTAAGCAAGGACAAATGCAAAGTCCGGCATTTTGGATAAGATAACTACATGCACATATGTACAATAGAAAATGACTGGCAAGGCTGTAGTACTGCAAAGAGGGACCTGTGAGTTAACAGTGGGCCATAAACTGAATACAAACCAACAGCATGCTCTTACTGCAAAAAAAGCCAACAGCACACTGGGTTGTATTAATGAGAGTGTCTCTTGCAAATCAAGGAAAGTGATTCTTCCATTCTATTATGTACTGGTGAGGTCTGACCTGGAGTACTGTGTTCAGGTTTAGGGCCCACACAGTCAAAAATGATAATACTTTTGGATATTATTATAACCCAGGTGAAAAGAAGAATACATCCAAAGTCAGTGGATAATTATAAAAGCAGACCTTTGTTATACCTGCTTAAATTCCACAATGGACTGCAAAGTTCCAGGAGTACATTAAGGAAAAGCAAAATGAGAGGGACAGTTGTAAAATAACACCACCCAGCCTGTCAATCCTAACAGTCACTAATCAGTAAGCTTCCTAACACAAAGCACACTTTAAAATGTCTTAACATGGAAGGAATGCATTTCCTACTCTTCAGCATGCCTGACATGCTGCTGTGAAAAGAATGAAAAGAATGTAGATGTTCAAGAATACATTAAGCCTCTTTAGGTGAATATTTAATCTTGAAACAGTTCCAAGTTCTTGCTGACCACTAGAGATCTTCCAATTAGCCAAAGTAGTGTATATAACCTGTCAAAAAGTTGAACAGTGAGCTACAACCACATTTAAAATGCTATGTACATAAAGTTTCTTTGCATGTTATGAATTGAAAGAAGAATCAATGAAAATTTGAGCCTAACGCAAGCACAATTTCGTTTCAGTTTAGCTCTCTGTCCGTTAATAACAGGGAGCAACAGGGCTGGTTTGATTTAAATCAAATTTATTTAAATCATATTTTAAAAAATGATTTAAATCACTAGTCAGGAAGCATCGATTTAAGCATTGTTTTCTACAAAAAGTGCATTCTTGTGGTTTGATATCCTTTATTCACTTAACTTCTTGAAACTGCGCTTTTAGAGTTTCCTTTTAGAGTAAGGGATTGAGTGTGTGTACACAAACCCGCAGAGCCAACAGGGCTGATGGGTGGGTAATCAGGTCTGTTATCTTATATCTCATCTCTATAGACTGCTGTTAACAAGGATGTTACCTCTGGAGACAACAAACTCTCCCTAGGCTTGAAGAAGGATGTTTGTGCCCTAAAGCTTGCACATAACATTTTTTTCCAACTATTTAGTTGGTCTAATAAAATACATTACATATACCCAAAGAACCCTGTCTGCCTATGATGTCTGGAGGCAAATCCACAGTTTGAAAACTGAAATTAAGCATCACAAAGATGCTTAATGGGATCTTTTAGACTGAGCACTGAGCCCCATTGGGTAGCACAGTTTTCTTTAATCTTTACTAATCTATAGAGGAGCCTCTGGGAACCCCCTAAGATTGGGCCCCTAATATAGTTCATGGCCTGCTGTGGCCTATTTATAAAACTTCTAAAAATGTTACATGAATATATTGTTTCAAATAGTATATAATTAGAAGTTAGAATTCGTGTTCCATGATGATATCTTTGAGCTTTAACATATCTTAAATTAAAACTATATTTCTAGGTTTATTTCTAAAGCATATTAATAAAAATATCAACACATATGATTAAATAAACAAATCTGATTTAAATTTTTAAAAATGTGTTTTTTTTAATCGTTGATTTTTATCCACCCTGGTGAGCAATGAACGAACAAAGCAAAAAGATCAATTGCATATGCTACAACACTGCATCATTTCATTTCTTTTTATGTCACATGTTTAGATTAAGCATTGCAACCTAATGTTTCTAAAACCATTTGTTCCTCAAGTTTTTCACTCTGTCCATACCAATCAGCCCTGTTTGCAAAAATGAGCAAAGTGCACCTGCAGTCAACATTTTATTTTAGCTAATATTGTACCTGTACATGAAAGAATCTGAGCCATAATTCCTAGGACAGCTCCTGTAACCAGTGCATAGCATGGAAACAGGTACATACTTGGCAACATAATCATGTAGTATAAGAGAGCAATTAGGACACCTAAATATAGCAGCTGCTAGTATTTTCCATCAGGATAGGTCCTTGTGGCTCCCTTTGCACAGATGTGCCTTTTCTGTCCTATGAAATTCTGTTTGGGTTTGGTTTTACCATAAACGCTTAGAAATACCATTAACCTTCTGTTACTTGAAAATGTCAACAAAAGGAGTAGTGCAGTCCATGGAAAAGCTCACCCTAACAACAGTGCAGTAGCACTAGCAGCAGACTAGTCCAACTGACAGCCAAGCTACACTCCCACCATTATCAGATGGCTCCAGTATCCAGCCCTACACTGAGGGCCAGTGGTCCCAGCAGCTTCAGAGACAATTTTCTTCCCCCACCACCTGCCCTTCAATAGCATCCTGCTCCTGCTGCCAACTAAAATATGTAGTTTTATAGCTCAAGCGAAGCTGAAGATTCATGGTTCAAATCTTACTGGTGATGCATAATTAAGAGGTTGTTAAATGCATGCAGTATGCGGTTTTAAAAGAAAAAGATAAAACCAAACAATACATATGCGCCTTGGGAACTGCATTTAAAAAGAGCTAAAAGGAACTAAGTTTCTGAAATTAAGTACTTGAAAAATACCAAATGCCAGAATGATTTGTGATCTTTGCAACTGTAATTTAGGCTCTTCCGCATATTCATTATGATAAAATCTTGACTACATGATCACATATTAATTTTCTCCATGGAACTTATTTCAGCAGTTTTTACTTCGTTTTTGTCCCCATATAATAATATAAATAATATGAAAATAGTTCCAACATACAACTAGATGTATATAAGTATGTCTGTGGGTCAAAATACGGTATTTTCTGAAACCCTCAGAAGTGTTATTATATCATATCTAAACATTAAAGCATACACATTATTTTTTACTTCAATAGTTTGTTTCAAAGTTCCCTTCTGCTCATCTCTCATGTGGGGTTGAGGCTTTGCCCTTGACATTCAGATATAATAACTAGTGACAACATACTTGCCCCTTCCCTTGGTTATGGAAAGAATCTGAGCCTTAAGGCCCACAACAGTCTCTGCAGACTTCAGGGTCTTTAGCTGGCAGATCCAACCAAAGGCAGGAAATTCTTTTTATAATCTTTAAAATTGTTCTAGTTGCTTTTAAATCATTTTGATACTGTTGTTTGACTAATGGTTTCCTGTACCTAAGCACCAGCCTCCAGAGACAGGAGTGACCCAGGTGCAACAGAGACTCAGAGGATCCTGTTATTTTAAAGGCAGAAGAAGCAGCAGGGAGAGCCCCTTGGGGGGGAAAGTGGCCCATTATGAGCTGCCAGAAGCAAATACCTGGGGATTTATCTATGACAAGCTATTACTACAGCAGAGGCCAACAGCAGTAAGTTTCCCTGAGGTTAGTTGGCAAGCTAAATCAGGAAACACCTGCAGCAGCTCAGGGAGTCACGTGACCAAAATGGGGTGTGGCTTCCTGCCATATAAGCCCAGGTCCTGAGCCAAATCAGTCAGTCTGGCTCTGAGGAAGCTGTAGGTCAGGACAGCTGCAGAGGTGCTCATGGCTGACACCTAGACTACCCTGGGCAGTAATGCAAGTAGAATGCTGCTGACTTGCAGAGGACTAGGACTCAGGGTAGAGGGGAGCAAAGAGATACAGCCAAGGAACTGAGGTTTGGGCTCAGACCCAGTTCAGGACTTGTCTTATAGCCAGAGGGCTTACTTTGGGTGAAAGTTTTCCACTGGTGGTTTGGGTGCAACTACAAAGGGGTGGTTTGGAGGTCCTACTAGTACCCAGGGCGGCTATGTGACCCCTTTAAGCCATGCTGGGAGTCAGGCTCATGATACAGACTGGGAACCAGGGAGCCCAGTGTGGCCCAAGAGAGGCAGAGACAGCACTAGAGAGCCCAGAGAGGGGCAGAGTTTGGAGGCCAGAGGTACCAGAGCCTGAGAAAGGTGAAGAGATGCCAGAGAGGGGTAGAGCTTGGGGCCAGGGGGCCTAAGGAGGGCAGAAATTTAAAAGCCTGTGAGAGGCAATAAGGTCAAGAAGCGTGGAGCCCAGGTGGGTCAGAAATAAAGGCCCCAGAGGACAAGATAAAGGGCTGGAGTCTAGAAGCCAGGTCCAAGACAGTAGGCCTTGGCTAAGGGACCAGCTAGAGGAAAAGGGTGGAAGCTTGGAAAGCCAAAGCCCCACCAAGGGCGTAAAGGCCTGAGGTGGCCTGGTGGCTTTGGGGACAAGTGTCCCACTGCAGTGATAATGCAAAATACCTACAAGCATGGACACAGCTGTAGGGGAGGTTCGAAGGCCATAATTTGCCCATAAGTTGATGTGTATTGTGGGGCATATGATCACTGCAGTCAGAGAGAGGAAGAGATCAGCGGGTAGGAAATGGGCAGCCTCCCCTTTTCAATTTCTTAATAAGAACAAAAAGTAAAAGAAAGGCAAGAAGTAAAAAGGAGGGTATCTTAGAGACCAGGCTGGGCAGGACCCATATTGCCACTGGGGGGTGTCACAGCTGTGCCTGGAGCTCAGCCCTGTTGCATGGGAAACATGCTTGCAAACATATTAGCAATTTTTCATATTCTAATAAAGGTTTTCTTCCTTCCCATCCCCAGAGGGTTGGGGCAGGGAGACCCTTATGCAGACCTTCAGGTAGGGAGTATTCCAAGTCCCTGCTACACGTTGTGTGTATTACGCAGTTAACTGATTAATCATACAATAAACTTAGACCAGCCAGACGTGAAAAGTAATTATCGGACCATAAAAATGTCTATTCAGCTACAAAAAAGAGCAAACCAGTTACAAAGTTGGTGCTTACAAACATGTAACAACTTTATAGCTTGTTTCTATCCAGTTTTACTTTTAATGTGTGATGGGGGGTGGGGCTAGAAAGTAATAAGGAGGTAGATGGATAAAGAACTCTGGTTTAAATTTGCCAAAAGGAAGCTGCCACCTTCTGTTTCAATATATCTGGATTGTACAAATAACTTGTAATTTAGAAACCAACAATGAGAAACGCAATTAAATTAAATTATGCTTCTAAGCCATATATAATCAGAGTCGCATATGCTTTTACAGATATTTTACTCAACATACAAAATCATATACTGCAGGTGATATCCATTAAAAAACAAAAATCTAGGCATATATTTCATGTGGTCATCTTAAATTTTTCTTCAAGTGTTACTTTAATTTTGATACACATATGAAGAATCAAAACCAGAATCTCTCTTTTAGCAAGTTAAAAAAAAGGTCAAAATGATCTTTGGAAAATCTTTTTAAAATTTCCAATGTCTGGCAATTATTCTACCTTAGAGATGGAAAATACAAACTTAATATAATTATAAGGACTAGAGGTAGTGTTGTCAACAAAAAGTTCTTGATAACTTCAGCGCTTAAGTTTCACTGAAAAACTCGAGGATCACAAAACATTTTTAAAACAGGACTAAAAACATTTTTTCCTAAACTTTACTGGAATTAAACAAATTAATTTCTAGGCCAACCCACATCTGAGACCTAATATGAAAAGTAACAGGAGAATTAAACAAGCAACCTTCCCCACCTCCTTTTTGAGACTGTGAGAGTGAAGTTACATGTTACACTTGGACCATATTAAGGTCCCTTAAAACAACCATGCACACATTAGAGCTTGTTCACTTGTGCTAAAGCTGAACATCTTAAATTCATACCACTTCAGGCAAGGGTCAGCTCTAGTTTGTTGTTATGGTAACTTCAGTCTGCTCTACAAGAATAAAACAGGAAATTTGAAGTCTTCCAGCATCCCAGGATGCACCACTCCTACAGTCCCGTCCCCCCCCTCCCCCAGGGACAGAGCTCTGGTGTCCTGCTCCTAGCCATGCCCCCATTTGCCAGCCCTCTAGTGGCAAGCCAGAGCTCTGCAGGCAAGAAACAGTATTAAGCCTTAACGAGTGACTGCTCACAGCATGTTCTACCTCTAACACCGCTTACCATTCCAAAGATTTAGTATGGCCTAAGTATAACATGCAACTTCCCTCTTAGAAACTGCTCTTCAATTCATCTTTGAGGGAAAAAAAGATTATGCTGCCATACAAGACAAATGAAAGAATCAAAGTACACAGTAGCACCTTTTAAAATGGATTTGGATTTTTCTACTATGTTTGACACTTGTAAGGCCTCCTCTGGAGCACTGTGTACAGTTTTGGGCCCTGCATTCAAGAAAGGTGTGGACACATTGTAGAGCTCTGTGGAGGGTGACAAAATGATTAAAAGCATGGAAGGCCATTCTCCAAAGATGGTAGCAGGAAACAAAGCAAGAGAAAGAAACAAACAGCTACGTTATAATGATAGCTTGTTAAAAACTGAAGTGTAAAGACCACTTTCTCTCTCTCTCCGTAAAAAAGAAAGATACCATTAAAACAAAGTATTTTCCTTTATCTACTTTTGGGGCATCTTGAGGGAATTTATTTAAATTTTCTGTTGTCCTTTATCAGGATTTATGAGCATAATCACCAAACATGCTAGCCAATCCGAATTAACACACCTTAACAAGGGAAGGTTCTTATACCTCAAGGATTTTAACAAGTATTGACTATGTGTGAAATTAGTCCATTTACAAGATTTTACTAAGGTGACACAGATTTGTATTCTGCCGAACAGCCAAAAAGAAACTAAAATTGCTGACCCTGCAGATAACAAAACTGTTAGTCACTTGTATTGTATTTTTCCTTAAGCACCAGAGCAGCTTATTCTGGAAACAGCTAAGGCCTCTCACATTTTATTTCTCTAAATTACCAAAGATTATAGGATCCAAGAATACTATTAAAGAGATTTAGCTGAAGGTGCACAAAAAGTAGATTGTTAAATGATATTGCTTTACACAAAAATTGCTGAGATGTGTCAACTCTAAACAATTAGCTGTGAATGCATTCTTAAATATAATTGAGTTGTACAGCCCTAAACCAGTATTTCTAATGAAAAGAAACTGAGGACTTATATTTTAAGTGTGTTATATGCTTAACACAAGTTATTTCACATTAAAGAAGACTTCTGTCCACAAGCAGGGTTTGTTGTTGTCGTTATGAACCATCAGGAATTTTATGCACATTAAAACAGCTGCAGATACAGCCTCCCATCTTAAAACAAATGTTGTGCACATCCTTCTATAGCAGGGAAGGGGGAAGAGGGGACCGGAAACAACCTTTTTGACAGGCATGCCACAGAGAGCCCCATGCCTTCTCCAAGTTCCATCCCAATTCCCTCCTCCCATCTGATTTGCTGCTCTTCCTGCTCTTTCCTATCTGTTATTGTGTTCATTGCTCCCTCCCTGGTCTGTCACATGCCACACAGAGGCTGCCTGTGCCACAACAGTTGTCTAAAGCTTCAGCATAACTCAAAACAGAGATCTTAAACTTGATTTGCTTCTGGAAAGAGAACTACCTCTACCATTTCACTAGCACTCACTTAGCACAGGTCTACAAGTGATCTTGTGACAAATGTTGGATACGAGATACAACCAGGAGTCAAGACAGTGCTGTGGTAAGGCACAGGAACTCTGACTGAGCTATAGGGACAACAGGACTTCTGGGACAGCTGACAGTATGCAGCTACTCTTAGAAGCGGCACCGTATGTTTGCAAGAGATCTCAACACAAAATCAAATCCCTGCATTTTGTGTACTCCAAGAAATCTTAAAACTTTAAGATCTCATCAGCTCGGTAAACTCTAAGGCAGACAGTCACAAAGACCCAAGACAAAGCCAAAATCATAGGTAATATACCCAACTGGCTATTTCCAGAGACCCAAATTGTGGAGGGCACCACTCCCAGTTAAATATTAAATAGGACAGGATACAATCAAAAGCACCTAAAGGGGGCCTGTTTGGCAGTCAAAAATTCTGATGTGTGGTGGGACAGTTAAATCTTTTCAGTCACCTCCATTATTACAAGGCCAGGGCTATTTTCTCCAATGTTGTAGACCAGGGGTGCTCAACCTCTGGTCTGAAGAGCCATGGCATCCAGCCTGTGGGTCTCCCTGTGTATTTGGAAATTTGGCGGTGGGGGAAAACTGTCAGTAAATACTGCCACCCCTCCCCAGTGCCAAATTCCCAAACCACACGCAGAGGATTAGAGCCAGGCCACTCCTGTCCCCACACAGCCTGATTGGCACTGTGCCATGCCACCTTCTCACCACAGGGCTGGGTCATGCTTTCTCCCTCTGCATGGATCTCCCGCTGCGTGGCTGGAACAGGGCCCAGCCATGCCCCCTCCCCCAACAAGGTCAGAACACATCCCCTTCCCCATCATGGGGCTGGGCCATGCCCCTTTCCACTTAACAACTGGATCAAAGTTGGGCTGCCCTCCCACCCATATCCATGCAGCTGGATTGGTCCCATGGCACCTGTTTCAGGTACCAGATCAGGACCACCAGCCAGATTCAGCTCACAGATGGACTGGACATTGCCCATCTGGGCCACTAAGCAAAAAAATTGAGTGCCACTGTTGTAGACTATGCTAAATTATTCTGGGTAGTCAAATCCCAAACTGACAGAGAAGAGCTGCAGAAAGATCTCACCAAGCTAAAAAAAATGGCAGATTAACTTCAGTGTCCACGAGTGCAAAGTAATGCACATAGGGAAACATAACCTCAACTATATGTATACAATGCTGGATTCTGAATTTACTTATAATTCAGGAAAGAGACCTCGGAGTCATTGTAGATAGTTCTCTAAAGACACCAGCTCAATTAAAAACAAAACAGGAAACTTGTGCCACTACACAAATCCATGGTGTGCCCATATCTTGAATACTGTGTGGAGATCTGGTGTTTGTATCTCAAAAAAAGGTGTTGTAGAATTAGAAAAGGTATAGAGAAGGGCAACCAAGATGATCAGGAGTACTGGGTAGTTGCCACAGCAGGCGAGACTAAAACAAAAAAAGCTGTGGTTCATAAGTTTGCAAAAGAAGATGCTGAGAGGGATAAGAGAGGTCTATAAAATGACAAAGGGTTGTCAACAGTAGATAGGGGAATCATTGAGTTATACATGACTGAGGAGGCCAATCTGAGATCTATCTGTATGATTGGCTGCAGAGGTCGCAGACAGTTCAGGGAGGAGGGAGGAGAACCTGGTGATGTTGGGTCATAGTTCTTTCCCTTTGTCTGTTACCTCTCTGCCTCCATAGTGAGGTGACTTGGCTTAAACTCTTCAATGCCTTGTTGTACATCACAGTGCCACAAAGGATGATTCGGTACTTGAGTCTTTCAAGCATTGATGTCAATATTGCATTTCTTCAGATTGGCCTTCAAAGGTGTCCTCTTCTTTTGCTCATCTCTAAAGCGATGACCATCAGTGAGTTGGGAGTACAGGACTTGTTTTGGGAGCTGATTGTCAAGCATCCTTAGGACATTTCCTATCCAACAGAACTGGCACCATATAAACATGAGGCAGCACTGGCTGATTTTATCTGGTGTTGAACTTCATTGTGTATGTTTTCTTTGAGAAAAATGGTTACCCAGATAGAGCAAATGCTTAACATTCTCCAAGGATTGTCCTCCAATTGTAGTACGTGAAGGAACACCTAGATGTTTTGGGGTGGGTTGGTAAATCATTTTGCTTTTGTCACATTAAGAATGATTCCAAGCATTTCATACGCTTCACAGAAGCAAGAGGGACCTGGAATTCTTCAACTGAGTGGGCACAACACTATAAACTGTGAGTATACTAAAGATCAGAAACAGAGGTATTGATTGTCTTGGATGTGGAATGTAACCATTCCATGGTAAAGCAATTCCTGTCCATGCATTAGTGGATGCTGACTCCAGAGGGAAAAACTTTAAGTAATGAGATGCAAAACAACTGAAACATAGATGGAAAAGGGTGTTGGTGCAATCACACATCACTGCTTGACTCCAGTTCTAATAGTGAAGAGGTCCATTTCCAAGCCATTGCCTAGGAGAGTTGCTGTCATGTCCTCATAAAGAAGTCTGATAATAGTAACAATTTTTGCAGGCATCCAAATCTCATCAGGATCTTCCACAGAGTTTCCCTGACAGCATCAGAGGCCTTAATCAGGTCACTGAAGGCCATGTAAAGATCTCATGTTGCTAGCAGCACTTCTGCAGCTGCCTGGCAACAAAGATAATTTTCACTGTACTTCTGGTTGATCTGAAATTACTTAGGATCCAGGTAGAATCTCCTTAGTGAAGAAAGTGAATCTACTAAGGAAAATGAAGCCAAGTATCTTCCCAGCTATGGACAAGAATGCAATACCAAGATAATTGCTGTCATGCATTACCCTTCCTGAATATGGTAACAATTCTGGCATCTCCCATGTTGCTGGTAATCTGTTCATATTTCCAGATTTTCATAATAATGGCGATATATAGTTGGCAAGAGCTTTTTCCCACCATGTAAATTTCAGCTGCTATTTCATCAGGACCATACACTTTGCTTTTTCATCTGTTTAATGGCTTAATCTGCCAGATACTTTCTTCATCTTCTTAATGACTTTCAAGGCCTTTTGATAAGTTGGTAGAGCTGCAGGGTACTCCTTAACAGGGTGTTGTGGAACGGCTTCAATAGCATTGTCTTATAATCTTGGTTCAGAAGCTCTCGGAAGTGCTACTTCAACCGTGCAGTGACAATGGAGCTGTCTTTAAAGCGTGTTGTTCCATCCTTAGACCTGAGAGAGATGGCTCCTTGTGCGCCTGGACCATAGATAGTTTTGGTTGTGCTGAATAAATTACGTATTGTGACTGTCTGCCTACTTTTGAAATCTCTTTAGTTTGGTCCTCCCAGTACTTGTTCTTTTGCTCCCAAATTCTCCTCTAGGTCTTGGCTTTACTGTGGCAATAAATATGTTGCTTCTGTTTGGAGCTGATGTCATTCTACCAAGGTTTGAAGGTTTTCTGCTTTCTTCCAATGAGAGCTTGAATTTCCCACTCAATCTCACTGAATCATGCCTTACATATCTTTGTAGAAAAGCCTTGAGATTCTTTGCATATCTTATGGATACCTTTCTTGATTATTCATCTCCCAAGATATTAAGATAATCAGCCAATCAGAGGTGTGGGGTGGGCCCTGCGGTGATAAGCCTGAGAAAATGGTGGCTAGCTCCGCAATCTGCCCACAAAAATTGACTGCTTGCCTCCTTGATTTAGGTAGGTCCCTACTTCTGAGTGTTGTATGTTATCTTTTGGTCAATTGAAGACTGTGGAAGAGCACCTTTGGTCTCCGCCACTTTAAGGCTGAGAGCAGGCAGCTGACAGGCGTGGGCCAGCCCTGATAAGGCAGCCATTTTAGATCCAAGCTCTAAGGGCTGAGACAGCAGTCTGCTGCAAGCACCCGGGGAGCAACATCTGCCTGAGCTGCTGCTCACAACACCTTGGTGGTAAGGGAGGAACTATGGGGATGGCAGGAGGTTCCTGGGGTCCCAGTAGTGACCCAAGCCCCAGAAAGAAAGGTAGGACCTAGTAAGAGCAAGGCCTAGCCTAGGCATGCAGCTATCAACTTGCAGGCCTATAAAGGGGACAGGCGAGCCCCGGAGTGGAGCTGACAGGGGTGAAGCTCAGGGGGGCCCAGTTGGGCTAGGCCTCAGGCAGAATTGTTGAGGCATTAGGCCAACCTGGATTAGGGTGAGGGCTTTTAGGTGAGACACAGGAGGGACTCCGCTGGAGCATGTGGGTCAGCAGCTGTAGGCTGACTTTCTGATCCCTCTCAGTGGTAAATGCAAGAGGGCCAGGGGTGGAAGGCCGAAGGACAATTAAGCCCAACGCAAGGGGCAGACCAGGGCCACAGTGAGCTATCTGGCACCCCAACTGACCTGGAGGCAGGGCCAGAGCCCATAAAGGCTGAAGGTCCCTTCGATGGTGGAGACATCACAACTGACGAGGGTAGGGGTCAGCCAACATGTAGGCTGTTATGAAATCTGAACGGGGTCAGAGTGAGAGCTGGACCCAAGGAAAAAGACAGCGCCCAAGTACATCATCCAGGAGCCCTAATGAGGGAACTAGACCAGGGCAGGTAGGCCTGGTTGGCCTTTAGTATGACAAAAAACTGCACACCGCTGGGGAAGGATGGCCTGGCAGGGTTCCCTGTGGCAGGGGAGTTCCCCAGAAATACCAGGCCAGTTGCCATCCCAGTGAGAGGCAAGGAGGGGTGCCTTAAAACCCCAGCCCCCACATCCTGGTGGGATACTCAACTCCAGGGACAGACACAGGGATTAGGCACATCTCTGGACACCTGAGCCCCAGGGGGGTGGAAGACCCTGGGGGCCCCAGTGAGAGGGCAAATAGTTAGAGTGGCCCCAGTGAAGGGATAGGAAGGGACCAGATATGTCCACATGACACCCAAGTCCCACAGGAGGGTAAGACCTTGTGTAGCCTCAGTGACAGAGGGGGCAGTAGTGTTAGTCCCAGAGAGGCCATATTATGTGGAAAGCCCTAGTGAGGGCATATGTGGAAGTGAAGGCCCTAGTAGGACGGCACAAGCTGAAGCCCCAGGAAGGGGGCAGTTAGGCCAAGGCAAGTCTACAGACACCTAAGGCCACAGTTAAGTGCAGAAGTCAAGACCTGGTAAGTCCTCAGATGTGGTAAGGCCGAGTTTTGGGTCAAAGGGAGACCCCAGTAAGCCCTCAGATGTTGCAAGGCCAGTTTTGGGTCAAAAGTTTAGGAACTTCCCAGTGTAAGGGCACTGTGACTGCGAGCTTCAGTGGGGAATGAGAGTCCCATGTGAGACTCTGGAGCTCGGGTCACAGTGTGGGGCACTGGAGAAACAGGGATACCATCTGTGAGGCATGGGCCACACTGTAGGGATGATATGGAGCTGTGGTCAGTGCCCCCTGGCATTGGGGCATTTAAATGCGCAACCTCCTGCATTTTACACCAGTTTTGTAAAGTCATGGCAGCCAGGACTGGGCAGACTGCCCTACTTAGATGGGTGGGCCAATGCGAGACCCAGCCCCAAGTGTGCCTCCTGCCACAAAGGTAAAGGGTTATGAGATGTTTACTGATGCCAGCTGGACATGCCACCCTCTGAGGAACAATTTTGGTCTTGACAGCAAAACCAATGCTGCAGACACATGTCTTTTTTAGCTTTTCTTTTCCAATTTGGCAGCTGCAATTTGGCAGCTGCAAATCATGACTGAGCAGGCCTATTTAAAATCCATTCTGCTCGCCCTGTAAGGGGATCAGGCTAGAAAAGGTGGTCTAAACAGTCTGTTTTATTTCACCTGACTAGAAAACTGCATCCAGTAGGATCACTCTATCTGCAATCCAAATCAAGTAATGAAGTTTGCAACTTGAAACATCTGCACATTGGTGGACAACCCTAAGAGTTGTCTTAACCCTAACCCAGCAACACCCATGGCCACAGAACTGCATGATTTCATACAGAAATTGCTGCACTTAATGAGATCAGACACACAAGGACAGCTCAGAGAGCATGAAAGATGTGGCCAAAGTCAACATGGAACTGATCTTCACCAAGTCCCAGAATATTAGAACTAGGGAAGCACCTACTAAAGTCAGTAGGAGACAGGTTTAAAACTACAGAGAGAGACAGTTTTGTAATACAGCATGTAGTTAACTTGTGGAACTCACTGCCACAGGAGGTTGTAGAGGCAGATAATATAGCCAGGTTCAAAAAGGAACTAGACAAATTAATGGATAATAGATCTAGTAATGGCTATTAAACAGAAGTCAGAAATGTATCCTCTGATATATCTAAACAATGATAGTGGATGCCAGGGAGAGTAATGAACAGAGGATAGAACACTCTAGATATTCCCAGTTCAGTGCTCTCCTACTGAAGTATCTACTCCTGCCACTGTCAGAGAGTAGATTGGTCTGGCCCAATATGGTACTTCTATTTTTTATTAGAAGCAGGAATACAGGTCATTTCAAAGCTGTTACCAGAGCCAATACAATCTGAGTAATCAAGAAGCAACAATTCTTATGGATATCTTTTATTGGACCAAGTGAGGTAGACTTAGGCAAGACACAGAATACCCTTGCTTAGCCCTATGAAAGAGCAGCAGAGACAGGTGAGCTAAGTATCAGAAGAACAAAAGCTTGTGTAAAACTCCATATGTGGATAGAAATAAATAAGAGAAATTATTGGATGGCCAACAGAAGTAACAAAGATACTAGCTTTAATAAGATATAAAAACAATTGAGTATGTGCTGTGAAGAACAAGGTAACCAGCATTAATGACGTTCAAAACAGATGAACAAATTGTAGGCTGACTTTCTGATCCCTCGTACTGGTAAATGCAAGAGGGCCAGGGGTGGAAGGGGAGGAGTTCAATCTGAGAACTGGCAAAGGCCATGTGGGCATGGGACATGGTCATCATGGGTGACTTCAATTACCCAGACATGTCTTAGGAGGAACACTCAGCTAAGTCGGATCAGTTGCTTCCTAACCTGTGTTGTAGAGCTCTACCTGACTTAGGAAGTGCATGTGCCAACCAGAGGTAACACTCTCCTAGACTTGGTCTTGGCCAAAGGAGATGATCTGGTGAGCAACCTGAATAGAGAGGGTAGCCTGGGTGACAGCAACCACAAAACCATCACGTTCACTGTCCATTGCAAGGCAGGCAAATCAGCTAGCAAGGTTGAAGTTTTGGACTTAACAAAAGTGAATTTCAACAGGCTCAGGGCAATAGTAGGGGAAGCGCTGTGGGACCAGGGACCAAAAGGTGAAAGGAGTGCAAGCACACAATCCTCAAAGCTTAAAAGAAGTCCATTCCCATGCAAAGGAAAGGTAGCAGAGGGCTGGTAAACTCTCTTGGCTTAACAGATGCTTAAATATCATGGTCCTCTTGAAAAAGAACAAACAGGCATACAAACAATGGAAGCTTGGGACAGTCCCCAAGGAGGACTATACAACAACGGCCTGCCCTTGTAAGGAGCAGATTAGAAAGGCTAAGGTGGTGACTGAATTTAAACTGGCAATGGAAATCAAGGACAATAAGAAGTCCTTCTTTAGGTATGTAGGAAACAGGAAGAAAACAAGCCAAAGTGTGGGGCCATTGCTTAACAACTCAGGACAGCTGGTTACCAACACTCAGGAGAAAACTGAATTCCTGAATGACTACTTTGCTTCGGTATTTCACTGGACTAAGGGGAAAATCATACTAGCTAAGGTTCAGAATGGGCATGGTGGGAATGACCATCTGTTGACATTGAGTCGGTGCGTGATCAGTTAGAAAAGTTGGACATTTATAAAAGTCAGCAGGACCAGATGAACTTTATCCGAAAGTGCTAAAGGAGTGGCCAAAGTCATTGCGGAACCTCTGGAGAAACTCTTCCAAAACTAGTTGCACTCGGGGGATGTCCCTGAAGACTGGAAGAAGGCCAATGTTGTGCTGATCTTCAAGAAGGGGAGGAGAGAGGACCCAGGCAACTATAGGCCAATTAGCTTAATTTCTATTCCAGGGAAAACCCTGGAAAAATTCATCAAGGAGCCTATGTGTGATACATTTGCAGAAAGTAAGATTCTGAATGACAGCCAGCACGGCTTCATCGCAGGCAGGCCTTGTCTTACCAATCTCATCTCTTTCTATGACCAGGTAACACACCACCTGGATAAGAGAAAGGAGGTCAGCACTGTATACCTAGACTTCCAGAAGGCCTTTGATCTGGTATCCTATGATGTGCTCATGGGAAAATTGAAGGATTGTGGGTTAACTGCTCAACAATTAGATGGGTAGGAAGCTGGCTGTGGAGAAGGACCCAAAGAGTTCTTATGAATGGATCTGTGTCGTCCTGGCAGGAAGTGGTCAGTGGTGTCCCTCAGGGGTCCATGCTTGGTCCAGTGCTTTTCAACATCTTTATCAATGATTTGGATGTGGGGGTAAAAAGCTCACTGGCCAGTCTGTATTTGACACCAAGTTATGGGGGAGCGTGGTCATGCTTAAAAATAGGCTGCAGATAGAGGTGGGCCTGGACAGGCTGCCAAGTTGGGTGGATCAGAACCATGTGAAATTCAACATTGAGAAATATGAAGTGCTCCATCTGGGGATGAACAATCCCCAACATTACTTACAGGCTTGGTGGTGACAAACTGACTAGCACCACAACTGAAAGGAACCTAGGGGTAATAATAGCCCGTTGTATGAACATCAGCTGTAGCCAGCAGGGCAAATAATACTCTGACATGCATCAACCAATGAATCTCAAGCAAAACTAAGGAAGTGATTCTTCTGCTTTACTCAGCATTGCTGAGACTGCAGCTGGAGTACTGCATCCAGTTCTGGGTGCTGCACTTCAACAAGGATGTGGAAACTTGAGAGAGTCCAGAGAAGAGCCACCCATATAATCAGAGACTTGCAAGGCAAGCCATATGAACAAAGCCTGAGGGACTTGGGTCTCTTCAGCCTAAAAAAAAGAAGGCTGAGAGGGAACTTGGTAGCAGGGTGGGCTCCTACTGCATCCTGCAGTCCCAGAAATGCAGCTGGGAACCACGTGGTGCTGGAGCAGCTGGCAGGTGGGTAGGGTGGTGGGGAGATCCCACGACAGTGGATGAGAAAGTGGGGAAATGGCAGTTGCAGTGGTGGCAGGCAGGAGCGCAGCTGCGCAGGAGCATGGGGCCCGCACCGGTGCTGTAGGGCCAGGCCCAGTGGGGGCCAAGGGTGGGGCAGCAGGAGTATGGGTCCCATGCTGCCTCTGCCCTTCTCCCTGCTGGGACAGCCCAGCCAGTCTCCATAAAGTCCCTCTAAGTAATCAGCCCATGCCCCATGCTTCTGCTGTCCCACCCCAGGTCCCCGCCAGCTCTGGTCCCAGGGCACTGGTGCAGGCCCTGCACTCCCACCCAACTGTCGCTGCACTCCCACTCACTGTCACTTGCCCCTACTACCTGCTACCACTGCACCTGCCATTTCCCCGCCGCTACCGCAGCTTCTCCCCACTCAGCACATGGTTCCTAGCTGCATGGCCAGGTCCACAGAACACAGCAGGAGCTGGCCTGCCCCGGTCCCTGCAGTTCCCGGCTGGCTCCATGCAGTGTTGGCCAAGTTGGGCCAGCACCTGCTGAGTTCTGTGGACCTGGCCATGCAGCATACTGCCAGAGTGGCCAGTGAGCCAGGGAAGTGGCAGCATCGGCAAGCAAGAAGGTAGGGAACTGGCAGGAAAAGGGTAGTGGTGGCAGATGGGGGGAGGGGGAAGTGGCAGCAACCAAGCACACAGGAGTGCAGGGCCTGTGCCAGGGGTGGCAGGAGTGCTGAGCCTAGGTTGGCAGGAGCACTGATAGGGGCTCTGCTTGCATGGGCCCTGAGCATCCTGAGGTCTCATGGCTTGCTGCTGCCGCTGGTGGCAGGGGCTGTGGGCATCCACATGCACACCCCAGATCCCCTTACATACCCCAGCCACTCATGTCTCCACACATGCCACAACTCTCCCCAGACACCCTCCCCACATACCCATCCACACCCCACATATTCACACACCCTCTCCCATATCCGACATACACACACACCCACAGCCCCCTACAAACCTATACCCACCTACCCACTCACACCCCCAACACTTGCTCCACAATATGCAAAAGGAAGACTTCATTTTAAGCTATTATACAATCACCTCTATGTATTCTACACAAACACAAGTAAATCAGGACAAAAATTATTTTTGAAATTGAATGAATGAATGCTGTAGTAGATGTCTGATTTTTAGAATATAAGTTGGTATTTTTCTGGTTCAAGATGGCAAACCCCCTTGCCAAAAGGAATAATTCCAGGGATAAGGGGAGGGACTTCTGGTGGCAAAGCTCAGGGGTTAGGGACTTCTGGTCCCAAGATGGTGATCAGGGGTGGCGCACATGTCAAGGGGTGGGGCTCCCCCTGCGGTCCTTGACAGCCTGCCAGAACACTGTAAGCAGCCCTCCAGCCGAAAGAGTTGCCCGCCCCAATCTAACATTAAGGGTTTAACAGACCATCCTGATGCACAGGAAGACTAGCAAGTATAGCAGAAGACCAGCTTGGCTTGACAGGGAACTCTTCAGTAAACTAAATCACAAAAAGAAAGATTATAAGAAGTGCACACTTGGACAAACAACTAGGGAGAAGTATAAGAGCATTGCTCGGGCATGCAGGGATGAAATCAGGAAGGCCAAAATGTAACTGGAGTTGCAGCTACCAAGGGATATCAAGGGTAACAAGAAAGGTTTCTACAAGTATGTCAGTACAAAGAGGAGGATCAGGAAAAGTGTGGGTCCCTTACTGAATCGGGGAGGCAACCTTGTGACAGAGGATGCAGGAAAGGCTGAAGTGCTCAATGTCTTCTTCGCCTCAGTCTTCACAGGCCAGGTCAGCTCCCAGACTACTGCACTGAGCAGCACAGTTTGGGAGGGGGGGGAAGGTAAGTAGCCAATAGTGGTGAAAGAACAGTTTAGGGAATATTTACAAAAGCTGGACATATACAAATCTGTGGGGCTGGAAGGGAGGCACCCAAGGATGCGAGATTGCAGAGTCACTGCCCATCATCTTTGAAAACTCATGGTTATCAGGAGAGGTCCCAGATGATTAGAGAAGGGCAAATGTAGTGCCATCTTTAAGGAAGGGATGAAGGAGCATCCAGGGAACTACACATCAGTCAGCCTCACCTCAGTCCCTGGAAAAATCTTACAGCAAATCCTCAAGAAATCCATTTCTAAGCACTTGGAGGAGAAAAAGGGTGATTAGGAAGTCGGCATGGATTCACCAGGAGCAAGTCATGCCTGACCAACCTGATTGCCTTCTATGATGAGAAGAGTGGCTGTGGACTTAGGCAGACTAATGGACGTAGTATACCTTAATTTTAGCAAGGCTTTTGATACAATCTCCCACAACATTCTCACAGGCAAGCTAAGGAAGTATGGCTAGATGAATGGACTGTAAAGTGGAAAGAAAATTGGCTGGAGCATCGGGCTCAGAGAGTAGTACAGTAATCAATGGCTCAATGTCTAGCTGAGAGCCGGTATCAAGTGGAGTGTCCCAGGGATCAGACCTAGGGTCAGTTTTGTTCAAAGTCTTCATCAATGACTTGAAAGATGGCATAAAGTACACCCTCAGCAAGTATGCAGATGACACCAAGCTGTGGGGAGTTGTTGATATGCTGGAGGATAGGGCTAGGATTCAGAGTGACATAGACAAATTGGAGGATTGGGCCAAAAGAAGTCTCATGAGGTTCAACATGGACAGCTGCTAAGTCCTGCACTTAAAGAGGGAACAAAAATCCCATGCACCAGTACAAGCTGGGGGGTGCCTGGCTGGGCAACAGCTCTGCAGAAAAGGACCTGGGGGTTACAGTGGACAATAAGCTGAATATGAGCCAACAGTGTGCCCTTTTTGTCAAGAAGGTTAACAGCATAATGGGCTGCATTATAGGTGTGCTGCTAGCAGGTCAAGGTAAGTAATTATTCCCCTCTGTTCAGTACTGGTGAGGCCACATCTGGAGTACGTACTGTGTCCAATTTTGGGGCCCCCACTACAGAAAGGATGTGGGCAAATTGGAGAGAATCCAGCAAAAGGCAACATAAATGGTAAAGGGGCTGGGGCACATGGCTTATGAGGAAAGGCTGAGGGAACTGGACTTATTTAGTTTTGAGAAGAGAAGACTGAGAGGGGATTTACTAGCAGCCTTCAACCACCTTAAAGGAGGTTCGAAAGAGGATGGAGCTAGACAGTTCTCAGTGGAACAAGGAGCAACAGTCTAAAGCTGCAGCAAGAGAAGTTTAGGTTAGATATTATGAACAATTTTCTCACTAGGAGGGTAATAAAACACTGGAACAGGGTATCTAGAGAGACTGTGGAATCTCCATCCTTAGTGGTTTTTAAGACCCAAATGGACAAAGCTCTAGCTGGGATGATCTAGTTGTGGATGGTCCTGCTTTGAGCAGGGGATTGGTTTAGATGACCTCCAGAGGTCCCTTCCAACCCTCACTTTTTATGATCAATAGATTCTTAAAAAAAAGAGAGAGATTTAACTAAAACTAGTGCAACTTCTGTGCATGAACATTAAGACTTTACTTCCACCACTGTAAAAGCAATACCTAGTAATCACCTGAGTCCTCGAGTCCAAGACACCTGTGTCCTACTAACCCTACCAACTGGCAGCAGCATTGTGCACTGATTCAGTTTAAATCAGTCAAAGTCTGTTTTTAGAATAGATCTTATCTATGTTAGTTGTCATTTATCAACTATGTTGGATAGAAGCAGAATGATGGAATCAGGTGAGAGTGAAACGAGAAAGCCTGCTACAAAAGGCTGCCTGACAGCCTATTTTTTCCACTGGTGTATTCTATCAACAACACAAACGGTATCTAAGTTTTTGGTTATGACAATAACAGTAGGGGGAAGAGGAGTGGCGGACAATTATTAATCATAGATTTCATAGACATCAGGGCTGGAAGGGACCTCGGGAGATCATCGAGTCCAGCCCCCTGCCCAAAGGGCAGGAAGTCAGCTG
>NW_017728913.1:10078301-10109760 GCF_001723895.1 Crocodylus porosus
GGGCCAGCAGTGGCAGTAGTCCCCCCATCCCCCAGTAATTCTAGTTAACTGCAGTGGGGTTGGGGGGGGGAACCCCACAAACAGTAAGACTTTTCACTTTAACACACTTTTTTTTTTTTTTTTTTTAAGTGATATCAAAAGTGGCCAGTGAGGAGACCTCTCTCTCTTTTGTTAAGTAAATGTCAGTATGAACTCTGTCAGGGAAAGCTGATGATATTTTCCATATATCACAATGTTTGCATTTGAAAAAAAATTAATTTTTTTCTGTATCAATTTAATAAATATACTTCTTTTGTCAACAAGGCAACTTGAAATAACTAGTTCATTATCTATATAACCAACAACTAAGGAGGGGAAATGGGGGGTGGGGGAAAATCAATGAGCAAATATATTAGCATGTGGTCCCCTTGATGCATTTCCAAAAAGATCACCACACACTCATGATTATACCACAGTTTACTAATGGGATGCATTTTGCTTTTAATTTTGTGTTTCTCTTTTCACCCACTGTATCTGACTTTAAGGCTACTTACAGATATGAAAAAAAAAATGCAGCACTTTACTTTCAGCTCATCGTGCTCCCACACTGAACACAGCACATGCCCAGAATAGGCTCTGTGTTAGTTTGACCCAGCTCATCCAGCGTCATAGATGGTACACTTCTGCAAGGCTCTTTGGCACTTTTATCTAATTTTAATCATTAGATTAAAATTAACCAGATCATAACCCCTCCACACCCCACCTTAATTACTAAAAAAGTGTCAAAGTACTGGTAGGACAGAGAAAGACCCAATTCAGTCACTGACTCAGACTTTACGCTTCAAAGCACTGTCAGACACCAGCAGTGCCACTGACATTATGGAAGCCAGAAAGCAGAGCTTTGCTTACACTAAATTTTATAACTCTATCCTGTTTATACATCATACATATTCTGATATAGATTGAGAGATTCTGAAAGGCTAGGAGATCCCGAAATTTTAAGTGTTTATATTACATGCTACTGCAGCTAGCATTGATAGCATAATACTGATATTCATGACTATAATGCAACTGGAAAAATACTGTTTAGTATAAAATGCATCAAAAAAGTAGGCAACTACTTGGGAGAGGAGTGAAAATAGTTTTACATGTTGCTTTCTTAATTATGAAAGCCAGGGGAAAAATAATTACACAGAATGCTGGTGTTCAGTATTAATACATTTAAATACAGTTAATAAATCACTGAAGTTGATATTAAATATAAAAGTCTATGTTGAACAGACAAATCTTGCCAAAACAAAAAGCTTTGCTCTTTCATATTGAACAGGCTGCATCAGATTTTTACTGAAATAGCACAAATACAACTCAGTTAATTTTTAACAAAGCTGAAGTCCAACAGTTTCTATGTACTTCTCTGGTTCCAGATTGTGAACCAAGGCTATACGGGAAGAAAAAAAAAAATCAGTTCTAAATTTTCCAGTAAATATTATAATTACACTATGAAACACTGATCCCTAATGGCTATCCTCTCTCTATAGGAGTCCAAACCTCTTCTGTCCTCTTTGCTGTCTGCCCCTCTGCTCTGAGTGACAACCCCATTACATCTTATTACCCTTTACAAGAAACAATTTTCTCCCAATATGCAGATGACAGTTTGGTCTCTGAATCGTCACAACTCAATGCACCACTCCATCTCTGTCTGTACTGTCTGACTGGCCCTATTATTCAGATGATGCATCTCTATGCTTTGCTTCAACTACGCCCCATGCGAGTGAGGTGCTTTTCATCACATATGAAGTCTCATTTTTTGCCTCTCACTCTTTAAAAAGCTAGGGGTCACCTGCCAGCACACTAAAATTATTTTCCTTAGAGCAATTCAATTTATAGAACAGGCTTACAGTTATTACCCGAGTCTTTGTGGTACCTTTCGACAAATATTGATGGATTTCTGAGGTACGTGCTACAATATGTAACTGCTAAAAGAACATTAATTAGTCTTAAGACTGCTAAAAGAACATTAATCTTAAATTACTCCAATAAAACGTGATTCCAAACTTGCTGAAATCACTGAGAGTGTTTGCACTTTCTTCAACGGGCTTTGAAGACTGTACAGAGTCAGGCAATGTTTTCTGTGGGTAGCAATCAGATGTACTATGTATGCATCATCACTAGTTAATGTGCCACAGAGGAGTCGGACTGAAGTAACAGGAGTAAGAGGAAGGAGTTTACTCCGCCACCTCTATCTGACTGGCATCTCTCAAGCTGGGAGAATGTCCAGCCACAGACTTTCAGGTGGAGCAAAGGGCAGAGAATCTCTTCCACTGTTTCCAGAGTTGTCTGTGATCTGGTTGCTAAACCACCAGAGTTTATCAGTTATTCTGAAGGTACACACACAAAAAACTACTCAAGACTAGTCTGCTAATCTGTCCACAAAAGCAGTTAAATGCAACTTATTTATATGAGGGTAACCTGTACAATAGCATATGCAGGACAGTTCAAAGATCAGCAATGATACGCAGATTGCAGGGTAACTTAAACTGGTTTTCATCCTATTAGAAACAGGGGTGGTAAAACAGTAAGTTTTAGCCCAAATTGAGAGAACTTACCAGTCTATTTGTACACCCAATTAGAGTGAGCCTTAAGGCCCACCTGGCCAACTAGTAGCCCCTAGTGGAGCTAATAAACGAATGGTACAACTAAATCCTTGGAACAACTAAAGCAAAAACAGGATAGGAGTGTTGTGTGGGTCAGAGGTTCAAAATGTGACAACAAGTGTGCCTGAGGGGAGAGAACTTACCTAGGTGAGGGGGAGGGAGATCACATAGCTCTTAAAAACAACCCTTTTTCCTAATGCAAATCTCATCCAGCCAAGTCCTGGACACCTGTTGCAAGGTGTTGAAAGGCTTTGTGCCTATTTGATGCTTCAGTAAGACTGAAGGGGCTCATCACTTAGCAGCTTCAGGGACTTTTCAGAACACTTATAGGTAGTGAAGTACCCAATTCATGGGGGCTGCCCTCTGATTTCTTGGTCTGAGCATGGCACTGGTTGCCATGTTCGTGTCAGAGTGCAGTAGCCCCCGACACTTCTGGCCAAGGGGCCCCAGAATCCTGCCCCTCCCCAGGGATTTGACAGATGTCCATCTCTGAAGTCTGTGGGGAGGGGTAGGACTTCTGGGTCCCCTCAGCCACTTAGAAGCATGGGGAGGGGCCTGCCATGTTCTGCTGTGAAAATCTTCCCCCTCTCTTTACCCATCCTCTCCCCTGCAACTCCGTGCTTCAGGACGCTAGGACTTCCTGCCTCCGTTTTCAGCCCCCCCTAAACTGCTTGCTGGCCCTTGTCCAGCTTTTTTGAGATCCCCATGCTTTTTTGACGGGACCAGGTTTTTTTTCCACAGGGGACCTACCAGATTTTTGCAGTTTCCACAAAAATTGTGAAATCATGAATTTGGCAGGTCCCTATTTATAGATCATATATCATTTTTGTCTTGAAAGCAAATATTCTTTATAGAAATGGAAAGACACCACAGAGTGTGCTCATATCGGATTCTAAATTTATCTGGAAAAACAGTGAATTGATTGTAGATGTCAGCTACCCCACACAAACATGCCACAAATTTCCTTGACTGTACCGCTGACTGGTGAGATACTATGCTTGATTTATTGTACTGGACACAGCTAATTGCTCTTGGCTTCCAAAACTAGTCAGCATAGGTCTGATGTGGAAGCATAAAGAAAACAGGGCTGTTCTGAACTAGATCTTAGTTTAGCGACAAGATAAAAAGATACACATAAATAACATATTTTGCCAGTAGTCTAAAACTGAGCAAATGAGTTAAAACATCTGAAGAAAAAAAAAAAAAAAAAAGGAATAAAAGTTAGAAAAATAGCACAGGAACAGTACTGGTCAGCATTGCAACTAAATCATATGCAACATTTACAGCCACTCACCCATAGAAATAAAAAGTCTTTCCATGAGTTTTACAATCTCTTATGTACTTCAAAGACCTTAGAAAAACAGAGGTTGTCTCACGGGCTTAATAGTCAATTATCGTCCAAGAAAAAGATAAGCACATACTATGTTATTTCTGCCTTCTACTGCAGTAAATAGCTAAGATTTACTGTACTTAGTATAAGCTTTCCTGCAAGTCCAGTTATTTAAACAGAGTCATTTTTAACATTTTACACTGAGTCATTTTATAGCCCGTGAGTACAGTGGCATATTTGGGTCCAAACTGACCAATTGCAAAAACAGTATGTAGCAGTAGAACGAAGAAGTGTCTTCAGGAAAAAGCAAAAAGACTAAAAAAGAATAATCTGCCATTCACAAACAATTAGGGACTTTTTACATATGCATGGCCCAGCACCACAATGCTCGCAGTTGTTAAGTGCCAAAATATGCATCACTGCTGAGAAAATGGTGGTAGTGCGCTTTTAAACTAAAAAACACATCGGAGGTGCTTTAGTTCAAAAAAGTGCACTGCCACCATTTTCTGGGGGCTGACACGCATTTCTCCACTTATATAACTGCACATGGCACTGTGCAGTTCACCTCAGCTCGC
This sequence comes from Crocodylus porosus, assembly GCF_001723895.1. Classification (NCBI taxonomy): domain Eukaryota; kingdom Metazoa; phylum Chordata; order Crocodylia; family Crocodylidae; genus Crocodylus; species Crocodylus porosus. The sequence goes on from NW_017728913.1 coordinate 10,082,840, forward strand.
GTGCAGAGCAAATTCAATTAACTGAGTCTGCTCAGAAGCAGCAGATCTCCGGTGCACTGCGGAACAGAAAAGTATGTGTATAAATGCCTTAAGATTTCCGCCCCCACAAATATTTTCAATACATTGTAAGTGATTAGAAAACTCTTTAACACCAACATAAACAGAGCTACAACTGACATTCATATCGTAAGATGTGATATGGATCTTATATCAAATTCTGTACAACTATTTCTTTTCCTTGAATTTGTGGTTTACCAGCTGTTTAATCCCATTCTGTGGGGAAAGGGTCAGGAGTTACTAGGTCAAGACAGAAACAAAAAGTCATATGGCTTCTCCTACTACTCCATTTTTTTCACAATGGAGCATTCAGAGGTCACCATAGCCATATGGAGACCAAAGGGATTCACTAGGTTTCTTGGACAGGATGGAAATTGTATGCCACTGCTTACCTTTAGTAAGAACATTTGCAACATTCCAAACTAATAAACAGGTATCCTAGTTTTCTCTATTTAAAAATTGCAAATTCTCTGACTTAAAAAAACAAAACAAAATCCACGTTTTTCCAGGATTAAAATAAAATGCCACTACATGATATATATCAATTGAACACAATGCTTTATTGACATTTTTACAATTTTAAAGCAACCTGGAAGCCTGACAGTGCCTCAATCACTATAATTAAATAAACTGTAAATACCTATAAGTTTTGGTGCTTGATTTGGGGGTTTTTATCATTGAAAAGTCAAAGATCCTCCTGTTCCCTTTGCTCACCAAGATGTGGGTCCAGCTGCAGCTGTCCCCCACCCCTGCCACTTTGTAGCACTGAGCAGCCCTGATACGCCAGTGCCCTGCCCATGCCATTGCCCCTCACTCCCCACCCACAGCCCCCTGGCCCTGCCAATGCTCCTCACTCCCCACCCACAGCCCTCCACCCTGTTAGAGGGGAGCCCCCAGCTGCCCTGGGTTCCAGGGCCAGGGATCTGGGTCCACAACCCCCGCCCCTCCTAGCAGTGCCTGAGCCCCAGCTGCCACAGCTGCTGTGGTCCAAATAGAGCATGAAGCCCTCTCCCCCATGGGCAGCACAGCTGGAGCACAGCCTGTGGGGGTAACCAATGCAGGCTGCCCATTGCAGGCTTGGAGCATTCTGCCCTGCTCCCTCCTCTCAGGGGCCTCTGCAGCCCAGCGGGGGTCTTACCATGGCAGGGCAGAGTGGGGCGGGGTGAGGCAGGGAGGCTCAGTGCTGCTGCCAGGAGCCCCACATTGCCATGGTGAGGCACTTCCTGCCCACCTGGCAGCAGCTGGGGGCACAACTCCATGCCGCCACCCCCACTGCTGCCAGGTGGACACAGGGCACCACAGTTCGGCAGCATAGGGCTTACTGAGCCTCCCCACCCTACTTTGCAATCCCCACTGTGCCTCAGATGAGCTGCCCACAGTTCCATCCCACTCTCTGCCCTGGGCCCCAAGCACCACCCTGGCTGCACAGTGCCCCCCACCCCAGCCCTGCCCAACTGGAGGGGCCTCAATCTCCCTCTCACCCCAGACTTACCTGAGGGGAGCTATTCTCCATGCTGCCTGGCTGCCATGTGCATGTGTTCACACATGTGCATGTGGCGCCCCTGCCTGATCATCCTCCTATTGCTCCCCCCAACCCCTTGCAGGCTGGAACGCCGTCAACTTGCAAGGGGAAACCTGCCCAGCATATATTCTCCTTTAAAGGAAACATATGCATTTTTCTCTTTAAAATGAAAAAATCCACCTTTTACCATGTTTTTCCATGGTGAACAGAAAACCCAGGTCCTCTCTAATAGACAAACCACAGAACAAGCAAACCACTACTGGATCATTTAGTCTAACACTATACAAAATGCAGATGTCAAAGGAAAGACAATATTAAACTAGTAACTACATATAAATCACAGGCCTAGATGGACAGTCAAGACTGATTTCAGTCTGAAGAATTTTGATGTTTGCAAATATGCATTAGTGCCTACAATAAAAAAAAAAATCAGAACCAATATTTGATATATATAGTAACATAACATCTTCGAAGAATTTTCATATACTTGTATAGGTAGTAAAGGAAATTAGATTCTATGCATCCTTTAGGTTGGTGCTTTTTGTATTTGTTTTTTGACACAACCAGTATTTTGTAGAGACAAGGGCACAGCACTTTACTCAGTTGGTTATCTAAGGCTCTTTATTACTCCTCAGAACAAGATCATAAGGAATAATCTGTATCTGACATTTTATTATTTATACTGTAGTATCCCCCAGAGATCCCCAGTCTAGCTGGGCTTTCTTTCCCATAGCAGGCAATTGGATCATTCAGTTCTAGTAATTTGTGAACTATTATTTACACACCTTGGCTGCTAAAGAGCCATGTTCTCATCTCCCCACCCTCCTACCTTGGACTTCACTCCAGCTTCCTCAGGTTTTTCTCCACCTTGACTAAGGTCCTAAATCCACAGTTTACTCCCACTTAGTAACAGGATATACTTACCCCCACTCATAATAAATTTAATCGAGAGTCGGGTCTTTTATCTTTAATATTATTGAAGTTATACCTTAAACTAATATTCTGGTGCCAAATTTGGTTCCAAGAACTGTTTAAAAACTGGCGTAATAATTATTTGTAATTCAAACATTTAATCATTGTGGCAGCATACAAGAACCAAGACCCATTCAACGCAGGTCATGTCCTAGTCACTTCAATGGCTCCTACCTTGATGGACTCTTATGCTTGCACACAGACTACCACAGACATGGTCAAGGCTGTCACACAGCCTAAGGATCTGACTGCACAGAACAACCTGGCAGATGCAAGGCTCTAGCACTAAAAATCATACATAACTAATCCTTGTTAGGTAGAAGTGACCAATAAGTTTTCATTGTTCAAACGGAGAGAAAAAAAATTGCAGAATGGAAATACATGTAAAAAGTGAAAGGTAAAGTAAAAGAAGGGGTTTGTTCCCTTTCACTACTACTACTGTTACAAAAATATATATTTTTTATTTTTTTAACCTGATGCTCACTCTGAGACTAGGCTTTTAAGGAAACTTTTTGTCCAGACCAACAGGGAGAGATGTCAAATCAAAAATACTACTAAAACACACAAACAAACAAACACTTTGCTTCTTCCATATTTTCTGGACCTTCAGGGCTACAACAGCACAACCCCTCCATCCAAAGTATCTTTTAAATGGTCACAAGAGACAAACAACACAGCAACTAGTTCACAGACCAGCTAAAGTTGCTTATCCCAACTCATCTTTAATTAACAGTTGAGCATCACCAAAGTATAAGCTATGGGAACACCTTAGTCTGTACTTAAAATGGTGCTCCCTTGTACACCGTATTGAGTAAAGAGTTATGCTAATCTTTGACACTTTACATAAATCCAGCTCTCCCTATTTTCTGGTGCCTTACCACTTTCTCTCACCTTCCTCCTTTCCCATTGAAAATCACATCCTGATGGGTTTTGTGGCAGCGCGTTCCCTTTTCTGTACAGAAACAAGATACCACAAGTACCTTGTACAACTGTCCACAGTAGCAGGTGAGATGTGAGTCCACTACCTTCTCTGGGCCTGGCTCATTTAGACTGTAAGCTGTCCAGGGCAAGGCCTGTTCTTAAGGTCTTGTCCAATAGTACTAAGCAGTTATTGACACTTAGGTTTACAAGCTGACTCATATAGACAGCTCCTGACACCCCCAAGGAGCCCACTGCATGCTGGCTTGCAGAATCAAGGCCTTCACAAAGCAGCTCCAAGTTGGAGTAGCCAGCTGGAGACGAGGGTGACCCTAAATCTCTTTGACCAGCATAATTTATAGACAAACTCTCCAGTTCAGGCAAGCAGCACTCAGAAAGGCAAGTGTGGCAGACCTTGAACTTTTCCTTTTAAAGGAAGAGTGATTCATCTAATTACGCTGCCAAAGGAGGGGATAAAGTTAGTTAGCTCTGCCCAGGTAGATTATAGCTTGCACCTTGCCCTGCCTCTCCTCCCTACTCTCCACGCCTTACACCCCCGCGCCACCTCACATGCACACACATTTACACCACACATGCTACAAAGATTTCACAGACATTAGGGCTGGAAGGGACCTCATAGCTCATCAGGTCCAGCCCCCTGCCCAAAAGGGGCAGGAAGTCAGCTAGAGTCAAAGGATGCATGTACACACACACCACAAACATGCACACCGCACACATACTGCACACAGGTGTACACACACTGCATATGCCTTTACACCACAGCCACCGCATGTGTGCACTTGCACACCACACACGCCCTCACACAGCTGGCACCGCAGACATGCACACACCACATGCATGTACACACACCATATGATGTGTGCGTACCACACAATGCACACACTGCACACATACACACGCACACCAAACACACACATGCATACCATGATATGTGCACACACGACACATGCGCACACCACAAAATGCACACAGCCACAGCACACACACGCCCATGCCACACACATGCACCACACCACACAATGTGCCGGCGCACCACACACGCATGCACTGCACGCACCACACGATGCGCGTGCACACATAACACACACATTGCACAAGTGCACACACCGCACGATGCAATGTGCAACATGTGTGCATCACAGACAATGCGCACAAGCACCCACCCCACGATGCACTACAAGCATGTGCACACGCGCACCACACGCACGTGCAGAGATGTGCACACGCGCAGAGTCTCCAGAAAAGCCTGAGGGAGGTGCAAAGAGGTGAAACAATCCGCGCCCACAGGGAAGAGGCCCCGGCCCCTCGGCCACCGCGAGCTCGCCCGAGCCCCCGCTCCGCGGCCGCTGCAGGTCCCGGCCGCCCCGCGTCCTTACCTGATACCGAGCCCGAGTTGCCCCTCCTGTGCCTCCTGCCGAGCTCCTCCTCGTCTTCTTCCAGCCTCCAGGCTTCAGCCATGGGCGAGGGGCACGGCCGGGGCGCTCACGCGGCAGGCGCCCCCATGCCCCGAGAGCCCCCGGCCGGCCCAGCGGCACCTGCAGCCTCCCCGGGGGCAGCCTCCCCTTCCCCGGCCTGCTTGCTCCCGCCGCCGCTTGCCTCCCAAGTTGCAGTCCCGCCGGGCCCTTTCTCCCTGCTCCGGCGGGCAGCGGCGCAGGGCGGCAGGGGAGAGGGAGTCCGAGAAGGTGGCGTTCGCCGTCCCCGCCGCTCACCGCATTCCGGTGTCAACAGGAAACCCCGCTCCTGCCTCCACTACTACAGCAGCAGCAGCAGCAGGCGGGGGAGGCACCCGGGGCAGGGCTGGGAGCGAGCTCCCTTCGCCCTCCCCCAGGCTCGGGCCGCTGGCAACTTTTATTCAGGAGAGGGGGAGCTGCAAGGATCTGGGATGAAGCACACAGCGGAGCGGGCTGAGCAGCCTCCCCGGGAAGAAGAAGGGCACATGGCTTCCGAGGAGAGGCTGAGGGAACTGGGCCTGTGAAGTCTGCAGGGGGGGGAGGGGATCGGATAGCAGCCTTGACCTACCTGGAGGGGGCCCCAAAGACAATGGAGCTAGACTGTTCTCAGTGGTGGCACATGACAGAACAAGGAGCAATGGTCTCAAGTTGCAGCAAGGGAGGTTTAAGTTAGATATTAGGGAAAACTCTCACTGGAACAGGTGACCCAGAGAGGTGGGGGAAGCTCCATCCTTGTGGGGTTTTAAGACCCCGCTAGACAAAGACGTGGCTGAGATGATCTCAGTGCGATGTATAGGGGTGCACGTACACCCCCTGAGAGCACTGGTGCACCCCTGACAGGCCACACCCCTACTTTGGCCATGGGGGGAAAGGAGCACTGGTGTTGCCTCTCACCCCGCAAGTGCCAGCCGGGGAGTGGGAGCACGGATGTAGTGCTGTGGCTGCCTCCCAGTTGGTGAGTTTTGCCATGGGGGAACCAGTCGCCCATGAACAATTTACTTGGGGATGGTCCTGCTTTGAGCAGGGGGTTAGACTCGATCAGTGATTCTCAACCTTTTTGCACTGCGACCCATTTGCCAAGAAAGATGGCTTGGCCTGACCCACGCACTCCTGACCCTGCCCGTGCCTGACCCACAGTCCCCTGCCTCCCCAGACCAAGCTGAGGCCTCAGTTCCAATCTGCAGGCTCCTGCCAAAATGGGCTCCCACCTGCCCCATCCTGCTTGGGCCGAAGCATGGTGGCTGTGGCAGCTCTGGCTCATGCAGGCAGCAGCAGAATGAGTCCAGCCTAGCACAGGCTGGGGGGAAGAGGGGAGGCCTGTGGCATACCTGCCCTAAGCTGGGGCTCCTGTGCTGTGTCAGGCAGCCTGGTTCTGTCCCAAGTAGCGTCTCCTGGCTGCCCTACCCCTGGAAGCATGGGCACCAGCCCTAGTGTTGTCAGCCCTACCATGCAGCTCCCCCCGCAACTCCTTCCCTTATTCGTAACCCTTTGAAATATTCTTATGCCCCACTAATGGGTTGCAACCCACAGGTTGAGAAATGCTGGACTAGATGAGCTCCTGAGGTCCTTTTCAACCCTAATTTTCTATGATTCTGGGACAAGGCAGCTGCAATTCTCCTTCACCAGTGGGAGAGATCTCTAAAAGCAACCTTAGAGAAGCCAAAATAAGAGATGAACTGACCAAGGTTGCATCCAGCCCCAGTCTGGATGCTGGTGTCCTGTTCTGGGACAAGGCTGTTCATACAGTTAGGCTCAATTTCACTGAGCCCTGTGAGACGGGGGTAAGAAAAAGAGGCTGAAAATGAAACAGACCACCTCTGTTAAAAGGGTCTGTCATGCTTTTATCTTAATACTTTTTACTAGGTGTTGAGACCTCTAATGCTCACGATGGACTTGTTTTAGTGTGAATAAAGTAAGCAGAGATTTTCTGTTTCCCAATCAGAAAATGTAACCAGTTAAAAAGTCTGGCTTGCTGCTCCAAGCTTTGAAAAAAAAAACACCACAGCATAAGGAATACAATCTGAGATGTAGCACAGGAATATTACTGTTCAGTGTAACAAGTTACTCAGTTCCAACAGCCATTCACCTTACAGGACTAAAACCCCTTTCACAAGTCTTACAACACAAAAAATCAGTCTCTTGTGCGTCTGTCCATAAGGTTGCCACACAGGCCTTTTTAGTATCCCAGGAGGATATGCATTGCATGGACTGTGCTGAAATTCAATCAGGATTTGGTAGTGAAGGGAGCATTGTCTGTAGCGTAGGCGACTGGTAGGGAGAGCCACGTGCCCCCCCAACAGGGCCACCAATGCCACTGGCAGCTTCTCACCAGCACCACCCCCGCTGGCTCCTATGGGTGCCCCCCCCAGACTCAGGAGGCACCAGTCACCCATGATCTGTAGGATCCCTGCTGTGGAAGTTTGAAGATGTGGAGAGAATGAGTAGAAAGAGAAAGTATAAGTTGTGGTAGTATTGGAGTGACAGGCATGGTGTTTGCTCAGACCTGAAGAAGAATGGACTGCATTAGAATGCTTGTCTAAGTCTAGTCCAACCCTGCAGTTGGTCCAGTAAAAGATGCAGACAGAAGTGCAGCTGTCTGCTGTAACTCACAGCACTTTGCAGGAAGCACTGAGAGTTACAGTGCTCCCCTGTACCCAACAAGCTTTCTCTGGGTCTTGAGGGTTGGGAGATTCAGCTGCAGTTTGGAGCAGCTATGAGTCTGCAGCTGCTCTCCCCTAGCTCTCCCCCCTGAGGCTCCAATCCACCCACCCCACCTTTCAGGGCCAGCTGAAAAAAACCCCAAACCAAATTCCCCTCCACTCCCTTCCCTGCCCCCATTCTAAAGAGAGTGCCGGGAGCAGGGCTGGGCTGCATCGGCCCAGCCCTGCTCCTGGCACGCCCAGACAGACATTAATTAATGAAGGCACTCTGTTTTCGAGCATCATCATCTGAACCTTCATGCAATGAGGGTTCAGATTGTTGCAGGACTGGCCCTTTTAAAATACTCTGCAGCTGTGTGTTTGGTCATGGCTGTAACATACTTTCAGGGGCCAGATCAGGTGAAAATTGTCACTTCTGTCTGCACCTACAAATATCTTTGTCCAAAGGATGTTTGTTGTTAAGAACACTGAATGCTACCCTGGAGAAGTAGATTTTATTTGTGCCACAGAGGTCCTGTGTGATGCTCTGGAGGTCACTTAAACCAAGCTTTTTCCACAAGCAGTCACTGTGGTAGACTTGGGTTTTATTGAAGTATTTCTGTTTTAAATGTATTCATTTAAATGTTGTAATGATATGTGCCTCAGTTTCCCTGACTAGCATGGGGAAAGAAGGTGTTTAAGTGCCAGGTACTAAAGTTGCCTGAGGGTGGGACATGACAAAAAGCTGGAGGTCCATCAGAGAAGTGAGTAAATAGCCTTGAGGATACTTCAGTTTAAGTGATACCCAGGATACCAGGAGGGTCAGGGGCTGAAAAGCCAGAGTCTCAAGAATACAAAAAAAATAAGGTCTCCCTCCAATCTAGAAGCCACTCTTGGGCTGATTTCAGAGAAGACCAGACAAAGGCACTGTGACATTTGTTAACTGAGGAATATACCCAGTTAATGAATGCACAACCTGAGACACCAAGAACTGATTTGTCAAAATGCTTAGCACTCACACCCACACTGTCAATCAATTAAATCTGTCAACACAGGAGTGCTGCAAAATGCCATAACAGGTATTCGGCATTTCAAAAGTAGTAAATACTTTTGACCTGTTTAAGTTCCCCTTAACATTACAGGGGTGTTGTGAAAATAAACGTTTTTAGAAAGTACTTGAATAGTATCACAGAAATTCCTATGAGGAAATTAATTTTCTTTAGAACAGGAAGTGAACAGCATGGAGTAAATAAGGCATGCAGCCATATATTGAATGAAGATAAAAGGCAATACTGAGTCAGTTGGATATTGAATAATATTGTTGTTCACGCAGTATGCACCCTCTATTCTGCGTCCTGAATAAGGGAGAATTACTGTGGAAAAGATCAAGCAACTTGATACATCATATTCTATAAACACAAAGGAACCAATTTAAGGCTGCCTGGGCAACTTTAATTTGGCATTTCCAGCTATCTGTCCTTAATGTTCTTTTGGCATAGGGGTTTTCATGTATAATTTACTATTCAGTTGGCATCATAGTTATGCTGTATAAAGACAAAGCACTAGATTTAAGATTTTGCCTGTGGTAAGCATACAAAAAGAATACATATCCCGTCGCAGTAAGCTTGCGCTTTTAGAAGCCCCAAAGTTCCAGTGGGCTCTGCGTGGGTAGACTACCACTGTGATTCCCTATCTCTGGAGGATGCTCCTCTCAAAGTTTATTCTAGGATCAAGGCCCTAAACTATATCTAAATAGTAATCCACAATTCTCCACTGGTGCATCTTTGTTCAAAATACTGTGTGGAGTTGCAGTGTTACAGAATTATCTATTTGAATTTTTCTGCTGCAGACCTTGTTCATAGTGTTAGATTGAAAAAAGCAAAATAACTGCAAGCCAGGAAGATAGAAAGACAAAGGAACAGCTTTTATGTGGGGAAATGAATAGAAAGTCTCCTGTGGAAGATGAGACAAACGTTTGTTGCATATTAGGTTTCTTAGTTGCTATGAAGTAAAAGCTGAGGCAGGGGATTTGCTAACATGTTCCCCCCCCACCAGTTTTCAGGGCTTCTCTGAACACTCTCCAAAGCACTCTAATAAACACTAGAAGCAGTCAGCACACTCAGACTCCCATTAGAGACTTTTCACTTACCAGCAAATATGTAAATGAAAAGAAAGAAGAAAACTGTATCTACTGAATGAATTGAGTGGAATCACTGGCTTCAAGGTAACTGTAGTGTCACTTAGACTACCTGACTTAGGGAAGGAACTTCAGCATAAAGAGGAATCTGAAGCAAGTAAAAAAAAAAAAAAAAGTCAATTAAATAAACACTATGTCATTGCTAAGCACAAAATTAACTCTGAGGTTGCTAGACCTTGGCAGAAAGATAGCTTTGAGAAAACAAACAAACAAAAAGGGTCTTTATATGCAAGGTAAAACTACTGAATAAAATGGTTCCAACACTGATTCCAAAAGGATCAAGAAAGTGACAGAGGAGGGGAAGATCACAGTTATTTATTCTTGGTCACCACCAACAATATGCTCGGTACTGTACAAAGGCGTATAAGATTTGGTCCTTGCTCCAATGAGCATGCCATCCTAGCTTTGGCCCAGAAAACTGCATCATGAACAGCCAGACCTGAGGGGCATTCAAGATGTAACATATGACATGAAGGAAGGGTTTAAGATGAGCAGGAGATGAATAAAGAGAAAGCAGTAAAGTAGTCAATGAATAAATTAAAAGTTAAAAAAAAACAGGTCTGCTCAGCCTGCTTTGCCTGAAGTGAAAATTTAAAATTTACAGAGTCTTATATAAAACTGAAAGCACATGTTCACCTCTGCTGAACCAAAAGTTGAGACCAGCTTAACCGGTGGAAGAGTATAATCAGGTTTGGATGAGTTACAGAGCTAGAGGTATTTCTCAAGAGCCCTTAGGAATTCAAAGACAGTTCCTAATGCACATGATTTCTATTTGGTAGCAAATTTTGTGTTCTGCCTACCGAATTGAAGATCTGAATTCTAGCTAATAGGAGCCAAACAACCAATGGAACTTAACTATATATTCCTGTGGCGGAATGCCGGGCTAGCGGTTCCGGCACCGCTTGGGGAGCTGCGGGCTTTGCAGAGCGGGCGAGCGCGCGGCTTGTGGGGCAGTATTGGAGGTAACTTTATAACCGCCTTCGAGGTTCGCCGAGCTGGCGCAAGTAGACAACTTAGAGTAAGTTGTTAGTGTTCTGTAATAAGTCTATAAGGTGTCTGTTGGTTCACGGGGTTCTAGAGCTAGCCCTTGCTTTCCACCACTGGAACTAGTCCAATGATAGGTGCGGCTGCCGGCTCCTTAAGTCCCAGAACTGGTCAATAGCTCATTGAGATGGGATGTTAGTAGTAGAAGTTATTATGGAGTAGATATAAGGTGAAGTAAAAGTTTGTTTTATTCACTCACCTGGCCTCATCCTCTTACGAATAAGAGGGGAGGCCGGCTGGAACGAAGTTGCAGTAAATATAAGTATAGAGAGCATAGATATGCTAAGCTACCAAGAGAGGCAGTCAAGAAGTGGAGTCTCCAATGGTTCTTCAGTTACAGATACAAAGGGGGTCTGTCAGTTCATGGGGTTCCAGAGCTAGCCCTTGCTTTCCACCACTGGAACTAGTCCAATGATAGGTGAGGCTGCTGGCTCCTTAAGTCCCAGAACTGGTCAACAGCTCATAAATGGGATGTTGAATACAAAACTGTAACACAGTGAGTCCTTGTCGATTGTCGGGTTTTCGAGGCCTTGGTTTTCGCTGGGATACGCCCAGGCAGGGAGGCTGAGAACTGGCTGCAGGGTGATCAGGCCTACAGGGTTGTCCAGTCGTTGTCTCTGCTACTTCCTGCCTCTTTGCCTCTTTTATAGATGTTGGTTGGACTGCCTCTGTGACACTAACTATGATATAAGCTAAGCATACAGGGATAGGATAGTTTCTTTTACACAGTAGTTACTAGGTAGATTTTCTACATAAGTTTCATTTCTGTAGAAATGACACTTACAGATAAGAAATTAAATTTACAGAATGCGCATGTGCAGCTTGATACAAGTGTAGAAAAGTACAAAGCTTTCATTTTGATTAACAGCCAAGACTTCAAGGTTACATAAGTGCCGCGTGGCAGTTATACAGAAATGAAATAAGATTTTTACAATTCCTATCTGAAGGCTGGGGTAGGGCCAGGAGAGGGACCTTTTGTCTCCTGTTTTTGACAGAAGCAAGCATTATGCCTTATAAGTAGTGATCTAGGGCAGTCCAGAATACATTACTTGCTCAGTCAAACCAATGGGATAGCAAGTAATGGGAGGGCAGTGCATCTGACAGGTGGAAGACTGAGATACCAAGTCCAGCAAAGAATGAAGGAGCAATTGCAGTTCCTTCAGAGGAAAAAAAAAAAAAAAAAGAAGAGAAAGGACTGCTGCTGTTGCGCTGACATGCAGTGAGCCATCACTGGCGATGCAATCCAGCTTACCACTATCTTCATTAGCCAATATTGAGCACATTCCAATTATACCCTCAGGAATTAAAAGCCTGAAGCTGAAGGTTCATAAGGAGTTCTTGAAGCTAAATAAACAAAAATGGAGCTTCAGTAACTATGGTTCACATAGCACTAACAATAAATAGTCAAATTGTGTAGGACCCCCCCCCCAAAAAAAAGACAACAACAAAAACTGAGCATTGAAGGCAAAAAATTCAGCTCATCTATAACTAACAAAGATACCTTCTTTCTTTAACAACTGGCCAGAAGACTGTGCTGTATGCGGTCATGACCTGACCATTTTGATCCACCCTTTTTGGATGTACTCTGGATTGGTACCCATGATGGTTCTTGGGCAATGACTGAGTGCACAGCTATCCAAATATTTCCAGCTGAACAAAAATGCAGTTTTCCCACAAAGCAACACTGGATCCCTCTAATGCTCTAAATCCTTTTGCATGGGCAAGTCAAATTGAAATACTGATCTATTCTTAAGAGCCTCTATAGCTTTGGAGCAGGTGACCAGAAAGAACTTCTCCCTCATGGCCTCCTTCAACAGATGTGTTCTGTAGAAACAAGGACACCATCAACCACAAGATCAAATGTATAACAGTAGGGGACAGACTTTGTTCAGTAATCACTGGAGACAAGTGACTTGATAGAAGTCTGCCTCATTCATGAACAGCCTGGCCTGAGGGGCATTAAAGATGTAACATATGACATGAAGGAAGGGTTTAAGATGAGCAGGAGATGAATAAAAAGAAAGCAGTAAAGTAGTCAATGAATGTCATTCAGGCACGTCTGAGTTAGCCAATTCAAGTGTCTGAGTTACAGAATATTACAATCTACACAATGTTTTAAGAATGCCAGGCTGTAACTAGTCACAAACAAGAAATATCATTTCTAAAAATACAAACCAGGGCACACATTTTAGTAACACTGATTGGTGGCCCTCTAATCTGTGGCCTGTAATCAATTATTACTGTGACACGCATCCCACGTCTTGCAAAAGTAGATTTATTATGTGCAATCACCTGTTTTGTATGTTCAGTCACTGTCCCCACATGGGAAACCTCTGTGACATTCCAGTAATCACCCATGCCTTCTGCCCTCTAACCTGCCACAGTGACCTGGTGAACAACATCACTGCTGCTGCCCTGAAGGAGATCAGGATTGCTAAATCACTATTCAACAAGGACTTGGCCACATTCCTGAGCAGGTCACTGGAGAGTGAGTTCTGACAAGACAGTGGAGACTTTGCCTTGCTGTGGAGCTAAGCCTACAGTGCCACACAACACCTTAGGAAGCACATTCACTGCTGCTTAATGGGGTGCAAGAGACAGCAGGAGCAGGGAGTGTCATTGCTTCCAGCCCCAAGCACTGAACATAGCACCATTACTTCCTAAGTCAGCACCTGCCTGGAGAGGCTCCTGAAGGATGCCACATGAGCCAAGTACATCAATGACCTGAAGGCAAAAAATCAGACTACAGAAAAGTTTTTGAGGTCATCTCAAAGTAGTATGCCAGCACCCACTTCATGCCTTGCAGCAAGTTCATGCATTACAGACTGGTGTTTCACACATTAGGCTCTTTTCAACTACCTCTTGCTCAGTGGCACCATTCACTATAGCCACTGAAACAAGAGGTGCTGCTATTTGAGTGAGACCCTACCCCACATCCTATGCATCTGCAAGCCCCACGTAAGGGTGTGGCAAATGCATCACAGTGTCATACAGGACCAGCTGGTGAAGGCTGATGACAATAGCCATGAAAAATCACACTATCTGAGGCTGCGACAGTCGGCTGTGCTTGGATTTTGCCGTTACAAATAAGGACAACAAAAGAATCATAATGATCAATATGACCAGCCCAGGAGTAAAAGCTGTCAAATTACAGCCACTGGCTGATGCTTGGGTACCCCTTTTCCCTCAAGGTACCCAAGCAACAAGAGCACCCTGAAAACTTGCAGTCCCCTGCCATATGTTAAACTGACGAGGCACCTCCTGGTATCCAATATCATGCAATGGTGAAGGGATTTGTACTTTGAGCACATCAGGGGTCAGTACCAGTATGAAGATACCAGACCAAAATTACCTACTAGAAATGAGAGTGAGGGGTGGACTTGTAGCAAGACCCCTAGTTTCTCTGTCTAAAAAAAAAAAAGAAAAAAAAAAGAAAGAAATGCATTACCTCCCCTTGCTCAACCATTTCTGACTTTCTCTACCTCTTTATTTCCTATAGATAAGTATAAGTAAGCTAAGATGTAGGATAAGCTTTAACATTTTATTTTAGCTAGTGAGTTTTATTTTTCTCTCTCCCCTTTGCAAATAAGTGCCCTGCTATTTTGATATAGATATCTACCATTTTATAAGTGATAATTCTTACGTTTGTATTGATTTTTTTATTGCTTTTATTGTGCGATTACTGTTTTAGGCCTAAATATGTAAGTTAGCATAAGTCATGTCAAGTTTCTTTCTTGTGTCCCCTGACTTATGACTCACACCTACCCCTCCTATGTAACTTGGTTCCTGAATGAATGGGAATGAATGCGGGTGCTTGAGAGACAATGGCAATAGGTCTAAAAATAGCTCCCTCCGAATGACCAAACCATCAGCACCAATACCTGGACCAACAACCCAGCCCTTGGAACCACCCTCAGCATTCAAGAAACAAAAGATGAGGCAACCCACCATTGTGCCAAGGCTGCACATGCTCAGTAAGAATACCTGGAGCCCTCTGGAACAAGACTGATCTTGCCTGGACAGGCCCTCCGCATAGGAGATCATAGGTAGTCTGCCCCATAAAAAGGGGTAGAGAAGGCCGACTCCTGGGGATGCCCTCTCCATCTGGACCAGCACCATACCACACCACCTATCCACTCAGAGGCCCTGCCAGTGACCACCCTCTGGACAACACCTGCTGGAAAAGGACCCTTTTCCAGCCTGGATAGGTAGCTATCACCACCCTCTCTTCAGCCAAGGACTTGGACTCTGTTTCTGTTCCCTACATGGACTCCAACCCTTCCACCAAGTCTTTTTCCTGCTGCCATTGTGAGTGTGTGAATGTAGCAATAACTTCATGGGGCTGTGTAGTGCGTTAACAGTTTTATTAAAAAGACATTTGGACCCCTGAGTTCAGTTTTGCTTTACTACAGTTCCAGCCCTGCTCCTTACCCCTCTAACTTCTGTCTCATTTCTCCCTCTCCTGCTTCTGGCTTACTGCCACCTCCAGCACCTGTCCTGAACTCCTCTGTGCCTGCAAACCCCCACTGTCTTTTCCCCAGATCTCTGCCACTGCTATTGCTTTGTGTTACAGGGTGGGGTCCCTAGGGGTGGCCATGTTACCCTTAGGCTCCTTAACCGTCCTAGTCTTGCCTTACAGGCACCCTCTATCTCGCCCGCCATGTCTTGTTGGTATAAATTGATATAGGGAGGCTGCCCTTGATCTTTGGGTTTAGACACGGACTGGCTAGATCTTACTGAACCCTGTAGTTCATAGATTCCCTTGGCATACCACATTATGGTGGATGGTTCCTGAGTCTCCCAGCCTTATGAGCTATATGCTATATGCAACCATCCCAAGCCTCGCAGATGGTATTGGCATGGTCTGGTCTAGGCCTTGCTGTGATTTGGCCCCCTTGTCCTCTCTGGGCTCTCCACAGCCCTATCTTTGCATCTCTCTGGCACCAGAGACTGTGCACCCCAAATGCCATGCCCTCTCTGGCACTGGGGTCCCCCAGCTCTAGTGGGCCCCTAATGAGGCCTCCTCCTTCCCCAAATAGCTTCACCCAAAGCAAACAAACAACAGCAATCAAATGTAACACAGAGTGCAAGACATGCTCTGCCCCTTTAAAAAAGTAAAACTCCTTCTCTAATACTGGTTGCCTGTACGCAACAGTACCTTATGGGCTCCTGGTGCCCCATAAGCCCTAAGGGTAGCCAATCCAATGGCTGTAGCATGTCTGAGCCCTTCTTTCCTGAAGGCTCCTTCCCCTTCAGCTGCTGGCAGGGAACTGAACTGCTTGGTCCCAGCCCTAGGGTTTATATGGGCCTAGGGCCCTGCCTCTTCCGGCCAGCTAACCAAGTGCAGTTGCAGGTGCAGGTGCTGCCAATTCCCTCATTAGCCAGTTGTCATGGCAACATGCACCTAGGCTCTTATCTGGCTCTTTGTGTTCCCTCCCTGGACAATCTCTGCTCTAAGAGGAGCAGACACTGTAGTGCCCTGCGGCACTATCTTCACTGCCTTTTCCCTTGAGCTCCCAGGTGTCTGCCTCAGTTTCTTTCTTGGCTGTCTCCTTCTTGCCACCAGGCTTTTCCCCTTGCACCAGTGACCTTGAGTAACCCTGGGGCTACATGATCTTAAGTAAACCCAAGCCTCACTTCCTCAGTCAGCTTCTCTCTAGTCCACCGGTTCTAATCCTGGTTCTGGCAACTTTCACTCCCTACATTTTAACTCTCTCTCTCAACTTAGCCTTCCCCAAAGTATCCCAGGTACCTCAAGTTAGGAACTTACCTATGTGTATGTGTAGGTGGGTTGTATGTGTGTGAACTGGTGAGTGTGTGTGTGTACACACACATACATGTGTCATTGTGTACAATGACAAATTACTAATACAAATTAGTACTAATACAAATTAGTGATCTTTGTATGTGTACTGAGTGTTTGGGAATTGACAGCTGATTGTTGTCTAATTTTTGGTGTGTAGTGTGTATGTGCTTGAATTGGTGATAGGTATGCATGTGCCTAGGCTGGTTTGGATGTCTATGTGCCTGAGTTGGTAGTGTGCGTGTGTGTATGCACCCAATTGATTTGTGTGTTTGTATATGTGCAATTGTGTCACACCCTTCTGTCTAACAGTGCAATACTGAGATCCTGAGTTGGCCTGACCCCACAGGGCAACAGACTGAACCTCCCCCCACTTGCCATAGACCTATAAAGACTGGTAAGGCCTTTGAATATTTCCCACACCAACAATTGTACACCTCATGCTTAAACCATTGTCCAAGAATGACTTATCACCTTACAACTCTGTACTGATGTGGCTGCCATGCATGTGGTCTTACTTCTCTTCCTATCATAGCATAGATTTGGAGTTTTTTAACCCTTTTACCCTGGTATAATGTAGGCTGCATGACTAATTGCATGTTTTGATTGCATCAGCATATACCAACTATGTACTCACGTAGCTACCATGTGGTAGCGATGTCCTATGTTTTCCTCCAACTCAACAAAACCGTGTAAATAACCACAATTTTTAACTTTTTTTTAGTAAAGAACTCATTTTTAAAGAACTGAGAATAATAGCCTAGAAGTACATTTTCCCCAGTTATCGCAACAAATTAATCCCAGCTTTGTTCCAGGAGAACATTTTTTCCTGGTTCTTACTTGAGCCAACATGGGCTTTTTGCTTGACTTGGTCTGCATTTTTAACACAAAGAAGCCCTGACAAACATCTTCAATCTCACTATTAATTTTAGGCTTCATAAAATGTATTAAGCTCTTCTCTTAGATTCTTGAGTCCCCAAAATTACCTTCAGATATCATTTTAACTGCAGCAAAAGAATGTTTGGGGCACCTGAGGCAGTTGCCACACACAGGCATAGACATAGCCTCTGCTGGGCATGTGTGGGGCTTGGTGTGGAAATACACTTAGTTTAAAGTGTTGGGAGGGTTTTGGGGGTGGAGATGAGGGGAGTTACATCTGCAAGCATCCACCAGCAAAAACCAAAGTCAGCAGCTATGCACATAGGGGCAATGACCAGTTCTGATTGCTGCTGCTTCCATGATCTGTGGTAAAAGCTGTTTTCTCACTTCCCCATCCCTGTTAGCACCTGGGGCAGTTTCCCTTGTTGTCCCTAATTATAGCACTGTCTTTAAATATGTTTTTTTTTCCTGTAATATCTTAGGAATCATTGCCTTAGGTCCTGTCACCGCCGGGCTTTCACTAGCCACCGGATAGTGGCTCGGATCTCCCTTCTTATGTGATGCCTCTTCCGGACCCTTAGTAACCTTGAGGTAGTGCTTTCCTCCCGCGTTGCCAGTCCCACGCTCGCCTGCCACGTCTTGATGTTCCGCAATGGTCGGGGTTGGCTGACAGGTCCCTCGTTGCCAGGGTCTGACCCGGAGGGTTCATGGGGCTCCACCACCGCTACATCCCGGCCTCACACCCCCTTGTTGGGTCCCCTCGATGTGGTCCTTCAACGGATCACGCCCTCCCACCTTGCACACTAACATGTCGACGGGTTGGGGTCACACACACCAGCCTGGTGGCACTTATACGCCTGTCCTGTGAGATGCTTCTCCCCAGGAACTGTCCCTAGCTTCCTTATACCCTGTGCCCAGAGTGCCCTCTCCCCTACTTCCCCCACTCAGGGGCTTTCACCTACAGCCACCTAGACTCAGTGCTCGTCTACCCTTGTACTCGGCCTTGGTGAGGCCACAGCTGGAGTACTGTGTCCAGTTTTGGGCTCCACAATTCAAAAAGGATGTGGAGAAGCTTGAGAGAGTCCAGAGAAGAGCCACACGCATGATCAGAGGTCAGGAAAACAGATCTTACGATGATAGGCTGAGAGCCATGGGACTCTTTAGCCTGGAAAAGCGCAGGCTCAGGGGTGATCTGATGGCCACCTATAAGTTTATCAGGGGTGACCACCAGGATCTGGGGGAATGTCTGTTCACCAGAGCGCCCCAAGGGATGACGAGGTCGAATGGTCACAGACTCCTGCAAGACCATTTCAGGCTGGACATAAGGAAGAATTTCTTTACTGTCCGAGCCCCCAAGGTCTGGAACAGTCTGCCAGCGGAGGTGGTTCAAGCACCTACATTGAACACCTTCAAGAGTAAATTGGATGCTTATCTTGCTGGGATCCTATGAACCCAGCTGACTTCCTGCCCTTTGGGCGGGGGGCTGGACTCGATGATCTCCCGAGGTCCCTTCCAGCCCTAATGTCTATGAAATCTATGAAACCACACTGTGACTCTCCCCACTTAGCTTTGGGTTTTAGACCATATCCGCTGCGCCTCCCAGGCCTTGTCCGTGACCTTGTCTTGCCCACAGCCCCTCGCCTGGGTCATCACTGGAGCTCATCTCCCGACGGGCTGTCCTACCAACCCACCACTCCACCTTTGTCTTGGGGCGTCTGCATTGAGGTCTCTGTCCCTGCAACCGCCCTTGCTCCGGCTCACCAGTTTTCTCCTGGACCCTTCCTGAGATTTGCTCCTCCACCGGTAGCTGCAGCCGCACAGCTTGCTCCTCTGGAGCCATCTGCAGCAGCCCAGCTTGTTCCTCTGGTGGTGGATGCAGCAGCCCAGCTCGCTCCTCCGGCAGTGGATGCAGCAGCCCGGCTCGCTCCTCCGGCAGTGGATGCAGCAGCCCGGATTACTTCCCAGGTGGTGCCAACTGTCACGAGGCTTGCCCCTCCAGCAGCCTCCGCAGTCACTCTACCCACGGGCCATCCGCCCCTTCTGCTGTGGCCGCCGCCATTTTTAACTTCGCCGGCTGGTGTCTGGTGTGACCTCACCAGTCAGGCGCAGCTGTACAAAGAGGCGGCTTACGAGCCATGCGGGTTCCTCCTGCTGTTCCCCACGTGTGTTGTTCAGGGCTGCAGGTAAGTTTCCTGCATTACCCTGCTTCTCGGGACAGGTCCTTTCAAGAAAATCCCATGTGATACTAAGCTCTTCCTTAAATTGGTGATAGGGTCTGTATATGGGCTTTTCTGGCCACCCTATCCTTTCTTAAGGATCTCATCCTGATCTGTAGCTATGGCAATCACTATCCACATTTTCTCAGAGAATGGCCAAGTTCTTTTAATCAGATTGATATGCACAATATCTACTTCAGGAATTTGCTCTACTGCACTTCTGTCAAATGCTTTAGAAACCATCAAATATCTCCTGTGTACTCAGTAGGAAAAGTATATATTTGTAGTGAAAAGAACCCTCTCTGAATTTGTATGCAGAGGAGTTTGCAAGGTAGGGTGGCCATATATCCCATGGTCGCTGGAACCGTCCCATTGATAACACTTGTCCTGCATATTCCATGGGTACATTCAAATGAAGAGTTTTGTCCTGTTGTCAGTGGGATGCCCAACTTGTTTACAATGGGATGGTCCCAGTGTCAATGGGACCATTCCCTACCACTTTTGCTAGCTGATGTTCTGCATGACTCCCCTCACTCCCATGCCCAGTGTGCTTAACTGGCACAACAGCTCAGAGCTGAGCAAAAGTCAGAAACCAGGGGGTAGAAAAAAGTGTACTATTTTGTGACTGAGGAAATATGGCAACACCTTGTGCAATGATCTTTTCAGCCATAGAAGTAAATGATTTGTAATCAGTTTCATTTTACACAACTCTCCCCTAAATAAAGACATTAAATGTTTATATCCCTGAACTAAAGCCCAGGACTTAGTTTAATGTTAATATATTACCGCTAAGCTTTTGTTAGCGCTTGTGATATTTTGTCCATAGTATAAGAAGATTGTGCCAAGCGTCTCTTTGAAGATATTGATGGACGACTATAAATTAGTGCCCTTAATTCATAGAAAAGGAAGACAACAACATTTGAAATATGCTCCCACCTGATAAACTCCAGATGTAGTACAGCCATAGTGTCCTCTTACCATACTGCATTTCCAAGATGTACCAGACTATTTAACCCTGAGGTGATCCCAAGACAAATTCTTCCCGGAAAGTGTTTCCAACCTACTTTGTGGCAGGCAAGATAATACAAGTTGGCAGCAAAAATTTAAGGTCAGATTGTTAGAGTACAAAAACACAGTCTCTAGATGAGGCATCCATATTGGTAGTTCTTAGCAGTTGCTACCACAGAGCTAATTATTGTTGGTTTTGCTGCAGACTGAGGGAAGCACTTCCTGGATGATGGGAGCGAGGGATATTAATTTTATGTTGGACATCTAAGACTAAAGCTCTGAGGTTCTTGCCACCAATAACTGACTTTAGCCAGGATTTTAAAAATGTGCTCCTCCTAGCTAGAAACCTCTGAGAAGTGTGAATGATAAGAGTGACTTTAGACAAGCTGATAAACAGATCAGGGTTTCTGTATTCTGACTGCAGTATGGAGTGTGTGACAGTCAGGATGCTAAATGTTGTCAGGTAGCATCTGTCCCTTTGTTTTATCTGCTCTGTTAAGGCTCAGGGAGGCAAGGAAGATTAAGTAGGAAAAGGAGGGGCAAAGGGGAAAGAAGAAATGAAAAAGTAAAGAAAAAAAGGAAGCATTTAGGAACGGAGGGAAGCAGGCTTGAAAAAATATAAAGGGAGTGGAGTGCGGAAAAAATTATTAGAAAATAAAAGATTAAGAAAAAAAGTGAGCCAGAAAACATCCTATTACTAGGGATCCAGGTTTTCTGTTTCCCACATGACTGTCCCCACCCCTGCCCCGTCCTATTCCCTCCCTCACTGTGGGGGCCTTGATCCCACCCCGACTTACCTGCTAGGCACCACTCCCCATGCTGCCTGGCTGCATTCCTATAAATCAGTTATCAGACTGGTATTGGCTGAAATGGCTGGTTAATAATTGGCTATCAGTATTGGCCAAGACAATTTTTATTGGTGCACCCCTACATATTGTATACTGTGCATGTTACTCATGGTCAACCAGTGCTCAAAGCTGATGTCCTGGTAAGGTATGCATGGTGACACCATGGTGTAGTACTGAAAGATACTGCACTCCATGTGAGCTCATTCTAATATGAGATAGGAACATGTAAGCCCAGGCCTAGTAAATAAAATATATAGGGTTTTTTCCTTGCAATCTGTCTGAACTTTACTGCAAACAATTGACTGAAGATAGTTTATAGAAGAAAGTGAGGAGAGCCCTGAAGAATTCCTGAAAGGCAACACTGGGAGACATAAATTTGTCTATTGCAGTTAAATTTAGTACTATTTCCCAGATTACTGAAGTAAGTCACAGGAATGGGGAGCTTTGATGTGTGTAACAGTTTTTGTTTTCTTCTACTCTTCTTGCCATCAAATGGAAACAAATAGCTCCCCAGTGGAGTTGCACATTCTGTATGCTAATAAACTTCCCAGTTTTATTTTAAAAAATGTAGTCTCCTCTGTGTTTTCCATAGTCCCATCTGCAAATAGTCAATCTGCCATTTTTTCCTGTGCTGGACTGTAAAACTGTTTATACTTGCTGCACTGAGACATTATAAGGGCATGTTAAAGGTCAGCAATGAGATAATTCTGCCATTAATTAATAATATGATAATTTCTTGTGTGGGTGCTCAGTTCTATGTAGTAATAATAATAATGAGGTCATGATATTCTAATTATACAGAAGTGGATTCACTGAAGGAAATAATATGCCAGTGGAAACAATATCTTGCTAGCTGGAAGAAGTTTTTCAAAACCTCAAATAGATGTACAACTGTAACAAATTTCCCAATTCAAAAAATGTTTTGATCTGTTATAGACATTATCTTTCAGCCATATTTTCAGTATCCCATACAGATTATTCAAATTATGTGTTTTTAATAAATGCTAAATCATGGAAAAACAGTTTGAGTACTCAGATAAGGCCCTTGATAAATAATCTGTACGTGATGCTCATCTACTTTAGGTAAACTAGCTAAAATTTGGTGCAAACATATCAATATTTCTGAGACTCATTTTTTCCAATTAAATTTAAAAGGAGGTTTAATTTAAAATATGAGCAGCAAATGAGGGAAGAAACCAAAGAAAAGCAATATTACGTGGCAAGGACAAACAGTCTTGTCTGTCTTATTTTTACATCACACCCATCACTTCAATCTCCAAGTGTCAGTAAAAACATAAATAATTCTAAGTAGTCATCACATTTATCATCACAGTCCACACCTTAGCTTCAAGGTCTCTTCAAAATTGTAAGTAGGAAGGGTTTTTACCTATTTTCTAGTCCTTGCTTGCAGTTAAATGTTTTATGTGGTACACATTGTTATATGTGGGAATTCATTCTGGAGACTCTACATTTCATTTACTGTACTTAAGTTGCTGGAGCTTCTAAACTGATAATTCTTGAATAATACATGTGGCGTGAACCATTAAAATGTAAAAATGATCAGGATCTCCATTTTTCATGTTACTCATGTATTACTACTGTCAAACAAGCCAATATTTTCATTACTGATGACCGACACAATTAACTGGTCCTCCATTATGGAGCTTTTTTAGCACTGTCATCTAACAGTGGAAGCCATTTGCAGGAGCCAATTTATTCTTTTTTTATTCTCTTCATTATTTTTCATTTCATTATTACTTTATACATACACACACACACTCACAAAAAATGGGTTGAAATGTCTTAGAATCCTAAAATAATAGAATCATAGAAAATAAGGGTTGGATGGGACTTCAGGAGGTCATCTAGTCCAACCCCTTGCTCACAACAGGCCTATTCCCAACTAGATCATCCCTGTCAAGATTTGTCTACCCAGGTCTTAAAAACCTCCAAGGATGGAGATTCTACAACCCTGCATCAGAAAGTTGTTTCCAACTCTCTCCAAAAACTTTATGGATTGCCTGTGTACTGCTGTATTGCCCTCCCAGCAGATGTCAGGGTGATTGAAGTCCCTTATGAGAGCCTATGATCGGGAAACTTCCACTAGCTGTTTGAAGAAAGCCTCATCCATTACATCCCCCACCACAACATCCCCTTTGTTGCTCTCCCCTCTGACCCCAACCCAGAGACTTTCAATAGGCCTATCTCCAGCTTCATAATGGAGCTCTGAGCAATCATATGGCTCATTTACATAAAGTGCAACTTCCCCTCCCCTTTTCTCCTGCCTAAACAGTTTATACCCACCCATGGCAGTACTCCAAACATGTGAGCTATCGTACCAAGTTTCTGTTTATTCCAATCATGTCATAGTTTCATGACTGTGCAAGGACTTCCCATTCTTCCTGCTTTTTTCCCAGGCTTCATGCGTTTGTGTACAGGCACCTGAGGTAACTACCCAATTGTCCCAATTTCTCAGGAAGAATAAGAACACCTCTCCTGCTGCCCAATTCTGCTTGCACTTCCTCCAGGTCACCTACTTCCCCACATACCTCAGAACTTTGGTCTCCACCCCCAGTGAACCTAGCTTAAAGTCCTCCTCACTAGGTTAGCAAGACTGTCTGTGAAGATGCTCTTCCCTCTTTGTCAGGTGGATCCTATCTCTTCCTAGCAATCCTTTTTCTTGGAACATCATCCCATGGTCAAAGAAGCCAGGGCCCTGCTGGCAACACCACCTGTGCAGCTATGCGCTGATCTACAGAATGTGCCCCCTCCTACCTGGGGCCTTTCCCTTCACCAGAAGGATCAATTTCCTAGATTTCATAGACATTAGGACTGGAAGGAACCTTGGAAGATCATTGAGTCCAGCCCCCTGCCCAAGGGGCAGGAAGTAAGCTGGGGTCACAGGATCCCAGCAAGATAAGCATCTAAATTTCTATTGAAGGCGTTCAATGTTGGTGCTTGAACCACCTCTGGTGGCAGGCTATTCCAGACCTTGGGGGCTCAGACAGTGAATTCTTCCTTATGTCCATCCTGAAACAGTCTTGCAGGAGTTTATAACTGTTCGACCTTGTCATCCCTTGGGGTGCTCTGGTGAACAATTGTTCCCCCAGATTCTGGTGAACACCCCTGATAAACTTATAGGTGGCCATCAGATCACCCCTGAGTCTGCTCTTTTCCAGGCTGAAGAGTTCCATAGCTCTCAGCCTCTCTTTGTGAGGTCTGTGTTCCTGACTTCTGATCATGCGTGTGGCTCTTCTCTGGACTCTCTCAAGCTTCTCCACATCCTTTTTCAATTGTGGAGCCCAAAACTGGACACAGTACTCCAGCTGAGGCCTCACCAAGGCCAAGTACAATTGGAGAATGATGTCCCGGGATTTGTTTGAGAAGCATCTATGGATGCAAGCCAGCGTTTTGCTCGCTTTACTAGCCACAGCATCACACTGAAGGCTCATGTTCATTTTGTGGTCAATCATGACCCCCAAATCCCTTTCATCTGTAGTGCTAACCAGCATAGAACTGCCAAGCCTATAAGGATGCTGCAGGTTTTTCCTCCTAAGGTGGAGAATCTTGCATTTTTCAGTGTTAAACACCATCAGGTTCTCATCCGCACATTTCCCGAGCCTGGATCGCCCTCCTGTCCTCAGGTGTGGATGCTTTACTCCAAAGTTTGATATCATCGCCTACGCTGGGGGGTCTTTAAGAGGAGGCTGGATGAACAGCTCGCTGGGGTAATTTGACCTCAGTACTCTTTCCTGCCATGGCAGGGGGTCAGACTTGATGATCTGCTCAGGTCCCTCCTGACCCTACCAACTATGAAACTATGAAACTTGGCCAGTCCACTTCTGACTCCAATGACCACATCATTAATGAAGATGTTTAACAAT
Organism: Crocodylus porosus; assembly: GCF_001723895.1. Classification (NCBI taxonomy): domain Eukaryota; kingdom Metazoa; phylum Chordata; order Crocodylia; family Crocodylidae; genus Crocodylus; species Crocodylus porosus. The sequence goes on from NW_017728913.1 coordinate 10,108,299, forward strand.
ATAGGTCCAAGGACAGAGCCTTGGGGACCCCATTGGTCACAGGGCACCATAATGATTGACTTCCATCAACCACCACCCTCTGGGTCCAACCACAGAGCCAGTTCCCCAGCCAGCAGATTGTGGTGAACCCGAGGCCGCAGTTAGCCAGTTTGGCCAAGAGGTGATCATGGGATACCAGATCAAAGGCTTTTTTGAAGTCAAGATATATGACATCAATCTCTTCTTCTTTGTCTAGGTGATAGGTCACCTGGTTGTAAAAGGAAATCAGGTTGGTCAAGCAAGACCTACCCGCAACAAACCCATGCTGGCTATCCCTCAGGATGTTGCCGTCAGCCAGTCTGTTAAGAATGGCCTCTTTAATAATCTTTTCTAAGACCTTCCCCAGGATAGAAGTCAGGCTGATGGGCCTGTAGGTAGCCAGATCCACTTTCCTCCCTTTCTTGAAGATAGGCATCACATTGGCCTTCTTGCAATCTTCAGGCACTTCACCAGAGCTCTAGGAGTTCTTGAAGGTCCATGCCAGGGGCTGGGCTACAATGCTAACTAGGTCCTTGAGTACCCTGGGGTTTAGATTGTCAGGGCCAGCTGACTTGAAGGTGTCTAGCCTCTCAAGGTGTTCCTTCATGAGGTCAACATTGATGGAAGGCAGGGAATCTCCCTCATTCAGGCCTCTTTGTCCCATAATGGGCAGGGGTGTCCCACGGGACTAATGAAAGACTGACACAAAGTACCCATTCAATAGGTTGGATTTTTCCTAGGCGTCGGTCGTCAGTTCTCCTTTCTGGTTTAGCAGGGGTCCAGTGTTGCCCTTGCTTTTCCTCTGACTCCCCACATATCTAAAAAAGGACTTTTTATCGTCCTTGATACTTTTAGCTAGTTAGAGTTCTGTCGCAGCTTTGGCTTTCCTGGTTTGCTCCCTGCAGGACTGGACCAGTACAGAATATTCCTCCTTGGAGGTGGATCCCATCCTCCATCCTTTGTAGGCCTTTCTTTTTAGTCTCAGGATGTCTGCTAGTTCCCTGGAGAGTCAAGGAAGCTGCTGTACCCTTTTGCTGCCTTTACTCCAAGATAGAACAGCCTGAGCTGAGTTTGCTCCCTTAAGGAGCAAACACTCTTCCTGAACTCCCCTCCCCTTGAGGTCGTGGTACCTTAGGGCCTCACCAGCAAGCCTCCTGAGATGGTCAAAGTCAGCTTTCCTGAAGTCCAGGACTTCCGTATTGCTGACTGACTTGCCAGCTTTACAGCAGATGGTTTCATAGTTTCTAGGGTCAGAAGGAACCTGAGTAGATCATCTAGTCCGACCCCCCGCCATGGAAGGAAATAATACTGGGGTCAAACGACCCCAGCAAGATGTTCATCCAACCTCCTCTTAAAAACCCTCAGGGTAGGAGCCAGCACCACTTCTCTTGGAAGTTGGTTCCAGATCCTAGCCGCCCTGACCGTGAAGTAGCGCTTCCTGATA
>NW_017728913.1:10110385-10119726 GCF_001723895.1 Crocodylus porosus
CTGCATCTAATGATCTGGTGATCTGATCATAGAAGGCCACCAGGTTGGTCTGACAGGACCTGCCACTGATGAACTCGTGTTGGTTGCCCCTAAGCATGCAGTCCCCATGGATGTGTGCCAGCATAGTGAAAGTGATCAGCTCATGGTCGCTGTCACCCAGCTTTCTGTCAATCATTAGGTCACTGATTAGGTTGTCCCTAGTTGCCAGTACCAGGTCAAGCAGCACTTTACCTCTCATTGGCCCATAGACCTCTTTTGTCAGATAGAGGTCATCCATGCATGAGAGGAAGCTTTGCAACCACTTGGATTTAGCCAAGTGTCCTTCCCACAAGAAGTTTGGGTAGTTGAAGTCTCCCCTGACAACCATGGACCTGGAGCATGTGGCTTCAGCCAATTCCCTGGCGAACTCCTGGTCAAACTCTTGACTTTAGGTGGGAGATCTGTAGTAGACTCCCACCATCGTGTCCCCAATGCTGTGTTCCCCATGGATTTTAACCCAGAGGGTCTCCACCCATCCACCCTGGTCACCAATATCAGCTTGCAGGGATGTGTAAACATAACATAACATAAAGAGCTATGCCCCTACCCCTTTTGTCCTCTCGATCTCTCCTGTACAGGGTATAACCATCTATACCCATGGTCCAGTCATGGGTGGAGTCCCACCAGGTCTCCATTATCCCTATGACATTGTAATTATTTGCATTAAGCAGGAGGACAAGTTCCTCCTGTTTATTCCCCAAGCTCCTGGCATTTGTGTACAGGCAGGCAAGTGTCCTCTTGGGGACCCTTGCCTTGCCTACCGGTTTTTCCAGGGCTGGGGCAGGGGTGGGCTCCCTTAAGCATCTTGGCTTGCTGGCTTTGCAAGGATTGATCAGCGGGCCAGCAGTGGCAGTAGTTCCCCCGTCCCCCGGCAGGCTTAGTTTAGAGCCTGGTGGAGCAGGTCAGCCAGTCTGGCTGCGAAGAGCCTCCTCCCCAGCGGGGAGAGGTGGAGGCCATCCCTTCCCAGCAGCTCACTGCCTCTCTCACCGAAGAGCAGACTGTGGTCATGGAAGCCAAAGCCTTCCCAATGATACCAGTGCCACTGTCTTTGGTTGACTACCTGGATCCTCCTCTCCCTTCTCAGCCCGTATCCCAAGACTGGGAGGATCAAAGAAAACACCACCTGCACCCCCAGATCCTTTAGCCCTCCTCCCAAATCCCTGTAGCACCTCATGACCCAGCTGGGAGCACTCCAGGCCATGTCATTGGTGCCCAAATTGATAAGGAGCATGGCATGTCAGTGGGCTGGAGGAGTTTAGGGATCTTCTCCACAATGTCTCAGATGTGGGCTCCTGGGAATCAGCAGACTTCCCCGGCTAAAGGGTTGGAGTGGCAGATTGCCCCCTCAGTCCCCCTCAAGATGGAGTCTCCCAGAACAAACACTTTGCGTTTTGTCTTGGGGAGAGCGGGGGTAGTAGCTACAGTAGTGCCCCTGTTGCTTGAGGGAGCAGGCAACTCAGCAGGCTCAGCTGGGGCTGCAAGAGGTTCGTACCCATTGCATAGCTCCAGCGGGGCAGGGGCCTTGGTGCAGTGGGCCTTGGGGCCCTTGACCACCTTGATCTGGACATAATAGGAGGTCCCAGGATCCTCCCTTGTCCTGGAGGTAGACTGTGTTCTACCATCCAGCTCCTGAGGCAGAAGGGCCTGGCAGTAGAAGTCTATCTCCTTTTTTAAATACATATGGAGAATGAAGAAGGCCCTGGGTAATGTGAGGCCCCTGCAGGATATGCTTGGCAATCTGGTGGTTGCACCAGAGGAGAAAGCAGACCTCTTTAACAATTTTATCACCTCTATTTTCTTGTGCAGGGACTGGGACTCCTCTACTAAGATTCAGGACGGACTCAGGAGAAACTCTGCCAAGCCTAGGGTTAGGGAGGACTGGGTTAGAGAACTTCTGAATGGGGCTGGGCATGTTCAAATCATCAGGTCCAGATGCTCTCCACCCCAGGGTGTTGAAGGAATTGGCAGGGATTATCGCGGGGCCCCAGCACGGCTTTACAAGCACTTGTGGTGCTCTGGCCAGGTGCCAGATGACTGGAAGAGGGTCAGTGTGGTCCCCGTCTTTAAAAAAGGGAAGAGGGAGGACTATAGGCCCATTAGTCTTATTTCAATCCTGGCGAAGCTCTTTGAGAAGATTATCAAGGAGCACACCTGTGATGGGCCAGCAGCAGGGATGATGCTCAAGGGCAACCAGCAGGGTTTCATTAGGCCAGGTCCTATCAGACCAACTTGATTGCCTTCTACAATCAGGTCACAAAATCATTGGATGCAGGTGTTGCAGTGGATGTAGTCTTTCTAGACTGAAGGAAGGCCTTGGACACTATCTCCCACCCTATTCTCATTAAAAAGCTAGGTGACTGTGGCATTGATACCTACACAGTCAGATGGATTGCAAGTAGGCTGAGGGGTCGTACTCAGAGAATAGTGGTGGATGGGTCATTTTCGACCTGGAGAGAAGTGGGCAGTGGAGTCCCCCAGGGCTCGGTCCTTGGGCCTGAACTGTACAATTTCTTTATTAGCAACTTAGACGATGGGGTGAAGAGCAGCCTGTTTAAATTTGCAGATGACACCAAAATTTGGGGTGAGGTGGGCATGCTAGAAGGGAAGGACAGGTTACAGAAGGACCTGGACAGGTTACAGGAGTGGGCAAATGAAAATTGGATGGGATTCAATACTGACAAGTGCAGCATGCTGCACTTGGGCAGTAGGAACCAGCAGCATACCTATAGGCTGGGGAACTCCCTTCTCAAAAGCATGGTGGCAGAAAGAGATCTTGGAGTCATTATTGACTCCAAAATGAACATGGGCTGACAACGCAAGAACACGGTCAGTAGGGCTAACCATACCTTGTCATGCATCCACAGATACATCACAAGCAGGGCCAAGGAGGTGATCCTCCCCCTCTATGTAACACTGGTCATGCCGCAGCTGGAGTATTGCATCCAGTTCCAAGTGCCGTACTTCAGCAGGGATAGGGACAACATTGAGAGGATCCAAAGGAAGGCCACTTGCACGATCTGGGGACAGCAGGGTAGACCCTATGAGGAGAGGCTACGGGACCTTAACCTGTTCAGTCTTCGCAAGAGAAGGCTGAGTGGGGACCTGGTGGCTGTCTATAAACCTACTAGGCAGGACCAGCAGGGTTTAGGAGAGACATTGTTCCCTTGAGCACCTCCTGGAGTAACAAGGAATAACAGCCATAAGTTGCTAGAAAGTAGGTTTAGACTAGACATTAAGAAGGCGCTACTTCACAGTCAGGTTGGCTAGGATCTGGAACCAACTTCCAAGGGAAGTGGTGATCACTTCTACCCTGGGGGTCTTTAAGAGGAGGCTCAATGTTTACCTGGCTGGGGTCATTTGAGCCCAGTTTTCTCTCCTGCCCAGGGCAGGGGATTGGACTAGAAGATCTACAAGGGCCCTTCTGACCCTACATCTATGAATCTATGAATCTTCTGCTTGCAGTCCCTGATGGCATGCAGTTGCTGGACTGTTGTCTGGAGCTCTTCCAGCTGGCACACCAGAAACCCCAAAAGGGAGTACATCTCACAAGGGGAGGTGGCCAAGCTCCCAGACCCCAGAACCTGAAAAAGCAACAGGCAGCCCCCGCAGCTGAGAGCTAGAGGCTCCATCTGCGTGGAGCCCAGAACCATGGGCTCTGTCTGGGTGGAGGCCTCTGAGGAGCCGGGGGGGGCACCCCAAGGGGACCCTCGGGGTGCAGTGTGTGCCCATCCATTTCATGCCGCTGGTGGGCTGGTGACAGCTGGGACTGGCTTCCCTTGGGTGGGGGTGCACAGGCAGGGCCTTGGGTCCTCCCGCTCACCCTCCTGTGCAAATTCTGCACTAACTCATGCGCCGGGCAGACAAGCACGCCTGTTTGTGCAGACTGTTCGCATGGCTCTGGTTGCATGGCTTCCTGGGGGCTGGGTGAAGTAGGGGCCGCGGGGGCGAGACCCTCCCCAGGTCCACTCAGCCGCCTCTTCCCACTTTCTGGGGTTAACCCCCTCCCACCATGGGCCCCACTTACCTCCAGCTGTGCTGGAGGTTGGCGGGGTGCTCCATGGCTGCTGGAGGTCTTTGGGGGAGCGGGGGCACAGCGGACTTTCACCTGCGCATCTCTCGCCACTCCCCAGAGCCTGTCTGAGACACCACCCAAGTCCCCATCCCCTTTACCCTTCCACCCAGAGTCCTGTACTCACTTTTGAGCGACTCAGGGTTTCCCTTGGCAGTATCATTGGTGCCCACATGTATGAGCAACATGGGGTAGTAGTCAGAGGGCCAGAAGAGTCTCAGGAATTGGATCTGAGCTCTGGGCAAGCAGCAGACCTCCTGATAACACAGGTCAGGCCGGCAGATGGATACCTCTGTCCCCTGCAGAAGGGAGCCTCTAACCATTACCACCCGTTACTTCTTTTTGGTGGCAGTGATCTCGATCCTTCCTATCTTAGGGAGGTCTGACCTGTCATCCTCCACCAAAGGAACATGTTCCTCCCTCTCTAGGGCTCCATAGCTGTTCTCCAGGCAAACTTCTGGAAGTGGAGATGAAGATTTCTGCTTGCTGCCAGAGATCACAAGCTTCTAGCTTCCAGCTTCCTCAGAGTCTGTGTCCGCTTCCTTCTCTAGTACTGCCTTCAATGGTTCTTTCTCCACAGGCCCAGAGGTCTCCTCCAGTATCAAATCAAGTAACTTCTCATGGCAGAGGATGCTTCAGAGCCTTGCCACCTCCTTCTGTGGCTCTCTCGTCTGCTCTCAGAGAGACAACAGCAGGAGGCACTGCTCACATCACAGGCACTCCCCCCACCTGGCCATCACCAGAAGGAACCCTCAAACCACAGTCTCCACATCACTAAACCTGGACCTGGGTGTAAGTATTGATTGTGAGTGGTCCTGCCTGGACAGACACCTCACAGGTGCACACAGAGGCAGTGGCTCTGGCTCTGACATTGCAATGTCCTCCATCCATTTCCCTGGGTCTTTTAATCTGCCTCCTCATTCTTACTGCCCTTCTTTTGCACACCTATCCTAGCAAAGTCACCTGTAAGCTAGCCCGTTTACTGTTCCATGGTTCCCAAAAGGTTCCTTTTTCCCTACTTCCTCTCAGCAAACATAAAGGCTTCTCTGCAAAGAGGAAGAGGGGTGAACTGACTTGCAAACTGGCTGCAAACTGCTTTCCCTGTTTTCTGCCCTTGTTCGCTCATTCCCAGTTCCTAATCTTACCTTCTTCTCACTGTTTTATGCTTGCTTCTTTGAGTGTAATAATTAGATAATTTATTTCAAAAGAAAGAACACATAGTAAAAATATAAAAGTGAATTATTACAAGGTTAACTGAAGCCTACCTGTTTTAGCTACTTAAGTGGAAGTCATTATATTGCCAATAAGATTTGAATTCATGTCTGTAATGATGAAACTCAGCTGGATTTTTGGTGGGATCTTTTTTTGGTTACTTATGTGGGAGTTTTGCTCTGCCTTGTTCCTGAGCCAGGCCTGTGCTAGCTAGCCCTAGTTTGCTCTAACTGCAACCAGCAATTCTAAGGGCCTGAAATGGCAGCCAGGGATTGTTGGGGATAAAGAAAACCTAGCTACAATCCTTTCATCCTTACCCATATCAAACCATATACACTGCTTTGATTTTCCTGTGGCTTGTTGAGCTAGCTTGTTGCAGTGCCACTGGCTTAACACAGTTTGATTACACCAGTACAAGAATAGGTCCATAAAAAAGAGATTTTAAATGGACTATGCAGCATAGGTAGGCTTGGCAGAATTCAATTTTTATTTTTTAATAATTTTGACAGCTAAAACCAACGTTTATTTTAAACATTTATTTTGATTTTCATCCATTTAAATTTTCAGAATTGTACAAAATTAGGGGCACGGGGCAGGCAATTTATTAATGACAGTATGTTGTTATTATTATAGTGCAGTTCAAGCCCCTGCCACAACAAACTTAACTACTGTAGGACTGCTGCCAGCTGAGCAGTCAGTCCCAGCTCTGCTCACCTATAGCTCCTTCGTTCACTTTCTCACTTTCTTTTCCCTTGTTCCCTGGGGTTTCTGGGAGTTGCAGTCCAAACTACAGTCAGCATGCTTCTGCTGTAGGACTGCTCCCCCTGTCATCACAAACTTCATCAGTCATCATTTATCTTACATCCTCTTTCTATAAATTGTGATTATTAATGATGGAAATATTTTTGTTGGGCTGTGGGTGTGAAGCGAAACCAACATTTATCAATATTTTCCAATAAAAAACAAATCCTGCCAAGCCTAAGTATAGGCAAGATTCTTATTCTTGCTTCAACCCTTACATGCCAGACAGGAGAGTCAGGAGTAACTTAACAGAGCTCTAAAATGTTTAGCTCCAGCCAAATGAAAATCCCCCTGGACAGTAACTGAAAGAGAGAGCCAGTGGGTGTCTTCCAAGAATACCTTCACAAGCTCTGTATGTTAAGAATTGGTCTGAAGCCTACAGGTAGCTGCATCAGATTGCATCACTTAGGCAGCTCCAAGAACTAAGTTATGTCAGAGGCAGCTTCAGCCCCTGAAGCAGCTCTGGAACTGGTAGGTACAAAGGGGGCTAAAACTTGCCCTAGTGCCGCATTCCCTTAGGCTGTCAATTATCTGTTAGGATATGCCACTGTAGAATTAACTCAGGGGATTAGTACCTGAGTATGAACATTTGAGTTATACTAGGTGGGAGCAGCTGCAAGCTAAAGCTGCGCTGATGTGTCTTCACCAATACTGTAGTCACCAAAGGTGTGTCTACACATGCAATAAATGCACATAAATAAATTCCGGAGCTAATTGCTCCTGGGCACCGCATCCTCATGTGCACCTGGGACTGTGGCACACTCAGCTGGGTTGGAGCATCCCCAACTGGTAGAGGGCCCATGGAGTTGGTCTGCCAGCCCAGGGCTGCTCCCCCCAGCTCAATGTGCTGCAGAGGGGCAAGAATGCTTCAGTGCAGGGCTAGCCAGCAGGTAGCCCTTGCACTGAAGCATGCACGTGACCCAGCTAGCCGGGTCAGCTGCTGTGGAGTAAAAAAATGTGTGCTGCTGTGAAGTAAAAAAACTATGCAGCAGAATAGTATTTGTACTATTCTGCCATGGAGGTAATTAGTATATTCCAGTCTAATAGAGGCCCACATGTAGACATTTACTGAGCAGCTAGTTGATTTATTGTGCAGAGGTGTTACCTTATAGAATTTAGGGTTTGGGACTTTAAATTTATATTCAGATGGCAGTGTTAGACCCTATAGTGTTGTGGGGAATTGGACAAGGGGTTCCAATTTATCCCAATGCAGAATTAAGAGACAAACTCTGGTCTGGAATCCAGTTTATATTCTGAAGCACCCTCGAGAGGCTGTTTAGTTTGGGTTCTGGTTTATCATTTCTCCCAGTTGAATTATATCTGTGCACCAGCAAATAACACCTTCTATTGCTGAATGCAATGGCATCTTTACTGTTGACACACGTCATTATTATTGGTGAAAACAACAATATAGCTGTAAGAAAGGAATGGAGACATCTGGAAGTGCAGAATATAAAATGTGTCAGATAAAACCTTCTTCCTATCTCTCATAATTACATAGAATGTAAATTTCCAAGGGGATTAAAATTGTTTATCAGCCAGCCCCACAGCAGGACATTTAAGAAGTTTATGACAAAATGGGAACAAATGTTAAAGAGATGTTCTGGAGTAAATTGTTTCTGGTTTTATTCTGCTGACTACATTGGATAAATGCTGATGTACTACTGCAGTGCAGAGTTCACAGTACTTTGGATTAGCACTAAAGAAAATGCATTAGTTTGACAGTTGTAGTAAATGAGCCTTGAGCTTTTTATTTTTATTTCATGGCTGGTTAGGTGTTCAGGTCACATTCCACCCTTGTTAGTTAATGGTGGCAATTTAAGACTAGTTATGCATTCTCTAACTCATGAGTTAGCTCTGTGAGTTGACGTGTTAGCTGAACTGGAGATTTCTGTATCTAGCAGGACTTTTTTAGAGTCCTATTCCTGAATCTAGGAGGACTTTTTTCCTTTGGACCTTTTAAATGGATGAGTAGTTGGATAAAATAACCATTTATTGCTGCATGGGCACATAAATATTGCAGTTGGAAAGTTAACAACAGCCGTATGTAATATTACTTGAACATTTCCATTTTTAGTTTCCACTTTTAATTGTTCAAAACTTTCCTTTATGGGGCTGAAAAATTACAGTCCTAGTTTCTGCATGAAAGAGAATTTAAAAACAAAACATTATGAGCCAAAATAGTTCAAAACATCTCTGTCTCTCCAAGAAGTGAATTTTTACCCTGGCAATAGTAGCCTTTGCTTATATAATGAACAAAATACCCTGTACCATCAGGTCAAGTCTGCCCATGATGCACACAGCTTTAAGCCCTTAATTACTCAAGTTTCCTATTGTTTCCAAGGACGTTACAGGGAAAAACATTCAGGTAAACAGCCACAACTTTCTGATCTGTAAATAAATGTAAAGATTTAGTCTGTCGGTGGAAAGTGGCAAGATAGAGGTACTGTAAGTGTGTTTCTAGTGTGTCTGCCACCATAGTGTCTGGGCATCATACGATTATCAACTAAGGCATAACTGAAAGTATACACGCTTCTCTTCCTTTGCAGGAGTGTAGCTTTGACTGTGTGTGCATGTGCATACTGAACAACTGAAAGAAGAAAGTCAAAACGGAAATGTTCAAGTAACATCACATATAACTGTTGTTAAAACTCCAGTTGCAATACCTACACTTTCATGCCAGCAATTGTACCGTATGTGCTTCTACTGTGTGCTATACATGTAAATTTTTGCATTTTGCATATACTGGTACATGCACAGGATCTTATTTTTGTTTCTCTCAGTATAAATATACGTTGCAGAGAAAAGGAATGAGGAAGGTGTTCTTTATTTCCTGGTCTCTGTAACACAGGAGCAGGCAAAATAACTGCACGTGAGCTGGATCTGGTCCACCAGGCCATTCTATCTGGCCTGCAGGGCCCTTAAAAATTTTTGTATATTAACATTTATTTGCTCCTGGCTGCCTGTCAAAGATGACAGGAGCCAGGGGCAGTAGGACTCAGGGGGGAGCCTGCAAGACCAAACAGCCCAGCCCCACTCCACCCCCAGACATTTCCCTGCCTTCCTGCCCCCACACTGCTCTAGCATCACGGGACCCTGGGCTGCTTCACCAGACTGGGGAGCATGGACCGCACCCATAGGCTAGGAGCGGGAGGCTAGGTGCAGGAGGCGGGGCTCTGTGTGTGTGTGTGTGTGTGTGTGTGTGTGTGTGTGTGTGTGT
>NW_017728913.1:10119942-10140320 GCF_001723895.1 Crocodylus porosus
TACCCTCTCATACACCCTAGCCACCTTCCCCCATACACAACCCCCACACCCACCCATACCCACATATCCACACACACACACATGCTCCCTCACCCTACACCTAGCCACCCCCATAGACATACCCACATCCTCCCCCACACCCCACATACCCACAGCCCCACACAAACCTATACCCAACCCCCACAACATACAAGAGTAAGACTTCATTTTAAGCTGTTGTTCAAACACTTCTGCGTACACTACACAAACACATGTAAATCAGGAGAAAAATATTTTTTGAAAGCAAATTAATGAATGTTGTAGATGTTTTCTTTTAGAATATAATTTGGTATTTTTCTAGTTCTGAGATGGCAAAACCCCTTGTTGAAAGGAGTACTTCTGGTGGCAAAGGGAGGGACTTCTGGTGGCAAAGGTCAGGCGTTAGGGAGTGGGATTTCCAATTACAAGATGGTGAGTAGGGGGGTGGGGCACCTATCAAGGGGCAGGGCTACCCAGGTGGCCCTCAACAGCTTGCCCAAACTTGGTAAGCAGCCCTCTGGCTGAAATAATTGCCAGCCCCTGCTGTAACATGACATGAGGCAGGGTTATGAAAGTAAAATGTTGAATCCTGATAGGGCAGCATCCACTAACTCTAGCAGCAGCTGTTCTAGTGAAAATTGTGTTCATTTCTATATTTTTATTACCTTAATGGTGACACTAAATCATTTGTTCTTTAATCCCTGAAATTTGATTTCCCCTTTTTAAATTCTGTAAAATTGATATTTACTTTTTGGTTAAAATAACATTCTCGGGTGACCCAATTAAGCAAGCCTCGTGTACTGTTTTTGGTATCATTATATGTTTATATACATGACTTTACTTGTTGTGACTATCTTCTCTGAGCTGAAGAATATTGAAATCTCTACCTGCTAATTGTTCATGAATAAAGAGGAGGCAGGTAGATTGAATAGTTTCAAGAGGGTAATCATGTGTCATGCATATATGTTGCTCTCTGTTTCTCACATCCATCTATTGTCCAGCTGTATACGACACTCAAATATAAAATTGTGACCCAAAACACATTAAATGGATGAACAATTTTTACCGTTCAGCCCTTTTGGCATCCCTTTAACAACAACAACATATATAACATATTCAAGAAATAAACTTTTTCTGTAGTAAGCATTAACAGAATATAAAGAAAGGACCAACAAAGAGGGACTAGGAAATACCTAAGTACACATCACACATAAAAAAGTAAATGGAATAGAGATTGAACCAATATAAAGAGCTTACAAATGGTATCCATAGGACTTAAATCTGACTTGTCCGATACAATAGTTTTAGTCTTAACACATTAGTCTTTTTACACTGAAAATAATCAAAGGCAGCTTTCCAGTTCCTGTATATATGATCCCATGTTTTCCATCAACTTGCAACCTAGCTGTGTACAAATCTGTTAATTTTAGGCTTATTTCACATGAATTGTTCTTAGCCTGGCAAAATTGTTCCCTTTCTCAAGAGCCAATAAGAAAATGGAAAAGACTAAAAGGAGAGCATTTCCTAGGGTCTACAGCTTCCTTTGGCTGGTACTATGAAAGTGGCAGGAATCAGGTCATGCTTTTGTGTGGCAAGAGGAAAAAGACAAGAGGGAAATGGGGAAATGAAAGGGAGAGATTGGGCAAAACTGATATGCATTTTATTTTGTGAGTAGCTGTCCATGGCCCTGCAGAGCTGTTCTAACCACTTGGCTTTGTTAAGGCTGGGTTCAAAGGCAGCCTTCAAGCCGCCTACAGAGCCACTGCACATGGCCCCTATATTGCAAGATGCCATTGTAATTCAATCCCAGGATCTCTGCTCACAATACCAACAAAGGTAGCAAAGATTTTTGTGATATGAATACTTACGTATTAGGAAATGCACAAGCACCATTAAACGTGCTTTGGAGAAAATTTACAAGAGGCAGAGTTTGCTAGAAATTCACCTGAAATGTTTAAAAAGAAAAAAATATCATACAAGTTGATGGCAATTAGTTAAAATAAAGCCCAAAGCAAATACAGCCAGCTTTCTCTAGCTGGTACTGTGGAAGTGGCTAGCTTTTCAAGGCTTAGATTTAATACACTACTCACAGACATCCATCACATTCAATTCTTTTATGAGAGACAATATAACTTCATGTTTGTGTGATTGAGAGCTATACTAGGGTATGTTCCCGGAGTATTGCTTTGTGTTAAAACGTTCCTTGAACAATTTTTTTCTTTACACTTCAATAAATTATTACTCCTATGAGTATAAACAGAGTCCACAAAATCTTTGCTATAAATAACACCATTATAGATTCACTGCTGCCTGAAGGCTTTTTAGGATCCATGCATATTTAAGAATAAGACTTCTTCAGTCAAGGAAAGGAAAAATGGTAGCCTAATAAAAGATTATAGAATCACTGAATCAGAAAATTGGGGTTGAAAGGGACGTCAGGAGGTCATTTAGTCCAACCCCCTGTTCAAAGTAGGATGGTCCCCAACTAGATCATCTCAGCCAAGTCTTTGTCTAGCCAGGGCATAAAAACCTCCAAGGATGGAGAAACCTCTATGAGTAACCTGTTCCAGTGTTTTACTACCCTCCTAGTGAGAAAATTCTTCCTAATATCTAACCTAAACTTCCCTTGTTGAAGCTTGAGACCATTGCTCCTTGTTTTGTAATCTGTCACCACTGAGATCACTTTGGTTCCGTCCTCTTTCAAACCCCGCCTTCAAGTAGTTGAAGGCTACCCTCAAATCCCCTCTCAGTCTTATATTCTCTTGACTAAATAAGTCCAGTTCCCCCAGCCTTTCCTCAGAAGTCATGTGTCCCGGGTCCCTAACCATTTTTGTTGCCCTCCACTGGACTCTTTTCAACTTTTCCACATCCTTTCTATAGTGGAGGGCCCAAAACTGGACAAAATACTCCAGTTGTCACCTCACCAGTGCCAAATAGAGAGTAATAATCCCTCCTCCCCACTCCCCCCGGATCTTCTGGCAAAATCCTACAAATGCAGCCCAGTATGCTGTTAGCTTTCTTGGCAATAAGTGCAGACTGTAACCCCCAAGTTTTTTCTGCAGACCAGCTGCCCAGCAAGTCAGTCCCCAGGTTGTACTGGTAAATGGAATTCTTCCATCCTAAGCACAGGACTTTGCACTTGTCCTTGTGAAACCTCATGCAATTTCTTTTGGCCCAATCCTCCAATTTCTCAAAGTCACTCTACCTTACCTTCCAGCATATCTACTACTCTCCCCAGTTTAGTATCATCTGCAAACTTGCTGAGGGTGCAATCCATCCCATCCAGATCATTAATGAAAATATTGAACAAGATGGGCCCCAGGACCAACCCCTGGGGCATTCCACTTGATACCAGCTGCCAACAAGACACTGAGCCATTCATTACTACCCACTGAGCCCAGCAATCCAGTCATCTTTCTATCTACTCTACAGTCCATTTATCCAACCCATACTTCCTCAGCTTGCTTGCAAGAATGCTGTGGGAGACAGTAATCATAAAGCCTTGCTAAAGTTAAGGTATATTATGTCCACTGGTTTCCCCGCATCCATACAGCCAGTCATCTCATCATAGAAGGCAGTCAGGTTGGTCAAGCATAACTTGCACTTGGTGAATCAATGCTGACTGTCCCTAATTACCTTCTCCTCCAAGTGGTTAGAAATGCATTCCTTGAGGACCTGCTCCATGATTTTTCTGGGGACTGAGCTGAGGCTGACCAGTCTGTAGTTCTCTGGATCCTCCTTCTTCCCTTTCTTAAAGATGGGCACTATATTTGCCCTTTTCCAATCATCTGGGACCTCCCTCAATTGCCATAAGTGTTCAGAGATAATGTAATTGCACAGCTGCTGGCCTTCAGCTAACCCTGTCAGCACCCTGAGATGCATTGTGTCCAGCCCCATAGACATGTACATGTCCAGCTTTTCTAAATAGTCTTTAACCTGTTCTTTCACCACTGGAGGGCTGCTTACATTCTCCCCAAACTGTGCTGCCCGGTGAGTAGTCTGGGAGCTGACCTCGCCTGTGAAGACTGAGGTTAAAAAAAGGAAAAGAGAAGAAAATAGAAAATGGCAGTATTATTGGTGCCCACATGGATGAGCAGCATGGGGTATTAGTCAGAAAGTCGGACAAGTCTCGGTAATCCTTCTGTGACATCTTGGATCCAGGCAAGTAGCAGATCTCCTGGGAAATGGATCTGTCCATCCCCTACAGAAGGGAGTCTCCAATCGTCACCACCTGTCATTTCTTCTTCATGGTTGTGGTCTTGATCTTCCCCACCTTGGGGATTCCTGACCTGGCTTTTACCAATGGAATCGCTCTTCCTCCTCTGTTGCTAGCACTCCATATTTGTTCTCCAGGCAAACCATTGCACATAGGGATGACAACTTTTTTTGCTGCCAGAAGGTGAAAGCTTCCATCTTCTACCTTTCTGGGAGTCCATGCCCTCTTCCTTTTCTAGCACCACTTCTGGCAGTCCTTCTTCCACATTCCTAGGGGCGTCCTCCAGCATGGAATCAATTAAATCCTCATGGTGGAGAATGCTTTGGAGCGTTGCTGCTCCTCCTGTAGCTCTCTTGACTTCTCCCTGAGGGAAACTATCAGAAGGCACCACTCACATTGCAGGCACTGTCCTGCCTGGCTGATGCTGGAAAGAATCTGGAAGCTGCAGTCTGCACAGCACCAAGCCAGCACCTGGATGCAAACCTCAATAGTGTGTAGTCCTGCCTGGACAGATACCCCACAGGTCAAACTGGAGGAAGAGCTGGAAGTGGCAATAGCTCTGGGATTGTGACGTTTTCCAGCCATGTCTCTGGATCTTCTCATTTGCTGCCTTTCACTTCTTGCCTCTCTTTCCAAGCAGACCTTCCCTAGCAAACTCCTCTGTAGCTGGCCTGTTTGCTGTTCATTGATCTGAAGGGTTCTCTTTTCCCTGCAACCTCTTTCCTCTCAGCAAGCTTACAGTGAAGGAATGTGAGACAGTTTCCAAGCAAGCTCCCTAGCAAACTCTCCCTCACTCTGGACTCTAGTTCAACAAGAGTTACACAACAGAAAAACAGGTTAGAGGTACACAACAGAAGACCACCAGGCCACCTTGGGTTGAAGAACTACTTCCATTGCCCCTTCTTCCCATTACCCTCCACTCTGGGGGAGATCTGGGGCCCAACCCAGGCACTGTCTTGGCTGCCTGAAGGAAGGAGAAGAACCTGGCCAACTTGCAAGGCCTACAAAGCCAGCAGGCCTCCCTGGCTGGGCATAGGTTGGAGGGGGACATTGCGGGAGGGTGGGAAAAGGTTTCTAGTACCTGGATGCAAGTGGTTGGGCAGTGTGTTTGAGATTGGTTGGAGGCTTTGCTTACCCGGGCATTTTGTCAGGGAGATGGTGATTGGGAGGGGGAGCTGGAGTTCTTAAGGTTTGGGGTGTTGTTTTGGCGTGTTGTTTGGGGACTCCTATCTGGACTGTTCGTTATTGTAAGCCACTCTGAGCCTTTTGGGTAGAGGGAAATATAAATCTAACAAATAAGTAATTAAACCATTGTAACGGGGTGCCTCTTTGGAGTCCGTCTACCCGTGGCCCTGCCCACCTGTTATGGGCCAATCGCCCACCTTCACTCCTGCCATGCCTTGTTGTTAATTAATAGATGCAATTAAGCAGGAGGCTGCCCATTATCTGCCCCGATGCCAGGGAGCGCTATCTGCAGCTCTGTTCCTTCCCTACACCACAGCCCAAGCCTCACAGATGGTATTTGTAAATTCCACTGTGGGCCTACCCCCTTTTCCTCTAGCTAGGCCTGTCAGTCAAAAAAAACAACCCACTAATCAGGGTTTGACTCCCCAGCTCTAGCTCTCAAAAAAACCCAAACAAACCCTTACTCCGGCTTCTGCCCCTCTGGGGCACTGGGGTCCACTCACCCCTGAGTATTGTGCCCTCTTCTGACGCTGGGGTCAGCTCACCTCTAAATATTGTGCCCTGACACCAGGGTTGGCGCCCCAAAATGCTGTGCCCTCTCTCGCACTGGGGTCCTCACGCTGCTGTGGTCCCCTATGAGGCCCCCTCCTTCCCCTCATAGTCTCACCCAAACCACTGGTGTCAAACAACAAACAAAACACAAGCCCCTGGGCTATAACAAATTCAAGCTGCCCGGCTATAACATCATCCAAGCCACACCCGGGGTGCTCCAACCCTCACCAGTATCAGAGACTGTACCTGCAGTCAGGCCTCTCCCCTTTGGTTGCTCTGGGGGAGCTCCTTCCCCCTTGGCTGCTGGCAGGGAACTGCCGTCCTGGCCTCAGCCCTGGGGTTTACGTGTGAGCCAGGCCTTGCTCCTTCCAGTCACCTGACCAGGTGGCAGGGCTTGAGCTTTAACCTCTACTTGACTGGCCGGCCGTGACCGGAAGGTTCCGGACTTAAAAGGGGCTACCCTGTCTTTTAGTAACAGGGTTAGGGTTCCCTGTTTCAACCACAAAAACAGACAGAAGTGTCAGTTTTACTGACAAATATGGGCAAAGCTAGAGGCTAAGTGGTAGGGTGACAATGATATCACACTAGACTCGTAGCATTTGACTTTCCCTAATGCCAACCTACTAAGCTGTGGAGGTGGCATGCATCCTGACCTTCTTGTTTTCCCCAGTGAGAAGCAAGTGCTCCCTGTTATTGTGGCTTAAACAAGGAGCTATATTTGTAGGAATAAGGGGGAGAACAACCAGACCGCTTTGTCTGAAGGGAAGGTGGTGGCAATGAGTTAGTAACTCTTTGACACTTGGGACATGCCTGTACTCTGATGGTAGTTAATCCTAATGAAAACAGGCCTGACCACAGCCCTCCAACTTATGTCATGAAGCACACTCCACTCTGGAAATACACCAGTGCACTTACTCCAGACTTGTCTCTGTCTGCTAGCAGGCTCTCTGTTTCTGATGGCTGCTGCGGATAAACAGAGAACAGGTTCACAGGCAAACTTCTTGGTTTGGAGTGTGTCACTGGGTACAAGTAGGTGGGGCAGGGCTGTGGCATGCTGAGATCTCATAACTAGTTGTGGGAGGACAGTCCCTAGGTGTGCCGTGACCTTCCCTAGCGCCCTTGCCTAGCATGCCAACCTGGACCTTGAATGCATCCTCTCTCTCGCCCGCCACGTCTTTGATCTTATATTGTTAATGGGAGGCTGCCTTCCTGCCCTTCTTGGCACGGGGCCGGTCTTGCTACAGCGGGATTCCATTCTGTTCCCTGTGCTGGTCCTCTCCTGTGCTTCCTGTGCTTGCACTCCTCGCGTCCCTCACCCGCACTCGGGCCTGTGCTCGCGCCTCTTGCGCACCTGTCCACACTGGGGCCTTCTATGCCCGATTCGGGCTTCCTGTGCTTGCGCTCCTTGCGCCCCTCGCCCGCACTCGGGCCTGTGTTCACGCCTTTCGAGCGCCTGCCCACACTGGGGCCTTCTATGCCCGACTAGGGCTTCCCAAGGTTGGGACTCGGGCGGCCTTAGCCTCACCTGGCCCCCAGACCTGCCTTCTCGGGCCTACACCCCACTGGGTCTCTTCCCAATTGGGGCTTGTCCTGATATCGCCCCCGCTGGGCTGGGGTCGGGATACCCCACTAGCTCAGACCCACCTTCCTGGGCCTACGCCCCACTGGTCTTCTGCCTCCATGTGCTTACACTCCTTGCCCGCACTCGGGCCTGCGCTTACACTCCTCACCTGCACTCGGGCCTTCTATACTCACACCTCTCGCATGCCCGCCCACACTGGGGCCTTCTATGCCCAACTCGGGCTTCCCAAGGTTGGGGCTCAGGCGGCCTTAGCCTTACCTGGCCCCCAGACCCACCTTCTTGGGCCTACACCCCACTGGGGCTCTTCCCAATTGGGGCTTGTCCCAATATCACCCCCGCTGGGCTGGGGTTGGGATACCCCACTAAACACAGCACCCCTGCGGCACTAGGAACACCCCCACCTTACTGGGGAGCTCCTAACAAGGCCTCCTCCACCCCTACAGCCTCGCCCAGTCCTCTGGTCTAATAATCACAACAACCAAACCAAACAGAAACACAAGGCCCCTAGGCCATAACACAAATCTTAGGCCAACCTGGCTATCCTTCTCTCATCCCTGTCAGGGTCCTCTCCACCCTGTATCCACACGCTGCTGCACAACACCGCCCTACTCGCTCTAGCAGAGCTCTTATTTAGGCTGCCAGAAGGGAACTGGCTCTGGCCTTAGCCTCCTCTGTTTATAAAGGCCAGGCCCTGCCCCCTGGCAGTCAGCTGACCCAATTAGTTGCTTTGGAAACTCACAGCTGTGCTGCCCTGTTGAGTGGCAGCTAGGCCTATATCACCACTATCAGTAGCAGGCTCCTTAGTGCCCTGCTACACACCATTATCTAGTAGCAGGCACCCTGGTATCCTGCTACACTAGTACATAGAACACTTCATGAACAAGAAACTAGAAAACATGACCCCTATACCAGGATTGGCGAACAATGTCCTCAGGCAATATCCTGCCCTCAGATACCTGAGTGCATGTTATTGCATTTGAAATAAGCAGCACAAATTGAGACACTACTGTTTGGAGAGCAGAGACACGAAATGATCTACAGGGTATAGGTAACACGTTAAATCTGAACATGTAACGTAATCCTTTTGTAAAAACAAAGTAATTACATTTTTGGATATCTAGAATACATACAGAATTCCAGGATCATGCAGGCTACTCTACATGGCCATGGTGCAGCCACATTGGAGTGTTCTGTGCAATACAGTATGCAGCACTTTCATAAGTTTGAAAAAGAAAGCTAGATAAAGTACATTAAAGGGCAACAACATGATACAAAAGTTGGTTGATAGCACATAAGAAAATATTGTGTGAACTAAAGCACTATAGCATAGAACTCAGAAAGATATTCTAGGCACACACGATAAATACCTTTAAAGTAACAATATAATCAAATTAAAGCAATTATTTGTTGTTCTAGGATAGAAAAATGGTGGAGTATTGTCTTGAAGTTTACACAAACTAATTTGGTTTTCCAATTTGTTTTTCCTCATTTTTTTTGCCTCCTAGCAGAATGTTACCTTTAATCAACACTTCATTAACAATAACCAAGTCCGGCAAAGCCAGAGCAGATTTAAGACTTTAGTACTTATGCATGCACATGCATTGAAGTTTCTTGTGCCACTAACCAGAAAACTTGATGGAATTTCTCCTCGTTCAACTTTGTCTCTAACATCCATGGTATGACTTCAGCAACAGCAGAGATATAGCTGGCCAGGATCTTGGGTAGTGGTGATGCATGGAAATGTCACCTTTTCTGCTGTTGACATGTCAAGTGGCCACTTAAACACTTTTTTTCTCCTGATGAAAATCAAAGAGGTGATCAAAGGGAGACTTTCTCCTTCCCTCCACTACAGCAGTGAACTTCCAGCTGTTGCTCCTGTAAGGTGTACCACCACTGCTGCTCTGCCTTCCCCCTGTTGCTGGAACCAGAGCTGCTGCAGAGAAGGTGCAGGGTGCCTGAGGGATGGAGGGGGGGAGAAGGAGTCCCCCAAACTCTATTCTGGTACCCCCCCAGGCAGTGCCTGCAGCTTGTGCCTGGCTTGACGATCCATTGTTGAGCTGAGTAGTGGAATGGCTAACTGACAGCATGATAGCTATTTTTCCATGCCTGGCAGCTGGCTTGCTTGTATATCAAACGATTGAAGGGAAGCTGGGTGACATCGACTACAAGCTGATTGCCTTCACCATCCTCTGTAAAGCTGGCAAGCCAGTCAGCAATACAGTCCTTGACTTCAGGAAAGATGACTCTGACAAGCTCAGGAAGCTTATCAGTGAGGCCCTAAGAGACTACGACTCAAAGGGGAGGGGAGTTCAGGAAGAGTGGTCTCTCCTCAAGGGAGTGATCCTGGATGCACAAGCAAAGTCTATCCCATCTTGGAGGAAAGGCAGCATAAGGCACAGCAGCCCCCTTGGCTCTGCAGGGAACTAGTGGACCTCCTGCATCTGAAAAGAAAGGCCTACAAAGGATGGAGGATGGGATCTACCTCCAAGGAGGAATATACTGCACTGGTCCAAACCTGCAGAGAGCTAACCAGAAAAGCCAGGGCTGCGACTGAACTCCAACTAGCTATAAGTATCAAGGACAATAAAAAGTCCTTTTTAGATATGTGGGGAGCTGGAGGAAAAGCAAGGGCAACATTGGACCCCTGCTAAACCAGACAGGACAGTTGGCAAGGATGCCGACGCCAAGGAAAAAGCCAACTTGCTAAATGGGTATTTTGCATTGGTCTTTAACCAGCCCCATGGGATGCCCCTGCCCATTATGGGATGGGAAAGCCTGGGTGAAGGAGATTTCTTACCCTCCATCAATGCTGACCTTGTGAAGGAACAACTTGAAAGGCTGGACACCTTCAAGTCATCTGGCCCTGACAGCTTACACCCCAGGGTATTCAAGGAGCTGGCAAGCATCGTAGCTCAGCCCCTGGCATGGATCTTCGAGAGCTCTTGGTGCTCTGGTGAAGTGCCCGAAGATTGGAAGAAGGCCAATGTGGTGCCTATCTTCAAGAAAGGGAGGAAAGTGGATCCAGCAAACTACTGGCCCATCAGCCTGACCTCTATCCCAGGGAAGATCCTAGAAAAGATTATCAAAAAGACCATTCTCAACAGACTGGCTGATGGCAAAATCCTGAGGGATAACCAGCATGGGTTTGTTGCGGGTAGGTCTTGCTTGACCAATCTTATTTCCTTTAACGACCAGGTGACCTATCACCTGGACAAGGAGGAAGAGATTGATGTTGTGTATCTTGACTTTAAAAAAGCCTTTGATCTGGTATCCCATGATCACCTTTTAGCAAAACTGGCCTCGGCTTCACGACAATCCACTAGCTAGGGAATTGGCTCTGTGGTTGGACCCAGAGGGTAGTGGTTGATGGAAGTCAATCGTTGTGGT
Source organism: Crocodylus porosus (assembly GCF_001723895.1). Taxonomy (NCBI): domain Eukaryota; kingdom Metazoa; phylum Chordata; order Crocodylia; family Crocodylidae; genus Crocodylus; species Crocodylus porosus. Next base: position 10,130,883 of record NW_017728913.1, read on the forward strand.
GCCTTGTGACCACTGCGGTCCTTCAAGGCTCTGTCCTTGGGCCTATATAATTCAACATCATCACTAATGATGTGGACATTGGCATCAGAAGCGGACTGGTCAAGTTCAGTGATGACACCAAACTTTGGGGTAAAGCATCCACACCTGAGGACGGGAGGGTGATCCAGGCTGACCTTGACAGGCTCAGGAAATGGTTGGATGAGAACCTGATGCTGTTTAACACTGAAAAATGCAAGGTTCTCCACCTTGGGAAGAAAAACCCACAGATGCTTATAGGCTCGGCAGTGCTACGCTGGCTAGCACTACGGACAAAAGGGACTTGAAGGTCGTGATTGACCACAAGATGAACATGAGCCTTCGATGCAATGCTGCAGCTAGTAAAGCAAGCAAAACCCTGGCTTGCATCCATAAATACTTGTCAAGCATATTCCTGGACATTATTCTCCTGTTGTACTCGGCCTTGTTGAGGCCACAGCTAGAGTACTGCATCCAGTTTTGGGCTCTGCAATTCAAAAAGGATGTGGAGAAGCTTGAGAGAGTCCAGAGGAGAGCCATGCACATGATCAGAGGTCAGGAACACAGACCTTATGATGAGAGGCTGAGAGCTATGGGACTCTTTAGCCTGCAAAAGAGGCTGATCTGATGACCACCTATAAGTTTATCGGGGTGTTCACCAGGATCTGGGGGAACGTGTGTTCACTAGAGCGCCCCAAGGAATGACAAGATCAAACAGTCACAAACTCCTCCATGACCATTTCAGGCTGGACATAAGGAAGAACTTCTTTACTGTCTGAGCCCCCAAGGTTTGGAATAGACTGCCGCTAGAGTGGCAGGTTCAAGCACCTACTCTGAACACCTTCATGATACATTTGGATGTTTATCTTGCTGGGATCAGATGACCCCAGCTGACTTCCTGCCCTCAGGGCAGGGGGCTGCACTCAAAGATCTTCTGAGGTCCCTTCCAGCCCAAATGTTTATGAAATCTATATTCTACCCAGGATCAGATTAAAGCATAGGCAAACTAGGCACAAGTCTAGGGCTCTGAGCTGTGGGGGGCCTTGGTCCTTTCCTTCGCTGGCCTTGCTATCACCACAGCTGCTCCTTAGCAGTGGCTCTGAGCCCCGCTTCCAGCGGGTGGCAGCACCAGGGTGGGGAAGGGGGTCTCAATCAGCCCAGGGCCTGTAAGTTTGTTTTCCTAGAACCCACTAAAGGGTTAATCAGCCCTGATTCCTCCTGCCTTTCCAATTCATGTGAAAGGCTGCTATAAACCTAGGAAGTCCTACAGTGTACAAGCAGCCATCTTTGTGCTCCAGGGCCTTAGTGAATCCGTTGCAACAAACTGGAGCAGAGCTGTTTCAAAGAGTTCTGGGCTGCCTGTATTGGAGCCTGGACAATCTTGCCTGCTATTCTCTCTGAAGATATTTGTCCTACATTTTCCTTTTTAAAATATTTTCATTGTATTTCAGTATCGTCATTTGCTATCTCAGCATGTGGGTTTTAAACTACAGCTCCTGTTCCACTGTCATCTCTATTGACTGCTGTAGGCATAGTTAGAAAATTAGTTTATTTTTGCTCTCCTTTCATCCTGATTCAGTTCCTATATCCAAGCCGTCTCTCTTCACCTCTTCCTCTCATATCTTACTTCATGCCATTTAATTTGTTTCCAGCTGTCACCATCTCCTACAAGTGGTGATTTTGCTAGTAAATATCCATGTGTGTGGGATACCACTGGGTACTTCACAGCCTCACAATATATCTGACAGCTTGGTACATTGGTAAAACTGCATTTTTCAGTTTCTAGGCAAGATTCATCAATGCCTGGAAAGGCAAATGCTACTTTAAAAATCAAGGTGCAATTTGGAAAACTCCTGCAAACTAAGCAATTTGGTCCTAATTTTGTAAAATGATCTTAATCCCAATTAACAATCACTATTTAAATGCTGTAAAGATTTCCAGGAACATTTGTTGTTTTCTTTCTAAAGAGAGCAGGGGATCTCCTCCTATCTCTATTAATGTCAACAGAAATTTTTCCACTGACTTTTACTTCATTAAAAATAGGACTGTTCTCATTTGCAGCCAAAAATGTGTAGAGGGGAACGTTCAAAGGAAAAATTGTATTAAGTTTTGAGCTTGCTTTCAAGACCATCATGAATCGGTCTTTAAATTTGGTCTTTTGTAGTTTAAGTGGGGCCCAGAGAGCTCTGTGTAGTGTAGAGAATGATTTTTAGATTATTGCTGCAGAATGAAATGCTTTCCTTCATCTGAAACGAGTTCCTTTACTTTGGCATTATTCCTTTGCTTTGGAAAATGTCACTCCTGAGATCAATTTCCCAGACTGTTTTCAAGTCCCTGGCATCTTTCATATTTATTCTTGAGGTTGAAGAACTACAGTTTAGTATTATAGACTTTGATATGGTAGCAATAAGTCCACAAATATAATGCACAGGCTGCAACCTTCAGACCCTAAGATCTTATGTGATGGCAATCTATATTCAGTCCCTTGGGGCTTTTCTTCTTCTCTGGTCTTCCTGACAGTGGCAGCAAAGGAAAGGATGCAACATGAATTAATGCTGTTTCAGTTGCATCACTTTTGTGATTTCTAACTAGAAGTATGCAGGTTTGGCTTATGGCAAGGCATGGATAATGGCAGTTCCCATCTCCACCACTTTTTGCTCATAGCTGTGCCACCAAAAGAATGCTAGCACTGTAGAGCTTTGAAAGAAGAAACTTCCCAGGTTCCTGACGGTGAACCAAACCACTATACCTCTCCCCCTCATTTGCAACGTTGAGATTACAATATGGCCTAAAGCCCTAAATTACAATCTACATTAAGCACACTACTTAAAGCATACAAGAATTGGAGTCTCTTGCTAAAAGTTCATATACTAACTCTGTGCCAAATTCACCATTTGTTAAACAACTATTCATGTGTTTGACCACCTCTATTTAGAAAATACTTTAGGTCACTAGTAGTGTTATTATAGGGATCCAAAAATACTGAACTATATCCTGTAATACTTAAATACATGAGGCTCCAGTTTTAAACACCTAGTCAATTTTCTTGCTTGCATAGGTTTAAATCAAGTACTTATTTCTTTACTGGTGTAATGTGGCAATAGATAGATCTACTATTCTCTTATTTACCTCCAAGATTGCTTTTAGTACTATTTCAAAACAGCATTCTTCTAGGAAGCTCTGCCTGTTCCTGTCCAGGACAAACATTACATCAGCATTCAATACTGATTACTTGTGGGCATGTACTCTGCAGTACCAATAATCAAGAAAGTGGTTCCCTGGCACTTGAGATTATTTCCCAATCAGAAAGGTAGACCATACAGTCTCTCACACATTCCCTTCTAATTTAAGAAAAAAAAAAATTGCTGTAAGGCATGAAATGCCTTTTAGATGTTCCATTACATACTCATACTTGCATGTAAAATACTTAATACTCATAGGGTTCATTTCAGCAAAGCAAAAAGTGTAGTTCCACCTATGGCCATACAGGGGCAGAGTAACAACAAAAAAGAAATGGCTCCTAAAAGTTTCAAGAAGGGTGTGTTTTAAGTAGTTTAACTTTGCTACAGTTTCAAAGACTCAGAAACAAAAATGTGAGAGACAAATATTCCCCTGAGAAAAATTCTATTCTGTTCTTGATGAAAGTGAGTGAAAAAGGAGTTTGATGTAAGAAAATTAATGAGAGAATTAGATGGTAAAGGGAGTCAGATTATATAGAGTCATAGGCAAGAGTGATCAAAGGGTGGGAAACCAAGAACTTGGTTTAAATCTTGAAAATCAGATGCTGGATCAAACCATTTTCTTTCCTTTGATTCAGCCAGTTAGTACTTGCCATCATCTACAGACGCTACTGGACAGGATTACATTAATGCAAGTTAATACCGTTTTCAGTTAAGCAGTTTCACAGACTTCTTCAGTGATAAAACTTAAAGCTCAAGAGACCTCTGAACATCTTGATCAGTACTGCAGAACTTAGATTTCAAACAATGGCAAGTCAGTGGGTGTTTTATTCTCCGTCTTAGATACTGATGTAAGAAAATGAAACAATTAGATTTCTATAACTTAAATAGTGTTTGTATGTGGAATTAAGTAGATTTAGCACACTTTAAACAGCATGCTGAATATCCACTTTGGCCCAGTTACTCTCACATATATTTCACTGTGAAATTGGATTAATTCCTTTTAAAGCCAGTGGAGATTTACCCACATAAAACCAATCTGAGAGTAGTATCTGGTACAGCAACTTCTTAGAAAAATTTGGTATCAACCTACTGAATTAGCCAACTACGCAATTATAAATGTAATGATTTTATACTTGGATGCACCCAAATAATATCATGACTTCATGCGGATTTTGGCACCATGACTATAAACAAGCAGAAGCTGCAACCACTTTCATACTAATAACTTTCATTATAGTGAGAATGGAAAGGCAGTGTCAGTACAAGGGCCATTTATGTCACTTTTTTAGACAGGGAAAGTTTCAAAATGGAAGTTGTATTAAACTATGTGTCCCAAAAAATCCCCACATGCAGCTTGTACAAACCCCATTGTTGTTAAACCCTTTCAGAGCCCAATGAACTACCTCAATTCTCTACACGTATGCCCTGTTGACTTCCTCAGTCAACCGTTTTGAGGGGAATGGAGCACACCCCATGTTCTCTTATGAGTATTATATTTCCTACTGGGGATGTCTGCACTCCATGTATCCTTTTTTTCTTTGCCGCCAAGTTGCAACAATCTAGTTTTTTCCAAAGAAGTTGGAGAAAATGCGAACTTTCACCATTCTCAGTTCCCTATGCCAAGGCAATAGTGTTTCCAACCACAGTTTTCTTCAGCTTCCTGGAGGGAAGCATCCCACCACTACTCAGCCTGTGGTCCTCCAGCCTTCTCAATAGCCGAACTGCCAGCATTTCTAGGTAGAGGGGACCCTAAATACAATTAAAAAAGCAAGTGTCATTTTCACTGCACACTGAAGGTCAGCAGCTCAGTTTCTACTGGGAGCCCACCAAATGATGTGATTTAGCACAGAGATGTCCATAAGTTTCCACAAGATCTGTGGTAGGGGAAGCAATCCTGTGGTATTCCAGGCTAAGTAATGGAAATGGAAACAGCTTGCATGGAATAAATGTCTGTACAGTAATTTTCTTGATGAATAGTACTTGATTCTGCTTTTCATGTGAAAGTCTGTCCATTGAAATCTGGGAGCTTGTAGCAGGACTGAGTCATAGATTATAAAGTTGGAAGGGATCCAATGGATCATCGTGTCTGACTCCCTGCCCCTGGCAGGAAAGAGGACCGCGGTCAGACGACCCCAGCCAGGTGATTGTCAAGCCTCCTCTTGAAGACCTCCAAGGTAGGTGATTGCACTAGCTCTCTTGGAACCCCATTCCAGATTCTGGCCACCCTTACTGTAAAAAATTTCTTCCTAATGTCTAACCTAAATCTACTCTCCACTAATTTGCACCCATTATTCCTAGTTACTCCCTGGGGAGCTCTGGTAAACAGCGCATCCCCAATTCCCTGCTGTACTCCCCTGATAAACTTATAGGCAGCTACAAGAACACCCCTCAGCTGTCTTTTGTAAAGGCTGAAGAGATCCAGATTCCTCAACCTCTCCTCGTAGGGTCTTCATGGAGACCACTAATCATACGTGTGGCCCTCCTCTGAACCCTCTCCAGATTCTTCACATCCCTCTTGAAGTGTGGCACCCAAAACTGGACACAGTACTCCAACTGCAGCCTGACAAATGCCACATAGAGGGGAAGCATCACCTCCCTTGATCTGTTGGTCATGCATCTGCTAACACATGACAAGGTGCGATTGGCTTTGTTGATGGCCTTGTTACACTGCTGGCTCACGTTCATCTTGGAGTCAACTACGACTCCAAGATCTCTCTCAGCCTCCAAGCAGCTGAGGAGGACATCCCCCAACCTGTAGGTATGCTGGGGATTCCTCCTTCCTAGGTGGAGTACCTTACATTTATCTTTGTTGAATGTGGACTGGACCCTCAAGGCCCACCACTGCACCCCCTAGTGGCTCCACTTATCCTGCCTCACTCCCCAGACCCCCTAATCTCCTTCCTCTTTTGTTCAGAGCCCTGACCTTACTGGCTGTACTCCTGAGCTCCTGACTCTCAGTGGCTAAGGATAGATATTCAAAAAGCCTGAGCCTGAATTCATTCAAGCTTTGCAGGTTAGTCTAACCTGGCTAGGCTAAAGCAGCTTTTTAACCAAACAGACATCCCAGAAGAGCAAGCACATGCCTGCAGTGGCTCAGGCTAGAAGGCAGGGGGTGCTAGAGCAGCCCTCCCTTACTTTCCATAGTGCTGAGCTGAGGGGGGCATGGTCAGGCCCAGGCAGGACACTGTGATTAGAGAGGGCACCCCCGCAACAGCTCAAGGAATGTTTATCACCTCTTAACTCAGTGTTTATCACCTCATTAAGAAAACAGAGGGACATTACCAGCTCTCTTTTTCTACCTTTGTTCCATCTGCCACAGCTCGGAGGTAGCAAGAATGTGGTGTGCTAGCTAATGCTGAGAGGTATCTGTGAGGGAAGGGGGAATGCCTGATTTGCAGAGAGTGGGGAGGGGTGAGGAGGAGCAGAAGCCAGGCAGGCACCTGCAGAGACTGCCAAAGCTAAAGCCAGGGAGCAGAAGGGAGGGGCCAGTCCTGCTGTGAAGCAGAAAGCCCTGCCCAGCCCAGAGAGCATGCCGGGGTGCTGGGGGACTCTGATTTGTCTTAAACCAGCAAGGATTCTGAGACCAACACTGCATAAACCAGTTTAAGCCAAATCAGTTAAGTCTGATACTACATTCAACCAGGTTTTTCTCAAACTCGTTTATGTGCACTGAACTTCTGTTTTGTTACAGGTTTAAGCCATTTTCTGATCACTTACCAATTTATGTGTAATGTCTGTCCCTAGCCAGTCTGCCTTAAGAGCTTTAATCTTGGCTTCCAACCACCCACATAGCTATGCCCATTAGGCCTGTGCAAAGCAGAAAGTATTTGCTTCAGATTTAGCAATTTGGAGGGACAGTGATTACATTCAGTGATTCAAATCACTGTCCCCATTTGATTCAGCTGAATCCAAAGTTATTTGGTGCTGAATCTTATTCAGCCATAGACTATATAGGTAGGCAGTGCTGGCAGGAGCAGCTTGGGGAGCAGCCAGATGAACCCCGGCTTGAGCTGGCAGCCCTGGGAGAAGCTGTGGCTCGTCTGGCTGCTCCCCCAGCTGCCACCCCGCCAGCGTGAGGCAGGCAGTGGTGGCAGCCCCAGAAGAAGCTGCAGGGGAGCAGCCAGATGGCGGCAGCTGGATGGGCTGTGGCTTGAGCCAGCAGCCCCGGGAGAAGTTGGGGGGACTGATCGGGGAGTTGAGGGAAAGAACAGGTGCATTCCTCAGCTCCTGCTTTGATCCCCCAGCTCCCAATCATTCCCCCCAGCTCCCAATCATTCCCCATGGCTTCTCCAGATGAGCCATGGCTTCTCCGGATGAGCCACGGCTTCTCCTGGGGCTGCTGGCTAAAGCGGGGCTTGTCCGGCTGCTCTCCCAGCTCCTCCCGCCAGTGCTGCCTACTGACTGTCTGTACAGTCTTTGGTTGAATCTCCAAATTAATTTGGAGGCTTCCCATTTGATTCAGAGAGATTAATGGGTCTCCCGATTCAATTTGGATTCAGGTATTTTGCTGCTGATTTGGCCCAGATCTTCTCTGAATCAAATCAGCTACTGAAGCTTCACATAACCCTAATGCCCATGCCTCCGAGGTCACAATTCCAGTTGCAATTTCATGGGACCCCCTGGCCCAACCAACAAACAAATGCTCGGACCTCAAACTGAAGACCAGAGGCTGGGCTAGTGTGCACTTAAACAGGGGTGGACAGAATCTAGACCTTGGCCCAGATTGGGTCTGTAGCAGAGTATTTTCCAACAGCCCCTGTGGTGGCAGCTTCTTCTGGATGCTACTGCTGGACCCAGCTCCTCTGCCTGGGCACCCCAGTTCAAGCGTAGCTGGTGATCTTAGACTGGTAGGGTGGTGAAGCATCCTATGGGAGTGGGCGGTGGGAGGTTTTCAGCCAGCCGGGAGTGATGGGGGTTTGGAGCTGGCCGGGAGTGGTGGGTGGGTGGTTTGCAGCTAGGTGGGTGCTCCGGACAGTAGCAGGGAGGCTGCAAACCCCCCACTGCTGGCTGGCTGCAAACTTCCCCACTGCTCCTGTGGGACGCTGCACTACCCCAGCAGTCTGAGTTCACCAGCCACACCTGACCCAGTTCATCTGCCCTGCACCCATCACCAGGGGACCTGCACAGGCAGGGAGTGCTGCTGGTTGGCTGGGATGAGCTGCAGCTGTGAGTGAGACAGGCAGGCCAGGCTGAATTGATTCTGGGATCTTTGGGGGCCCAGGACCAATGCAGAGCTGTGATCCAATAACCGCATGACCCCTTCAATGAGCATGGGTTCTGCAAGCAGGAGCATGCAGGGAGCGGGTCACAGCTGTGCTGTGCTGTTACCACCGCAGAGGAGCCCCCTGCCCAGCTATGCATCCTGCCTGCATGACTTCTGCCCAGTTAGTCTCCATAAAGACTGTTGGGAGCCATGTGGGTAGGGGCTGCTAAGAAATGGAGTCTGGCTGCTGGCTGGATCTGTCATTTTGCCTGACCCAAGCCCTGCCTCCTCCTAGTTACCTGACCCTGCCAAGAGAGCGCAGGTACTGCTGACCCCCCAATTCTGCTGCCTGTCTTCTGCAGTTCAGCATAACCAGGCTACTCATACCTGCTGGCCCTTGCAGCCAGGTTTTCTGCAAGCTACGCTGGCACTTCCTATCCCGCTCTACACTCTTCCCTCCAGTAACAGGGACAGCGGTTCCCTGTTACAGAGCTACACCAATGCAAAACCAGCAAATACTAGCAGTTAGATAGGGGAAGGATTGACCACAGGCCCTGATCCTCCAGTCAGACAAGGGAAAACCCTCGCACCTGTTGTGAGCTCTTTCAAATTCACTGGGTCTCTGTTATAAGTTTAAGGGTCTGCATATGATTGCAACCCTGGCAAATAATCTCCCTCTGGATACTTGAAGATTTCCTAAGGAGCAACAGATCTTCCATTTGCAAGGTCAGATTTTCTCCAGTTATCTTAGCACCTCTCTCACTGACTGGGGTCGTGCTGATACAGCTTAAGGTAAAATATGGTTTATTAAGTAACCTGATCTTGTATGTTTTATTCTAACAGAACTCTTACTGACTTCAGTGGGAGTTTGCCAAAGTAAGGACTACTGAGCCAGGAGGCCTGCAGGGTAGCTGGTGTATTAGATTTCTTTATACATGGATTTGTAAAGTTTAAGGTCAGAAGGAACTTCCTGGTGCCCCTCACTCCCAACCTGCAGCCCCTCACCCTGCCCCCCAGCCCTGCTGATACCCCTCACCC
>NW_017728913.1:10140435-10143816 GCF_001723895.1 Crocodylus porosus
TCTCTCTTTCTGTCTCTCTCTCTGGCTTGCTGGGGCCTGGGTGGGGATCATGTGACCCTCAACAGCCAATCACCCTGCCCGCTGCTCCCAGCCCCAAGAAGCCAGCCCCAGAACATAGGAAGAGAAAAAAAAAATGGATACTTTGCTCTTATTTTAAAAACCTGCCCAGACACAGCACAGAGGGCCAAAAAAGAGGACGCGTCTGGGAAAACCCAGACATATGGTAACCCTACCTTGGAGAACATATAACACCAGCAGAGTCTCCCTATGCCTGAAGACCATTTGTGCCTGAAAGCTTGCAAAGAACATTTCCCCACAACTATTTAGTTGGTCAAATAAAAGATATCACATCTACCCAAGGAACCCACAGCTACATGCAACAACCCTGCACCACTTCCCTCAGTAGTTTGATTTTGTGGTCCTTCACCCTTGCTAGTAGGTGGCCCAAAGTGGCTCCAGCTGTCATCAAGGCTGCATTCAGGCTCTTTGTCTTGACATAGAGCAGTGCCAGGTGTGGATGTGTTGGCAATTGTGCAACAGTTTCTGGCCCTCTAATTAACTCTATAGCCAATGGAAAAGATGTTGGAAAATAACCTAAGCAGTGGAGCCACACTGCTTAAGTGGGAAGTGGACATTGATGTGATTTAAGAAAGCAGGGGGCTACCACAGATTAGATTTCAAAGTGGCACTCTGTAAACAGTGCCACTCCTACCACAAACAAGATAAAAGCTGTAAAAATAGGGGACACTACAGGACCAGTGGATAAACATCAGACCAGGAAAATATCCTGAGAGGGATGAAAAGGATGTGCCATTGTCAAGGCAACCAAGGGGGAGAAAGGGTGTGGATCACCCATCAAAGCACAGGCAAAGATGAAACCTGTGAAACCTTCACTCACCTGCCAAGAACAGTTGCAGAAAACTTCTAAGCACCTGCTGCAGAGAGACACTCTGTTCTTGGCACTATGTAAGGCTTATGCAAAGTTTCTGTTGTGCCTGAGCTTGGGCAAGGCTTTCTGTTGTTTTTTTGTCTTATACCTAAAATAGTAAGTTGCTGTACTCAATAAACATTATTTTTAGAGAACAAGCTACTTTTGTCTAAGCCCTTTTCACGACTTCAGTGTCACCACCTTCTAACACTGACTTGAGGTAATAGATGAGATGCAGAAGAGGTGCAGTGGCATAGTTGCACCCCGCTTTCCATAGTACACCTCCTGAAGATGCTGCAGGAATAGGAGCCAGGGACTCTTTTTAAAGTCCTCAAACCAAGTAAGACTCCCCCTGCTCTGGGTACCCTTCCCTTCCCGTCTGCGCTCAGCAGCACTTCTGCTTGCACCTGCCACCACTGCTGCTGTTTCTGGCTGACCCAGGGGCAGAGAGAGCCCTGCATGGGTGACTGGTGCCACCTTAGTCATGGGGGGCATATACCCCCCTGTGACCAAACTCACTGACTGGGGGGGTGGGGGTCCTTTGCGGCAAAACTCACCAACTCCATGGCACTACATCCGGTGTTCCCACTCCCAGGCCAGTGCTCGCAGTTGGGGCACTGGCACTCCCACCGGCCACCCTGCCCATTGTCTAAGCAGGGAGTGCCACCTGCCAGGGGGTGCACCAGTGCTCTTAGGGGGTACACGTGCACCCCCAAGCACTCCCTACGTGTTGCCACTGGAGCTCTGGAGTCATTCTTGTCCTGCTTCAGCTGGGGCTGTGGGGAGTGGCTGTGCAGGAAGCAGGGCTCAGCTGAGGATAGTGGTGGAAGTAGGCAGCACCCCCCACCACTCACCCAGCTGCCTGGGTGTTTCCTGCCAGCTTGGGAGCAGATGCAGGAAGGGGGAACCCCTCTTCCTTGCTGCTGGTACTGTTCTTGGCTGAGCACATCTCCTTGCACTACTGTTCCCTGCAGCCCCAGCTAGAGGGGGGCAGGAGCAGCAGAGAGCATACTGGTGGAATGGAAGGGAGGAGGTGAGAGATTCTTAACGTTCCCGGTGTGGCCTGTCTACCCTGGTTGGTGGCAGTGGGGAGGCTGGGAGAAGGGATGTACAGCCACTGCTTATAGCTCCCATTGCTGCTCCTGAACCCTTTTTTTCAAAATTTGGGATCTATTTGTAAGTAGGCGCTCTACTAAACTCAAGGAGGCAGAATGCCTATTGGTGGCGAGGGCTGTCTGTCATATGGCCCCACTCCTACCAATTGGTTGTGAAGGGTGGAACCACATGATAGGCAGCCCTCAGACAATCAGTGATGGGGGTGGCAGCCATCTTGGGCTGCTCTTCATGTGGGCAGTCCCTGCTTCTCCCTGGCAGGCTGCGCAGCTGTGCTGCAAGGCCTGCTGGCTCCTTCATAGACTTCATAGACATTAGGGCTGGAAGGGACCTCAGAAGATCATCGAGTCCAGCCCCCTGCCCGAGGGGCAGGAAGTCAGCTGGGGTCATAGGATCTCCGCAAGATAAGCATCCAAATTTCTCTTAAAGGTGATCAACGTAGGTGCTTGAATCACCTCCAGTGACAGGCTATTCCAGACCTTGGGGGCTCGGACAGTGAAGAAATTCTTCCTTATGTAGAATGTGGAGAGCCAGCATTTTATTTCAATCCATTTTCTTTTTTTTCTCTGCCTCTTCCCCTTGCAAATTTTTCAGACATTTTCCACTTTCACAGGCAATACTCCTGACCCACCTTGCTTAAGTGCCTGAGAAGGACTCGCTTTACTGACAATGATCTCAAATCCAGGGTGGGAGGTTACATAGACAGTTTCTTGGTGTAAGGTATTTTTATTCAGATCTTAGATTACTTGTGTAGCTCTTTCCTTGCACCCACTCAATTTTAACATGATTTTTGAAGCACAGATACCAGAAGTACATGCAGCATTTCTCTCTCCCCAGGGCCATTAATAATGGTCAGGTTACTTCCCTATTCCTAAATCTTTTCGCTGCAGCATCATAGTCCAGGCACATGTTTAGTTGAGTTTTTACTACGATTCTTAAATCTTTTCAGAGTTATTGCCAAGACAGCCTGTAGGCCACTTGCAAGTGCCACTATGTGGTACCCACCTCTAGAGGCCTACTAGCACTTATACCCTCTAGCCTGTCCGCTATTATGTAGCCTTACCCACCATCCCTTAATGTTGAAATTAGTAGGGGAGGCTGCACAGAGGATAAGGCACACTTTTGGAAGAGATGGTCTCTATCTGGTTTGAGGCTTTTCCATCAGCCTTGTCCCAGTTTTACTCTTGCTGAGACCTCTAGCCCGGGGCCCACTGCTAAGGGCTGCAAGCTCCTGGCTCAGCTCTGGATATTCCTTATAGTTTCATAGTTTCTAGGGTCGGAAGGGACCTGAGCAGATCATCTAGTCCGACCCCCTGCCATGGCAGGAAATAATACTGGGG
>NW_017728913.1:10143827-10179246 GCF_001723895.1 Crocodylus porosus
CCTAGAAGAGAACACATGCTTACCTTTAGGGGAAAGGTGGAGCCCATCCCATCCCAGCATGTCTCTCATCGTGATGTGCTGGTCATGGCTGAGGAAGCCAAAGCCCTCCTCGAAGCACCATTCCTGCAGCCGCCAGTTGGTCTCCGCGATGCATGTTTCATGCCGTCTGCCTCATCCACTCACTGGCAGGATAGAACAGAAAACCACCTGTGCGCCCATCTCCTTCAGCACGCACCCCAGAGTGTGGTAGTCCTCCATCAGGCAATCAGGGCTCCTCCTGGGCGCATCGTTAGTGCCCACAAGGACTAGGACCATGGGGTAATAATCGGTGGGCTGGATTACGGTTTGGAGCATCCCTTTCACATCCTGAATCCTCATTCCAGGTAGGCAGTAGACCTCGCGTGCCGAGGGGTCCCGGCGACAGATGGGGCCCTCCGTACCTCTCAGGATGGAGTCACCAGTGACGATCACGCGACGCTTCCTCCTCCTGGCCTTCTTGCCTCTTTCAGCTTGCACGGAACGTGGTGAGCATGGAGTTGCCTCATCCCCGGTTTTGTCCTCTACTTCCTCCTCTTCCTGGGCTGCCAGGGCTTCGTACCTGTTCTCCAGCCGGACTGGAGGAACTGGTGCTGCCGTGTCTCGAGCAGCCCTGGCATGGGAGGTGACCGTTTGCCACTTAGCAGTGGAGGGCTCATCTTGAGGTTCCTCCTCCTTGGTCATACAACCCTGCAGGAAAAGAAAATACCTGTCAATTTCCTCCTCTGCCTCCCTGATTCCGCTCAGCCTGCTAACCTCCTCCTGGAGCTCCCTCACCTGCGCCTCCAGGGCCTTAAGGCGAGCGCCTGCAGGACAGGTGTGGGGGTCCAGTCCCCGCCCCCCCAGGCCTTGCTGGGCAGCTCCTGCAGGCCATGGGGTTGGGGGACACTAGCCCCCCCCTGGGCTCTGTCTGGATGGAGGCCTCAGACAAGCCCTGGGAAGGCCGCGCCCCCCGGGCAGGGGCCCTGGCAGCACTCCGTGTCGACACCATCGTAGGAGTCGCTGAGTTTCTAGCTGAATTCGGGTCCTCTGCCCCATGCTAACAGGAGTCAGCCTCTGGGCCCCTCCTGCTCCCCCTCTGGCGTGAACACCGGCACGCTCTTACAGACCGCACCTGTTTGCGCTCTGTTCGCGCGGCTCCCTACCGGCTCAGCTAAGAGGGATCCAGGGGGCTTCCCCTCCGGATCCAGCTCAGCTGCGTTGGTCCCTCTGTCCCACTTACCTTAGGGGGATCAGCTGCTGCTGCCCCCACTGCTGCTACATTCGCTTCTGCTGCTCTCGCCTCCGCTCCGGGTCAGGTAAGGGGGCACACGTGTGTGTAAGACATGTGTGCCTGTGTCCTTCCCTGCTGCTCCTAGCTCCCAAACCTTGTGACCTTAGGTTCCATCCCCTGCAATATCCACTATGTAGGCGGTTAGGGACCTTGAGTCCTGTTCTTCCCCTGCCATCTTCTGTCTCACCGTCCAGTCAAGTTGGGCATCCTGTGGTCACAGGATACACTCCAGTCATGCTCTGGGACCTCAAATTCCATGCAGCACAGTTTCAAATTTAGGGTTGCCCCCCTCAGTCATCCCATTTCAGTGGCCTCCTCTGCCTCTACAGACACAACGCAACCCTCCAGGGTGGACCGGGGGCAGGGGGGAATGGAACCCACAAAATGTAAGCACCAGTCCTAGCTCAAAGCAACGTCCCACTCGGGGTTCACCACACCTCTTGGTGGTGAGCTCCATGTAGAAAAACAAATGCTAAAACAGAAAATGTCTGGGGTAAATAACTTGCTTCCTATGTAGGTTCCTAGCTCCTGAGTCCTCTCCACACTCTGGGCTCCACCCACAGTGGTTTGGCATGGGCTTATGGCTTTCTGGGCCATATGATTCCTCTACTTCCCTTCCCTGAGCCATCAGTCTCTGCCTACACTTGGACTCAGCAGCAATCTTGTTGCAAGTTCCCCTGCCTGGGTCCTTAGGCTCTGTCTGCACCTGGACCTAGCAGCTGTCTTGCTTCAGGTTCCGCTGCCTATGGGTTTGGCCCTAGGGTTATGACTGGGGCACAAGCAGAAAGAAGAGACCTAGATAAAGTGGAAGGAAGTGAGAGGAAAGGAGGAAGGGATCTCTGCCAGGGGAAGGAAACACTGGTAAACACACAGCAAGGTTAAGGGAGGAAAAGTTTAGGAACAGAGGTGGTGGTGAAGGAGGGGGAATGGGTCGGGGTCCCTGGCCCTCTTCCTGTTCTAGTAACAGGGGGTGGGGGTGGGGGTGGCATTACCCAACCTCCCACTTTATAGGCATGCCTCATGTGTCTTATTCCTAGAATTTTCCTTTAGAATTTATTAAAACGTTTTTGGTTGAATAGATCCAGGATACATACACGCATGTGTGTGTGTGTGTGTATATAATTGGATAAAACCAAGTACATTGTACTCAAGTCTTCGAGAATAACAGTTCAGCCTGACTAAAGACTATAAACAAGCTAAGAATCTGCAGGATCGGGCTCTCACACACATGGTTTAATTAGACTTTTTTTCCTTCTATAAGATACAGATTTATACCATTTTAATTGTCCTTAAATACAAAGGGATTTCTGCTCTGATTACAATATAGCATGGGCAACTGATGCCTCCTGAGTCTTGGCGGGACACTTGCAGATGCTGGTGGTGTTGTTGGAAACAGAGCTGGGGAGCACCCACAGACACCGGTCGCGGTGGCAGAGATGGCCCTATCGGGGGTAGCACATTGGGCACCCGCAGACACCAGCGGCAGTGATGGTGCTGTCAGGGGGAGCACGTGCCTCCCTGCTCCCTGTGCCCTCCCTACCAGTCGCCTATGCAATATAGAATGAACAACTGGTTAAAATACTAATTATAATCATCTGGCAAATGAGATAATCCCAAAAGACTTCAGGATCTGTGTATTAATTCATGGTGAACACAATCATCTCTGCTAAGGAAAGCAGAGCTAACTGGGTAAAAGTTCCCCTGCCATTCTATGCTGATCAATTCTAAGAATAAGCCCTGGATAACTTTAGCAGATATTGATGTGTGTTTTATCTATTTATTTTATTAAACGCACAGCTTCCAGGGATGACAAATTAAAGTCACTGGATTTTGTCAAGATTATGATTTCTAGTTACTACATTTTAAAGAATGAAGTCTCTAGGAAAGGATGGAATTTTAAAAGAAAGATATTAAACCTAACATTTTTAACATACTTGCACATTGTAGAGATTTTCAGGAAAATAGCATTTGACGATCTACACTGGTAAATTTGTTATTATGATTATACACATCTGAGAGTTTTGTGCAGTTCATGCTGTAAAGTTAGGCCATGTTTCTCTAACAGGAAGATATTTGGTTATATAATCAAACTCTTAGTCTTAGGGCATTCTTTTTTGCCTGAGACAAATAGATTGCAAGTGCAAGTAAGTAAATATTTCAAATAAAACACTAGACACTGTCATTCTGAGGGAAGACACTGAGGAAACGAAAGGAAAAGGAAATGAAATGCGCTAACAAACAGAGCTGTAGGGCAGGCTCTCCTGAGTCATAATGCTGATTTTTCATCAGATGCAATGCTGAGTCTGTTACAGATCCTGTTTTGCCTTTGGCAAAGGAGGACCAGATTTTCAAAGGTAGCTAGGTGCCTAATGATGCAGATGGGCATCTAGTGGGATTTTAAAAAGCGCCTAACGCCCACTGATTTAATATTTTATTTCAATGGGAGTTAGGTGCCTAACAGGCTTAGACAATTTGAAAATCCCAATAGATTCCTATTTGCATCATTAAGTACCCAAATATCTTTGAATATCTGGCCTGTAGGCACAGTACCTGCAATGAGCTATGTATGGGCAAACCCCAAGTGATTTCAGCAAGATTATTTAAGAAGTAGCTTGAAATAGTGGGGGCTTTAAAAAGGAGCTGCAAGAAAAAGGAGATTTTGTGTGTGCACTTTTCTATAACAAAGGAGGATCTGAAAGGTGTCTTCTATTTTGCTTTTACTTGAACAAAATAAGTACTACGTAGTGTGGGTGTAGTGATTTTGCTGCACTGGAAAGTTTCCTCTGTCTTGAACTAAAGAGTTGGAGTAATAATTCTTGAGTACAGGAGGAAGTGGTAGCTTGGGATCTGGGGGAACCAGGTTAAGTTCCCTGCCCTTCCAGTGACAGTCTGTGCAATCTTGAGCAAGTTACTTAGCCTCCCCCAATGGCCCTGCATCTGTGGGACATGTAGAACAAGTGAATTTGTTGCAGATTCATCCAAACTACTTACAACTTGCAATGCCTTTAACTCTATCATACTGATATTAAGCTGGTGTGATATTATCTTGAAAGAAATTCTCCCTCCCTGCCAAGTATTTACTTAGGCATTCAAGTTAGCAGAAGTGGTAAAGAACAAAGAATTTTAAACAGTTGAAATTAAAATCACTTCTGAATTAATCAGGTTTTATTGCATGGTAAGTTTTGATGCCAACTGGTCAGTTGTCCACAGACTCATCACATAAAAATGAATATTTGTGTACTCACACAAGGATGTTATGAGTATTGATTACTAATGTTTGTGTTGTGCTTTTAAATTCCTATTAAAGTGACATATAACCTTAAATAAGTACCCTCTGTTGTTTGTTTATTCCTTTTTAGTTCTTTTTTGTTAGTGCTACACCTAGCTGGATAGTATCTTTTATAGGTATTTACCCGTAATGGGCAATTAAGTTTTCTCCTGATAAATAAATCTGCTTTTTTCCCTTCAACAACAATCTTTGGAAGGTGTAAGGTCATTTTAGTTCAGGAAAAATCTAGAATTTTTTATTTCCAGTCCTGTAATTACCTCACATTTTCCCTCTTTTGTATACCTGGTGGGTTCCCTATTAGAAAGTTGGTACACATGGAGCGTGTCTACATATGCATTAATGTGCCATTGCTACTGCACATTAAGTTTAGTACCTCTAATATGAGGTACTACATAAATGTGCTAATGTATAGTAGCAACAATACACAGTTTTTTTGTGATGCCTAATTCTACTGTGCATTAGTGCATCAGCATGGTTAGTCTACTGTGCATTAAGCCTCTTGTGTAGACATGCCCATATACTCACAAATTGTACTCAAGCAGCTATGAGACAGTGTGTGTGACACATACGTACAACCTGCTGAGACCCTGGTTGAGGGCTGGAATTCTTATGAAATTTCAGGCAGTTTTGAAGGGCTAGGGACAGAAGTTACACATAAACTGGTTTAAGTGATCAGAAACTGGTTTAAACTTGTAACAGAACATAAGTTCAATGCACATAAACCAGTTTCAAAATGGCCAAAACTGGTTTAAGATAAACCTGGTTGAGTGTAGTATCAGACTTCACTGATGTGGGTCAAACTGGTTTATGCAACTTCTGTCCCAGACCTCTTCCTGGTTTAAGTTAAACCAGAGTCCTCCAGCATCCCAGCCCTAGGCTGTGCTCTCTGCTCCAGAGCTGGACTGGCCCCTCCCCTCTGTTCTCTAGCCCCAGCAGGGGGCAGGGGTGTGGCCAGAGGCATGGCCCCCTGAGGCAAAGGGAGCAGGAGGGAATTTATTTCTCCCCTCTCCCCTACAGGGGGACTGCGGCCCCCATCCACCATTCTCCTCCTCCCCACTGCAGCAGGAGGGGAGTGAACATGGCCAGAACTGGCTGGCATGGCCTCTGACATCTGCCTGCCTTGTCAGCAGCTGGGGCTGTGAGGCTGATCCAAGCTGGCCTGCAAGTGCTGCTGAGGGAGGAGGCAGATGGGCCAGCCCAGGCTGGGTTGCTGGGACCAGGCCCGTCCCAGTGGGCTATGTGGCTCCCTGCACCCAAGCTGGGTGGGGCTATCAGGGAGCCCCAGCTGGCTGGGAAGGGCCCAGCAGGGCTGGCCTGTGAAAGTAGCACCCATCTCAGGCTGCTTTGGCTGTGTGATGGCCCGGCCTAGCAGCATGGGTGGGGGTTGGCTAGGGAGCAGGTTACCCTGCTCTTGGGGGTGGGGAAAAGGGGTGGCAGGAAGCTTCAGTGTCATGGCTTCTCCCCAGGATGTGGAGCTCTGGCTCCAGGTCCCCGCAGCCAGAGCTCCATGCGTGGGTCAGAAACTGCTGGGCCCAGCAGAGCTGTTTTTCTCTTGTTGCATCCAGCTGCAGCTTCTGTTCCTGCTGCACCATGGAGCACTGCTTGGGGCAGGGGGACTTTCCTTCAGCCCAGCAGCTTCAACGCAGCTCAGGGCACTTTGACTCCAGCTCTGGCTTCTTTCAGCCCACTCTGCCTGCCCAGCATGATGAGCAGTCGTTGCGGGTGGAGAGCATGGAAAGTGTCTGGGACCTGGAGCCAGAACTCCATGAGCTGGGCCAAAGCCATCAAGCTGAAGGAAGCTCCCCCTGCCTTGAGTGGTGCTGCTCAGCATGGCTGGAGTTGAAGCCGCAGCTGTAGGTGATGGGAGAAAAACAGCCCTGCCAGGCCAAGCCATCTTCCCTCACCTCCAGGGGCTCCTCCCACTCCCACTCCTGTGCTGCTCCAGGCAGTGGTGATATGGGGAGGGGAAGCTTCAGCCCAGCAGCTTCTCCCCCACGTGTAGAGTTCTGACTGCAGCTCCTAGGTGCCTTCCAAGGCATCTGGGAGCTGGAGCCAGATCTCCATTTGCTGGGCAGAAGCCATGGGGCTGAAGATTTCTGCCCCCCTCTACCCCCCCGCCGAGCAGTGCAGCATGGCCGCAGGAGTGGCAGCAGGAGGCGAGGGGGGCAGAATAGCTTGCCCAGCCCCAGCCAGTCTGCCGCTGGTTGTGTGCCTGCAGCCCCAGGTACTGCACAGGACAGGGGGTGCGCTGGTGACTGCCAGGCTCAGGGCCTACCAGTGCCTCCAAGCTGACCCAGGAAGCCCGTTCCCCAGCTGTCCCCTGCCTGTACTGCTCGGCCAAGTTGTCATACAGCCGCAGTAGGATGGGCTGGCCCCACAGGGCCCTTCCCAGTCAGCCCTTCCCAGCCTGGGCTGCCCCTCTGCCTCTGCCCTCAGCAGCAGCCACAAACCAGCTCAGCTCAGGCCCGCAGCCCCAACTGCAGCCACAGCCTCACCCCTGGGCAGATAGCAGTGCCATGCGAAGGCCCCACACCACCCAAGCAAGAGCAGGGGGAAAGCTGGGCAGATTCCAACAAGGTCCCATGCCCACCCAGAGACAGGGGAGTTTAATCCCCTCCCCCTGCGCCACTTTGCCTGAGGCTTTGCCCTGGCCAGTTTCTGGCCTTGGGGACAAGTCTGGCAGGGGCTGCTTCCCACCTTCCCCTCTGGGTACATCCCAGCTGGGGTCCCTACAGGCCCGCCCCAATCATACTTAGTCCCTGCAGGGCCCTGACCACACCACCCAGGTCAGCTTCCCTCCAGGCTTGTGGCTGCTGTAAAGGGAAGACAGCACCTCCAGCTTCTAGCCTGAGTCACTGCAAGCATGTGCCTGCATTTCCAGAATTAAATGTGAATGTCTGTCCACTTGCAAATCAGTTCAATCTTTGCAGGTTAGACTAACCTGCAAAGATTGAATCAATTGAGGCTCCAGTTTTTTTAATGTTTGTCCCTAGCCAAGAATTTTTTTAATGTTTGTCCCAAGCTCAGTTGGAGGGACAGATTATTGCTGAAGTAGATGAATGATTTCAGAAAAGGGAGCACATTGTCTAGCTCTTAGTGAGAGACTCCTCTCTTGAGGAACTTGCCTGGCATCTTATTGTAACCAGCATGGATTGACCCTCTGTCTTTTCTGTGGAGACATATATAAAAGCTGGAAGTTAATAATTCTATCCCGATCATATCTTATCATAGTTTTGCTATTGACAGACTTGTCAATATTTTGTTTTCAAATGGGAGTCAATTTAATTATTAAATCCAGCTTGCCAAAGGTAATTTCACAGATGACAGAAATAAGGGAGTTGGAAATGTGTTCAGTACAATATATCACAGGTACACCAATGTATTACAAGCCCCTGCTAGGGGGTATGAAATAAGGTCTTGACCTACATCTTTTTAAACAACATGCAAACCATAATCAAGAATGGAGGCACAATGTTACTGATAAAATATATATTAAGAATCATATTCTGTAATCCATAAGGTAAAAATTGTCCTTAGATCAATAAGGTAAAATTCGGCTCTAAGGACAAACTGCAATTTGAAGAGGGAGTTTGAACTCTTAGATAGGATCTGCTGGTATTGTCTCCATGGGGAAAGATTTTTATAAGCATCCTTAATGTACATTCCTCTGGCAAGCAATTTATGAGCCAGTCAGAGATAAATCCTTCTTGGCAAGGATAGTTTAGTAGCATCCAAAGAGAGGAAAGAAATTTGTCAGTAGTCTGTCTTCCAAACAACTTGGACACTGATAAGGCCCCAGATTTTTAAGGAGAAGATGCAAAGCCTTTCTTCTTACTTTCCACATAGTTTGAAAAAAAAAACAAAAACACAAGGCTGGGCCTCAGCTATGGGCCAGATTCATACTGTCTCACTAGGCAGTCAGTCACCTAGATCCAAAGGAGTGATTCAATTTGGCTTACTGCCAATACCTTAAAAACTTATTTTGTACCGAAATCCAATATGTGCCTCCATTTGGAACTACAAGAGTCCCTAGGGTGTCAAGTTAGGCATCTGCACCTGCATGGCATCAATCTGCAACATGGATGTTGTTAGCTATCACTAAAGTCTGGAGAGATTCAAACTGGGCCAGGACATAGCCACTCTCCCTTAGGTCCCTTGAGTGGGCCACACCAGTGAACAGTCTTAGACCACAATTAATGCTTTACTTTGGTCTAGCCTGGCCTATTCCATGTCCATTACAGGCACATGGTGCCACCAATTTAACGTAACAGATGGTTAGGTTTACCAGCCATAAACCAGAGAAAGGGATTAACAGAGAGAGATGACTCAGAGGGGATTTCAAAAAGATTAGTTAATAGTAGGGCAAATGGGTTAGCTTCTGTGTGTATGCAGAAGATGGCTTGCAGTGTCATTTTTTTCACAGAGAGAAGTAGACTTCCAAAAGGTGTAAATGTAGCACCACAGGTTTAGTTCTGGTCACATTTGTCTGAGCCCTTCATCTTCAGTATAAACCGGGAGTTGGCTCACAGGCCAGATCCAGGCCCCAGAACCACCGACTCTGACGTGCAGAAGTGGGGCTTTGGCAACATTTGGTGACAGGGGCCTTTGGCAGCAGCTACTTCCCCATGTCACCACAGTGAGAAGTGTGGGGTGCAGACACTTTTTCCATACTGCATGGGGAAAAGTGGTTGGTGGCTGTGTCTTAGCACCTGCTCATCCACTTCTGACTCCAGCTGGGTTACTTTGGCCCACAGCCTAAAACGGTTGTCAACTGCTGGTGTAAACTGGCTGCAGTAAATTTTACTTTTTGTTCACATTTTTCAGATAAGACCTCAAAGGCTGAAAGTATATGTGGGTGTTATTATAAGAACAAAAGTTTACTGCAGCATAAATGTATGAAATCCCTGCATGGCACTAGTTTATTTGTGGCTGTTTTCTATCCTGGAAGATGCTATAAATCAGTGATGCTGTGTATCTGCATATACAGCATACATAGTTATGTACATAATTGGATGCCTCCTTGCATTTCTACTTTTCACTAACATACTAGCCTTCTGTTCTATTAAAATTGCACGGTCCAATTTCCTTCTAATGTCTTATCCCTTCCTATGGCTTTGCACCTGTTTTTTTTTTTTTTTTTTAAAGGAGAGGAGTTTGGGTTAGTTTAAGGCAGTGATTCTCAACCTTTTTAACCTCAAGAAACACCTGGACAGATTTGAGGCACCCCTTGGAAAATGCCAGCTCTTAGTTTTCACTCTTTTTTTTGACTGCAGAAAAATAATATAGCAATTTCTCTATTGTAAAGAACTCCAAAAGACCACAAGTATGTATTCCTATTTAAAATCTCTGGGTTTAACTTGCGAATCCTGCTTGCACAAATAACCATACTAACACTGTGTGGTACCCCACAGCACCCTTGAAAGAATCTTGAGACACCCAGGGTGCTGGGGTACTCTGGTTGTGAATTGTGGTCTAAGGGGTAGGGAAAGGACAAAGCTATTTCAGTTGATTGAAAGGTGATATTCCTAGAAGCAGCCAACCTGGAGATTCCAAATACCAGAATGACTAGTGCAGGGAATCCAAGCTAATAATTCACATATAGGCTAGGTATAGACATTTAACAAGCCTGAGGAGGAATTGATCTCAATTACACAGTTTTCTCTAAGTGGCATATTTTAGATCAGTATTGAACAGAACATCGATTTCCCCTTGGCTGGGGAGGTCCAAATCTTAGACTTGGTTCCACCATCTTTAAACCCATCTATGTGTACCAAACTTCTGGTCTGTTGTAGGAATATTCTGGTTTCTGGTCACTTATACCATTAAAAGTGGAATGTCTGTACCCGGCCTTTGGGTCTGAGCTACTCTAAAGTAGAATAGGCAAGACCATTAACAGAGAAAGTTCTCTGCCAAAAAAGATGCAACTATCCATTGTTTTCCATCCATCGTGACAAAACCTAGGTGGTAATTCTATCTCTTTTTCTTCAGTAAGCATATTTCTAAACTAGTTTTAGAAATGGTACTGGTGAAGTTAGAACAGGGGTGGGTGGCCTGTGAAGCTATATCATCTCATCTGCAGCGCTGTCCATAGGTTTTGGACCGGAGTGCTGCAAGCAGCATGCACTGTCCCTGGCCCCACGTGGTGCATAGGGCGTGCAGATCCAATCTGGTGTGGGCTGCACAGGGTGAGGGGCTAGAGCCAGTGCATATTCTGTACACAGAACAAGGGACCAGCCTGTGGTGTGCACTTATCTCTCCCTCCCATCCATTGAAGCTGAGCTGCCGTAAAGAAGGAATGAAGGACTGATAGGACCAGAAATAGAGCAAGCAAGTAACAAAACTCTGTCACATAGTAGCTGGGACATGGGGGAAAATCTTGGGTTCTGGTCCCTGCCCAGAACTGTTTACGTATGCTGCTTGCAACAGTTATTGGATAAGAAAACAGAAAAAAAAATTGTGGGAGTGGGGAACAGAATTCAGAACTGCTCTTTTCAAGCAAATTAAACCATAACTCACTGATTTTCAAACACGGCGTTGTGAGATTTTATTAAGGGTGCTGCAGAATGCTTTGCAATATCAACACTGTTAGGTGCGCAAATCAAGTATTGGTGTTTTCCAGATAAACCCAGATATTTCAAATAGGAATTCACAGTGTTAAAAACATTCTGACTTGTTGTGATCTTTCTGAGTTCTTTGCAACAGAGGAATTGCTCTAGTGAGTTTTATGTGCCTTCAGGTTTAGATGGCCACTGAGTGCAATTTTTATGGATTGTAATTTTGGATTTATGTGCCTAAAGTCTAATGAAGTCCTATTTTAGGTGACTATGTTCTTTTTTAGTATCTGCCCCCATTTCTCCTCTTAAGGAACAACCTTGTTTAATGGGAAAGGGTGTTAGAATTTTAAATCACATTTACAATTCTTGATGTGATTTAAAGTTTAAATGGTGTTTCAATATCTCAGTAAAACTAGTACAAGACACATTTAAATCTAATTCCTTGGTAGTGCTTTACAACTTCTATCTTAGCCATGCTGCTCTCAAAATTGTAATTTTTAAACAGAATTAATTCTTGAGTGTCTTTATAAATATCTATTCCATAAAGCACTGTCTCTTTCTTAAGAATCTTTAGATAGGTGGCTCTTACATTACTTTGTTAAAGAAGTTGCATAAACACTGCCATAAGCATAAGATGCCTGATTGATTCACAACCAATATGATTATTCCATACTGGAATAGATCCTGGTATTAGCAAACAAAGCCATTGGAGTCCATGCAACCACATACAACTTATTATCATTTACATAACAATGATATTAGGGAATTATTACATTAGACATTTGCAGTTAGATAAATTTAGCAAAAGTAGATTAAAAAAAAAATGAAGCTGCCTACTTCAAGCATTAAGGAATAAACTGAGGTTTCTACTTGTCAAATAAAGCATAAGTTAGAGAAACTGGCAAGTTTTTGTAGAATATTTTCAAATGCCAGTTGATGTTTTTCTCTTAAAGTTGTTAATTTTAGACTGCATATAGCAGAAAATGCTTTCAGTAAGAAAGCATTTTGCATTTTCATTATTCTTATTTTTGTAGTGTCCTTTTAAAGAAACCCAAAAATCTGACAAAATTGCCTCTCTCGAGATTAAAATAATTTTTATATGAAATCAGTGACTCAGAAGGTGCCTTGCCCTCTGAAGATCCACTCTTGTTGGTTGACTTATCATCAAATGATTCCCAGTTTTAACAATCTAATATTTATAGTTAAAAGCCCCGATGAAATATCTTGTATAATACAAGACCCAATAATAAATGCTTCGAAACATGTTCTGTAACAGCATAAGAGAAAATGCTATAGAAAGGTAAAGCAATATGTAAGTTATAAAAGTTACCTTCTATAGTTTGTGTAAACACTCTTGGGTCTTTTATGGCCAAGGGTGTAATCTCCCTTGAACATTGACCCTGGGTGACAGATAGCAGAAATCTCCTGGAATGTCTTTAATTAGCCAGAATATTTAATATAATAAGAAACCAAAACCATAAGCATGTTTGTTATATTCTACAATCCAAAGGACATAAAATTATATGTATAAAGATAAAATTCAAAGACACAGGCAAGTTTGTACTGACTGAACTATAATAATTGTATCAATAAGCATTTTTGCAACAAGACTGAGGATTCCTCATTGCAGTGAGCTCAGGGAAATCCTGAAGTCTTGAAGGAAGACTAAGCATGATAACAAGTTTGTTTTATTTCAGATAAATATCTGAAAAACAGTATTTACAGAATAAACTGCACTTAAAAAGATCCCACAGAGAAAAACAGGTGGAAGGTCAGAGTTCAAGTATTTTTAGCCAGATCTTCAACTTCATTTTACTTTATCCCAGAATTTGATCCTTTGATTCTGCCCTTGTATCCACAATTACCATCCACCAAAAAACCATGACCTACTTGATATATTTATAAGCCAGCAAAATGTGAGCCATATAAGTTGTGTCTATTTGGACTAGATGAGGGAGTTAGACTAAATGACCTCTGGAGGTCCCTTCCAGGCCCTACTTCTCTATAATTCTATGTATGTTCACTACAGAATGTATGACTCCCATATTATAGACACAAAGCCTGATTACTAATGGTTAATTTTATCCTCCTTTGAAGAAACCAATAATGAAACTTAAGTAATAATTTGCCATTCGTCCAGGAAAAGTCCTTGTCCCAAATCCTGCAACCAGGGATCACGTAAATCTGAAGACACTTCTTGATTGGTGTGTTCTACCACTCGCAAGAGAGAAAAGGATCAGTAATTCAATGAATTAATATACACTTTTGCATGTACAAATTGATCTCTACTAGGCTGCATGAACAAACCCCATTTTCTTGTATTAATTACTGCGTGCATGATATAGTACCTTTTAGATCAACTTGCTTTAGAAACCGATTTGCAGAACCAAAACAGATAGAAGATCCAGGTCCTAGAATTATGACACAGGAAAAGAACCCCATTGTTAGTGTTGGTGTAGATCATGGATTCTCAACCAGGGTGCTGCAAGCTCTTTCAAAGGGTGCTAACAGGTTTGAGGAGATAAGCACAGAAGTGTAGGCTCAGTCCCTGCTAGACCCTTTTGCAAGGAGGTAAGCACCATAGCTTTGAGTCTAAAAAGGCTGAGAACTGCTAGAGTGTATTATATCAATATCCTTAGCATCAACTAGTACCAAAGCTCGCAACCTGGTAATCTCACTGGATATCCATGTTGAAGCTGCTTCTAAGGGCACATTTTATCATGTGTGCTTGGGAGGGATATGAATCTTATTCTTTCAGATTTGGCTTTATTACAGTGGTTCATGAATTGAGGCTACACTTTATGGCTAAACACAGACATTTGAAAAGCCTGAGCCTGAATTGATTCACCAGAGTGTCCCAAGGGATGACAACAGGAAATGGTTATAAACTCCTGCAAGACTATTTCAGGCTGGACATATGAAAGAACTTCTTTACTGTCTGAGCCCCCAAGGTCTGGAATAGCCTGCCACCGGAGGTGGTTCAAGCACCTACTTTGAATGCCTTCAAAGAGAAATCTGGACATTTTTCTTGTTGGGATCCTATGACCCCAACTGACTTCCTGCCCCTCAGACAGGGGGCTAGACTCGATGATCTTCTGAGGTCCCTTCCAGTCCTAATGTCTATGAAATCTATGAAAACCCGTCCCTGCACCTTCACCTCAGGAGGCCATGCCAGGACGGCATCTGGGCACGCCCTTACGCCTGCTCCACCTAGGAAGCAGAGGGGTGGGCCAGCCCTGCTCTTTGGAGTAGACAGCACAGACCAGCCCAGGGTTGAAAAGCATGCTGGGATGCTGGGGGACTCTGATTTGACTTAAACTAGGAAGGGGTTGGGGACAGAAGTTCCATAAACCATTTTGGCCCAAGTCAGTTAAGTCTGATTGTAGCAAAGCCGGTAAAGAAAAGAACTACCCAGCTTGCACCTCTGCCCGAATCTTGTGAGTTCCAAGGACTTACTTGGATGCTTGAACTGGCATGGAGTCGGAAGAGCCAGAGTGAGTACCTTCTCCTGCCTCAGCTAAACTGGGAAGCCTGATGAGGAGTGAGGCTGATGCTGGAGCCCCACACTGACAGAAGTCAGCATTCTGAGAGGGAAGGGGCCAAAACCCTGCACCAGCTCTGCAACTGAGCCAGGAGCCAGCTGATTGAGGCCCAGCTGTTTCCCCTACAGAGATCACAAGCCTCAGCTGTGCAGCCAAGATCACAGTTGATTGGAGCAGAGAGCCAGCGGGACAGCCTAAGAAGCCCTAGGAACTAAGGCTTGGTGGTGAGTGGACATCAGAATGAGCTGAGCTGCTCATATTTATTTATTCGTATAAAAAACAGACTCTTGGGTATGGCAGGAAGTAAATCTGAAGTCTACAGCAAAAAGGTTGGGCACAGATAGGACTTTAAGTAATTAAATAACCAGAGGTATGAGGGGGGAGTCTAGGGGTTGGAGGAGTTCCCAAAACTTGGCCCTTAAGGCCAGTCAGACGATCCCAAAGGACCCAGTGCTGCACAAACCTAGGCTCATTCTTGGTATTCCTTCCTTGCCCAAGGATTGACTGTTCTCAGATCACATATGACCTCCTTTTAATTTTCCATCAAAGTTGTGGTGGGTGAGATTAAGCAATGGAAGGAACAGTCTTTCCTGAAGGATGGAATGAACCAAACTTTTCCCTGTCCAGAGACCTGGAATTACCCAGTCACCAAAACTTGTTAGCCTTTCACAGCTGGCAACTGAGACTTGGTGACACTGATACTATATGTAACCAGGTTTATCTTAAACCAGTTTCAGCTGTTTTGAAACTGGTTTATGTTGTCACAGGTTTAAACCAGTTTCTGATCACTTAAACTGGCTTGTGTGTAACTTCTGGCCCTAGCCTAAATGCATTTGGAAGTCGGTGCAGAAATCACTGGTCTCTGTTTTAAGTAGGATTTCATACAAAGAGCATATTTCACCTGTGCATTGCAATATTTGCTGGCTGACAGTTCCTTTGGGGGTTATTGATTGCAACATATAAGTGACTTGGCCTATTTGAGACTCTGTGTGGGATATATCATGGAATTTGTAATTAAGTAAGGTGCTTGAGCTTGTCTCAAGTCCAAGAAAGAGATAATGAGTAGTATTCTTACTGTGGTGTTCTGGTTTCTAGAATTTGCTCCCCTCCTTGTTTAATTTGAGCTTAGCTTTGGTAAACTTTCAAGGTTCAAGAGTCAACTGTTCTCCCAAGCTTTTCCAAGTAAGAGGCTTGGATTGGATGCGAGTGAGTTTTATTTTGACACATAGCTGAGAACATAGCATGAAAGACTCTTCTGAATCATAGCAGGAATATTTATACACTATGAAAGTCTAGAAGTTTGAGGTAACTACATTTAGGGCTGGGAAATGTTACAAAATATGGCTGGGAGGGACTTCCGGAGGTCATACTTGTCGAGGTGAAATCTTTGAATCTTTTTGATAGTTTATATGATTATAAAATCTTTTAATATATTATGTGAGGTCATAGAGATTACTGTTATCTGCATAATAAATTTAATCTCTACTCTTTTGTTAAATGAGCCATTTAGAAAGGACACTTCAAAAATAACTAGAATTCGCTGAGTATATGTTAATTTTTATAACTTTTTTATTTGAGCTTTTAGCAACCCAAATTGTCTTCCTATTTTGAATAATCAAGTAAAGGCAAATTGACTGGTTTAGGATTACTGTCCTAATGTGAATCTAACTGATGTAGCTAAACCCATTACAGGAAAAATAAGAAATATTCCTAATAGATATGGTAACTACTCATTAAGGCAGGCTATATCTGTTATAAAGTATCTGGGGTGGAATTCTGTTATGAAGCTATGAGCACCTTAAACTAACATTTTTGTTTGATATAGTGGTCTTTAATATTGTTCTTGCTGCTGAAAAGTAGCATGTCTCAGGCTCTGTGCACTGGTTGTCTGATGGACAGGAATCAGTGACCTGGAGCCTGTATATATTCATAGTGTAAAATAAACAAGGTGCACCATAGACACCAGTCCTTAAACAGAGGTCTGGTTAGGTAGCATACAGTCAATTCCCTTTTCCAGGCATCTCCTCCTCCAAACAAAAAGGATTTCCTTGCAGAAAAAGACTCTATACAAAACACCTGAGTTCAGTTAACCAGAAGAAAGCAGAGAACAAACAACACTCCTGCTTGCCACAACTCCTCAGCTATAAAGGCTGCACAATGTTGGCACTTCTTCCAAGACTGAACAGATCACACATTAAGAAAAAAAAAAAAAAGAAGACCACAATTTAACATTGCCATCTAGTGACTCCCATCATAAGGCTATCACATAGTAATTATGATACATTATTTATAATATAGATTACGATATATTATATAAATGGCTCTGCATCCTAAACTAAGCAGCAGCTTATTTAGAGATAAAGCGTCTTGCCCTCGAACTAGAGAAGAGAGAACAGAGGAAGGAGAAGGAGAGAAATCCTAGCCTATGGTCTACTCACTCCTGCAGAAAGATCTACAATTGCTGTTGATAGGTCTGTGGCTCAAGGATTGAACACAAGTCACCTCAAGACCCATTTGTGCTGTTGCAGAGATCATCCTTGAATTGACAGATTGCTGCTGCTGCTATTTGTGATATATTATACAAATGTCACATCACACATTATATATAACATATATATGGCATATGTAGTATAAAGAATATGTTATATAATTTATCTTATTATATATTATCTATGTTATGTTATATTATGCATCATGGGATAATGTTATAACATAATCATATTACTTCATAACATGATTTAATCATGTAATAATGGTATAATATATCATGTAATAATATGTAAAATGTTACACTATCTTATAATGTAATTATGCTATGATGTAATCATGCAATAATTTCACCATGTAATAATGTAACCATGTTATAATATATCATGTAATAATATGTAAAATGTTACACTATCTTATAATGTAATTATGCTATGATGTAATCATGCAATAATTTCACCATGTAATAATGTAACCATGTTATAATATATCATGTAATAATGTAATGTTATATTGTAATAATATATCATGTAATACAGGGGTAGGCAGTGTTTTTTGGCTGTAGTGCTGAAAAAACTACAATGTCTACGTTGTAAAGTGCTGGAGTGCCAGCGCACCACAAAAACAAAACTGGGGTGGAGGGGCTACAGGGAAGGATGCACTGCATATTTAATACAATTAATAATCATTAATGTTGCCTTCTTTTTTTTTTTTTTTTATTACAATAAATACCAGGCTGTCTAAAAACTCAAAATCTGATGACAATAAATAAAACTTCATGAACTGCCTTCTGCTTGTGACTTTTTTCTTCTTGTTAAGCATGTCGTGATGAGGTGGAAGAGAGGGAGAGAGGACCAGGGAACAGCAGGCACCGGGGGGCAGGCTGGCTTGTGTGGAATGGGGGCTGCCCCAGGGCTCTGCTACTCAGGCCACAGCAGGGGAGGGGGCCCAGCAGCACTGGAGGTGGGGCCCAGCTGGCCTGCACAGCTCTGCAGGGATGGGGCACAGTCACCCTGCCCACGAAGGGACACTGCCTGGCTGGGGCATGATGCCGGGCTCAGGGAACTCCCTGCTTGGTCTCTGTGCATGCCATGTACATTGAGAGTGGGAGCTACAGCCACAGGCTTTGGGAATAGCCGCCACAGCCGGTGCTCAAGGCTGAGCCAGCTAGGAGCCTGCAGCAGTGGCTCTGTGCAGTGCCTGCCCCAGCCCTGGCCTCTTGAAGGGAGCTGTGGGTGGGCAAGGCCAGGACCTGGGGGCTCCAGGGGGCTCCCGTGGCCAGGCCCCTCCACCAGGGATGGCTCTGCTCTGCCTGCACTGTGCTCAGCATGTAGGGAGGCTGATCCTGAAGAGGGAAGCCCCCTGAGCCCGGTGTCTTGCCTCAGCAAGGCACCATCCCCATTGGCTGCAGCCACCCTGTGTGCATCTCTGAGGACTTGTGGGCCAGGCCAGGCCCCACCACAGGTGCCAATGGGCACCCCTGCCTACCACGGCTCAAGCTCACAGAGCCCCAGGGCAGCCCCCACTTCCCACCCAGCCCCCACTTCCCAAGGGCCTGAGAGGGCTGGCTTGCCTGCCATGCCTCCCCCCACACCGTCCTGACTGCCTGGCCACAGCACTCATCACCTCAGTGCTGCCCCAGGTGGGACAGGGTGTCTGCCTGCCTGGGAAGCTCCCTCTAGGGGCCAGCTGGGCTGGAGGGTGCAGCCTGGGAGCACAGGGCAGGGGCAGGAAAGCACAGACAGCCTCCCTGTGCTGCCCTGGCTCTGCCTCAGGGCCTGCCGTGGTGCTGGGACTTGTGGCTGCACAGCCCAGAGCTGCAACTTAAAAAAACCCAGCAAAAACCCCAATTTCTGTGTGCGCCTCCCAGCGTTCCAGGAAAAGTGTCTCCGCGTGCCACTAATGGCACATGTGCCAGGGGTTGCTGACCCCATGATGTAATGTTATTATGTAATAATGCTATAATGTTATAGTGTAATGTTATCATTATATCAGATATATCAGAACTCCAGTATGAAACTGGAAACAGGCCAGTTGAAAGTCTCTGGGTTAGGGTTACCATATTTTCAGTTCCAAAAAAAAAAAAAAAAGAGGATTTACAAAAATATGTGAGGAACACCCCTGATTGCCAGAACTGTGTCTGTGTGTGGGGGGGAGGAGGGACAGTGTGTGTCAAAAAAAAAAAAAAAAGAGGACACCCGTCATGCGGGGGGGGGGGGGGAGAGAATGTGGCAGGTCCCTTCCCCTGCACATTCTGTTGTCCCTTGTTCCCAAGCCACATCTCCTCCAGCCCTGTTGCTATCCCTCACTCTCTACCCACAGATCCCAGCCCTGCCAGTGCTCCTCACTCCCAAACCACAGTACCCTGCCCCCTGGGCCATGCTGGTTTCCCCTCACTCCCAACTGTCACGGAGTGTGGCCTAGGAGCAGCCATGATCCCACTAGTGCCCCCTACCGTGTCAATTAGGCGATTCAGCACCCTCCTATCTCACCCACCATGTCTTTGATGATATCTGGTTCTATATGGGAGGCTGCCTTTGATCCCCTAATATGCAGTGTTATGCTGAACTATCCCCCGTTCCGTATGAGGTGACTCGGTGCACCCCAGCCTTATGGGCAATGCATGCCTCCTACCTCCCCTTTAGCACGCCCCAAGCCTTGCAGCTCTTCCAGACGTTATCAGGTCCAATTGCTACTTGCGCCTTGCCCAGCGCCCTTGGGCCTGGCACAACCAATGCCCCTTCCCTGGCGCCTCTGGGCTTGTCACGTGACCGGCACCCCTTACAACTGATTAGCCCTACCAGGCTTACTGACGGTACTCTTCCCAGCTGGGCTCAGTGGCCTAAGCCTTACTTAGCCCCTCTGGGTTTGTACCCTCAATCTGTACCCAGTTTAGGCTCAGGCAGCCAGAGCCTTACCTGGCCCCTTTGGCCCCTCGGGGTCCCTGACACTGGGAGCCCCTCTGGGATCCGCTTCTCCTCAAGTACGCACCTGCTCCCGGGGCTTCTCCTTGTGTGGTTCTCCCCTTGGAGCCCAATACAAGCCCCTCGGGCTTCTCACTAGTGCTCCTTGCAGTGGGGCTCAGGTGGCCTCAGCCATGCCTGGCCCCCAAAATCCTCGTTGCTCTTCTCAGGGCTGGGGTCTTATACCCCAACTACAGTGCCCTCACTGGCACTGTGCCCCTCCCCAGGGCTGGGGTAGTACACCCTGCAATGTAGCACCACACTCCGGCACTGGGAGCACCCCCACACTACTAAGGCACTCCTAAATGAGGCCTCCTCCATCCCCTACAGCCTCTCCAATTCTCCGGTGTAACAGTTTGACTTTTATTAGTAGATGTTTTGGATGGGGAATCCAGGAGAAAGATGACAAAGTTGAGATGGAAATACAAAGCGCCTGAGCGAGGGACTAACAACCGAGGGATGGGGGAAGAGGAGGGGAACGCGACTAGGTTACATGCCATACAATGTTAGCCAACTAAGCCCAGGGGTGGGGGGATGTGGAAGAGGGAGGGGGAGCGGGGGGGTCACGATACTGAGAGGAAAAGGAGATAGATACACACGTACCCGTTACAGTGGTCCACAGCGTTGAAGGAAGTGGCTTGGAGTGAGCGTCTCAGTCCATAGAGTCCGATCGCAGGGGTCCTCTTCGGGTGGGGCAGGGTCATCCGTGGCGGCAAAGTCCTCTCAACGCGAAGCGGTGGGGGGGGCGGTTCATGTGGCAGTGTCCTCCGGGTCCAGTCCGGCGGCAGCTGGTCTGGAGGGGTCGATGACAGAACCATAAGCCAAACAGCTGAAACACAACAATAAGCCTCCTGGTTATAACATAAGATCTAAGCCCACCTGGCTTTCCTCACAAAGGCCTCCCCGTCAGAGTCCTCTCCACCCTGACCATGCTGTAGCCATTTGGGTAGTCGGGCTGGGCTGGGCTGGGCTGGGCTGGGCTGGGCTGGGCCGGGCCCGGCCCCGCCTCAGACTGCCAGAAAGGAACTGCTCACTAAGGCTCTGGCCTGGGCTGTTTATAAAGCCCGGCCCTGCCCCCTTCTGGTCATGTGACCAGTCTGGTTGCTCCAGCAACCACCACCTGTGCTGTCTTCAGGGAGCTTCAGCAGCCCTTATTCCTTCACAGGAACAGGGCACCTGCGTGACCCTGTGACACCAACCAGTAGCTCCCTGCTCTCCCCCAGCAGCCTCTGGGTCCCCCCTCCAGCCCTACCAGTGCCCTTCACTCCCAACCCTCAGCCCCTTGCTCCCACAGCCCTGCCAGAGGGCCTGCAGCTGCCCTCATCCTGCCAGGCTGGAGCATGGTGTCTTGAAGCGAGTCTGGCCTTGGCATGGACTGGAGTGAACAGGAGGGGAGGCTTGAGACACCCTCCCTGCCCTGGACTGAGGCTGCCCTGCCATGCCAGGAGCACTGGCCATGGCCCACCTCCCCCTCCTTACCCCCCCTGCCCCGACATGGCTACTTCACCCCTGGAAGCATGGGCACGGGCCCCTGTGCTGCTGGCCCGGCCACAGCCTTCAAAAGGCCCCCTGAAGGGGGCAGGCAATCCCCCTGGATTCCCTGCCCTGGCACAGCTCCAGCTCCCAACCCAGACTTACCTGCCTGCAGATTCTGGGGTGAGTGCATTTACATTTACCTGCATGCACCTCCATGCCTACAATTGCCCCTCCCTCTGCTCCCACCAGCGGAGCAAAGCAAAAACCCGGACATTTGCTCAGATTTGAAAACCCGCCTAGACAGAGATAGGAGGACTCAAAAACAGGACATATCTGGGAAAACCTGAATGTATCGTAACTCTACTCTGAGTTAGGGTCAGAGGGGAGAGCAACAAGGGTTATGTTGTGGTGGGGGTCTGCTATAGACCACCAAACCAGGAGGAAGTGGTGGATGAGGCTTTCTTGAGACAGCTAACTGAAGTTTCCCAATCACAGGCCCTGGTTTTTATGGAGGACTTCAATCACCCTGATATCTGCTGGGAGAGCAATACAGCAGTGCTTAAGCAATCCAGGAAGGTTTTGGAGAGCTTTGAGGACAACGTCCTGGTACAAGTTCTAGAGCATCCAATTGGAGTCATGCTGTTCTTGACCTGCTGCTCACAAACAGGGAAGAATTGGTGAGGAATGTAATAGCAGATGGCAACTTGGGCAGCAGCAACCATGATATGATTGAGTTCAGGATCCTAAGGAAAGGAAAGAAGGAAAGCAGCAGAGTAAGCACCCTGGAATTCAGAAAAGCAGACTTTGACTTGATCAGGGAACCCATGAACGGGATCCCCTGGGAAGCCAGTTTGAGTGGAAGATGAGTCCAGGAGAGCTGGTTGTACTTTAAAGAAGCCTTACTGAGAGTGTAGGATCAAACCTTCCCAATGCGCAGGAAGACTAGCAAGTACAGCAGAATACCAGTTTGTCTTAGCAGGGAGCTCTTCAGTAAACTAAATCGCAAAAAGGAAGCTTATAAGAAGTGAAAACTTGAACAAATAATTAGGGAGGAGTATAAGAGTATTGCTCTGGCATTCAGGGATTGCAGTTGCAGCTGGCAAGGGATGTGAAGTATAACAAGAAGGGTTCTTACAAGTATGTCAGTAACAAAAGAAAAATCAGGGAAAGTGTGGATCCCTTACTGAATGAAGAGGGCAACCTTGTGACAGAAGATACAGAAAAGGCTGAAGTGCTCAATGCCTTTTTCACCTTAGTCTTCACAGGCAAGGTCAATGCACAGACTAATGCACCTGGTAGCACAGTTGGGGGAGAAGGTTAGCAGCCAGCTGTGGCAAAAGAGCAGGTTAGGGACTATTTAGAAAAACACAACATAGACAAGTCCATGGGGCCAGGCAGCATGCACCCAAGGTTGCTGAGGAAGTTGACTGATGTGATTTCAGAGCCACTGACCATCATCTTTGAAAACTCATGGCAATTGGGAGAGGTCCCAGAGGATTGGAAAAAGGCAAATATAGTGCCCATATTTAAGACAGGGAAAAAGGAGGATCCAGGGAACTATATACTGGTCAGTCTCAACTCAGTTGTTGGAAAAGTAATGGGGCAGATTCCCAAGAAATGTGTTTCTACACATTTGGAGAAGAAGGTGATTAGC
Organism: Crocodylus porosus; assembly: GCF_001723895.1. Taxonomy (NCBI): domain Eukaryota; kingdom Metazoa; phylum Chordata; order Crocodylia; family Crocodylidae; genus Crocodylus; species Crocodylus porosus. The sequence goes on from NW_017728913.1 coordinate 10,167,102, forward strand.
AACAGTTTGCATGGATTCACCAAGGGCAGGTCATGCCTGACCAACCTGGTTGCCTTCTATGATGAGATGTCTGGCTCTGTGGATGTGGGAAAACCAGTAGATATCATCTACGTTGGCTTTAGCAGGGCTTTTGCTCCAGTCTCCCATGCACAACATTATTGCAGGCAGGCTAAGGAAGTATGGGTTGGATGAATGGACTGTAAGGTAGATAGGAAACTGGCTGGATCATTAGGTTCAAAGAGTAATAATCAATGTCTCGATGTCTAGTTGGCAGCTGGTATCAAGTGGAGAGTCCCAGGGGTCAGTCCTGGGGCTGGTTTTGTTCTATATCTTTATCAATAACCTGGAAGATGGCAGAGAGAGAGCACCCTCTGCAAATCTGCAAATGACACCAAGCTGAGTGGAGTTGTAGGTATGCTGGAAGGTAGGGTTAGGATTCAGAGTGACCTTGAAAAATTGGAGGATTGGACCAAAAGAGATCTCATGAGGTTCAACAAGGACAAGTGCAAAGTCCTGAGCTTAGGATGGAAGAATCCCATGCACCTATATAGACTGGGGGCTGACTGGCTCGGCAGCAGCTCTGCAGAAAAGGACCTGAGAGTAACAGTGGACAATAAGCTGAATATGAGTCAAGAATGTGCCCTTGTTGCCAAGGGCTAGGGACAGAAATTACACATATATTGGTATAAATGATTGGAAACCAGTTCAAATCTGTAACACAACAGAAGTGCAGTGCATGTAAACTGCTTTCCAAATGGCTGAAAACAGTTTAATATAAACTGGGATGGATGTAGTATCACTTAACTGATTTAGGTTAAATCAGTTTATTGAACTTCTGTCCCAGATTCCCTCGAGTTTCAAGTCAACTCACAGTCCCCCAGCATCCCAGGATGCTTTGCACCTTCCCCGTAAGCCCCCTCACAGGCCCAAGCTGCCTGCTCCAGTAGAACTGGAGACATGCTTTTGCAGCTTCTGGCCTGGGCCATTGCAGGCATATGGCTGCATTTGTGGAACCAAAAGTGAATGTCTGTTTACTTGCTTATCGGTTCAATCTATGCAATTTAAACTAACATGCAAAGATTGAATTGATTCAGGGTTGGGCTTTTTGACTGTCTGTACTTAGCCAAGAAGGCTAACTGAGCTGCATTAGTAGGTGTTGCCAGCAAGTCAAAGGAAGTGATTATTCCCCTCTCTTCAGCCCTGGTGAGGCCACATTTGGAGTACTGCATCTAGTTTTTGACCCTGCACTACAGAAAGGATGTGGACAAATTGGAGAGTCCAGCAGAGTACAACAAAAATGGTGAGGGGGCTGGGGCACATGGCTTATGAGGAAAGATTGAGGGAACTGGGCTTATTTAGTCTACAGCAGTGGTCTCCAAAGTGGGGTGCATGCACCCCAGGGGATGCGCAAGATGATCCATTGGGGTGCGGGAAGAAAATATTAGAACTTTTATTTTATATTTATATAAATATACATATATTGGGGGGGTGTGCTCAAAATTTTTTTACTGATAGGGGTGTGCGAATATAAATACATTGGGGGTGTGTGCTCAAAAATATTTTACTGATAGGGGTGCATGATCAAAAAAGTTTGGAGACCACTGGTCTAGAGAAGAGGAGACTGAGAGGGGACTTAATAGCAGCCTTCAACTACCTGAAGTGGGGGTTTCAAAGAGGATGAAATTGGTTTGTTCCCAGTGGTGACGCATAGGGATGCACATGGGTGCATGTGCACCCCCTAAGTGTGGTGGTGCACCCCCTGCAAAAAGGTGCCACTGACACTGCCGGTACTGTTAGCAGCCAGCTGTGGAACCTAACCTCTTCTTTCACCACAGCTGGCTGCTAACAGTGCCTGCTGGTGGTCTGCGTGTGCTGCTGGTTGCTGCCAACGCTGCCGGTGGTGTCTGTGGGTGCTCGCCGATTGCCGGTCAGTGCTCACCCCCACCCCGCCATCAGCGTTGCAGCTGCCTGCGGGAGCTCGCCATGCCCCCCCAGCCTCTGGGGGCATGCAGCGTTCATGGCTGTTATCAATCTTGGCAGATGACAGAACAAGGAGCAACAGTCTCAAGTTGCAGCAAGGGAAGTTGAGGTTAGATCAGGGGTGGGCAAAATGTGGCCTGGGGGCTGGATGCGGCCCACCAGGCCATTCTATCCAGCCTGCGGGGCCCCTAAAAATGTAGAAAATTAATATTTATCTGCCCTGGGCTGCCTGTCATGTGGCCCTCGATGGCTTGCCAAAACTCAGTAAGCGGCCCTCTGCCCAAAATAACTGCCCGCCCCGGGTTAGATACTAGGAAGCACTGTCTCACTAGGAAGGTAGCAAAGCACTGCAACAGGTTACCCAGAGAGGTTGAAGACTTTCCATCCGTGGCGGTTTTTAAGCCCCGGCTAGACCAAGCCTTGGCTGGGATGATCCAGTCGGTGTCGGTCCTGCTTTGAGCGGGGGTTGGACTAGATGCCCTCCCGAGTCCCTGCCAGCCCCACTTTCTGTGACTCCGCGCTGCTGTAAGGCGACTCTCACGCACCCTGCCACGCTGTCTCGTGCAGCGCCGCACGCACGCAACGTGCCCAGTTACCAGCCCAGCGGCCCGGGGGGGCTAGGGCGGGTCCGGGCGGGGACACCTGGGGGCGGAGCGGCGCAGCGCCGGGAGGTGTGGCCGTTGGGGCCCTCAGGTCCCGGCCGCTCCTCCCCGCCCGCCGCCGCCGCCGCCTCTGAACTTTCCCCGTCGCTGCCCCGAGTGGCCGGCGCCGCCACGGGGCTCACCTGCCGCCCCTGCACGTGCGCCGCTGCCCGGGTCCCACCGCCCCGGCCACGCGGCGGCGGCGGCGGCTCCCCTCCTCCCGCCCAGCGGTGCCCGCTGGAGGTCACGGGGAATAATCCCGGCTTAATCGCCTTTCTCTTGCCGAGCAAGTGAAGGCGGCGCCGCGTCCCCCGGGACAGCCCCGGGCCGCCGGCGCCACGCCCTGCCTCGCCGCCCTCCGCGGAGCCGCAGGGAGCAGAGCCGGCCACGGGTGCGGGAGGCAGCGCCAAGTAAGTTACCCACCGCCTGCCCCTTCCTCCCCCAGCGCAAACCGCGCTTCCCCAGCCTCTGGCCCGGCCTCGCGGGCGGGGTAGCGTAGCTCCGCTTGCCCTCAGCCCCTTTCGCTTGCCCACCGCCTGCCTCCTGTGCCTCCTCCCGGGCAGAAAGGCAGGTCACGGGAAATTTTGGGGCTGAGGCAGTGGCAGAGATTGAGGTGATGGTCACTTGGTGCTACCTGATGCGGGGTTTCAGCAGAGACTGAGGTGACTGTCACTTGGCAACATGTAGGGGGTGCACACAGGTGCACGGGCACCCCCTGAGATTGGCCACCGCTGGCTCTGCGCCTGCAGGTGGTTGCTGGTCGCCCCTCCTGCCGCCAGCACCGCTGCGGCCGCCTGCAGGAGCTCATTGCAGCCATGTTTTTGCTGCCAACACTGCGCTTGCCTTGGCCCCCCGGCCTTGTGATGCTCATGCCACTTGATGTGGGGTTTCAACAGAGATTGAGATGACAGTCACTTGGTGTCACTTGATGTGGGTTTCAGTGAGATTGAGGTGATGTTTCTCCTGATGTGGGGTTTCTCCCCCCATCTGTTTTCACCTTTGGTGCTTTCCCCCCAGTCTCTTGTGCTCCCCAGTTGAGGGAGGCTTGTAGTCAACTAGGTGTCCAGCGCAACAAATAGGCCCCAGCTGGTGTTTCCTGCATTCCCCTGGCATGACAGAAGCACCCACAGGTGTTGAACGAAAAGTATTAATAATGAGGTTCAGCATAAAATGTGTGGTTACTTAATATTGCACGTCAGGCCGCAGGGCTTGATCCAGCTTCTCTCCGCAGGCAAATCCTTGTGTCCAAGCTGAGACCCCCTTTCCCTGCCAGGGCTCTCTGCAAGGCTGCACAAGCCTGCTGGTACAGAACAGCTTGTGAGATCAGGGCCTAGATTTTGACCATGGACAGGAGATTAACATCGTGCATTTGACAGCACTCTGGATCTGTTCCTTGCTTCCAAGGTCACTTCCTTTTCTTACCTGTAGCTATCTTGCATCAGTGTAGAAAAGGAAAGCAGTTAAAAAAAATAATGTGTTTTGTTTTGGTTTTTTTAATCATTCAGTAGCTACCTTCCTCCCAGTTGACCCAGGATGGACTTCTTGAGTTTGGCTGTGATTGCTGTTTGTTGACCCAGGACATTCTAAAGCCCCAATCCTTCACAGGGCTCCATACAGTCTGATCTCTGTGTCCATACAATGTCCTCTTGGTTTCACTGATCCTTTTGTAGAGCTACTAGCCAGATTGTAGTCTTACTTCCTGAATGCTTAAGCATATTTTCAGGAGAGAAGGGGAGGGAGATAATCAACTCAATCAAAACTAAGTCTGTCACCTGACAATGTTGTCATACTTTCAAGTCACCAGTCTGGCACTACTACTTCTTGTACTAGAGAGTTATGGGTGTTTTCTGAATCTTGAAGCATTTTTCAAGTAAAGCCTTTGAAGTAAACAACAACAAAAACACCTTGTGAATTGATAGGCAATAAAAAAAAAATGTAGGCCCTCATGGTAAAATTAGATTGGGGTCTGCCTATAAAGCTGTATACATTTCAGTGGGTCTGTGCACAGGTGCAGGGTCTGTCTGCTGTGGAAATGTATCTCAGTGCCATGGTGTATCCAGCTTTCTTTTAGCTTGTGAATGAGACTTCCAGATCTTGAGCTCTTTATTTCATACAATAAAAATAGTTTCATGTGCTTTCATGGAGTGGTGTGAGAGAGAGGTGGTTGCAGTTGGAGAGTTGCCAGAACCTCAGGATCCCCTTTCTCTACTATCTTTCTCAATTAAGATAGATTTCTTCAATCACTTTCTGCTATTGGCTATTTTTCATCCATTTATTCAGAAGAAGAGATTGATGAAGTAGATATAGAAAAGAAAGGGAGTTTCTAATCTGTTTTAACTGTGGGAGCTAGTGATACCAGTGCCCAGAGTGACTCTTTATTTGACTTTGAATTTACTGCTTTGAACTTTCATCTATCTTGTCTCTGGCTAAACTATAAATTGTTTAAAGAAAACTGAGTTTTTTTTCTTTTCCTTTTTCTTTTCCCACCTCTCAAATGACGTGAAGGATGTTCAAATTTTCTAGTTTCACAACCGACAGCTACAATAAGAAAGTACTGCTTTGGACATTGGAAATTAGCTTTTAAATTCCATATCTGCTTTCTCCTTTTAAAAGGTAAGCCATACCTCAGTACGTTATTGTAACTGTTTAGACTCACTGACTCTTGGCTCAGCTTCTTTACTTACCTAATCACTTGAAATGTATAAAGATTTCTTCAATGTAAGAGTTTTAAAGACGTTTTAAGCACTTACTTGTACAAATACTGATGTTCATGCCTTTAATATTATTTTATTTTGATGCCCTGCAAGCAACACCTCATTGACTCAGAAAGTTTCGTAGCAAGAGCTTTTTGAGTCTTGATTTGTGGCATGGGATTATAGGCTAGCCTAGTGGTACTCAGTCTTCTGGTCCCACAGTCCAGATGAGTGGCACTGGGTTGATCTGTGGACTGGATCTAGCACGGGGTAGGTAGGCTTGTAGGTGTGAACTGGTATGCTGACCCAGCCCTGCCTGCTGGATCTAACCACAGAGCAACTACATCCACAGAATCTACCACCCCCTGTGCTGGATCCAGCTGCAGAATGATCGCTTTCACTTGTATGATCTGCCATGCAGGCCATGTCATCCAGACAGAAGGGCTCTCCATGGATCTAGAAATTTGGCAGCAGGAGAGCAGTGGTAGCTTTAATTGCTTTGGCTTTTGGAGACATCCAGTGGAAGCCACGGCAGTTAATGCTGCCACCACTCCCCTACCACCAAGTTTGTGGGGGAACCCTGGAGGTCAGATGACTTGGCACTGCAGGCTGAAGGTTAAGCACCACTGGGTTAGACCTAGTGTATTTGAGTTGCATGCTCAAACATTTAACATGCAGCTTTGCTCATCTTGGGATAACCTTATTACAGCTCTTGAATTTCCTCCTGAACATAGCTTGTCCCTGTGCTATTTGACCATCAGCACTTTACTCTTCCTACTCTTACAGCAGATACTAGTGCCTAGTATTATTGGTACTCCATTTGAGAGTTTAATTATTTTGTGTTCAGGCCATTATCTTCCTGAGCTTTTGTTTTAATCTTAACATTTGTCACTGTTACATAGCTGTATTTTACTTTTACAGGCACTCTTGTTTATTAAACTCTTATCTTATTCTTTTTTCATTTTGGCTTTTCATTTCTGGTTTACTAGTAATTATCAATTGGTCTTTCTATCTCAACTAAGTCATGCAGTGTTTATTTAAGTTTCTCTAGCTTAATCACTGAGAGTTTTGAACTTCCTCGAGCCCTTTTCATAGTACAATACAATAGCAGACTAAGAGTTACTAAGACATTTAATGAGATTTCATAGTAATTATTTTTGTATAAGCCCACATGCAGGCAGTTATCTTCTGAAATAATAGTATTTTTCTGACTTTTTTCTTCACACTTGGAAGTGCGTTATGCAATAAAGAATTTACATTGTTGTCATACCACATAATGGATAGCCAGATCTGGGTCAACTCAGGGATTGAGGTGACAACCAGGGTCAGAAGAAGCTAACAGAATCCAGGGACAAACCAGGTCAGGTAGCCAGGAGGTCAATCTGACAACAAAGTCAGAGCCAGCTGGGATGAGATCAAGCATAGGGCAATCAGATCACATTTAGTCCTGTTGCCCAGACACTTCCTGTTCCTGTGCAGGGTTTATATGGGAAAGTAGAAAGTCAGCTGACCCTGGCCAGCCACGTTGGTGACAAGGAGTAGGCAGAAGGTTAGGCACTGCTGGAGGCTTCAGGCATCTTAGATAAATCTTATCAACCAGCCATAGGGGTTGAACTAGGCAGAAAGCCAGGAGGTGAATCCAAGAGTGAAGTCCAGGGATGAAGCTAGTCAAGAAGATGGGAGATCGAACAGACCAAAGCTAAGGAGCAAGCTAGAGGGAGTAGCAAAGCAGTCTTAATCCAGATTGCTGTGTTGCCCAAACATTGGCTGTTTGGGTCAGGGGTTTATATGTGGGAAGTGGAGAGTGACCTGACCCCTACTAGAGGCTTCACACAAGCATTGACAAAGCCGGATGACTAGCGATGGGGTAGCAGGCTGAGATAAGTGTCTGTTTTGTTAGACCAAGGCCCCAGGTTTGAGATTGTGGACACAAGTTACCTCTTCCATTGTTACTTTAGGCCAAGTATAGACATTGCATTTCTACTCGTATAAGTAATTGGAAACCAGTCTATACCCATAACAGAAAAGAAGTTCGGCACACATAGATTGATTTAAGAATGGCGGAACCTAGTGTAAGATTTCCCCCACCTCCCACCAAAGGCCTAATGTACATTCTATTTGCTACTGATCTAAACTACATTTGTACAGAAAACCACTTAACTTACACCAATTCTGCCTGGACTTTTTGAATGTCTTAAAGCCTTAAAACATGCTGGTGTCCCAAGAGAGGGAGGGAGTTCTAGGTAAGGTCTTTCTGTGGCACTGGATTGCTTTAATTTGGTCTGAATGAAGAGCAGTGGATTTTTATGCCACTGATTTTAATTTAGTAAAAAATATCTTCCACTTGGTTTGGTGATAATGACAGAAGGCTGGGTGGGGAGGAGCCAGGCAGTATGCAACATGATCTTGCATTGTCTGACCCTACATAATAGTATTTGTTGCTTTCTCTGTCCTAATAACAATTAGACTTCCAGAGCTCAAAGATGAATTGTCTGCTTCTACATGTGAGGAAACAGGACCTCAGAATTTGAAAATTAGCCTGATGCCTTGTTTTTGCATGAGTCGTCCTGGTTTTAACTGTGCTGATATAGCTAATATAAAAGAAATCCCTCATAGAGTTGAAGCATATTTATACTTTATAATAGTACTTATGCTGATGTAAATAATTGCAGTTTAGTAAAATAAATATACACTGGTATGAGAACATCTTTAATGATGGCTTTTGTGAACAACTCTTGCTGACAGGAAGCTACTTCTCTTACTGATATAGCAATAGGCCATGCTTACAAGATTTTTTGTTTCAGTAGTCTTGGGTAGGGGTATGGTTGTGGTGTGCAAAGATGCAGTTTATACCAGAAAAACAAGTCCTTGGGCTAGTACAGATTTTTTACATGGGAAACTGGTGAAAATTACACCAGCAAAAGACACTTGCTGGCATAAGCTGTAAAAAGGTTTATAGACTGGTTTCCTTGTTTAGCTATAAAAGGCTTGCCATAGTGTAGACCAGCTCTATATAGTTATGCTAATAAATCTAAGTGTGGACTATGTCTATTTAATGCTTAACAATCAGTGAAATACAGGATAATTAATTGGCACTAGTCGGGAATTAACCCCAGTTGAACACAAACACGAGCACATTGAAGATTTGGAAAGGGGTATGTGGGAGGAGTGACTGGAGCTACATGTGTGGCAGCACCCCTACTCTCACCTTCCCCTCTTCAAAGGTTGAAGAGAATTCAGCCTTCTGCTTCACAGTTGTACTGGCATTGTTAATGAAGTAATATTTATTTATAAAATTGGTTGTGTGTGTGTGTGTGTATGTATATATAAGATGCAGAGGGAGCAGATATGTTAAGTACAAAGACATTATTTTTATATTCACACTTCAAGTCTGAAGCATCTGCCTCATTGTTTTATTAAAAAGAAAAAAAAGCCTATCAATACATTTAGTACAATATGTTGTTCCATTTATGGCCTATAAACATAGCGTATGATGAATGACATCATAAGACCAAATCATATCATATCCCAATGAGAAAATCCGTGGACCATCAAAGAAACATATGTAAAACTCCAATTTTTGGCATTTTGATAAATACCTTTCTCAGGCCTGGACCTGGAAGGAAATAGTGGTGTGGACTTTAAACGAGACAGATATGGATTGATTTTAAAGGAAGTTTCTCTTTCCTGGTAGTGTTGATGTTTATTTTCTCTTTCACTTGTGCAGAACCCTCCTACTCTGAGACATGTAGCTATGAAATAAAAATTAATGATTTCTAGAGTGACAGCATTCACTTGTGTGGATGCCCACCTGCTATAGAAAGAATGTGATATGGAGTACCTGCTCTTAGCTTTTGCTTTTTCGTATTTGTCCAACTGCCTCAGTATCCTAAGAACTACTGCCGCACGGTTCCAGAATTTTTTGAACCAGTGTAACATTGTCAGCCCTCAAGATTTCTTGTGAACAGCCACACACCCTTATCATTAGATTCTTTTAAAGGCATTTGGAGCCTGGTATGATTTCTGACCTGCTGTGGGCCACTTGCAGTAGTCTTAGTCCCACTGTTCAGGAGTGGTTGTACAGTTTTAGAATCATAGAAAGTGAGGGCTGGAAGGGACCTCAGGAGGTCATCTAGTCCAACTTCCTGCTCAAAGCAGGACCACTCCAACTGGATCATCCCAGCCAAAGCTTTGTCTAGCTGGGTTTTGAAAACCTTGAAGGATGGAACTTCCATTACCTCTCTGGGTAACCTGTTCCAGTGTTTTACTACCCTCCTAGTGAGAAAATTCTTCCTAAATCTAATCTAAACTTCCTTTGCTGCAACTTGAGACCATTGCTCCTTGTTCTGTCATCTGCCACCACTGAGAACAGTTTAACTCCATCCTCTTTTGAACACCCCTTCAGGTAGTTGAAAGCTGCTATTAAATCCCTTCTCAGTCTCCTCTTCTCTAGACTAAATAAGCCCAATTCCCTCAGTCTTTCCTCATAAGTCATGTCTCCCAGCCCCCTCGCTGTTTTTGTTGCCTTCTGCTGGACTCTCTCCAATTTGTCCACACCCTTTCTGTAATGGGGGTCCCAAAGCTGAACATAGTACTCCAGATGTGGCCTCACCAGTGCTGAATAGAGGGGAAGAATCACTTCCTTTGACCTACTGGCAGCACTCCTACCAATGCAGCGCAGTACACTGTTAACCTTTTTGAGAACAAGGGCACATTCCTGGCTCATATTCCACTTATTGTAAAGTGTAACCCCCAGGTCCTTTTCTGCAGAGCTGGTGCCCAGCCAGTCAGACCTCATCCTGTACTGGTGCATGGGATTGCTCTGTCCTAAGTTCAGGTCTTTGCAGTTGTCCTTGTTGAGATTTCTTTTGGCCTGATCCTCCAATTTTTGTCTCGGTCACTCTGAACCCTATCCCTAACCTCCAGTGTATCTACTACTCCCCCCCAGCTTTGTGTTATCTGTAGACTTGCTGAGGGTGCACTCTATGCCATCTTCCAGGTCATCAATGAAGACATTGAACAAAACTGGCTCCAGGACTGACTGACTGCCAACTAGACATCAAGCTATTGATTACTACTCTCTGAGCCCAATGCTCCAGCCAGTATCAAGTGTTCAGGCCTGACGGAGTGTTTTTAAACCCAAAAGCTTGCTAAGAAAATTTTTTCCAACTATTTAGTTGGTCTAATAAAAAGATGCCAGACTTACCCAGAGAACCTTGTCTGTACATTTTGCAGACATTTCTTATTATTTCTAACTTCATACTTTCCCTTAAGCTGGGAAGCTGTACAGTAAAGTGAGTGCCAAATACTGTAGATATTTTAAACATCCTGGTAATTAGATGGTACCTTTTTTTTTAAAAAGCTGGTAGCTGCTGGCAGCTAGTTTCTGTTTGGACTTCCCAGTACACTCATGCCAGTAGAAGTCAGCTAGTGTTATCTGTGTTGAGATTTTTTGAAGAATTTCCTTGAATAAACAGGACCTACAGTTGCATAGGTTGGATGCTGATAGAGCTACTAAACTGTGAAAAACTGCTAATTTGGCGTTCGTTGTGCAAAGCTTAGATTCCTCTAGCTTAAATAATTGCCTCTTGGTGTTTCAGACAATGAATGCAAATGTATTGATATCTGAAAATCAGCATAAATTAGAGCAATTTATGTATTGCTTGTATATCTCTTTTTTCTCTCTCCTTGAAACCCCCTCAGTTCCTTAAAAAAAATAAACAAGGCCTTAGTGTAATAGCATTTTTACACAGACAAAAACCAAAATAACTAAGGTGGTTTAAAAAACATTGCATTTATTATGTATTCTAATTTCAAATTGTCCTTGAAAAACAAGAATTGAATGGATCTCTGTGTAACAGATGAAATACATTTTATATGTACATTTGGAAGGCTATCCATATCAAATGACTCTTTCTGAAATTCAAGTCAGCATGGTAAAACAGCTGAAGAAAATTCTTCTGAAGTACAAGGAAGCAGGCTGTGTTGTCCACCAATTACACACTTTCTCGTAATCTTTTGGCTGTAAGAAAGAACTCATAGCTGAAACAGCAGTATATATATTTGCACAAACACTTCCTGATAGTTCTCAGTAAGATTCGATAGTATTTGGTTTGAATTACTTTATTTATGGATATGTTTTTTTAAACCTGCATGGATTAAAGATGTATAAAATGGTATCTTATTCCTTTGGTTGCCAATTTAAAATTTAAAAGCAATAGTAATGCTTTGCATTTTAGTGTGGCTGTGTTAGGAAATGGTAAGCTATGAATGGCTTACATCTACTGCTTACTCCTGGTTTGATCATTACCTTAACAGCTCTCTGTGCAGTGAATCAACTAGTAGAAATTCACTGTTCTTTGTGAGGTAGTAGCAGCTGGGGATACATTCTGTTGTAATGGTACACACAGACAGACTATGTTACAAGGGGTGGCATTTGGACAGAACTTTTGGCAATCATTTTAAAATAGAAAAGGATTAGGTTTAAAAAAGGCATTAATTCTACATCAACATTTCATGACCTTGCAGCATTACTGTAATCATCCAGGGTGCCTCAAGAGCAGATCGTGTGACCTAAACAGTTTATTGTGAAAGAGTATGTTTAAATATTCAGAAGTAAGAACAGGAGCACGTAGGATTTGTAGAATAAGGGGCTTGTAAGAGTCTCTAGGGAGGGGAATAAATCAACCACGTAGTTCAACCAAAAACTGCGGCTCTGGTGTATACAGGAAGGCTTTGGTTTTCATGACTACAGCCCGCTCTTTCATAGATTTCATAGACATCAGGGCTGGATACAGATTGTACCAGGGCTGGGGCAGGGGTGGGCTCCCT
>NW_017728913.1:10179257-10181084 GCF_001723895.1 Crocodylus porosus
ACCCAAAGGGCAGGAAATCAGCTGGGGTCACAGGATCCCAGCAAGATAAGCATCCGATTTGCTCTTGAAGGTGTTCAATGTAGGTGATCTATGAAATCTCTGAAACCTTTGAGAGATCTTTTGGGCAGATGACAGTGGAACAGCCTCAACAGTTAAGTCTACAGAAATTGCTTTGGTGAGAATCCTGGCTCATTCCCACTTTGGTACCTTGGGAGACAGGATCACTAAGGATCCAGGATCCTGAAATATTATCTCGGATCTTTTTGTATCTTACAGAAGTGTGATGCATTTGGAGCTTAATTTCCCTAACTGTTGGAAGGGTGTTGAATCTTTTTGCCTCTGACTGTTGTAAGGAGAGGAAATGAAAAAGAGCTCTTACACTAACCTTATGATTCTTTCTCCCCGTTTCATGTATTTTCTCCCATATAATCCTTGACAATTTGAGCGCTTATCACTAGGGTCTGAATAGTAGTAGCTAAACAGACTTGAATGTTCATTTCGGTTACCACTTTCAAAGCTATGAGCAGTGGCAATAGCACAGCAGATTATAGAATCCATACTGCATCAGTTGATCTTTAAAATGGCAAGTGTAGAAATATAATTGCAGTGCAAGAAATTTACATTTCATGGTATGCTTGTACTTGCAGGACAGAGCTTTCTAATGATAGTTCTTCAAGGTGTGTGAAAATAAGGTGTGTGCTGCATTTCAGTGTAGCAGTGAAGTTTTAGTTTTAAATGTTTGACGTAGACAAAGTATTTGGATGTGTAACAATTTTTAGACTCTTCAAATACTCATCTTGTTTCAAAAATTGAAGACGAGGTTTGTACCTAAATGTTATTGAAGAGTGGATTGTCATGAATCTCTTTTGCGTGTGTGTTTGTGGATGGCTTTTCTAATTCTTAATAGCTGTATTGTAACCCCTATGTTGAATAAATGGTGCGTGTACAAAGCAGGTGCATTTTAGCATATTTTACTTCTAATGTTTTGAGACAGAATGGACAGAGGAGTTTATTTTTTTTTCTGTTATATTTCAAGTGAGATATGTTTCAGTATTGTGTGGTATTATTCAATGGCTTTTTTAACATTGATATCTGTAAGGGTAGAAATACATGTTATATGGGTTTTTCATAGGGGATTGGAAATTGCTTGTTTCTGAGTATATTAGGGGTGCACCGATAAAGATTTTCTTGGCTGATACTGATAGCCAATTATAAAACCAGCTGTATCGGCTGATACTGATCCAATAGCCCAGGGGTTCCAACCCCCAGACTGCGGCCTGGTATGGGTTGGCTGCTGATCTGTAGGAGGGTTGGCTGCCGGACCAGAAGTCCAGAAATGACTGGCATACTGCGGACCAACAGACAAGCCTTTTTTTTAATGAGTATAAAAAAGGGTTGGTTGCCTGCCCTACAGTATGCTAGTCATTGCTGGTCTGTAGTTTGCTGGTCTGCAAAATAAAAAGTTTGGGACCCACTGTGATAGCCGATTCACAGGAATGCAGCCTGGCAGCTTGGAGAGTAGTGTCCTGCCAGTAAGTCTGTTGAGGGGAGGGGGCTGAGGGGGCGCAGATCAAAGCACAGGGAGCAGGGCAGAGCCATGGGTGGTTCATCCATGGGCACAGGAGGGGTTGGAAGGGGGATGGCATGGGGGGCATGTGGCCCCCTGGATTTGTGTGGGGCAAGGGCAGATTGCCCAATGTGGGCTTATGGCCAGGGGCTGCGCCAGACTTTTCCCGGCAGGGGGGCCAGAGCTAGAGCCAGGGCTGTATTCAAACGAGAGGCAAAGTGCTGCTTGACCTGGTACTGGCTACGGGGGACGACCTAATC